>NC_056518.1:16421235-16534592 GCF_014905685.2 Nematolebias whitei
CATGATATTGTAAATTTACTGAGACCCTATATTTAACCGTGCCATCTATGTGTTTGCAAAATATATAATATATATTTATAAATAAAATATATATTGCAAACAACTGAATAGTCCAAGAATATTTTTTAAGGTACCAAATGATGTCTTCTCACATTTTTCATATTCTGATGATGAGCTTCCAAAAAACCTATTCTATGTTGTTGTTTTTTTTTAATGAAAAATATCAGAATTTGTATGCAGAATTTCCTCCGCCTTGGTAATCTTGCTTCCTTTACACAGTTTCAAAGACATCTCCTGCAGAGTTACAGTGTCCTACATGACCTGCATTTTAAATATTGCTGCCAAAGTGCTGCTTAGAGAAGTATTCCTCAACCAGCAATGATATCTTACATTTTTTAAATCTTTTTCTGGCTCTTTTTATGGGCAAATTTTAACATGATATTGTAAATTTACTGAGACCCTTTATTTAACCGTGCCATCTGTGAGTGAGCACAAAGTTTAACCTGTTTATATCTGGAGAAAGTCAGTGTCTATACATGATAACAGATTATCAAATATCGATCTAGTTTTAGATCAATTTATTGTACAGAATGGGTCATTAAAACAGTGATTAAAGTTTTAAATTGAACACAAATAAAGGAAATGGTTCCTTTCAGGTTTATTTGTCACCTTCAACACTGTACCCTCCTGTTTTTGGTGCACCACAAGGATCAGTTCTAGGACACCCTTTGCTCCTGGTTTACATGCTTCTTCTCTGTCAGTTTAATAAAAGCCGTAACATAAACATACATTTTATATGAGATCAGTAAAACCCACAGAAGAAACTGCTTTTACAGCATCTCTCTGACATAATTTTTTTTATTTCTGAATGTTTCCTTAAACTCAACAATAATAAATTGGAGGTCATATACTTATGGAGGCTTTGATCTTGGTAAACTCTTCAAAAAAAAAATAATCCAGGCTTCAAAAATCAGGAAGTAATGGCTGATTTTACTTTTAATTTTGATGCACAGATTAAACACATTGTGGCTTCATAGTCATTTATTTTAATGTGCAATGAATTTAATGCATTGTTCATCTATTATTGCCACAGTGGTGCAGTTGGTTGAACTATTGTCTCTCAGCAAGAAGGTCGCTGGATCGAATCCCAACAGGGGCCTTTCTGGGTATATTTGGCATGTTCTCTCTGTGCATGTGTGGGTTTTCTCAAAGTACTCCAGTTTCCTCCCACAGACCAAAAACATGCATGTTAGTCTGATTGGTAACTCTAAATTGTAGGTGAGAGTGAGAGAGTGAATGGTTGTTTGTCTCTATGTGTCCCTGTGATGGACTGGAGACCTGTCCAGGGTGTCCCCCACCTCTCACACAGTGATAGCTGGATATGGGCACAGTGAAAGGAAAAAGTGGGTAAAGATAATGGATGAAAGGATGTTTATTTACTCTTGTCTTGAATATTGTATAGCACTATACAACAGGCAGCAGTCAGGGGTTTTTATTGTTGTTGTTGTTGTTTACTGCTCCCTTCACTTAGATTCAAAATGCTAAAGTCAGATTCAAAGACATGAAATCTTTGCATTAGAACTATAATTGTCTTAATTTTAAAACCTTATCTTCCTTCTAAACCTGTAACAACCACACTTCTAAACCATTTTAAATGTAATAGCCTCACAACCACTGAGATGAGCTGTACAGATGTTGTCTTCTGTTTTCCTGTAAGTAAATTTCTACCTTCTGATTTCAGACACAAAAAAATATCCGTTTATCTACAAATCCCTCTCTAAAATGTTCATCTTTGTGAGAACTTTTTCCCTTTCTATTGTGGTTTGGTTTGAAAAGTCTTAAACATACCTCAGTGAAGTGAGGACAGGAGCAACAGAACACTACAAACGTAAGTGGCACAAATCCGAAACATCTGGAGGAGCATTCTGACACAATGCTCTGTTTTACCAAGGCTGAATCTCTCAGACATAAAGACGGGAAGAGGTTTAATTTAAATAGTTTAGATATCAAATTCTAATATACCTTCTTGTTTCTTAAAATCTTTTAGTTTAAACATGTTATGTTCCATTGTGAATAAAACATGGACTTCTGAGATATGCAAATTATTGCATTTTGTTTTTATTCACATTTTACACAACATCCCAACTTTGTCAATAGTTGTACTAAAGATGTTATAATTTGCCTTAATCTCCGCAATATTTTCAGGAAAAAGGGAGTGAAGCTTTTGCAGGTGTACTGCTGTCGCAACAATTACTGTGTATGGAAGTTGTCGTTCAGGCTCACAGCTGTCAGAAACATCTGCCGTGCTCACAAACACAAACAGTGGGTGGATGAAACCCAAGTAACCTTTCGCTTAAATAAAAAAAGCCTCTCTTTTAAAGTGCTTTCCATCAGGCCATAGGGCCTATGAAAGAATAAACGGGTGAATCCCACTCTCCGTTTCACACTGGGATCACATCGCAGCTTGACTCCAGAACCAGAGCCGTCATCAGCTCTGTGATGAATATTTAATTCAGCGCAGATCTGAAGTGAGGAAAAGGAGGTGGGTGCACTAAAGCTGACCGTCATGCACAATGAAATTATTGTTGTTTTTTTCTGAGCAGATGATGTAAACACTGCTAATAAAAAGTACTTTACAGTTACAGTTTTGATACGAGACACTTTTTTTTTAAAGCAAAGTCAAAAGTAGCATGCTTTGTTTGGCTTTGTAAATGAATTCAGTTGCTTCTAAACATCCCCCGGTGCTCCTGCTCACTTATTTTACATTTGCACGCCGTGTATTTCTGCTTTTAACTCTGTTTTTCTCCTCGCCTTAGGAGGAGAGAAGGCAGGCTTTGTTAGGGGGCATCGTGGGAGCATCATGTCTTCTCTCTAATATAATCAGTTTCAGTAAATTACACGAGCGCCTAATAGCATTAGAACCTGGTGACACTCATTTAGTCCACTTAAGCTCACTGCTTGTCTCAGGCTTTGCAAAGTTAGAGCAGATGGAGGAGAGAAATGTCTGAACAGCATCTTTTCTTGGCGAGATCAGAGTATATCAACGAGAGTCTCTTCCACCTCCGGATAAAAGGCTCTACGTCACGTTCTTCAAAGGAGATCTCTTATTATGATTTGTGATAATGTCTGAGTCTTATTTGAAGCCATCTGACTGGAGGGGGATCTTTAAGGATGTTCAGTCAGCCTAATTTCATCATGTTTGTATTTCAGCATGTCTGTGCAGAAAGCTAATTCAGATTACTGACTGCATGAATGCAGCAAGGCGTCTCTTTCTCTGCCAAACCAAGACTACGAATATGATTTTTATTAAATAGTACAATAGTTACTTCTATTTTCATTATCCAGCCTCTTTAACAGTTCAGTTGCTTTATTACCAGTTAATCACTAGTTGAACTGTGGGTCATTGACTAATCTGCGACTCAAAGTGTCAGATTTCCTTGCTGGTGTCACGTGTAGTCGATCAGGTTATAGTGTGTTTCTGGAGCTTCAGTGGTGAGCGAACGTCTTTCCTCTGTGTCTCCTGTGACATCCAGTATTGTGTCAGCTCTGCAGAGGAAATGCTCTGCAAATCTTTTTAAACCCACTGCCACAGGATCACAGCGGGGGTGCCAGCGTTCCCATCTTCGCTCTTCCACAAGCTGCTGGCACTTGATGCACTTCCCCGAGCGAGCCTCATCATTTTCTCTCCAGGCCTCTGTGAGATCCAGCATGATTAGTCACCGCTGGAGTCAGAGAGATTGATCGTTTCTGGTCAAAGTTCCACTCCCAGCTTGACCAGACTTTGCCTTGGATTAGAGGTGAGACGTCTCTCCAACACTGAGCTTCATGTTGGCTGCTGTCTTTATAAATAACAGTTAGTCAATTCGTCACACCTCTCTTTTTCAGACTTATAACCGTTGAATAGCACGCCCTTTTCCACTACCAAACGGTCTAATTCCGCCTTCATAAGCAGAGAGATTTTTGCTAACCGTACGCGGCTTGATTTTGTGTCTTCCTTCACTGTAGCTGCTCTTGATAAACTCTGCAGCTCCTCACGTCTTTGATCGTCATCAAGGTCTCGCAATTCCTCCAATTGTTTGCCAATAATTGAATTTGTTAAAATGTGTAAGGCTGTCTGGACCACATCCTCGGATTGTAAGGGGTCAGTGTTTACCTCTTCGTCCGCCATTATCTGCTATTTAGAAATTAAATAGTAGATGTAACGTTTAGGTGGTAACAGAAAATCAGAAAATCTCTATTTCCTGATAAGCTTTACTCTTATTTAGTGATTTATCAATTAAACATGCGTTATCTTCTAGCAAAATGAGTAAACTATTCAACTCTGTGAATATTTGTAACTGTATCTTATTTAAAAGTTTCTAAATTTTTATTATGTACCTATTTCTTAAGGATTTATCAGCGAATAAAAATTTGTTTGGTAAAAGCCCTTTGCATAAATACCTTCATAACTTTTAAAACGCAAGATAACAGTGTATATTCAGCTTTGAGGAAGTTTTTTAACTCAAAAAATGCCTTTCAGAAAAATAAAACGTTTAATGTCACTCTTTACCTAAAACGAAGTGAAAACCTGTGATCCCACGTCTTCTCCACAAGATGTCAGCAGATCCTCAACTATTTTAACTCAGACACTGTTTGTATCGTCCACTAGGGGTGCTATAACTTCCTGTGGCGTCCGGTCGTTAGCTTGTTAGCTAAAATTAGCATCGGCTTGCTTCGGTGAAAACCAACACTTCTGAACGGATTTTTTACACAAACGTGGCAAAATTTTTTCAATCAGACCTTATATCATGAAACATGAGTTTTGTGGAACAAAACAGCAGCCGTATTTAGTGAATTTAAGCACGGTAAAGCTCATTTCCGACTTGGGGGAAGTGACGTGACACGTCATCCACCCGATCGTTAGCTTGTTAGCTTAAAATTTAGCATCGCTAGCGTAGTTCAAAAGCATCATTTTATGACGGTCTTTAAACTCAAACGTGGCGAACTTTCAGCGAATATGCTTCGAATGAATGTAAACAGCGTTTCAGAACACAGCTTTAATGCGCTTTCCAGCGTTAAAAACAGATTTTATTCCCTATGAAAACGAATTTCATTTCCGGGTGACGTGATTGACACTTCCCTCATCCAATCAGAACGTTACACACGGTCTTTCTCAACCAATGACGCAGCGTAGGGGTGAGGGGAGGTGACGTCAGTCAACCTTTCTCAGCAAATCAGAGCTTTCCAAAGCAGCAAACATCAACCACGAAGCGTTAGCAACCATGTTAATTTAGCTTGAAACTCTTTCATCACTTATCGTCTTTTAAACCATCAAAATGCACTTTCTCTGCTAAAAATGTAACGAATCAACCCCCTGAGCTGCACAGAGAACGGCGCTCCGTGACAAAACGTCTTTCTAGCTATTTAAAACAACTCGTTCGAAGCTCCAGAACCGAGTCGGAACCAGAACCGAATCGGACCAGAACAGCGTCAGAACACAGTTTAAACAGAATAAAGCGTTTCCACAGCTCAAAGCCAGCTTATGTTACACATACAGACGTACAATTCAGCTTTATAAAGACTCAATGACACAATTTCAGCTTTTAAAACATTGCCAGCGTAACCCAAGCGCGCAGCTCCAATTGCGCTGCGTAAAGACGCACGGTTTCAGCACAGCTGATAAACTGTTATTGTACAACACATGCCAACATGAAAATCAATTAGCACACGAGTTACAGTCCATTTATGAGCACGTGACGGGCCACCAGTGTAGATGAACAGATGCTGACATATATATTCATCATTTAACGCGAGTTCCTCATTTTTCTGGACTGAATAAAACGTGCACTGAATTTAAGGAAATGCAAAGTGAGACGTCATTTAAATTTGACCCATCAAAATGAATGCGGTCATTTATTTACAGAATCAAATTTAACATCAAACATTTACATTAATTTGGCAAATTATGAAAATAACAATATAAGCAATCAATCAGGAAAAATCATACGGCCATGATTTTTCCGTTGCTGCACCACAGACATTTATAACTGTACAACTATGATCTTTTGCCCACATGAATGTGGGTAAGCACTTTACACAGACATTTCTAAATATCTGGGAGAATTTCTACTTGATAGAAAAGTTTAAGATGAAAGATGAAGTTTAAAGGGGAGAAAGATGGTGTTTGAGGTAGAGTGTTGAACAGAACGGCACTCTCCGGGCTTTCTTCAGCTTCTTCCTCACAGTACACTTAGGTGGTGAAAACGACTCTTTTACCTGGAGATGTCTCAGGCGAGATTCCGTTTAACGCACCCTTTCAGCGTCTCCGTAGGATGCTGTTACTCGTCCGGAGTAGCGGCGAGATTCTGTCCGCCACAGCTCACCTCAGTGGAAATGTTATAATCCCATGAAACTCGGAAGAGCTTTGTTGTCATGTCAGGAACTCCAACAGCACTCCATCAGAACTCCAGAACTTGAGTAGACTCTCACCGAACTCTACGCTCTCAGAACTCTTAGAACTCCGACAACTCTCCAACTCTGTGTCTCTGTGAGTCCGTGTAGACCAGGAAGTACTGACATTTTAAAGACTCTTTCCCGGTTCACTTTTTGGGATTTTTCATTGGTCAGAAACGACCAGAAGGGGTGTGTTTTTGTGACGTAAGGGGTTAGAGACAGCGAGAATTGTTATGAGACAGCTCAGAAATGTTCTCACAGACCGAGAGGGTTCTGTTTTGGCGTGCCTAAGACACAGGTGCAAAACATCTCTATTTACGTCTGAGAGGATTCTAAAACATGACAGTTTTAACATAACAACTTGTTTTTCGTTTGACTGTAACCTTGTAAACGCACACACTTGCTCATTCAAAAGCAGAAATCAGAAAAATGCATAATTACTCTGCACAGCTTTTAACATGAGAATGAAAATCATTACTCAGTTAATAAAATTGATTAGTTCACTGCAACATCTAAAATGGTTTGAACTAAGACACTTTGATTATCAACATTTGTAAGATAGTAATGATAATAAAAAGAGAGTGTTCTTTTCACTTGAATCTTCAAGAAAGAAAGTCTCAGGATGGGTGAACCTGTATTTATGGATTCAAATACATGAAATGACAGCTTCTGTCCCACAAGGTTCTAAAGGTCAAGAGTTTTGACCTTAGACTGGGTTTCGACGTAGGCCTAGTCCACTACAGATGTTAGGATTCCTGCCGGTCTCATCCTCGTCCCCTCTTTCGTTTCTCTGCAGGTGGAGCTGTGGGCAGACTGAGCAGCTGAGCTGAACGGCTCATTTGAACTGTTACGTGCTCCTCGGAGCTGAACCGTTTCTAGTGAGCTCAAGGTTTCCTACGCGTTCTCATGTGATGCTCCTGCAATGCAGATCTTTACCCACAAAAAGAAAATTAAGCAAACACCTTTGGACACCAATGTGCCTGCCCAGCTTCACCTCTTTGTTCATCTTCTCCGTGCACCTAAAGAAAACCAAGAAAAAGTCAGATTTGTCAGTCTTAGACTGTGAATAATTAACTACAAAAATGACTAATACGTCGCTCCTTCCAGTGAACCCACCTTTAGATCTCCTGCTTCATTCTCAGTTGTACATTTATATATGTTCTATAAATAAGCACCATAACCTTTACCTGTATCAGTCTCTGTGTCAGCACTAAAGAGACTTATTTCCTGTCCACCAATATGACAACAGAGCTTGTTGCCTGTGGCTCATGGGGTGCCGTTTGTAAAATTACTGTCAAAAATTAACGGCAATATTTTGGTTTATTTAGCTTTTAATGAGAAAAAATGGGGTTTTCTTTTTCAAAGTCATATTTTCACTATGTTATTCATACATTTATAGATGCCAGTTCCAAACGAAATGTTTAATTTACAAGCTAAATATTGAGTTTACAAATGCAGCACGCAGCTGGATCTCTCATCGACTGGAAGACTTGATGATGTGTCTATCTCTGCTGCCATCTGTGGATTTTAAGGACGCATATTTAATTGGATTTACGATAACTGCTCCCTGCTTTTTGGATTCGGCTGGTTGCTAGTTTTATCTACAATCAAGGAAGTCGTCGGCAGCAAATGTGGACCCGATCACGCTGCTTGCCTTTATGATGGCTTGGTTCATGTCTCGAGTACCCAGACTCAAATGCTTTGGGCTGAATGGATCAGATCTTGGGGATTTTACTCAGTCACGTTCCATCGGTGTGACCATGTAATTTGAACATTTTGGAACCAAGTCGACCAGCACAGACTCAAGGTAGATGCCATTAAGTTCTGCCTGTCCCCAAAACAACTGTGTGTTTATCTTAATTTGGCTCCCTTGGCTGGCCTTGAAGGCCATCTTATCTGAATTCACCTGGAGAACATGATCTGACGCTCACCACCCCCTCCCTGAGGAATTTCCAACTGATAACCAGATGAACCAGCTGAATAAACTCGTGTCATCATTTCAGGACTCTTGGATTCTCATAGACATTATTCTTGGCCATTCCCCGACATACCTCGAGAATGTTTATGGATCTTACCGGAGGACATTGATTGATTATTCCATCCTATTAGAACTCTTACAGTGACCTTGAGAGCATCTGTGAACATTACTGACCGTTCTCGTCTCCCCCGTCTGCAGCTTGTCTACGTAAATATGTGCTTGTTTGTGCGAGGTGTTTTTTTATTATTAGAGGGTTTTTTTTCCTCAGGCAGGAAAAAAAACGTCTGATAGGATTTTTTTTTTCGCCTCCAACTCCTACATGTGTCCAGTTAACCACTGTTTTTGTCTGTCCAAACAGTTCTCACTTGTAAATGAGTCTTTGAGGCTCAATGTGATTTATCTGTTTAAATAAAGGTTGAATGAATAAATATTTAATTTCCAAGTTAAATATTTAATTTCTAAGCTAAACAAATGTATTTTTCAGAATAAATATTTAATTTGCTAATTAAATATTTAACTCTCACCTAAATATTTAACTTGCAAGTTAAATATTTAGCTTGCAAGTCAAACATTTAGTTTAGGAATTAAGTATTTAGCTTAGAAATTAAATGTTTAGCTTAGAAATTAAATATTTAGTTTGGAAATTAAATATTTAATTTACATCTAAGTATTTAGTTTACTAAATATTTAAATGTTTAGTTAGTAAACTGAACATTTAGCTTGTAAATTAAATATTTAGTTAAGAACTATGACATTTATAAATGTATGACTAACATGGTGAAAATATGACTTTGAAAAAAAAAAGTTTTTTTCTTATTAAAGGTAAATAAGGATTCAAGGTTCTTTATTTGTCATATGCACCACATGTGGTACATGTGGTACATGTGGTGGAACAAAACTGTGTACAGGAGCTTCTACAGTATACTCAACAGAACTGTAAATTTCATGCTCAATAATCCAGGAAAACATCACACAATGTTCAGTCAGGTCGGACAGTTCCTTGATTTTGCTGAGTCGTCCTTCATCCAAAGGACTTCTTCAGTCTAAGGAGCCACAAACAAACTTGAGTCCCACAAATACCACACTCTCATAGTGGGGAAAAAAACAGTTTGCTGGTGATAAGATGGTTTCTGGAGCTTGCCCTCTCCCCCGTGAGCTTGAACTTTGATGTTTTGAACCACTTTAGCATGACTGCCTCAGAGTTGACAAGGGAGAGGGTGGGCCCCAGAAACCATCTTATCACCAGCAAACTGTTTTTTCCACTATGGGAGTGTGGTATTTGTGGGACTTCAGTTTGTTGTGTCTCCTCAGTATGAAGAAGTCCTTTGGATGAAGGACGAAATGTCTCAGCAAAAGGAAGAGAGCGTCCAGATGACCTGACTGAACATTGTTCAACAGAGCAGTCTTCCAAATCAGGTGCAGGTGTGGAGTGGTGGCTGATTAGGATGAGTGGCAGCTGTGGAGAAAGTGAGTCTGGTTAGAAACCTAGGAATCCCATAAATATGGACCAAGATGTGTCTTTAAGAAAAGGTAGTGCAGTAATTTAGTAATCATAGTCTAAACGTGAAATGTTATTGAGCCTGCTGCCACTCTGCCATAAATCTATTGTGGAGAGGACTTCACCTGCTTATGTTTTAGAGTTATTTTAACCTCACAGTTGGATTAATCAGAGCAATACCTTCTAAGACTCTCACCAACTCTCTGTTTTAGAGGCTAACATGTTCTGGGGGTCTGTTCATCACTTTTTTTCTGTCCTGTATGGTTCCTCAGAAGTTAATTGGGGTAATAATTTGTTTTCCATTAAATCATTTTGCTTAAGATAAGAATCAGGACACTCTACCTCTGTAGCTCTTATTGGTAATAGTGCAGAGAGTTGAATCATTAGGTGCACGAGCCCCAAGACCCTGTTAGATAAAAGTCCAGGACTGACATCACTCTCTTGGCTGTACGTTAAAGAGTAAATCCACACAAATCACCACAAGGTGCTATTAATATTCTACACAAACTGCTCTGGCCTTCAATAATTCAACTCCAGACCCTGTACGCAGGTCAAATTTTATGAGAGCAGTTATTCAGATGATTCTTAGATGGTTTCAGCTGGTTTGGTTACATCAGCTCCAGACTGAAGGTATAAATCCAGTGAGAAGCATCGGTTCACTGTTTGAGATTTCAGCCCTCTGGCTTGAAGGTAATGTTTAATAAAAGAACAGATTAGCGAGGATATTGAAATTATGCCACTGCTGAATGCATTTGTGCTTTTTCTAAAGTCCAGATGAGGATACAGTCAATTTAACAATTATTCACCCTCTTTAACTAAAGGTGTAATCTCAGACCTATGTAATAGGTTTTGATTCAGTTCACTTTGTTTAATGTTTGGCAACCATGAAAACCTAATACCTAATTCTGAAAAGTCCTTAAAGAAGCTACAAAGAATGTGTCTATTAACACAGTAATTAAGATATTTTAAGCCCAGTTGTTAAATGTTTTATTGAGAGTTACTCTGCATGACATAATTATTTAAAAGTGTTTTCTATGAGCACAAACAGAAGAAAGTGTCAGACTATTTCTTGGCAGGGAGCGGTATATTTCCTGTGTTGCTAAAGCTGCCAAACTACAAGCAACACAAATCAGCTAATGAGAAATAATCTGAAGCGTTATACTTTTTTTTTTTTTTTTTTTTTTTATACCAAAATTCAATTATGTTCACAGTTTTCTGTTTATTTTTGAATGTGAAAACTCAAACAGCACAACATGAACCTTTTATTAATGTGTCATAAATTAATATATAAATAAACTACGGATGGATGGGACACTGATGATCCTGGACTGTTCTAACATGGGTACCAAAAACAGAAGCTTAAACGTTTTATTATTTAACAAAATGTAGCAAGGGGAACATATGACTTTTTTTTTTTTTTATGTTTATGATCATGGATCAGCACATCACGTTTTCCTCCAGATTTGCAGGCCCAAAGTCAGAACACACGTGGAGCGAAACTTGCGGCTCACATCATTAACCACAGGAGGCAACTTTAACTTTAGACTATTAGAGAAAAGATAATAAATGTAAGACCAAGAAATTACATTGGCTTTATTCTATTTTATTGTTTGCACACAAAAAAAAGAAACTACACACATGAAGGAAAAGCTAAAACAAAATGTGCAGAGGTCATAAAAACCCAAAATGAGTTTATAAGCATCCCCCCCCCCCCGAAGAAAAATAATAAAGAAAAAAAAAATCATAAAAACTTTTTTACATAAGCTCCCAGCTTACTTTAAACACACACAAACACAAATATAATATATAATAGCTCATAATAAATTTAAATTGTCCAAAAAAAATAAATAAAACTATAAACTTTGTTTCAACTTTCTATTAAACACAGATGTTGTACATGATTTAGTTGTTTTGAACCGTTCCACAGCCTTGATGCATGAATGAAAAATTAGCAACAGCGGTTCTACAGAAGGGGATATTTAAATCAATAACAAGATGCCGTAGGCTCTAATGCAACCCCATACCATCAGAGAGGCAGGTTTCCAAACTCTGCACAGGAAATAGGCTAAATCAGGGGTGTTCAATCCTGGTCCTCAAGGGGCACTATCCTGCACGTTTAGATGTTTCTCTGCTCCAACATACGGGAGATCAACAGGCTTCTGTTCAGAAAACCAAGAAGAGTGAGTGTGACACCCCTGGGCTAGTTCCTCTCCTCTTTAATACAAAAAGAATGAAACATGTGGTTTCCTGAAAAGAAAAGAAAAAAGAAAATAAAGAGAAGGGAATTTTATTAATTGTTTTATTGGTCAGAATATTGTTGGCCCAGAGAAGCAGCTGGTATTTCAGGATGGTGCTCAAATCTAGCATCAGCATTTCTCCTGACTCTTAAAATTATTTGACATTATGAACCACAGATGTTGGCATATTCAGTCTTTCCAATTTTCCACCGAGGAACTTTTTTTATTTTTATAGTATTTTTATTGTTTTTCACAAGCAGGTGGAAACTTGGTCCGTCTGGACTTCACTGCTCTCCCAGCCGTTTCTTACTCGTACCAACATGTGTTTACTATGTTCCATTGTGAATTAAATTATGGAGCGAAATAAAAAGGGTTGATGAGAAGTTTAAATCTTTGCAGTTTTTATGTGCACTGAACAAAATATTAAAGTTAACACTTTTTTGTTTTTGCTCCCATTTTTCATGAACTGAACTCAAAAGATCTGAGACTTTTTCGCTCAAATAATACAAAATTTGTGTAAATCTGTTAGCGAGCACTTCTTTCTAATCCACCTCACAGGTGTGGTATATCAAGATGCTGATTAGACACAATGATTATTGCACAGGTGAGCCTTGGGCTGACCACAACAAAAGGCCACTGTAAAATGTGCAGTTTCATCACAGCACAATGTCACAGATGTCTAAAGTTTTGAGGGAGCGTGCAGTTTACATGCTGACTGCAGGAATGTCCACCAGAGCCGTTGCCTGTGAATTGAATGTTCATTTCTCTACCATAAGCTGTGTCCAAAGGTGTTTCAGAGAATTTGTCAGTACATCCAACAGGCCTTACAACTGTAGACCACATGTAACCACACCAGCCCAGGACCTCTACATTCAGCATCTTCACCTCCAAGATCTTCTGAGACCAGCCACCTGGACAGCTGCTGCAACATAATCAAATAATTTCTGCACAAACTGTCAGAAACCATCACAGAGAAGTTAATCTCCTGCAGTCAGCATGTAAACTGCACGCTCCCTCAAAACCTGCAACATGTGACGTGCTGTGATAAAACAGCATTTTACAGTGGCCTTTTGTTGTGGTCAGCCTAAAGCTCACCTGTGTAATAATCATTCTGTCTAATCAGCATCTTAATATACCACACCTGTGAGATGGATTAGAAAGAAGTGCTCACTAAGATTTACACAAATTTGTGAACGATATTTGAAAGGTCTTAGATCTTTTGAGTTCAGCTCATGAAAAATGGGCGCAAAAACAAGCTATTTTCGTTCAGTACGTTTTAAACATCCCAACTTTTTTGTACATGGGGCTGTAAAAGTGAAGAGAAAATGTACAGCAGAGCAAACAAGTCTAATGAGAAACAGAAGTTCCTCTTTTGTGAATTGACATTTTTTTAAATTGGTGTACAGTAATACCAAATTGAATATGTACGGACAGTATTTTACTAAACTGGAAACATTGGATAAACCTGTTATTTTGGGTTCTGTATAAAGAATTAGCTAAGCTCCTAAAATGACTATTAAAAGGCTTTAAAGTTTTACTTTAATCAACACTTAATGAAACCCTAATGTTGTGGAACGAGACTAGACAATTTTTTATTTCAACCATGCTCATTTAAAAACAAACCGCTGCCTCGTGGGCATGTTCCACATCACATTAGATGGTTTTAGCAGAAATGTAATGAAGACTTGAATTACCTTTTTTTTTTTTATAAAGATAATCAATAACCAGATGGAACCAAGAATTTAAAATCGTTCCAGCAGACAAGGATGTGCACGCTTAGTGTTGCTTCAAACCCAATGTGGTCATTCAATCCAACACAATTAAATTTAATGTGAAAAACAGCAAGATATCACATCAAAATCATTATCGTCCGTCGTGTATTATTTACAAATAAAGAGCATTTTAAACCATTTACAGAACATCTGTCTTTACTCTCAGGTGCCAAAAACAGTCCCGGGCGTTAAAAATATTTTATGAAGAGCAAAGTCCCAAGACGAGCTGCAGGACACACACCACGTCTCATCTGTACTTTGAACTGTGTATTTCTGTAGCATCTCTCGGGTCAACATGAACTTTAAACTCATCCACCATCCGATTGACGTGGCTCATCTTTCAATTCACATGTTGTCTCTTTGTGTCATCTTCTCTTTATCCTCTGTGGCATTTTTCCCAGTCAGTCTCCTTTGTCGCCACCGCAGCCCTGCAGACCAAGAACACTCTCCAAACGCTTCGCCCTGATAGGAGGCAGCTGCTCGTACGTGTCAAAGCCAAGCTGAAGATGCTGCTGAGGCAGACGGAAGAGAAGCAAGTGGTTCCTCAACACCTAGAAATGAGAAACGAAGAGTGAGAAGGATGTGAGAAGAGCAGCAGAGTTCTATTAACCAGCTGTTTTCTGCAAGGGGTATTTGTGATTCAATAAATCAATGCAAAAATAGTATAATGAAAAAATCTAACCCTTGTTTTTTTGGTCTTATTGCAACATTTGCTTACTTTAGGCAAAACTTTGCTAATAAACCCCAGAAATGTTCAAATTCTATCAAAATCTGAATGCAAACATGACTAAATGCATCTAAATACTGGCAGCTAATTAATAATAATGTTTCCTAACATGTACTGTACATTAAACCACTGGTGTCCAAAGGGTGGCTCGCGGGCCATTTGCGGCCCTAGGAGTGATTTTGTGCGGCCCACAGCTGCAGTTTAAGAATATCATTTTGGCCAGCAGGCTTAAGAGGTCGCAAACTTTCTGCAAATTAGTTGGTAATCCTTTTTTATATAATGTTTAGGTTTTAAAGCAAAACGGATGAAAAACAAGCTTCTCAAAATGAGCAATATTAAACAAAACACAAACCTTTGGCTATAATTTTTATATTTTCACTTCATGGCACAAAACACACAAAACTTGTACTGATTTCTACCAGAAAGGAGATTTTTGGATGATGATTCATAAAACTTGGCTAAATGTTGCAGTTGATAAAATAATCAAAAGGGAAACTGGACATTTTTAAATAAATATAACGTGGTATCATCTACATACAAGTTGATCAACGTTATCAGACCTTCTATGAATCTGATGTAGTGACTGACAGCTGGATGATTTTTCAGAACTTCCATCAGTCTTTTGGGCCAAAAGGCCGACCGACCCCCTTTTTTAAAAAGGACACTTGCTCATTTTATGCTTTTGTTGCTGAGAACAGACTAAAATGAACTTTCCAAACACAAGAAAACAACAAACAGACCCAACTAATCAAATCCTTTTTAATAAAAATATAAGTTTAGTGTTTATGAGGCTTTTAATGTTTTGGGTCTACAACATTTTAAAACTATTTCTCCACCTAAAGTAGCAAACTTTTTGTCCATTCTCCAAAATATTGTTCACGTTGAGTTCAATTCACATTTTTGTGGCCCACGAGTCCTTTCATCTGGATAGCTTCGTACCACATATGAAAATGTTTGGACACCCCTGCCTTAAACCAAAATGCACATATTTACTAAATAACACATCATTAGAGTACTTCTTCATTTGCCAATAATGTAAAATGACAATTAGTAAAGAAACACTAGATTCAAACAGTATTTTCAGAGTGTGATTAACGAGCACAGACCAAAATGCTTCTAGATGCAATGGAGCCACTCAGAATATTAAACAGGATGATTGGCCTGGGCTGCACTCAGGGAAAGTCTTGTTAAATTACAGTATGAGCAGATGCAGCCAAAACAAACACAAGCCCTCAGTCCATATTTAGACTGGAAAAAAAATCAGATTTCTATCTTAAAACAAGCCTCGAGTACAAATCATCAGAGCTGTGATCAGGTCATCTTTATGCATCAATCACTTGCACGTCTGCAGCAAAACGTTGGTTACGTACTGTAACCCCAGATTCTATGAATATAGGCGTAGCCCTTTAAGGCTGTCGCTGATGGTTTATCCCGTTATGCGCAGCATAAGCACTGAAAAAAAATTAGTCCACGCCCACCTGCTGTGTGGGCCCCACCCGGTCCGTATAAATTACGTTAAGAGCGGGAAATCGGCTCCCAAAATAGCTTTTTTCTTCAGCCATTTAGGAGCCAGTGAGGCCCGACGCTTAAAGGGCTACGCCTATATTCATAGAATCTGGGGTTACAGTACGTAACCAACGTTCTATTTCATATAGGCTTCGCCCTTTAAGGCTGTCGCTGATGGTTTAAGGGCGAAGCGGATGTGGTCCTCGCCTCACTGGGTCCATTCGAACACAGTAAGAAGCGGAAGCTTGCCCAAAAAAAACGTCTTGTCACCCAGCTCCCCGTGTGCATAAACTACGCATCGCGTAATTATGTGCCATGCACAGACGCATGTTGTGTAGCTATGCGTTCTGACAAGCATGAATACCCCGGAAAAACTTTCAACGGGAAGAGGAAGTTTAAAAGAGGGGGGGGAGGGGGGCATGAACCAACTGGTTCATGGCTGAACAGTATAAACAGATTAATGTCCATGAATTGATCAATAATCAAATGAACTGATTGTTAACAATAATCATGAACTGATTAGTGACAATAGAACCAAAATCACAGACACGACTGTGACTGAAAAACAACATCTCACACTGTAATGCATGCAGACAGAAGTGAGCTTAAACAGAGTTCCATGAGAACAACAATATTCATTCTGTTAGAGCACTAAGGACAGAATGTGTCATGGAACGAGCCGTTACATCACGTAGGTAAAAGCGAATAAATGAGCAGGGTGTTGACCATGCAGCCGCAGTGCAAATGTCCTGCATTGACATACCATTATGCAGAGCAGTCGAAGATGCGATACCCCTGGTCGAGTGTGCTTAGAGGTTGACAGGAGGCCCTAAATCTGATGCTCTGTAGGCTTCAGAAAAAAGGCCTCACACAGCCAGTGTGACAAGCGCTGGATGGATAACGGCGACCTGCAGAAGCATCTCTATAATGCACAAACAATTGTTGAATTTGAACGCATTGCAGCTATGCGCGTTACGTAACACGTCAACGCCTGCACCGGGCAGAGAAGATGAACAGATGCTTCCCTTTCTGATCTGTGGGGGGAAAAGACCCCTCCAACGATATCACTCTTGATTTAAAAGAGCTCGTGATGTTTTAGGCATAAAAGCTGGGTTGGTCTTAAATCAGCTGAGCTGCCCGTCAGCCTAATTCTAAGGCATGACGAAACAACAGAGAGGGCAGATAATTACTTACCCTCTTAGCGGGTGTTAAAACCAGCAACAGGGCTGTTTAAAGAGACAAGAATTTAAATGAAACCTGATCCAGAAGCTCAATTGAAGCTTTGATCAGGGCTCGCAGGACCAGCGTAAAATCCCACTGTGGAACAAGTGGGCATGAAACAGGCCTACATCTCTGTACACCTTTAGAAACCGCTTCATCAGCGGGTGATTAAAAGCTGTTCTGTCTCCAAACCCTTTGTGGCAGGAAGAGATGGCTGCAACGTACGTTAAAGCGTACTGAAAGCCAACTCCCTATCCATCAGCTGTTGTAGAAAAACAACACGCCGCCTAAAAGGCATGAAGTGGTCTCTAAACCTTCTCTGTACACCAGCGCTGAAAAGCCGTACCCTTGATGTGTACAGAACTGTGGTAGATGCAGCACGTGAATCTTGAATTGTGCACACTATCTCCTGAGGGAGACCCATCCTCTAAGTGGGACCGCTCAGCGGTCAGACCCACCGGTGTTGACCTATTTCTGGGTAACTCTTGGTCGCTCCTCCTGCCTGAAGGAGAGCATCCTTCCTCCACGACAGTTCCACGGCGACCCCACAACAGACGTTGCAGGCCTGGGAACCATGGTGCGTTCACACGCCGGGAGCCACCAGGAGAGCTGTCAATCCCTCCTCCTGAACTCGGTTCATGGACCGTAAAAAACAGAGGAGGTGGGGGAAAAGAAACGCGTAAAAAGCGTTTTGGGCCACCGACTGTGAGCAAATGCGTCCCCCCCCAGCGATGGATCGTCTCGCGGGCTCAGGGAAAACCGTAGTTAACATTGAGCGTTCTTCTCGCGTCGCAAACAGGTCCACAGCTGCTTTGCCAACTTCTGCTGCGTCTGAAAACATCAGATCCGGATGGAGGATCCGGTCCACGTGACGTGGGCCGCCCCTGAAAGTTACATCCGCCCCTCTGTTCAGAACACCGGATATGTAAAACCGCTCTAATAGAGAGCAGGTTGATGAACCCAACTCAGTAGCTTCCGCGCAATGTGTAACATCTGGGCTGAACGCACACCCCCCTGGCGGTTTATGTACGCAGCAGTCACCATGTTGTCTGTGTGAATCAACACGTGTTGATTCTGTAGCACGGGAGCAAAATGTTGAATCACATTCAGCACTGTGCGACACTCCAAAAACATTGATGCGGGCTGGTGTGCGGTGGGGCACAGCGCCCCTACTGCTTGAGATAGGCATGTCCCCCCCCCCCCCACCCTGAAAGAGACACGTCCGTGAAGACTGACACGTGACGTGGGTCTGCTGACGGGGACTCCCTCTGACAGAGCCAGGGTGTTTCCCCAGTGTCGGAGGTCTGCTCCCACGGAGGGAGGGACAGTGATCATCCGTCTCTTTTGTTTACTGGATCCACACGCAGACGCGTAAACCACCTCTGGAGGCGTCTCATGTGTAACAAACCCAGCGGGACCACTGTGTGAGCTGATGACGTCATTCCCAACAGCTTCATGACGGAGACAGCTGTTACCACTTTGCCAGGTCTTACGTGGCGTAATTGGTTTTTAGAGTGTCGATTCTTGTTTGTGATAAACGAGCCGTCATGGTAATTGAGTTTAATTCCACTCCCAGATAACAATTGTCTGGGCCGGGAAAATCGAGCTCTTCTTCCAGTTATGGCGAAGCCCAGATTTAGCAGGTGTGATGCTAACACCTGAGCCTGTATCAATGCTTCCTGTCTGGAGTGAGACAGGGGCAGCAGGTCGTCCAGGTAAAACAAAACTCTCATCCCTGCTTTGTGCAGTGGATGCAGGGCTGTCTCCACACACTTTGAGATTACACCCTTTATCAGAAGCTCCTGGACTTCTGCATTTAAGGCTGAGACTTGGTCTGGTGATGACAGGACCGTCTCTATAACTCCTCCGAACGGAGGGGGTCGGGTTGCAAACTGCAGCGTGTAACCCTTGCATAACACTCTGTCCATCCATCTGTCCGGTGAGCATGTTTTTAACCACTCTGCGTGACGTTC
The DNA here is from genome assembly GCF_014905685.2 of Nematolebias whitei. NCBI lineage: Eukaryota > Metazoa > Chordata > Actinopteri > Cyprinodontiformes > Rivulidae > Nematolebias > Nematolebias whitei. The sequence goes on from NC_056518.1 coordinate 16,440,580, forward strand.
GTGGAGTGGACGTGCGTTTAAATGATGTGCCATGTTTTGAACGGATGTCATCCAAAACTCCGCCTCGACCGCCGTCATGCGTCGCGGAAATGTTTTCCGCGTGACCCAAGGCGAGGTTTTCTCGAAAGGGCTGTTCTGCGCGCGCCCGTGCGCTGTGACTGGATCGCGGACCAACCTTCATGTCCGGGCGGGGCGGTGTGCGCTGAGGCGAGGCGTGTGTCAGCTGATGCCGTCGAGAAGGCTGCACGTTTAACGTCGCTGTGCGAACGTTGAGAGGTGGAGGGCGTGACGTCATCAACGCCGTGCTGTCGAAGTGAAGGTTGTGAGCCTCGCGGGAGCGCACGTTTCCTCTGGGGGGACGCGCGCCGCTCTCGCTGAGGGCGGGGCCCGTCATTGGATTCATTCAGCTGTCTCACGCTTATGCCGCCGTGAGCTGCTGATCGCTGAGACGCGGTGGATGACGGCCACTCGCGTTCATTCAGGAGAGGCGTGTGTTGTTTTCGCTGAGAGCAGGGACCTCCACCGGACCCGGCCTGCGGTCCCACATTTATCCCGATGTGGGCCGGTGAGCGCCGGGCAGCTGTGCGTGCATCATCGACACAGTGCCGTTAGGATGGAGGCTGCTTGTCTCGCTCGGGAGCGCGTTAACACCGTTGGGAGGTGATCGTGCGGGTCTGATTGACAACAAGTTATTTCGCTTACCGTGGTGTCACGTGAGCGTCTGGGCATGTGAAGGAGCGGCGGTGGATTTAAAAAACCTTTATTTAAGGACACCGGCTCTTTATGAGTGGAGGGTGTGTGTGTAGCGGCTGTGAGCTCATCCGAGCTTACAGACTGGCTAAAAACAGGCATTTGATCTTTGAAAAATCATTTATTCAATTCCTGTGTCATTTATACACACATCCTCCGCAGACCGTCATCTCTTAAAACTTCTCCCCCGTGAGCCCTGCGGTTTGTTTGCTCCGAGCGCCGTCTGCAGGCGATCTCTGGGGAAAAACGCTGAAATGCAGGCTGCCGGACTGAGGAGGGGTGGTCTCTGGCGGGCGGGGCTGGTGGTGGAGCTGGGCGAGACGAAGCTGCTGCTGCCGTGGAGCGTCGATGTTATTGCCTCTGCTTTCGACGATCTCTCCAGCGGGCTGGGGGACGGAATGAGCCGCGTGGCTTGATGAGATGGCGTACAGCTTCCGACGTCTCCTTCGACTGCTTCGAATTCGTCAGCATGGACGTCAAGCTGCTTCCGAACAGCGCGTCCGATGAGATGGGGCCCTCCATCCGGTCTTTGTGCAGCTTTTCCGGCAGCAATGGAAAGTGACGGAGCCAGATGGAACGTTGGATTACCGTCATCCATGCTACAATCCTCGACAAGCAAACCGAGGGAGCGACGCACATGTTGAGGATGGCGTCTGCCGATTACACAGGGAGCTCTTTGTCTCCTCCGGCAGGTCTGAGGCCTCCAGCCTTTTCGACATGCTAAATGCTAGCAGCGCATGTTGTTGCTAACTGCGGCTGCCTGAAAACACATCGGTGGGCTCGATTGGAGAGCTTTGGTCGCCGTCTGGTTCCTCCGGAGGGACGGGACGCTGCTCCGACCTGGGCAGCTTCGCTCCGGAAGCTTCCGCGAGGCTTGGCTCCAGGGGAGGGAACCGAGGAATAGCGTCAGTTGCCTTACAGAAGGAGTTCTTTGTCTCCAAGGCAGGTCTGCGGCCTTCAGTCCCTTGGACATGCTATATGCTAGCAGCGCAGGTTGTTGCCAACTGCGGCTGCCTGGAAAAACACGTCGGTGAAAAATAACCTTTCCGCCGATCATCCGAACTGGCGGGAAAAGGCGAGGGACGTAGAAAAAAAGGGGTCCCTTCATGTCAGCCTCCTCCCGGGTTCCGCCGGGCAACCCCTGAGGGCGCTGTCGGCCGGGAGCGGTGTGATCGCCGATGCGAAACGAGGTGGGATGGGGTGAGCATTCACTCAGCCCCCCTCCACCTACACTACGCTCCCCAGGAGGGAATGAGCAGCGGGGGCTGCAGCTGAGCACACCTTGCCCCGGAGGAACCATCCGGTTCGCCCCGAGGGTCGGCGATAAGAGGAAAAACACAAGATGGCGTTGTCCAGCGTGTAATGACCTGTCACTGGGAAAAGTTCCCCGACGCTTACCTTGGAATAAGACTGCTGTCATCTTCTCCTCGGGGAGGAGAACTCACCGGACGACCGGAGGTCGACTGCCGGGCCAAGCATCTTCCGCAAAGGTTGGTCATTTACACAATTTATCTTCTTTGTTCTTCTGACAGTGCTATATTAGCTCGCTGAAGAAAAAATGGGAGCCGATTTCCCGCTCTTAACGTAATTTATACGGACCGGGTGGGGCCCACACAGCAGGTGGGCGTGGACTAATTTTTTTTCAGTGCTTATGCTGCGCATAACGGGATAAACCATCAGCGACAGCCTTAAAGGGCGAAGCCTATATGAAATAGAACACTCGAGTTCAGTCATGTTGTTTTTTTTAGCTTTGCCGGTAAAGAAACCTCGACACATGGTTTGTTTTTCAACCTGTTCACAGACCGTCAGTCCACATCGTTCCTACGGTCTCCTTTCTTTCTTATAAACGGTTAAAGACTGTTCTTGTATCGTCATTTTCTGCTGTTATCCAGTGAAAGCACATTCATACCTGAAACAACATCCACCTATTCACGCTCATTCATACAGCGTCTCATGCACGACCTCACGCTGACAAATCCCTCAGAGAAAAGTGGCCTTCTGCGTTTCATCCACTCAGATGTGCAGACTCTGGAAGCCTGGAATTAAACCTGGCATCTTTGTCCCAGAAGTGTTTATGTAAAATCAGTTCAGTCAGTCTGGATGTGACTCGACTGACTCACATTTTCAGATGTCTGACTGGAAAAGCATCTCAGACCATCTGCAAATGTCGATTGGAGCTGATTTGCAAAGATGTTATGTCAACTGGCTGTTTGGGCAAAGCAAAAATCCATCTGGGTTCCTCGGGAAGCAAAAAATAAACTTTTAGGTGAAGAAATACAGCTGTTTTTTAATTTTAATATGATACACTTAATATGATGTTAGAGCCGAGCTGATGGACAGGTCCGGCTGTTAAATGACACCAAATTAGAGCTGAAATAATGAAACAACTATTTATATAGTGATTAAATCCTTCAAACCACATAAAAACTAGGGGTGCACCGATTGCAGTTTTCTGGCCGATCACTGATTTCTAAAAAGTCTGACCTGCCGATTCCGATTTTGGCCGATACCAATTTTGTTTTATAAGCGACACCGTCAGGTGTTATAAGGTCACAATACACCTTTAATTTTCCAATCTTACTTTGTTGTAAAACATACCCTTGAACAATATCATAGAAACAATACAAACTTGTTTTAACTGACCATGAATTAGTGCTCTGAAATATAAATGAAGTTCAGATAATTGTTGTTAAATCTAAAAAAAATTGGTAAAATCGGTTTCTCATACAAGTATCGGCCGATTTCCGATTTCCAAAAATAAAAGGAAATCGGTGCACCTCTACTAATTACTAGGGATGCATGATATTATTGGCATGGTACTGTATCGGCTGATATTAGCGATAAAGTTAAATATCGGACATCAGCCATTGCATCAAAATAACTCACCGATATAAAAGGTGCTGTTCTTGAATGACAACCCAGTGACAAGGAGATTTGAGTTGATCATTAAGATCGTGTAACCACGTATTGGACTTCTGTTTTAAGTTAAATTTTAATTAAAAACTGTCAAGTATATCTATTAACGCACTTCTACTTATGTGCTTTTCACTTGTTGCTTGTGGACAGGTTGAGTTTGGATTTGTGAAAAGTTACAAATTTGTACTGTTTGAGTGTTGTCATCATGATTAAGTTTGAAATTAAACATAATCCAAGTTGAAGTGTTGCATCATTTTCAGCCTTTTTGGCATCTGCATTTGGCACTAGGCCAAACTGACAAAGATCATGCAGAATAATGTAGTATTTTAATTCCACAGCAGAGAAAGCTATGTAGTCTCTGTAAGTAGGTCTAGGGGAAAAATATCAGTATTGGTATCGGTTATCGGCCAAATAAGTTTTAATATATCGGCATATCGGATATCGGCCAAAAATCCAATATCGTGCATCTTTACAAATTACACATTTTATTAGAAAACTAGTATCATTACATTCAAAAACCAAGAAGAAACTTTTTAAAACTAAGCTTTAATTGTCAGAAAAAATTAGCTCTGCTAAACTTGATGAAAGGTCAACAAGTAGATAAACGGCGACGCAGACAGGTTGATCAAAAATGAAGCAAGAACGTGAAGAGCAGGGGAGAGAAATCAATGAACGTCTAGAGGAAAGAAAGAACAGAGACGGGAAAAACAAGCGGTGTGTGCAGAAAGCAGAGCAGTACCTCATCAGTCAGGTGGTAGATTTTTCTCAGCATACTCTGTCGAGCAGCTTCAAGCTCCTGGAAAAGAACAAGAGGGTGAAGTCACGCTCTCGACTGAGGCACCTCTACAGCTTCAAATCAGCTGCACTGCTCTTCAACGTTTGGAAATAAGGAAATAATCATGTTCGAAAATATGTTCTTTAACCCAAACTTGATAAATGTATTTGGGATTAGTCGTATATTGTTTTAAAAACACAACAACCATTGATCAGCTGTAGTTGCGTAAGATATTTTAGAGCCAAATCTCAGCTTCTGTATGAAAATGACTTTAATAGGTCGTTTGAGGTGGAAGTTTTGTCCTGAGTGCCCCCCCCCCCCCCCCCTCGTCTCAGCACAGGAGCTCTACCTGGACAACGTTGTGTCCATGTGTGACATTGAAGGCTCTGAACAGCTACTTTAGTGCTGAAATGTCTAAAACTAGTGATCTCGGAGGTCGTTTCCTCGCAGCAGAGATCAGACTCTACAACCAGCACTGCTCCCAACAAACAGAAATACAAATAATCATAAAAACTACTTTATAATTGTGTAATATTACCTCTATGGAGGTGCAATCACAGTTTAAAGTACAAAATCTGAGTTTGAGGCAAATAATTTGTTTATATTTTGTTGCATAATCTAACTTTCTACAAACGGGATTCCAAAAAAGTTGGGACACAAAACAAATTGTGAATAAAAACCAAATGCAATGATGTGGAGATGGCAAATGTCAATATTTTATTCGTAATACAACATAGATGACAGATCAAAAGTTTAATCTGAGTAAATGTAACATTTTAAAAGGAAAAATATGTTGATTCAAAATTTCAGTGTCAACAAATCCCAAAAAAGTTGGGACAAGTAGCAATAAGTGGCTGGAAAAAGGAAATTGAGCATATAATGAACAGCTGGAAGACCAATTAACACTAATTAGGTCAATTGACAACATGATTGAAAAGAGCTTCTCAGAGTGTCAGTGTCTCTCAGAAGCCAAGATGGTAAGAGGATCACCAATTCCACCATTGTTGCACAGAAAGATAGTGCAGCAATACCAGAATGGTGTTACCCAGCGTAAAATAGCAAAGACTTTTAAGTTATCATCATCAACCGTGCATAACATCATCAAAAGATTCAGAGAATCTGGAGCCATCGCTGTGCATAAGGGTCAAGGCCGTAAAACTCTACTGGATGGTCGTGATCTCCGGGCCCTTAAACGTCACTGCTCCTCAAACAGGAATGCCACTGTCAAGGAAATAACAGAATGGGCTCTGAAATACTTCCAGAAAGCATTCTCAGTGAACACAATCCACCGTGTCATCCGCCGTTGCCAGCTGAAACTCTACAGTGCAAAGAGGAAGCCATTTCTAAGCAAGCTCCACAAGCTCAGACATTTGCACTGGGCCAGGGGTCATTTAAAATGGAGTGTGGCAAAATGGAAGACTGTTCTGTGGTCAGATGAGTCACAATTTGAAGTTCTTTATGGAACACTGGGACGCCATGTCATCCGGACCAGAGAGGACAAGGATAGCCCAAGTTGTTATCAACGCTCCGTTCAGAAGCCTGCATCACTGATGGTATGGGGTTGCATGAGCGCTTGTGGCAAGGGCAGCTTGCATGTCTGGAAAGGCACCATTAATGCAGAGAACTATGTTCAGGTTCTAGAACAACATATGCTCCCATCTAGACGTCATCTCTTTCAGGGAAGACCCTGCATTTTTCAACACGATAATGCCAGACCACATTCTGCAGCAATCACAACATCATGGCTACGTAGGAGAAGGATCCGGGTACTGAAATGGCCAGCCTGCAGTCCAGATCTTTCACCTATAGAGAACATTTGGCGCATCATAAAGAGGAAGGTGCGACAAAGAAGGCCCAAGACGATTGAACAGTTAGAGGCCTGTATTAGACATGAATGGGAGAGCATTCCTATTTCTAAACTGGAGAAACTGGTCTCCTCTGTCCCCAGACGTCTGTTGAGTGTTGTAAGAAGAAGGGGGGATGCCACACAGTGGTAAAAATGGACTTGTCCCAACTTTTTTGGGATTTGTTGATGCCATGAAATTTGGAAACAACAGATTTTTCCCTTAAAATGATACATTCTCTCAGTTTAAACTTTTGATCTGTGATTTGTGTTCTATTCTGAATAAAATATTAGATGTTGGCACCTCCACATCATTGCATTCAGTTTTTATTCACAATTTGTTTGGTGTCCCAACTTTTTTGGAATCCAGTTTGTACTTTAATTTAATATAATAAAACTCCTAAATGTTATATTTTGAAGAAAAGATGATGCAAGACTCATTTATATCAGAATACAGTAGTAACTCGCTACTTCATGGTTCGTTTATCGCAGACTAGCTCTATTGCGGTTTTTCAAAATAAGATTGGCCCTGCCACACAATTGGCATGGAATTTTTATTTAACATAAATTATTTTAAATTATTTAGTACCTGCTGCACCTTTGTGCAGCACATACTGCAGGATAAACTTCCTGCTGCAGCTGATCAGCTGTTCTCCGTGCAGAGCGAATAAGTGGGCGTGGCCAAGAGCACTTGAAGGTGGCAAAGAGCAGAGGAGGCAGGGAGCTGAAATCATGACATTCTGTGCTCTTTTAGAGCGTTAGAGTTTAGAAACATTGTTTAGAATATTGCAAGAGTGTGGGAAGAGTGTTAAAACACCTTTATATATAAATACTAAAATAAACTACTACTTACTACATGTACTTCGCGGTTTTCGCTTTATCGCGGGGCTTCAGGGTACGGATCCCCCGCAATAATTGAGGGACTGCTGTACTACAAAACAAACATTTCTGGAATCTAATTTGACTAAATTAAACTTAGAATTTGTGAAAACTAATATGTATCTTAAACACCTAGCATTGCTTGAAGGAATGCATATCGCCCGTCGCCTTTCATGCCAGAGCGTTAGACTGAGATTATCTGAAGATGAGAGGGGAAGGACTCAACTACTACCACACTGAATTTAAACTCAGTATCTATAAAAATAACTGAGTAGAAGCCATTTGGAATCAGGTTTACTCCAAGAGTTAATTAATTGTAGATGTGCACGCAGTGATTATTTCCTGAAAGTTTCATTAAAACCTGTCCAGTGGTTCATGAGATTTTTCGCTAACAGACAGCGTTAACACTGATGGTTAATGCCAGATTTTTAATTAAACTTGCTGCAGAGCTCAAAGTATGTGTCATGAATGACTATCGGCCAAATTTTAGCTCAAAACTTGTAATGAGTAAGTGAGTAATAGAGTATTTTTGTGCTGCCAAGAGTCTGCTGGATGCGGCGGCCATCTTCAACTGGGTTAACTCAGAAAGTCAGCCCGCTGTAGATTTATATCCAGTGATTATTTTGTGAGTTTTAATAAAATCCAACCGACGGTTCATCCATTTTGTCAACACAACAAGCAAAAATACTGTACGTGCAAGCCCAAACTTGGGCAGCAGGAGATAAATATTTTGTTCACGCCAACTGTTCCAGCAGCATTCAAACATTTGATTAACAAGCTATGATGACATTCATTTAAACTTAACCCTTCCAAGGAGTAAAGTATAACCAGACACTAACTTTTTGTATATTTTTCCAATCTTGATCACGATTCTCTTCGTTTCTACTTTGCTTCTATAAAAGCAGAAGAGGAACACTTTACTTTGTGGCTCCAACATAAGAATTGTTCTTTAAACTCAGTTAACCTTTCTTTTTATCCTCTGCAGGACATTATTTGGAGCAGAAAATGTTCATAGATCTTTGTAAAGTCAATACAGCTTCAACACACGAGCAAGTTCTCCTCACATTTCAAGCATCACCATAAAAAGCTCATTTATTCATTTTATTTTTTTTTTAGATTTACGCGAGACATTTGTTTGTGCTGAGCCACAATGTGAGTGCGGTACCTGTGCTGCAGCATCCTGAGAGAAGATGAAAGCGTTCACGTGAGATAAAGCCACCGTGTATAAGACAGGACACCAGGAGGACTTCAGGGTCCCCGTCACTAAGGAGCGAAAGTAAAGCCGAAGAAGAGGGAGGGAGTCTTCAGGCGGGGAGGTGAACCGCTCGATGGGGATGGACAGCTTCAGATGAAGAGACAGGACGCAGGTTAGAGGAGACAAGAACTGCTTCAAACTACTTTATGTTTAATTGATTACCTCCTCCAGGGTGACCCCCAGGGATCTTAGCATCCCTACGTGCTCTCCGAACACAGCCAGCTTCATGGTGGTGCTGTACCTCCTCTGCAAGGGCAAGAGCACCCAACAGCCAAACAGCTGGTCCCCAAAGGACACGGCCTCATACTGGGTCAACAGGGCTGTGTACAAATCCTGGAAGGAGGCGAGACCTGGAGGTGGTACATCCAGGTCTAACAAGTCCAGCTTGGACCCCCTGGAATAAAAAACGTTGGTTTAGCAGGAGCTTCTGGATTTATTTTAGATTCTGGTGTTGCCAGACCTGGTCAGAAGTCTGAACAGTCCCCAGGTTAGCTTTTGAACTGGTTTCTCCAGGAACAGGTCGCTTGAACACAGGAACACACAGGAGAGGCGGGCGAGCTTCGCCACAGGCGGGATCACCTAAAACAGCAAACGTTCAAATCGGCAGGTGTAATGTCAGCCAATAACATCTGGCAGATGTGCTAATCTCAGTCACAGCAACTCTGCCTTTAGTGTCATCAGAATGACTTCTGTACCGTCAGAGCATCCTCCCTCCAGACCTCCAGCATCAGCAGCCACTGCAGACAGTGAGTCGCCGCCTGCAGAGCTCCATGAGGAAGCTCCTCCACAGCCAGGCCTCCACCCGCAGACACCCCCGTTCGCTCGTACAGGCTGATGAGGGGCAGAAAAGGCCAGTCAGAGGGTACTGCGGGGCCGTTGAGTTCTGGAAGGAGATGGGAGCTGATCCACGGATTACGGCCCTGGAAAGCATCTCGGGATGTGAACACTGACTGCTCCAGATGGGCCAGGTAAGTGAGGAAGCAGCCCCGTATGGAGGGCAGCTGGGTGCAGGCTTCTCGCAGGAGAGCGCCCACAGTCTGGAGGGAGGGAGCGGTGTGGAGGTGTGGGCTCTCCTGAAGCTTGAGCTCCTCAAGCTCCACAGCCTCCGGTCCTCCACTGTGTCCCTCCCTGCAAATCACACAAACCAAACAGCAGCAGGTAGTTTGTTTGGACTTTCATCAACTGTTCGTCACACAGATAAGAGTTGTTTAAACACCCACAACTGGTTTAACCCAAAGTAATTAGCAGCAGCACAGACATTTTTCACAACGTCAAGGTTATTTTTTATTTTTTTTTCTACACATCTTCCTTATCGTAAACTACTGTCATGGATTTGGTCAGTTGGACTTTCAATGCAATTGATAAAAATGTTTCAACCAAGCGACAGGGTCCTGGAGAGCCCTCATGCCCTGCTGAGACACACACAGCAGGATACGTCATGGATCCATGGGGGGAATGGAAGTTGATGTGCCTTTCTGTATTGTCTCAGGAGGATGCCGAAGATGTTTATATAATTGGAATCATGATGGCAGGGTTTCTGCTTTTTGGCACCGACAGATTCTTATTTTATCGACTATTGAAGAAGACGGCGGCAGCAGTTTCGGCCATGGCAAAGCTGCCGAGCGTATGTGAAGGTTTGGTTTGTGCTTCGAGCACTCAAAATCAGCTGATTTACGAGCTCAGCCGTAAGATTGAAGTGATTTGTGAGAATTACAGACCACTTACGGTTTCTGGGACTCACCAGCATGTTGGTGACGGCCTTGGAGAAGGCTAATAAGAACTGTCTGTCTGTCTGTCTGTCTGTATGTATGTATGTATGGAAGTATGTATGTATGTATGTATGTATGTATGTATGTATAGATGGATGGATGGATGGATACAGCAATGTGACTACCTTAAGTTGCATCTGTAGGGTAATTAGGCTTAACAAAAGGTAATTTCACACACACAAAAAATACTCTAATCTGTGTTAATCTCAAAACAACAACAGTTCAGATGTCTGAAGACATGATTCATTTTACAGAAGCCCCCGCAGACCTTCAGATGTCCTGTTTGTCCTGAGCTGACAGCCCTCTGAGAGCCGTGTCTGCGTGTGTATCTACACACAGCGTGGGTAATCACAAAAGGTTTTCAGTTACACAATTTATCACCAAATGTGAACAGAGGCGCCAGAGACAAGAAGTCAAATCCCCCAAATTAGGTTTGAAAAACATCTGAGCAGCTCCTTCATGTGGGGGCTCTGAGGAGGTAATTAAGTTGAGCAAATAAATATTCCACATCCACACACCTGACTTTGTTTGTCCTTTTTACAGCCACTGGAGAAGAACAATAAAAACCTATTAAATCCATCACTGGTTGATAATTTATGAGGAACAAACGGTCGTGAATTTAATGGTGCTAAAAGTCGTTAAACGTTTATTGAAAATGTGCATTTTATTCATTTAAATTTTTCTAAGAAATTACATTTTAATATAAACTAATCAGAAGTCAAACCTATCAAGCTACAGGGACAAGACTTTAGACCCAAAGGCAGAATACTTTGTGTTAGCTTCTTGTGAAACTTTATCCTGGATTAACAGAAAATAAAATGTTATGCTTACGATATAAAGTCCTTGTTAAAGATAATGGTGGAGAGCAGTTCATGCGCCAGGTATTCACTGCCTGGCAGTAACCAGGGGAGGAGCACCAGCGCCACCTTGTGGTAAAGTGAAGAATATTTTGCTACTTCTGGCTCAACAGGAACCTGAGAAATATTAAAAAGCAAAATATAAGTTTAATAATACCTATCACAACATAAATTAGAAAAAAAATATACAACCTGAATGTTTTTGCTGCACAGATTGTTGGGAGTTGTAGTTTACATCAGACTCACCAGTCTTTGTGCGAGCCGGAGCAGCAGGTACAGGAGGAGGTGTTCGTGGCGAAGGAGCCAAGCCTGGCTGTGAGACAGAGTGGGTGTGGCCTGACTGCAGCGTTGCAGGTAACCAATCACAGGCTCCGACAGCAGGAGGTCAGCGAACTACAGATTAGAAGACAAGATCCGTCAAAATATTTAAAACTTTAAGGTTGTTCTCGTTGCTAGAAGTTGAAATTTCCCTGGACTCAGCCACTTTTCATTTGAGCGTGTCTTTTGGTATGACCTACCTTCCTACTGAGACCTTTATGGATCCCTGTGATCGTTTTCAAGAGGAGTCCCAATCCTATTAAAAGGGGGAAGGGGGAGCTGGAAACAACCAGCCCGGGACGATTCCTCCATCCTGAACAGGCTAAACCAGGAAGGTTGGGTGTCGTCTCCAGGCCCAGAGGACTAAACTGAACATTACACACCACTGAGGAAGACCTGGTGGAAAGAAATGTGTTATTGAAAGCACACATAGAAACATTTAGTTATTATTTTAAAAAAGCTTGAATGTGACCACATGAGAAGGGGGTCGAAGAAGAACAGCAGGGCCTGTGTGGATCACAGGTAAATCAAGTGTACCTGAGGTTATTTATCAGGCCTTGAACAACACTGTGACCCATGAGGGGAAGAAGAACCTCGGAGGTCAGAAGCTCCAGTTCTTGTAGAGTTTCCACCGGCTTAAAGGAGCTCTGTAGAAAAATGGCAATCGTAGAAACACGTGTTTCATAGATTGTTTTGTTTTATATTATTTGTATTTTATGTTGCAACCAAAAAGTAAAATGAGACTTTCTGAGATAACAGGAACTGAGATTTTAAACTTCAACGTTACATAAAGCACAACAGCACACAAACACGTGGGGTTAGAAATGGCACCTGTCTGGAGAGTTGATGGTAGAAGGTTTGTAAGTAAAGCAGATAAACGGGTATCAGAGCCAGGCTGTTGTCTTTCAGAGCTGGATTATCGAGGTTCTTAACGAAACCCTTCAAATGTCCCAACAAGGACGCCTGCAAACCAGTGACCTGACTCCAGGACACGGGGGGCGGAGGTGGGCATTCTTCTCCTCGAGCGCTGTGGTGAAAACAGAGCAAACGTGTAGAAACAGGAGAATCGAGCGAACAGTTCGTGTCGTCCCCTCTCGGTACCTGACCGCTCCAGCCTGAAGCTCCTGGTGGCAGCCGGCGGTGTGTGTAACTTGTGTGAGCAGAGAAAGCAGAGCTGACAGACGGTGGATCTGCAGAGACGGCAGAGGATCCGAGGACGGCTGAAGGCTGTGGACAGACTGCAGTGTCCTCACTAAGGCTGGATACAGGTCCCTGTGGGGGAAAACAGTGGCAAAATAAAAAACTGAATACTCAACTTAAGTTAAAAAGCACATTTATGACTTATAAACATGATAGTTTACTACCGTATTTTTCAGCCTGTAAGTCACAGTTTTTTGCATAATTAACATGCCCTGCGACTTATACGCTGAAGTGACATTTATGGATTATTTCCCCATATTTATAAACCAATTTTTGGCTGAAGATATGACCGTTTTCATTCATTCTGACAAGGAAAATATTGAACACTACCATTTTCAGCCGCTAGATGGCACTCGAGTTGTATGGCATGCTGTTGTGTCATGTAATAGGTAAAAAGTGGCTATTAATGACAAAATCGGTTTGCCACAGAGAGCCACGTTTGTCCATCTCCAGGATCATGCCTGGAGCAACCATCAAATAAGCTTCATTTCGCTGCGCCGCCCCGGCGAAATGCAGCTGATTTGACCATTGAAGTGCATTTATTAAGTAAAAGTTAAACTGAGACACACCTTTGCTATAATTTTGAGCAAACAAGCAATTGTTTTTAAGTGTTAATCTTGTTAAATTCTTGTTAAAGTCCTCCCGTGCACGCTCCCGCGGCCGCCATTTGGCAGCCTGGCACAGCACCGGCCACATTTCCAGGTTGTCAGCAGTGACGTCAGAGGTGACGTATAATAGATGCGACTTATACGGCGAAGCGACGCATTTATGGATTTTGTTACTTCAGTAGACATTTTTGGACTGATGCAACTTATACGGCGGAAAATATGACACGTATAATTGTCTCATATCAAGCACATTTTTCCTCTCAAATCACAAAGAACCACTATGATTCTATCAATTTGGTGTTAAATGAGAGGTTTGAGGTCTGTGGTAAGAAAAACAAAACTAATTCAAATCATGGAGTTTTATTTAGATTTTTATAGATGAGGATTCTGAACTGTACGTGGTAACTTACGTGTACAAGCTGCAGGCTTGACCGTAGCCGGCTGCTACAGTCCACAGCCTGTAGGCCTCTGTGGTGATCCCGAAGGCCTCGCTCTGCTCCAGCAGCAGCTCACTGGGCTCTGCACTCAGGAGGCACAACAACCGCTCCCTCACTCCCAGAGAGTTTAACTGGGAATGAAGAACAAGAATGAGTAAAGTACTCTACAGGACATTAAAGCATACTGCAACCTTAATCAGAGTTTACTCATATTTACATAAAACACATCAAGTCTGTACTTTTAATGAGGCATTACTAGATTATTTTTTGTTTGTTTTATAATGAAAATTTAATTCACAAAAACTGAATGCATAAAGGATGTTTACTCTGTTCAGTCTGTTTTCAAGCTAATATAGCCCACTTGAACCAGCAGAACTGTCAGAATTAAAAATAATTACCAATCTGGCACAGGCGTGTCTGCCAGTGGTAGCTATAACCCTTAACAGCTTCATGGCGCTGGTGAGTGTGTGTCCATAAACAGACTGAGGACTGAGAGACAATGACGACGTCCAGGAAGTGGGAAGGAACTCTGACATCACCGTCTGCATCAGTCGAGGACAGTCCAACACCTGGAAGCAGAATGCAGCAGATGATAAACCACAGATTCAATGAAAGAGACTGTAAATTTATCAAAGTGGACATCGTTACCTGCGTGGCGGATGACGAGGTGTGTCGAGCGATCCGCGTCAGAACCTGCAGGACGTCCTGAACGACTCGAGGCGCCGGTCGGATGACCTCAAGGATGTAACGCAGCCTGGGGAGGAGCTTCATCTTCAACAGACCCTGAAACACAGACTTGAGGTCAGCCTTCATCAGTGGTATGCCCATGTGCCCCGTCGCCGAGAGATTTCAATAGTGAATGTTTGCAGCTGTTGAGATGAGTGTTCTTCTGGACTGGAATTGAACAAAGAATCCAAGTAAAGCTTCATGTTTTTGGCATGAGATTATCAAGTGGATACAAGTTACACTGTGTATAATAGTTTATTTTTCTTGTTCAAGGCACCGCAGACTTGTGAATCCTGGAGAACAATATTTTCCACCACCAGGTGCAATGGGGGAGCCAGGGGGTTGTGGCCACCATAGATTAATCCTTGGCCACCCCACTCTTTTGAGGAAACTATACTTTTAAGTAATATAAAAACTAGAAAACGTAGTTTCCTTAAATAATGGGGGTGGCCGGTTTACATATATAAATGGTGGTGGCCATCTTGGATTTTTATGTGGCAACCCATCCATTCATCCATCCATTATCTTTACCAACTTTTTCCTTTCGATAGACATTTCTTACACCTAAATGCAGCCACACACCAAAATAGAAGCCAGTATGTCACTTATTTTTCAAGCTATCAGCTCACAAGATGGACAAATGGACGGAGAATATTTCCAGTTCCCCTCTTCAGTCCACATCAGGGACAACAATAACGAGGTGAAAACAGAACGTTAAGCACCACTTTTGTTTTACCTTAACAACATCCTGCCTGCTGACATCATAATCACTTTTCTTCTCTTCCTTTTCCTTGGCCGTCTCCTTCATGAGTTCATCCAGCCCTTCATCATCATCGTCTTCCTCCTCTTGAGAAGATGGCTGCATAGGGAAAGACGCCATGCCACGAAACCAGGAGAAGGTGCAGTCCAAACACTCCTGAAATGAACCCAGGACACCCAGAGCTCTGTTGTCACATGCAGCTAACAAAGTCTGCAATAATCCTCCTGATTAACTTAACATTAATGTCTAAACTTATTATTTTTACTACTAGAAGAAACTAAAAGTATAAATCTGAGGGCCATATTTTTCATTAATTAATGTTATTAAACCTAAATGTAATATTCAGTGTGAACTCACTTCATCCTCAGCACACACAAGGAGTGCTTTAAGCGCATGCACAGCTGCAGACATCACTCCTTCCACATTATCATCCAGAGCGAAGCGGAGCAGGAAGAGCAGGCCGGCGTCGAGCAGGGTGGAGATAACGCTGCCTTTCAGAACCGACAGGTAGGTTCCAGCTCGTGCCTGCCAGGGGATAAAACACAGTCACCTAACTGACTGTCTGCATGCGTCTTTGTGCGTGCGTGTGTTAAATTACATGCGTGTACCTTGGAGAGGATGTTGGCGAGCGTGCCAAGAGCCAAACTCCTCTGCTGGATAAGTTGACTCCGAGACAGCAGGAAGAGTTCCTGCAGGGAGTAACCTGCTCTCTGCAGAAACATCATCAGGTTTAACGATGATTAAAAAAATAATCTCACAATATTTTCTTTTAAATTGGTGAAACTTTATCTTGTTTAATCTGAGATGTTGGCAAATTTGGAAAAGTAGTTTCTATCCAACGACACAAACACAAACAGTTGAAGAACTTTTTATTTTCTCGAGGAAAACTACAGACCTCAGGCTCCTCTCCGTGGTGGTGCAGCCCTAAATGGGTTGGCAGGTCCTCGGTTGGTGGAATTAAGGTCCCTGCAAAGTCGAACCGAGCCTGCATGGCCTTTTAGGACAAACCAAATGATGTGCTGATCACTAAATCAAACATTTAAATTCAAGACAACACATATATGAGCTGAAATCAGGCCTCACCCTCTTGGTTCCTTTTTTTCTGGGTGAAGGCAAGTCTCTCATCCACTCCAGCTTCTCCAGCTCCAGCTTGTCCATGTGGACCCAGTCTTTCTGGGGCTTCACAGGAAGATCCTCCACTGAATTCACATCTATGAGACACAACGAGACAAATCATCCTGAAACACCACTGCAGGTTTGTTTACAACACAAACATAATTTGAGGCACTTCTCAGCTAATTAGATTCAATACTAAACATAAAAAAAGAGCTTGTTGTGCAAAAAAAGGAGGATTGAAGAAATAATATATGTTCAAGGGTGAATAAAACCACAAGCAACGAACATACCGCTTACTGCTGCTGCTGGTGGTTCCTCTTCTTCCTCCATCTCCGCCTCCTGTGGTGTCGGAAATGAAACTGCAGCCTTGGAGGAGTCTCTGCTGTCTGCAGCTTCAAGAGGAGGATCTTCCTGATTGCTTCCCTCTGCGGAGTGCGTGGACGGGGATCCAGAGGACGGAGCGCTCTGAGCTTTACGAGATCTAATAAACTCCACCAGTCTGGGATCTGGAAAGCAGAAAGGAAGAAAAAAAACACCATTAACAGAAATACAAGAAAACTGAAGGCGTTTTAATTTTCTGACCACGTCTCTGCTTACCAAGTTGAGACAAGAGCTTTCTTTGCTCCTGTTGTATCTCAGCCTGGGACATCGCTTGGAGCTTGACCTGATTCTCCAAGTGGATCCTCATGGTGTCTCCTGAGCCATCTGGACCTTGAAGCCCCTCACCTGAAACCAACCTGGGACCTGAGACTAGAGGTGGTTTTAGTGAACAAAAATGACAGGAATAAAGAGACATTTTGACAGTTTTCTCTTCTCTTATATTTCTTACAAACTTGATTCTTACCAGAATGAGCTTCAGGAGAGAGGCTCTGCTTTTTGGCTTCAAGTGTCTGAGGAGATTCAGAGGAACAGGGTAAAACCGTCTTTCCCTCCTTTAGTCTCTGGGCAGCAATCTGACGAGCAAAAATGCTTTTCTTTCCTTTAACTGATGACGGTGGTGCCTGAAGGTCAGAACCAAATAAACAGAATCTTTTAGACAATGAGACAAAAATGACTGACCAGTCAGGGATGTGCACATCCTTTGTAATGTACAGTGGATTTTTGTCGTCTTCTATTTTTCCACAGTTTTTTATACTTAAAGGCTGATTTGAACTCTTCCCCTGAATGTACCAGCCTGCAAGACTACCAACATTCTGACTACACAAGCGTTCGTTTCCAAAGCAAATACGAGTTCGTCCTCAACCCTGCACCCAGTTTCTTTTCTTTTTGACAGATGAATTAATAACCTCGTCTCCCATGACTTGAAACTGAAGTACAATAGGATTCGTGGATGTTTTTGTGCTCACCGTAATGAACTGACACAAACTTTTTACTCCACAAGAGAAGATTTGTTGAGGACTAGATGCATTTTCTAACTTATTTATTATTTGGAGGTTTGGAAAATGTACTGTAACAATTTTACATCCTTATAAATATTCTTACTATATTAAATTCAAAGTACTAAAATAAATACATACATAAAAATAGTTTAAAAAAATACCTGAAATGTTTACATTGGATTAAAAACAAAACACTAAAATGGTATGTGTTTTAAAGACAGGGTAATGAATAAATAATACGTTTTTTCCTTTTTCTTTTCTGTTTTTTACCTGACTGCTGGTTTCTGAACGGTGCAGAACTTTGGGGAAAGCCAGGCCTGTAAACGCAGGCAGAGATATGGGAGCACAGCTGGTATCTCTCTCCTTAAAGCAAAAAAGGATAATGTTACTATCCCCTCAAAAAAAAACTGTAATAAAAATATAAACCAAAACAAAATAAGTTTTATTATTACACAATGTGCACAAGTTTATATTTAAACATCTTTCAGATCCTTCTCCACACCATTCAGCGATGTGATTTGACCGAGAACGCTTACAACGATCCTGGAGAGGACCGCACTGATGTGAGAATCCTGTTTGTCCAGCCGGTCTTCAGCATCTTCATCCTCAAAGGTGACACGACTGGCTTTAAAGCGGGACTTCTTAGCAGGGGCTGGCGTCAGAGAGGGCAGTTCATCTGGGAGATCTGCATCAAACACAAGAGCAAAATAAATCATAGCTGGCAGAACACACACATCTTTAAATATCTGTGTCTCCAAAGCACAACTCATTTGTAACCTTCTATGGTGACCACATCCTTCTGATTCCCTTCATTTTCCCCATTCTGTCCTCCTCCTCCTCTCCTCTTGTCAGGACGGCGGAGCACACTGGCAGCAGATGGAGCACCAGAAGTCAGAAAGTGCTCCTGCTCCTTCAGGAGGTCCTCCTCGGAGTCAGTGGGTTTTGGACGCCGCAGCATCCCTCTAAACACAGTAATGAAGACAAGAGAGATATGTCTTTTGTGTTTCCAAGAATTTACGAATCACCTGATCATGAGTAATTAAACCACAACACACTGATTGATGGGTTGAACAATGTGGATGACTCAAGGAGGGCCCACACAGGTGAATGTTTGGCCCCTGTTTGTTTACGTGTGAAAACTGGTTCTTTAAACCTGAAATGATTTAAGATTATAGTACATAGTCGTATAAGATTATAATCTTACATTATATTTTGATTTCACGTTTTTGTGTGGTTAACGCTAACACTAACGAGCACTGTCTCATAGTAAGACAAAAAATACTCATTTCAACTGAGAAGTGCTTTATCGTTTTCACGTGTAGTTTAGTTTACTTCGGCACGCGCAGTAAATGTTAGCCGACGGCTAGCTTAAAATATCAAAACGCATTCAGTTTAGGGTCAAATATTACA
Organism: Nematolebias whitei; assembly: GCF_014905685.2. NCBI lineage: Eukaryota > Metazoa > Chordata > Actinopteri > Cyprinodontiformes > Rivulidae > Nematolebias > Nematolebias whitei. Next base: position 16,459,578 of record NC_056518.1, read on the forward strand.
AAACATTAGTAAACAGAATCTCGTAAAATTATCTTAATGTTGTTCACAGTAGTTATTAATGTTAGCTTACCTTGTTTTTTTATTGACTCCTTCAGGAACCTCCACACGGGTCTGCAGTTCACACGGAGCGTGTTTATTGTTGCACAAAAAACACTTCCTTCAAAATAAAAGCAAATCGGAGATCTGCGTTTCTTATTTTTGCAGCTATTTAATTAATTTCTGACACGTATTCATCAATTAGAAGGCTTTGTAACTAATAAAACGTGGATAAAATTTACCCGAGTTAATTAAATCCACGGACAAACAGGATCCTCGCTTTATTTTATTTACTTCCGGTCTACATCCGGAACAGAAGTTTGTTTCGTTATGTCCAAATTCAATCCAGTAGTTTGGCCTAAAGTTGTTTTATTTGGTGACTCCATCACACAGGTTGGTTCCGACATTAAACCCGTTCAGTTGTATCCTTCATTTTATCTTCCTTGCTCTTAATTAGCTTCAGCCGCAGACCTGCCATCCTAACATTAAAGTGTTTCTTTCAGTTTTCTTTTCAGCCCAATGGATGGGGAGCAGACATTGCCAACAAGCTTGCAAGGTGAATAATTACCCTTTATTCTTTCTTATTTAGGTTTAGCCAAAAAAAAAAAAAAATCATAAGGATTATTTTGTGTTAATTAATTAACTCTAAATATATTTCAAATACCCTATTTGCATTTAAACCCTGGACTTTTCATATTATCTACAATTTCAACATTAATCATTTCTAGTGTCTTAATTACTTTAACTTATATTTCATATTTTATCATAACTACTTTTGCCTTCTATAACTTTAAATACAGGATATATTATGCAATTTTAAATGGCTCAATCATTTTTTTTATTTTAAATTGTTGCCTTTTGAGTTTTTTCTTCAATTTACCACTTACAAACTGCATTTTTGAGCCTCTTATTTTTTTTAATGTAAATTTGACCCACTTGATTTAATTAAAAAAAAAAAAAAAAAAAACTCCCACTGCTGTTAGTTTAGCTTTCTGCACATCTGTCTTTGATGGACCTGTGACTCTGAGCTTTACATCCCCATCAGAAAATGTGATGTTGTAAACAGAGGGCTGTCTGGCTACAACAGCAGATGGGCCAAGATCGTTCTTCCTCGCCTCATTAGCAGCCAGAACCCATCAGACGCGCACGTCTCTGCTGTCACAGTTTTCTTTGGAGCCAACGACTCTGCACTGGAAGGTACAGCCTTGCTCGAGAAGCAGATTTAGCATTAGTCAGGGTGTGTATTTTCTTGCAAAGTCAGCGAGATTCCAACGATCTTGTTTTTAAAGTATCCCACATTATTTTGTTACCCTGTTAAAAGTGAGGACTACATCTGTAATAACAGTAGTTTAGTCAAGTTCAAGGTTCTTTATTGTCATTCGCATCGCATGTGGTACATGAGGTGGAACGAAATTGTGTACTCAAGTTCCCAGTTACACCCAAAAATATAAATAATAAAAAGAAACAGTATATAAGGATCTAAAATATACACTAAACAATAATAATGTCTAATAATAATAGTCCTAATATGTTATTATTATCTGGATGCACGGCACCAATTAACTGTATTAGATATGAATGCACTTTTGCAGAGCTGGAAAAGACTCGAACTTAGAAAAACTGTCACTAATAACTCTCTTTTCCTTCTTCAGATAAGAACCCGCAGCAGTATGTCCCTCTACAGGAGTATTCAGAAAACCTGAAGGACATCAGCAAGTTTCTGACCTCAGCTGGTGTGTCGGCAGACAAAGTTATCTTCATCACTCCTCCTCCTCTTCATGAGCCAGCCTGGGAGCAAGAGTGTATTCTCAAAGGTAATCCTGCCAGGCCGTCGTTTTATTTGATCCCTTATTCTTCCTCAGCTGTCCCGCAAAGAACATGAGCACCTCCTCGTCGTCTCTTCCAGGATGTCCTCTCAATCGCCACAACTCGGTTACGGGACAGTACGCTCAGGCTTGTGTCCAGGCAGCCGGTCAGTGCGGTTCAGACGTTCTAGATCTCTGGACACTCATGCAGAAAGACGGACAAGTGAGTGCACGAGCCTTTGACATGTTGAAGTCAAAGAACTGCCCTCTGAAAACAAATCTTCCGTTTCTACAAGCATCTTGTTCTTTTTATCGATTCTTCAGGATTATACAGTCTACCTGTCTGATGGGCTGCACCTGTCGGAGAAAGGAAACCAGTTTGTGTCCCAGCAACTGTGGACTTTACTAGAAACTCGCCTGGCTCACCTGCCCTTCATCCTGCCTTACTGGGGAGATGTGGATGCAAAGAGCCCAGAAAGCAGCCTCCTTTGCAACCAGTGAGGGGAAAAAATGCTGCTTTAGATCAATGGAGGACTAAACTCATTCCACAGCTGAGATAATGAAGCGTTAAAACATGTACAATAAAGATATTTTTTATTGGAGATGGTTTTGAATGCAAGCAAAGAACATTAAAAACTTTACAAGACAGTTATAATATACATATAGTCTGGTATAAAATTTAACTTCTGCTTATCTTGACCTACAAGAAGAAGTGTTTTACAGTGTTGACGTGTGACGAAGCAGGTAACAGTGGTGAGACAATGATGTGCGGAGCTCACATTGGCACTAGAGTACAAAAACCAAACCAATATCCGAGCACCTGAGGGGGCGACGAGATCGAATTCAGAATGTCATGAAAGGCAGGGAAGTTTCTGCTGCGCATGAATAAGTCACAATAGAACAAACGCCACAAAAAGCACATGTGTCAACAATCCCATTTCAGAAAACTCATGTTCATCCAACTTTCAGTTTCATATTAAAGTAAAAAAAGATACTAAAACTAGTCCTTGTACATTACAGTGTACACACACAACCCCATCAATACACTCAAATTATGTGTACAAAGAGTGATGTTAAAAAAAATCTAAGTGCATTTAGAAGCATTGAGACAGATCTGTCCATTTTAGTGTGAATTCAAGAAGCTCCACTGAAATGTTTCCTCGCTTGTAACAAAATCAGCTGTAAATGGAACCAGTTTGGTGAACAAGGATTTAGTGCGTGTGCTAAAATGAGACTTTTCCTGGTGATCCAAAATCAAAGCCTACTGCTAAACAATATATTCTTTATATACAGCCGGGTGCTTCAGGATCAGTGTAGCTCATTTTTTAAATATTTTACTTCTGAAAAGCCTTTTCAGAAACTCAAGTCAAAGTGTTTGAATCATAAAAGCTGCGCTACGAGGAAAGCCCGTTATCCTCGTAGATTCCTCAGCCTACAACTAAAAAGGCACAAAGATGTGAACTCACAGTAATATTCAACTTAGAGGTGACTGAAATAAAACCACATTTCACAACCTGAACTCTGACCCACACAATCTGCTGCTGCCTGTGGAGCCAACACTAAAGTCATGTAGCTTTAAATATTTAGGACGCGTTTGTTCTTCCTCCACCTGTTTCCTCTCAGCAGTCAGTCTCTTTAGTGTCAATGCGGTCCTGCCTCATGAGGCGGCGCCGGTCCCTGGCTGCTGGGTTCAGTTCTGTCAGATCCCCGAAGGAGGATTTCGTAGCCGACGAGGAGGCTCCTGCGGTTGTGAAACCGTCCTCTGCCAGATGAGAGTCGCTGCTGGTGTCCTCCGGGATGGTGTCCATCCGCAGGGCTCCGGCGCTGTCCGGGTTGCCGTCGCAGCTCGGGTCGGGGTCCTGGGCACTGCTGGCCGCGGGAGGGGCCCAAACCTGGCTTGGCTGCGGCGGAGACTGGGAAGAGGGCGCGGTCCGGCCGGCGGAGGAGGAGGAGTGAAGTGGAGGAAGCTTGACGATGCGCACGGGCGTTAACTCGAAGTTGTTCAGCTTGTCTTGACTCTGGAAAGTGAAAATGACAAGTGAGGAGAGGGCCCATCAGAGCTTTCTGCCTCTTGACTGAGGAGGGAGCCATTCCTTTTTTACTCCATTCTGTTCATGTCAGACACATCTCTGAACTTCATACGTAACCAATAAATAATTATTTAGTTATTATATATTTCTACCATCTGTAAGATTCCACGAAATTCTATCTTCATCCCCAAGCCTAACCTGATGTGAAGACTGGAACGAGTAAAGCAAACCTTTCTGCCGGGACATTTAGAGTTGTCAGAACACAGGAGGATCATGGTGGTTGAAGTTATTCTAAGGACACCAGGACTCTGGTGTTAGCACATCTAAAAAGAAATCAGTCACCAGTAATTCTGTCATTTTGCACCTGAGCTTATCCCGTCCTGGCAAGTCAAAATGTCGGCTCAGGGAAAGGTCTGCAGAGGAATGCACCCTCAGTCTCAACATTTTTCCCATCGAGCCCAAAAACTGGACTTGACTCAGTACAGATGATCGTAATAAGATGGATAAAAATAAAAAAACAGCCACCTGCAGAACATTTTTCCTTGTGATGTTAACGGCACTGTGCAAACTTAAAATAGACGTACTCCATCTGATTTCACACAAAAAAAAAAAAAAAAACTAAATAAATAAAAAACAACTTAAACCCTTTTGCTGTTTTGAATACTCCTAAAATGCAATCTTGCTTCCTTGAGGTAATTTCTGATCAGACGAGGCTACGCATCTGTGCCCAAGAACACAGCCTTCCTTCCTCTCTTTGCCCGTCTGAAGAAGAGTTGTGCAGCTCGATCAGCGATTACGACAAAGAGAGTGACTGCAGGAGTATCCCAAACCGGGGGGGGCACCATGCTCAATGGTAAGACATCTCAACATCAGGCCGTGGCACAAACACACTCACCTATGGCGGGAGCTCTATTACAAACCTCCACCATCTGCTGCAGTTCCAGGGCAAAGAGTGATGGACAAATGATTGAGACCCCGACAGTGACAGAACGGCAAAAACAAACTCTGACCCCCTGCCTCAAATATTCTCTGAATTAGTTTTGACCCTGTGGGACAATTTAACACCAGATTAAAGAGGAGTTTGACAATCTCATGTCCTTATTCAAAGAAACGTTTCATGTATTAACAAGCGCTACTGGGATTCGATTTGATTCAAAGGGGTTAGAAACACAAACCAACTAGGGGATAATTTGCTAATAATAATAATCAATATGGCATTTTAAAATGGCATTAAAGAATGAAACTTTCCCTCAGATTTGAATCCATAAAAACTGTCCAACTATAGAGCGTCCAGAAAGTTTTCACAGCACTTCACTTTTTCCACATTTTATGTTACCGCCTTAATTTAAATTGTATTAAATTAATATTTCCTCAAAACTCTACACACAGTACCTCATTATGACAATGTGAAAAAAAGATTAGATTTCTTAAAAATGTATTAAAAATAGAAAACTAAGAAACCACATTTAAGTATTCACAGCGTTTGCCATGAAGCTCCAAACTGAGCTCACGCGTTCCGTTTCCACTAATCCTCCTTGAGATGTTTCTTCAACTTAATTGGAGTCCACCTGTGATCAATTCAGTTGATTGGACTTGACTTGGAAATACACACGCCTGTCTATAGAAGGTCCCACAGTGCATGTCGGAGCGCAAACACCAAGCATGAAGTCAAAGGTCTGTAGACCTCAGAGACAGGGTTGTGTGGAGGCACAAATCTGAAGGTCCTAATGAGCTCAGTGACCGTCATTTGAAAATGGAAGAAGTTTGGAACCACCAGGACTCTTCCTAGAGCTGGCCGGCTGTCTAAACTGAGCAATCGAGGAAGAAGGGTCTTATTAGTCAGGGAGGTGACCAAGAACCCAATGGTTACTCTGTCAGAGCTCCAGTGTTCCTCTGAAGAGAGGAGAACCTTCCAAAAGGACAATCATCTCAGCAGAATTTTGTTTCTCATGGTCCAAGTCCTTCAGGTGCCTCTTGGTAAACTCCAGCTGGGCTGCCATGTTGCCTTTTATGAAAGAGTGGCTTTCATCTGACCACTCTACCATACAGGTCTGATTAGTGGATTGCTGCAGAGATGATTGTCCTTCTGGAAGGTTCTCCTCTCTCCACAGAGGAACACTGGAGCTCTGACAGAGTGACCATCGGGTTCTTGGTCACCTCCCTAACTAAGGCCCTTCTTCCCAGATTGCTCAGTTTAGATGAGCAGTCAGCTCTAGAAAGAGTCCTGGTGGTTCCAAACTTCTTCCATTTACAAATGATGGAGGTCACTGGGACCTTCAGAGCAGCAGAGTTTGCTGCATGCTTCCCCAGATTCATGCCTCCACACAACCCTGTCTCTGAGGTCTACAGACCTTTGACTTCATGCTTGGTGTTTGTGCTCAGACATGCACTGTAGGACCTTCTATAGACAGGTGTGTGTCTTTCAAATCAAGTCCAATCAACTGAATTGACCACAGGTGGACTCCATTTAAGTTGTAGAAACATCTCAAGGATGATCAGTGGAAACAGCATCTGAGCTCAATTTGGAGCTTCATGGCAAAGGCTGTGAATACTTATGTAAATGTGATTAGTTTTCTATTTTTTAATTAATTTGCAAAAATCTCAATCTTTATTCACATCGTCATAATGAGTTATTGTGTGTAGAGTTTTGAGGAAAGATTAATAAAATTTGGAATAAGGTTGTGTAAAATGACAAAACGTGGACACAATTCTGGATGCATTGTATATGAAAAGATATAAATAATTTCATGTTTTTAGAGTCTTACAAACATAAAAACAAACCCTATAAAAAAGTCAAATAATTGGCAAAGCCCTGTCATATGCATACTTTAGTTTTTATATTTTCAGGCCTTGTTTTAAATACTGATAAAGTCAAGTATGCATTTTTCTACTGAGCAGGATGTTTATTGTGCACAACAATCAACAGTACCCCTTCATGCACTTTTGGTTTCCCTGCCCATTAAAGATTCACGAGGTCAGAGCAAACGTGGGGTTTAATTAGTCTGGTTTGTGTGGCAGCAAGGCTTGTGCACTGGATAGGACCACATCACTTAAAGAACTTACACTCTGAGGGGGGCATAAGTACTTTGCACTCTCTTCATACTGCTGGTCAAGACGTTTGTCCTTCAGAGGGAAACAAGAAATGCAGCACTGTTAGCGCTTCAAGTCAAATGGTTAAAAATTAAAAGATATCTCGTTCTTTATTCACATTATTAACACCGACAAAGAGCAAAGACAGCAAAGATCAGCAGAAATGATTGAAATATTCTTACCACATAGTGAACCACGAAGCCGAGAGGAATCCAAACGATGAGAGAAAACACCACGACTGAGCCCACGATGTTATCAGCCAAGAACTTCCCTGATGTGGACAAGAAGATGGCACAGACAAACAGAACTAAGTCAACGAGCACAGATTCAGGTTAGAATCTCACTAGGCTTCCCTCTCTGCTTTAATTAGCTTTCATGCTACAAACTTACTAAACGTGTTGATGTCCAGTTTGTCGATAAAATCCCACAGCCTCTCAATAACATCCTGAACCTGCTTCATGCATTTGCCCTGTTTGAACGAAGAACAGAATAAACGTTAAACATTCACGCATTTTGAAAACGAATGCAAAGATTTGCGGACTCACGTTTCCGTCACAGAAGCCCACTGTGCAGGGTTTGCCTTTGCGAAGGTAAAGGAAGCCGGTGGTCTGGTTAAAAGGGGAGCAGGTGCCATCTTTTCCCCTGCAGCAAACTTTGCAGGAATCATTTGTCTCTGCAAGAAGCCAAAGAATATTTAAAATTCACTTTTAATGGAGGTAAGCTAGGCAGCACAATTTAACCTCACTTTTCCGAGTCGGACGATTAAACTTTGTTTTGTGTAATAGAACAATCAGAAGCAACACAGATTGGATGAAAATGCTCAGCTGTTCTTTGCCAGCTACAGCTGCAAACTCTCCACTCCTCCTGTAAGGGTGCTCATTACCGTTGCACGCGCAGGACCTTAAGTTCTGCATGGCCTCACAGAAGGGGTTACACTCTCCTTTATGGCAGCGGCCGTTGTCAACACAAATCGTGTTATCAGCAGCGTTTTCAGGAGGAGGGCACTGACTGCTGTTGCCTGTGAGTTGAGGAAAAGGAAAATATACTTCATTATTTTTGATTTTTGCAAGCATAAAGTAAATTCCTTGGTAACACAGAGGCTGTTGGAGATCATGTGCAGGAGCTTACCTGTGCAGGAAGATTTGCCTTTACAGGTGGCACTAATGGGCTCCTGGCATCTTGTGCCAGCCTGCATAAACTGACAGCTCTTACAGCACGGGCTGTTTCTGTCACTGTGGGAACACAAGTTAATCCACTGCCTGAGTATCTGTTTCCTTGGATTTGATAAGCAAATAAATTTCATTTGACTTTTATGTAACTTACCTGCAGTTAGCGCCTTTTTTGAACTTGCAGTCTGCAGTGCAGCAGTTGTCATCATTGAGGTGGAGTAACCCGGGGTCGCATTCTTCCCCGGCCTCCACCCTGGAGTTTCCACAGACTTTACTGTTCCTCTCCTTGAAGCAGATCGAAGCCTTGAGACGCAACGTTTTGCCGATGGATATCTTACTGCATGTGGAGAAGTGCTTCGGGAGGGAAGAGAAGCAAATAAACAGGGGAGACATCTTAACTGTAATGGTTTGCTGTACAAATATATAATGGTACAAGATGAAACCCTGTCTTGAACCCAAACAACTAATTAATTAAAAATATATATATATAAATCCAGAATACATATTTGCAATGGAACAAATAAGCCCTGTGAAATGCAGAACTGAAAGTCTCAGACTCATGACAATACGTTGGTTTTCATACTGGTGTGCTAACACTGATTATGTCAAACACACAACAGCAGCAGAATCTGGAAACAACTGAAATTATTCCTGTTATAGAGCTGCTGAAGTTTGATAGGACTACCTTAGCAGCATAGTGATCTTGGTGAATAAGCTTTTTTTATTTGTAGTTTCCTTGAGAATGTCATTTCAAAGCTAAGAAGCCTCCCCCACTTCACAAACCATCAACTGATAAGTTACAAAAAAAAAATAATAATAATAAATTATATATATATATAAATACATTTTCACAATGTGTCCCATTCCTCTTAAGAGCTGATCACATGTCCCTAAAAACACAGCTGCACTTCTTGTCAGTCTGGTAATGTGGCTGCACCAGTTCAGACTTGCTCTTTCTTGGCTTACTCTATGTGATCGTAGTTCAATCTAGTCAGACCACTCATGCAAAATGTAACAGAAGGACGCCAGAGGCGTTAAACAAAGATGACACCGAAAACAACGTCACCGCCAAATTCGTAGAAAGCAACGAATTTCTGGGAAAAAAACTAAACAAAACGCTCCACAGCAAGAACTGGAATACAACCCAGGTTTGATGCTTCTTCTCTGTTAAAAGTGGTCAAGCAAAAGACAAAAATAATCTCAGTGGTTAAACAACATCAAGTCATAAGCATATGGGCTGTCAGGGTCAATGATGGAGGAGGGACATCACATTTCTGTGCGTCACATTTCACAGGAACAACTGTGACTCAACAGTAAAGGATTTCTGCAACAACTCAAACACATTTTCTCTATGTTGTATCTTTGATCGCATAGACTGTTTCAACCACACATACAGTATTACCACAGATGAAGAGCAATGTGTTGAACTGGGTACCTTGTTGTTAGCATGGTCTCCGCTAACAGCAATGGGGTACATGACAAATTTCCCCCCGTCGTCATCACTGGGAGCACAGGAAGCGATGTTATCAGGATCGTGTTCTGCTCCAAAGTTATGACCCAGCTCGTGAGTCGTCACCAAATCTGCTTCCTGTGGAGCCACAAGCCCATCACGTTTAACTATAGTGGAGCTAACAGCCAAAAGTGAGTTAGTTTAGAAAAGTCTTTATGTTTTCTGATCATAATAAAAACAAAATAATGAACTGATGATAAAATGTTATACATTTCCACTAAATTAAATCCATTCAAAGTTAGAGATGCTTCAGAAAGTCCTGATTAGTCATCTCTAAGTGTTAGCAATGTGGCAGACATTAAAAGGAATTTAAAACGACAGAACAAGCTAGCATCAGTCCGCAACACCCACACAGAAGATGCATCTGCTCCACTCAGAGGATCAACTTGGCTAAATGTCCGGTTGCATAACATCTCGGTTAAAATCTAGTGCACAAACCTTAGTGAGTATAGTTTTGCCATAGTTCTTGGTGCTGGTCAGACCTGTGTTGAGGTAACTGGGTTTCTTGGCAGAGTGAGATGGGTAGTAGGCTACAACGTGACAAAAATTAACAGAATTATCTCGGATTGTTTGGGATTTTGAAAGCAGCGCTGAAGTATTTGAATTATTTTTAAATTCTTCCACTCTAAATGATTAGCCAATAGATTTACTTCGATAAGTAAAATCTACAGCCTTCAACACCACAACAACTTTCTATATGGGATTTATTTTAATAATCTATCATCATAGAATATGTTAGGTGTTATAAGAAAATCTATCATCATATGTCCATGCATTATTTGATGGTTAGCAGATCAAAGCAGGCCTTTTGATGGTGAGGGGTGCATCTTACGTTCTGAGCAGAGGCCACCCAATGGGTGAGGTCTGGATGGGGCGACGTAGGCCAGCCCCAGGGTACCCTGATCAAAATCCTGGTATGTGAAGAGGTGGGCCAGGCACACAGAGGAGGCATTGTCTGCGATGTCTGAGCTGAATTGCTGTAAGACGTGAGGAGAACGGACTGTTAAGATGTCTTTACGTTCAAACTGATACGCTGATAAACAGTAACGAGTCGCGTTACCTCCAAGAGTTTCTTGACATCCCAGACATCCTTTCCTTCAACGGGGCTATCCTTCATATTATAGTGAACCCAGCTTTTGTCGTCAGAACCATAGGGACTCTTTGTCGGCTCTTTATTAATAATAATCTGATGAGAACAAACAAAAACAACATTTAGAGCAATTCGAGCGTGGCTGCTGCAAGGTCTAAATAATCAATAAGAAAGCAATGCTGCAACTCTGTCTGCTGGTTCATAACTTACACATTTGAAGAAAAAAAAATTCTTAAGATGCAAATGACAAACACAGCTCCTACAGATCACACACCGCTGCTTGTTAAAACCAGCCGAACTCTGAGCTATAGCAGCAGTTTTTGCAAGGAAGACAGAACAGCCATTCATTCTGGGATTTATATTGTAGATCAATGCAACAGTGCAAATTCTTCTTTACATTTTTAGTAAATATAAATAAATATGTAATAACCTATGTGTTTTTATAAAGCCCTTTTTAACTAATCAATTTACCCCATCAGACATAAACAACAAGCTGACAGTTCTTCCTAAAAAAAAGAGCTATTTACAGACTGGCTGAAGCACTGTGTTATTTTCAACCTTGTTTCCGGGAGTGGTGCTGAATAAAGTGACGCCATTAATCAGCTGAGAGCACTAAAGTTTGAAGTCGCAGCTCAACACAAAAGGGTTCAGGAGAAAAGGAGCACTCCGTGCCAGCTGCACACCTGCTGGATCTGCACCCCGTAGCCTTTAAACTCATCGTCCCAGGTGGTGTTTCTGTAGATGTCGTCAACTCGATCAATCAGCTCGATCTGTTTCAAAATACGATGTTTAGAACACCTACATATGATGCAGAGATACTGTACATGCCAATACAGATGAACAAAAACAGATTTATCAAAGCTAGTAACATAAAGGTTACTCAGCAGTCCTACAGAAGATGATCTGAATGCAGCATTATTGTATCAGACCAGGTAGTTGAGAGTGACGCTCTCCTGTCCGCGGCCCATGTGTTCGTAGAAGCGATAGTCTGCAACTAGCAGCAGGGTGCACGTATTCTTCTTATGGTCATGGACTTGTCTTTTCTCTCTGTGTTGGCTTTCTGCAAGAAAAAACAGGAGGGGCAGTGAGGAGATTGGAAAGGTCAGATTTATACTATAGTGCAGACGTCACTAATTGGCGGATCCGGACCGAGTGATGGCTCTGTCTGGACCCGACAGAACATCGGACCAGGCTACCGCTTTGCTTGCTGCGTCACGCTGCTGCTCGCTGTGGCTGTGCTCCGACTCTGCTGTTGTTGCTAAACAACTTGGGCGAGATCTACAGTCAGCGACACTTGAAACTACTCAATCATCTACTCGACGGTGAGTTGTCTTTTTGTTTTAAAATCCTGTTGGGCGTGTCAGTAGCTGCGTTAACGCCGCAGCAACAATCACAGCGCTTACAATGCAAGACTCCATAGAGCTAACGGCTAACTTGGCTAGTGTTTTACCCTCGTCAATATGATCTTCCCAACCATTAATATGCTAATAAAGTTACTCAATAAGTAAGCCGAATAAAAGGCCATACCTTTAGTAATTAGAGCCACTTTGTTGTTTTCTGTTTTCTAAAGATGTGAACTTTTTTTACTTCAAGTGTAAGCCTTCAATTCTTGGACCTCTTCAGTTTAAGAGAAAAAGGCTTATTAGGCTCCGTTTGCACATTCAATATGTGTTTTATTCTGTGCTTTGTTTTAATCTGAAATAAAGGCCTTAAATTTGTTTGCCCACTTTTAAATATGATAAAAGAGGTAGTTGTTTACTGCAAAGTGCAGTTTGTTAACAATGAAAATGTGAATACGGGTAGGCAAGACCATAAAAGTCAAACGCTGGACTTTCGTTAGAGGAAATTTTAGTAACTGGACCTCAGTGAGTTTTAATTGAATACCCCTGCTATAGTGGATAATGCAAGTTTACATCAGTGCAGTTTATAAATTGTTTTTTTAAATGACGCCACGCTCTAGAATTGTAAGAATCCATCCATCCATTATCTTTACCCGTTTATTCCATTTTGGGTCACGGGGTCGCTGGTGCCCATGTCCAGCAATCACTGTGCGAGGGGCGGGGTACACCCTGGACGGGTCGCAAGTCCATCACAGGGACACATAGAGACAAACGAGACAAACAACCATTCACTCTCTCACTCACACCTAGGGACAATTTAGAGTTACCAATCAGCCTAACATGCATGTTTTTGGTCTGTGGGAGGAAACCAGAGTACCCAGAAAAAACCCACGCATGCACAAAGAGAACATGCAAACTCCACCCAGAAAGGCCCCCGGACCGGGATTTGAACCAGGGTAACCTGCTCGCTGAGAGGCAGCAGCTCTACCAGTTGTGCCACCGTGCTGCCCAATTGTAAGAATAGTCTTCATTAAATATATTTTCTTTTAACGTTATGTCTTTTTGGATGTTAAAGCCAAAAATAAGAATTAGGTATAGACTTTATACTTTGATATCCTAACACCTTAGATTGGGACAATGTAACTTAAAGCTCAATAAACTCTTTGAACCATCAGCTTAAAAAAAAGATACCATTCTGAACATTACATCATGAGCTGCACTTGGCTCTACATGATTTAGAAGAGTGGGAGAGCTCTGCTTCGTCCTTCACAATAAGATGTGGGAGGCCAGTGCTGACTCAGAGCCATCGGTCGGCAGCGGAGGCTTCATGAATTTTAATGCTTCCTCCATATGAACCTTCACCTCAACTCAACCAACCAGAATCCAGTGAGAGGTGTTGGAGATAACTCCTCTCACACATAAACACTGATATTCTTAACAGTTCCAACGCAGAACCAAACATTTTGGTTTTCGACGTAGCAGCTCAAGTATGTAGGTACATGACGAAGTTTATAAAAAGGTTGCTGAACATTTTAAACGTAATCTTAATATTATAACCTTCAAATTATTCCTCTTTATCTTAAATCATACATTGTTTTTCACCTATTTAAAAAACAGGACACAGTTTAGGTTGAACAAGTAAGTCCATTCATTCAGACGCTATTTCCAACCAAATAAACAGCAGAGCTCACCGTTTTTAAAGTCCGTCTCCTTAAGCCTTTCCCATCTGCTCCTGATATTCTCAGGCAGAAGATTCGCTGCATCTGAACTGATGTAGCCGCACACTTTTGGAGATGCGATCCGGCTCAGATTCTTGATATCTTCTGATCGATAAACCAGCAACCTGCTGCCAACTGGGGAATCTGTAAACCTCCACAAGGGCTGGACAGCACCCCCCCAAAAAAAGAAGAAACCACATCAGAGAGGTTCTCAAACCATAATAAGGGTGTTTAATTCAAAAGGAAATACAAAAAAAGTTATAAAACAAGATGGGAGCAAAATATGTAAAATTTTCAGTCAGGAGTTTATTAGAGATTAAGTGGACTGATGAAACGTATTGTGTGCATTTTTTAATATTTGTGAATACAAATACATAAAAACTGACCATATCCAATACAATACATCATAAAAGGAAAGTTGAACTAGTTATACAAAAAATACTTTGAGAAGCTATACCGATTTAAAGGTGACGGCATTAAATAATCAGCTCTTATGAAGATATTCACCTCTACGTTATATTCTGCTTCATCTGTCTGGATGAGAGCAGAAAACTCGTCTCCGTCGATGTGAGCCTGCACTCGTGAGTTCTCCTCACCTAAAAAATATAGAGATATATAATTTTTCCTCTGAGAAACACAATACCCAGGAGAGTTGGGCTTAAGAGAAACGCCTCCATCAACTCACCAACAACGTGTCCAGTGAAGTAGTTCTGAAGCTGAACGTCATATTTCTCCTCCTCTCCGTTTTTATTAACAAACACAGCTTTGAAGTTGTCGGTAAAAAGGTCTGTGTTTGTGGTCACGTAGAGCTGGAAATTTCTGAAGGCAGGAAAAAAATTTAAATGCAATATTTATTTTTAACTCACAGTAAGTATGACAAATCTTCAGGAGTCATATTGGATACTTTTCGTATCATTAAAGTATATTTTTACCACATACATGTACAATACCCACACTGCTGGCGTAATACTGCTGAAAGAATTGTTGGTCTACAATTGTGCAGCTTACGATATATTTTTTGGCTTACATCAACAAAAGGTTATGCGCGTGATATCACCGCCAACAAGTCCATCTGAGGTGAAGCTGACTGAGACAGAAATGACCCCAGACTGAATGACAACGGGTCGTATGAGCGGCTCAAAAACAGAAAACAAAACTGCAATGGGGAAGAGCTGTTATGCAATCAACTGCGCCGACAAAAATCAGCTAAAATGTGTGTCACATTCTTTTTATACGCTTTAAAAAAAGAAAAGAGAAAGAAACCCAGTGCAATGCTTCAATTTATATATATATTTATATATGAAACTAAAGTCCCAGCATTAAAAATGTGCATTTAAAGAAAATATGCTGGAGTGTTGTCTTAGTTTTTGAGGTAAAAACTACTTTTTTTACACTATTTTAGTAAGACATAAGTATACACTAAATATATCATCTGGTAACTCCTATTTATAGTTTGTGGCACTGAAATATGTTTGCTAATATATGACTTTTATTTATACATAAACTGTATAAACTATCTGTTTACCAGATCACTATATATTAACACTGCTGATAAATACAAAAAGGGTTCAATCATGTCATCTGGACCTGTCTCTTTAAGTGAGAAACGTTTCGTCCCCCATCAAGAGGACTTCATCAGTCTACGACCTGCCAATCAGATCTGTCCCACAGGTAGCCTTCCCTGCTGTGATTCAAGCCATCTCCTGTTAGAATCTCAAAAGTAGGCTTTTAACACGTGCAAAGCACAGATGGCCAAACTTGCTGCTCACAGAAACAGCCTGTGGACAACCAAGGCCAAAGGGGTGCAGAAAAAGGGTTGTAAGCTCAATCATCCAGGTAGATAACAACAAAACAGTTTCAATCATGTAATCTGGACCAGTTTATCAGCTGATACATACATTTAAACCAAAAATTAGCCCAGAACTAACCCTGATATTAACAGCACTAAACAGGGTCTGAGCATATTCATCCTCATTCTTCTCAAATATAGATGATGGCAAAAAGATGACTTTAGTTAAACGAAGATCTATCAGTTAACCTGTGAAAAATAATCAGACATTAAGAGTTTGAATGGAAATATTTTCTTGTAAAAGACAGAAGTGGATGCTTATGAGAACAAGCTGCAGAATCTCAGAGCTTATTCTGAACTCCATCTTAGCACCAACCTAACTGGTTTGTTCCACTTTGGAGTAAGCTGTTGGGGAAAGAAACAGTTTTGTGTTGTGTGTTTCCTTGACTGATGAAGCCTTCTGGATGAAAGGTGAAATGTTTCAGCACATAAAAAGAAACTGTCCAGATGACCTCACTGAAAATTGTTGGATTGTATACCTGGATTATTGAGCATGGACTTTGTTGGCTTATTCTGAATTATTGACTTTTGCATTTTCCTTAACCCACAGTGACATTTTAACCATTTACTAATAAAAGCATTTTTAACGGTGAGAAATTAAAAGATCCCATAGTAAAATAGTTAGCAGGGCATGAACCACTGTGGTGCAAACACTTTCATGATAAACAAATGTTTGTGTTTCTGAAACAAGTGCAATCGGTCTTACCTAATATAGGTTATATTTGCTCATATATATATAATAAATATATACTATATATATATGTATGCCTTTTTATAACTGTATTGTTGTCATTATTGTCCATTGTTGTCAACACTCTGTTGAAATCAGGTCTCTCTTGTAAATGAGTCCTTGAGGCTCAATGGGATTAACTTGTCTAAATAAAGGTTGAATGAATGTGTAACTGTGCACAGGTTAGAGGATAAAAGAGTCAATCAAGTGACGCTGTGAATCTCTGCTGACCTCATTTTTTAATTATATGGATTTAAAAACCTATCAATGCAGTGTCCTACCATCCACTAAAAACTTTTAAAATGTGACTCATTTATTTTCTTGCTGCCTGAGTTTGAAATACCTATTTTAGTCCTGTGCATACTGTATGCTGCATACCAGCCAGCCAGCGTCAATTCAATTTGATTCAATTCAGTTTATTTATTATATAGTGCTAATTCACAAGTGTCATCTCAAGGCACTGCACATAATAAAACATGGGTCTACAGCAGACATGTAAAAGCAGAGGCATAGTGCAGGATATGAATGAGCATCTAAAGTATTCACTTATAAATAACTTTTGAATAGTGGGGCGGCTGTGGCTGAGTCGTTATAGAGCAGTCGTCCTCCAATGCAAGAGTTGGGGGTTCAAATCCACCAGCAGTCGCATGCTGAAGTGTCCCTGGGCAAGACACTGAACCCCTCATTGCCTCTGATGTGTGTCCCATCAGTGTATGAATGTGATAAAGCACTGATTAGTCTCTTTAGAATGATTTGTTCAATTAGCTTTGTAGAGATCTAGTAGAGAGCTGTATGAATGGGTAAATGAGGACACGGATTGTAGTGTAAAGCACTTTGAGTGTCTTCATAAGATAGAAAGGCGCTATATAAATACAGTAGTATTACAATAGTATGACAGTGTACAAATACAACTAGTCCATTTATTAATAACTAAACATACAAGTACTGTTTACATTTCAGTTTGTTTATAGGTCAGACAGGTAAAATAGAGTCAGTGTGATTTTTATTTAGTTAAGGTAATTTATCTTGTGAGAAAGCAGAGATATGATGCAGGCAAGCTGGGACTTGTTCTTTACCTGTGCAGGGCTCTGAAGCTCACCAGGCGCTCCAGGTGAGACTGAGGGTTGACGTCCCTCTTCCTCACAGAGTGCAGCTGGAGGTCGGACAGAGGCAGCACTTCATAATCTGACAGGATGGCGTTCAGATGATCTGGAAACACACACAGGAGTCAAGCAAGCACACAGATTCAGCGGCTTCGCAAACTAACGCCCTCATAAAGGACGTAAGACAAAACAGCGGCGCTTATAATCAGAGGTGCGACCGTCACAATAGCTTTATGGTTGGCGCTGATTCAAGCTAACGTTAGCCGAGCTTACCCAACTCTGGGTTGTGTTCGTGATTTCCCTCCGTGGTAAATCTTGATTTAACGGCGCCGTTTATCCAACAGGGAGCGAAAAGGACTAAAAGCAATGTTTTCATCGTGTCCGAGCGGTTTTGTCACATTCACGACTCAACAATAAAAGGTTTCGGATCGTCTCGGAAGCTGCTAGGAGTTCCAGTGTAACCCGGAAGTGCCCCGAGTGGAAACATCCGCTTTCCGAGAAGTAGAAAAAAAAAGAAAACACTAATGAAAATGATCGATTCTGCTTTTTAAAGTGGAGAAAAAAATACTAATTATGAATAGTAATCACCATTTAAGCTATGGTATAATTAAATATTTTTTAATCACCACCATCTAAGAACCGGAAAGTACTTATGTAGCTGTTAGTTTAGGTGTGGCACACTGAACTTTTTACAATCAGATAAATACAACTGCATGTTAAGTGATTTATTATGGACTGAAAACAATCTGCAATATTCACAATATTGTAATTTAGACTGTATAAGTAATACCAACTGCTATTTGCTGAAAATGAGATGTTAAAGGAAGGGAGGCAGAACACTAGCTGAATGCTAAAATGCTAACATTAAATGTAGCAAAAAGCCAATTAGAAGCTAAAAGTAGCAGAACAGCAGCTAAAACCTATGTAGCGTAAATTAAAACAGCAAGTATGCTGTATCAGCCTTCAAAGAACATTAGTCATTTCTGTTTTCCCAGTTGGAAAATCATTTGTAAACAAGTTAAACATTTTAAAATGTTTAAGTTACAAAAGTCACAGCACTTATTGCTTGAAAAAGCCTAATATTTTGATATACGAGGCTAAAATAGCACAATATGCAGTAGTTGGTTTAAAAACGACTCCAACAGCATTTGCACTATTAAAATACACTGCAATGATGCAGTGTTTATTTTTTTATAATTTAAGTTTTTAACAACATGGTTCATTTGAGGTCAGCAAATTCATTTAATGGCGAAGATTGAAAACACAGCCTGCATTTAATATACTGTATATGTATTTTGATAGATTCCCGTTTGTTTTGTCATGTTAAATAGAAATGCATAACACAACACTCACAAATTAACTTCAAAGCTCACAAGTTTTTTAACATCTTAAATCTAACGCACGTAAAAATAGAGACAGTAAACACGTTTGGTTTATAAAATGTTTTATTCTTGTTAACATGGTAGATGCACCAGGATTCAAAAGTTCCACGAGGCTCTTGGGGACTACAACTGACTCAATTACAAAACAATAGTGGTCCAAATCTCTAGTGACAATCACTGGACAGACTAGAAAATAATACCCTCGCAAAGTGTACAAAACCGCATTGTTCCCATTCCAGTGTAATATCTGAAGAGACGTGCAGGACGAGCACATCTCTCCAGTAACAATGTCTGATAAAAGCCATAAATTTATCCCAAACAGATTTTTAGTGAAATATGACGAGATCAGGAAGTGAACGTCCAACCAATGAGCACTGCTTATGTGTTGAAATATTTTTTTTAAGTGTAGCGCACTGGATTTCCCTGCAGTGTAAAAATTACATCTTTAATCTTGTACCTCAGCACAGGTAACACCACACGTGTAGATACATACTACAAAAAATATGTGAGGGAAACTATTGCATGTTTATACTTTGTCTCACTTGATTGAGTCAAGCTTCCAACTTCTTTGCCTCTAAAGTGAACTGGGGTGGGGGGGGCGATATAATTTCAGAGTATCAGATACTTTCGGCAGTTCAAACTACACAGATGGGAAGGCCAAGAAGCAAAACTACCAGTAAAAGGAATAGATGGTTCCTCTTTTCACCAATTATTGTCCTAATCTGCTTGGCACAAATAATTTTGGTTCTTTATATTAACTCATGAATGGAATGAACTGGTGGAATGATTGAGTGAAGCATTAAGGAATAAAGAAAAATGTAAAAAGTTGTTTTTTTTGTTTTGTTTAGAGAAAGAATCCCAACAATATAGAGGAAGTTGGTGCTCTAGTTCTCGGTCTCGCCTCCCTCTCCTTCCCCGCCGTCGGCCTCCTCAGGAGCGTTGTCTGACGTCCATAACTGAGGAAAAATAGGCACTCGATTAAAACAATACAAAATAAAGCAAAGTACTCGGATACTATGTGACTTATGAATTTTCCTGGAATTATTTAATTTTGGAACATGTGAACACAACCCTGTTATTTGAAGTTTTTCATTTCGTTTTTGACTTTGAAGGGCAAAAAACAGTCAGGAAGACAATGTATAAACATACGTTTAGAAACTTTAATTAAAAAAAATAGAGCAGCAAAGTGCACTTCAGATTAAAACACTGTATTCTTAAATCATTCCCAATTTAAAATAGAGTATGTAAAGAGGTGAGTTTTTAGTTTAGGTTCATTTTAAATCACGTAAAAACACAAGTAATTTAAAAATAAGCTTTTTTTTTATTGTATAGTGATGATTTTTGATCCAGTAGTGAACAAACATCTCCAGATGTTTACTTGCTGTAAACAACTCTATACATATGAAGTAGTTTTGTTAGCGTCTGATGAACTGTATGACAGAAGTGGCCAAACAAACTGAGGATGTAGGAGGATTTTCTAACCACATGCTTCATATATGTGATGCTTTCTTACAGCATTCAGTCGCTACAAAGCCCCTGCTTTAAGTTCTGCTCTGAGCCGAAGTTTGCTTCTGTGGTTATGGTCTTTACTGCTGCACTACACCTGCACTGACGACTTATATATATCACTCATAAGTGTAGATGTTCAAGCTGACAGAAAGGCCCGACCTTTGCTGCATTTCAATTTCTGCAGTTTGGTTTTGAAGGGCCCTTAAATTTGACTAATTACCATAATGTAAGAGGTTATTTTAACTCTGAGATTGTAATATGACCCCCTTTATCCACAGAAACGGTCTTATATGAAAGACTTACTGTCAGGTTGTCTCGGAGGAGCTGCATGATGAGAGTGCTGTCTTTGTAGGACTCCTCATGTAGCTGATCCAGCTCTGCGATGGCGTCATCAAATGCCTGTAAACAAAGACAAACGGTAATATTATGAACAAACCTCTCAATTTACAACAGAAGGCACAAGCGAGCGGTAAACTGTATTTACTAAGTTTGTCAACCTTTTTAGCCAACTCGCAAGCTTTTTCTGGTGAGTTGAGGATCTCATAGAAGAAGACGGAGAAGTTAAGAGCCAACCCCAGGCGAATGGGATGTGTGGGGTCCATCTCAGTGGAGCTGACGTCAAATGCAGCCTGGTAAGATTCTTGTGATTGGTCAATGGTCCCTGAAAGAGAAAAAAAAATAAGCATTTAAGTTTCTGCTTAAAGCACAGAATTTGGCACAAATTTAATTCAAAAATATATTGCAAATAATATTAGGTTACTATGAGGTTTTTTAAGAAGCCGTATGTTAAAGTAGATCAGTTTTAAAGATTTCTGAAGGCACTTTCACAAAACATTTCTGCAAAATGGTCACAACGACCAGTCGGTCTTTATGTTGACTCTAGCCGTTTATCACAAATGAATCCAGACAAATCAGAGTCAGTTTCTTTATTGTCGTTCGCACCACATGTGGTACATGTGGTGCGAACAAAATTATGTACACAGAGTCCCAGTTACATTCAACAATAAAATGTAAAAGAAAAACAATGATAACATCTAAGATGTGAACTAAGAAAAACAACTAAACATAAACTAAGCACTAATAGCATAAAAACATTACATCGAACAGCAGCACGAACATGAGCATGAGTCTGTGTGAGCAGATGAGCACACATGAACACAACATGAAACGAATCAGCAACAACATGATGTGATTTTTCACAGTGATTATTCTGGTTAGAGATTCATGAGTCTAACAGCCTCAGGGTA
Source organism: Nematolebias whitei (assembly GCF_014905685.2). Classification (NCBI taxonomy): domain Eukaryota; kingdom Metazoa; phylum Chordata; class Actinopteri; order Cyprinodontiformes; family Rivulidae; genus Nematolebias; species Nematolebias whitei. Next base: position 16,481,186 of record NC_056518.1, read on the forward strand.
GAAGCTGTTCCTCAGTCTAGTGGTTCTACGCCTAATGCTCCTCAACCTCCTTCCTGGGGGGAGCGGGGTGGATATATATGCTGGGTGAGTGGGGTCCTTCATGAGGCAAAACCAGCAGAGATGTGACTTTTTAGAAAAGAAGCAAGTAATAAAGAATCTAAAGATGTTTGGAGCAAAAAGCATTAAATGTGTGATGGAGGTTTCTCTCATACGGTTTTCAAAACATGACAAATTTAACTCAAGTAAACGATCCTTTATGTGGTTAATCTTTTCTAATTTCTTTAAAACTAGTTGCAAAGTTGCTGTGCATCATCATCGATCTTTCCTAGGTAATAAATCTGTATTTTTAATTCAATATAGACCATATGTCATCATTTCACATTATTGAGCCACAAAACCAGTTTATGTTTTCATACATCGACTGTTCCAAATCTGTCACTACCTTGCGTCACAGCACAAAGGTGCATCAGGTTGTCGAGTTGGCTTCAACACCCTCGGCCAATTCAGAAGACACAGAGGCGGCCTAAGGCATCCAAGTTCCAGCTTGAAATACTTTACGAAAGTGCCTTTAGACTACTAAGGGCAAGCGGTGAGGAAACTGTACTACTGAACTAGAGCTGGGTGATATTTTAAAAATAAAGTGGGGTTTTTTGTGATATAAGTTCAGACTATATCAATATAGTTTTATACTTGGAAATCGAGATGGAGATCGATTGGATTTAAATTGTCAGATGAGGAACAGAAAAATGTAGATAATGCCAAAAACAAGTCCCGACCAAAAGGTCGGAACTACAAATCTTTTTCACCTTTTAAAATCAGTGGGGTATGAAGCGTGTGTGAACTGCAGCTGCAGGTCTGACAGACTTCAGCCTCCTTCCCTGAAACAAACACGGTATAAAACTCATTTAGCCGTGCTGTGCCTTATGAGGAACAGTGCGGTGTTGCAACATTAATTAAGCAGCAGTTTATCATACCGCTAAAGACACGGTCCTTAGCGGCTAACAAGACAACGCTTTAGCAGTCTTGTTCGACAGCTGAGACTGGGACCGTGTCTTGGCGATATGATAAGCTGCTGCTTTAATGTTGCGGTGCCACCTCTCACTTTTTGTTTCATAAGGCACAGCACGGCTAAATGAGTTTTATACTGTGGTTGGTCTCAGGGAAGGAGGCTTAAGTCTGTCGGACCTGCAGCTGCGGTTCACACACGTTTACCAACATTGTGAAGGTGGCGCAGCTGAATGGACTGCACTTCTATAGCACCTTTTTATATTATCAAGACACTGAAAGTACTTTACAACACAATCTGTGTCCTCATTTACCCATTCATACAACATTCTGCTGGATCCCTACAAAGAATAATCAGAGCTTTATCACATTCATACACCAATGGGACACACATCGGAGGCAATGAGGGGCTCAGTGTCTTGCCCAGGAACACTTCACCATGTGACTGCTGGTGGAATCGAACCCCCAACTCTCCCATCTGAAGACAACTACTCTAGCCTCTCAGCCACAGCTGTCCCCAGCTGAAGAGGATTATTATTTAATGTATGTAAATAAAGGTCTAAAAATAAAACCATTTAATAAGTAAATAGTTTATTTTTTAGACATTTATTTTGTACAGTTACAGCTGTTGTTAATAAATGTGCCTGTGTGACAATTGGGACAAAGCTTTGACTCTGAAACATTTTTGTTATTACTTTATGGAAATAAAAAATAGAGATTTATTGTATATTGTGATTTATCTTTTAAATTAATATCGAGATATTAATTTTGGTCTCTATCGCCCAGCCCTATACCGAACAGAACACACAGCAGGGAAAGTAGGAAGTAATCGCAGTTAAGTGTCAACAACTTTAAATATCAGACATTTATTCTTAGTGTTTAAGGGGATTAATAATACTGAAGGGAATTTAAAGAAAATGTAGGATTGTTGTAATCTTACCCGACTTGGTTTCTCCAGAAGCAACTTCAGCAAGGTATCTATAGTAGTCCCCCTTCATCTTTAAATAGAAGACTTTGCTCTCTGGATTTGTGGCATTTTCAATTAAATAAGAGTCCAGCAAGTTCTGTGAATAAAAGACGTACAAGGTTAGTTTTTGATAGATAAACTTGAGCGTTTACACCCAGAGCAGAGATCCATTAATTAAACCTGCAAAGCTATATTATAGCAGTCACATTTAAAGGGTTATTACTACCATCATTCACCCTAGTCATCCCATATTTATATCATTGTCGCACTACAAAAGAGAAGGCATAAAACAAACATCCTCTTTGCAAAGTACAACCTGCTTCTAGACAGGTTCCTTAAACTTGACCACAAATGCTGATTTCTGCTTGTGCTCTTTTCCCTTCTGCGCCGTTACGAAATATTGTTGTGCATTTTTTTTTTTGGTAAAGTTTTATTTGTAAAGTCTAGCGAAACACACAAGCTCTGACAGCACTGCATGCTGTAAATAACATTTAATTAACAAAATTAAATAATAAAATAAAAAAGAAAAACACAGGTCCTTCTATGTCTTACAAGTTCAGAAGTGTCTTCAATGAGTCTAAGGGTTCAAGAGGAAATCTATATATAGAAACAACCAATATAATTTATAAAAAACATTTACTTACACTTAAATTAACCAGAGGTTCTGAACATTACAGAAAAAAAATTTGCTGCAAGCTTGACACCCATCTTTAAAAGTAAAATTTGCTAAGAAAATCCCAAAGGTTTTAAATAGCAAAACAGTATTTCCATACGCTGATGGTTTACAGAAAGACAGTTGTCTAGTCAAATTATTTTGGGCACTGATTGTTATTTTTATTATTTTTGGAGGGGAAGAGGGGGCTCTGATGGTAAACAGGAGGGCATGCTTTTGAGGTGAGAGCAACGTTGGAAAGGTTTTCTATGCGAGATAGGCAGACGCATACATCTTAGTCATAGGTCCAACACATTGCCTTGGACCATGTGTTGATGTTAACAGTAACATTCATAACATATCTAACGTTGTGAAGGTAAAAAACTGTAACTAACATTTTATCAGCATTATAATTCATAACAATTGACCATTTGCATTTGATTGTAACCAGGTTTGGGAAGTTTGTCTCAGCTGAAACTCATGACTCATGTGTTGAAAATTTTGCTTTTATTGTATACTCTGTCAGTAGGAAAAACAAAAATAAAACCAATCTACATTTGCGGAAAACTTAATGTGCAAAACCCCCCTGTATGACCAGATATTTAAAAAAAATTTATAAAAAAAAAAGTTCACCAGCATGATTTTCCAAACAACTTTGCGTTTCTCCTGCCTTGCAGACAGACACAAATCCATTTGGTCTTTTTGCGTTCTACTCTTTTTCCAGCAAAAAGTGCATAGCTGACATGTCAAGCTTCTGAAGACAAGCTAAGGCTTGAGGACCGACACACCCTCCTCTCTTCACAAACCCTCAATCAGCACAGGCTGGCAGAGAAACTGTGCTGAGTCACAGCCAGCCAGTGCATAGTCTCATGTACGCCCAAAACGGTCCCAGCTTTTCAATGTTACTTAAAAAAAAAAATCAGAGGTCCATAATTTATTGAGGAAGTGTGATAATATCAACCACCAATCTGTGCAGCAAGCATGAGGTTAAAGCAGCATCACCCATTATTTCATTGAAGCTAAGCCTTTTAAAGTGGCACATGATACATTTAAATCCACTGGTTTCAATAAATGACAGCAGGAAGAGTGCCACATCGGTGAACTGTATAAAACTGAGTGTGAGTCATTTATACACATTAGGCTGCTTGCCGTCTGATGGAACTTGGTGTCTAAGAATAAACTTTGTGTGTGTTTAACACAGTTCTTTCAGACACACCTTGGAGATTCAATACTGACCTCTTGCCACTTCACGCCCTCAAAAGGTTTCAAGCCTATTGTTCTAAAATCCAGATTCCCAAAAAGGCAGGAACAGTCGGAAGACTACATAATACTTCCTTGTCCTGTCTGTCTTCAGAGGTTTTATTTATACAAAACAGAACAGCTCACAGGAAACAGATGCCATTAGACACATACTTGTGAATGAACAACAACCGTGTGACACCATAAATTCAATAATCACAGGAATGATCACTCCTGTTGTATATTAAACTATGATCAAATCTCTTACCAAAACACAGTAGCAGATGTCCTGCAGCTCCTTCTCCACCTTCGCCCGGTACTCATGGACCATCTGCTTCTTCTTCTCGCACCCACTCCCGTCGGTCTTCATCCCGATGCTGGACAACACCCTCCATGAGGACCGCCTCGCCCCGACCACGTTTTTGTAGGCGACAGAGAGCAGGTTCCTCTCCTCGTTTGACAGCTCGCCTCCCTTCTCTGTGACCTCCTTCATGCACTCTGCCATGTCATCGTAGCGCTCAGCCTGCTCTGCCAGCTTGGCCTTCTGGATAAGATCCGTTTTATCCATCGTAGTTTCTGTATTAAATGGGATATCCGGGCGTACAAATGACAGTCAAGGGTTGATAAATTGAAGGGTGGATGTAGCTAGGGATCTGCGGTTTATCTCTCCACAAACCTGTAAAATAAATATAATGTCAGCTGGTTCCCTGATGATCTGGCTAGTCTAATAAGTCATCAGAACTGATTTTTTTTTTTTTTAAGACAATAGCGCACGACGTCATTCTGAGCTTAAATTTACTGTAATTGCCACACAGACCAGATAATAATTTGCCAACTTCAATAAGCAGTTAATCTACATCCAAGGTTGTTTTTTTTTTTTTAAAGACAAGACTGACTGTGTGAATATCAATGTAGATTTGTTCGCTGGTCCATGCTGCGAAGCGAACCGCCAACGACGATGACGCTAGCTAGCAACACCAGCCACTCCTTTCAATTCATTAGCGTTTCTCATACACGTCTCTAAATACGCCAAAAGCCCTATTAGTTTCATCAAAAGCCAGCGGTAATACGTTTAAATGAAAATAAATAAGGTAGTAATGGTCTCGAACCTACTGAAGTCCAAATTCGGCCCCCAGATCGATTCAAGTAGGACAGAAAAAGGAAGAAAAAACAGCAGCCGCGGCAGAGAAAACTCCAACTGAACGTGCTAAAATAGGAGGGGTTCATCTAGAGCTGGGTGTAGGTCGTCCAATCACAAGCCGGGTTTATTTTTGATGGACAGGACCAGGCGATAGTTTGAACCAATAGTCCTTTAGCGCGGGGGATGAAGGCGGGACCTGAGTAGCCTAGCGCTGCAGTTTGAAGGCGCAGTCGTTGTCTGTCACTAAAAGCAGGACGAGCGGCAAGGGTGGAGTTTCCCTCATAAATGCGATCTAATTTTATGACGTAATTAAAAGCTAACAACATAAATTTGCAATAACGATATAATAAACATATCAGAAAACAACACCAGAAATTAAAATAGACATTTTAGTTAATCGCATTGTGCATTTTCTCTAACTTTGTTTTACTTTTTGACCTTGTTATCGACACAACTCCGTTTTGATTTTTTCAGTCACATGATCGAAGAGGGCATTCGCTGGACTTGCCCTAGGATCAGAATGGGACAACGGTGTGAAGCCCCGGCTGACACGCCGTTTGAAATGTTGTGCGACTTCCTCCTACCCGGCTAGCTGCTTTGTCAGCCGGGCTGTAAATGGGGTGCAGCCGTGGCCATGGACCGCGAACAAGGGACGAAGACGTCATCTCGTTGCTATAGTGATTCTCGTCCAATGGCGATTTAGTTCTTAAACACTGTAGAGTAGGCGGGTGTGGTCTGGACTCAACGTGGAAATTAACATTTTTATTACAACGATTTAGTGAAAAGTCACCTCTGTGATAGTTCAAAAAGTAACATTTATAAAATATTGTATTTTGCTGTTGATTGATTGTTAGCATGAGATGGTAAATGCAGTTTTAAGCGTTTTTATCAGATTTGGCTTTTGATTCTCTGCCGTTACATCCCTAATGTCATCATATGTGTGCGTTATTTACCCACCCAACAGGCAAGTAAATGGGAGCTTCAATCAAAGTGATGGAAAATGCTTATAAAAAAGTCAATTCACGTGGTTTTGTACTGCATGCCTACTTCCTGTCTCACTTATTATAGACCATCAATTTTCTGATGGATTTTCCCATCTCAATTTGACAAGTCTTGGCTGAATTAAAGGTAAACAAAGCATTTATCTTCTGAGCCACAACTGTGATTTTGTTTAACCACACACAGTTTATGTTGCAATAAAAGGTTGGACATCCATCATGTGACAGACTTCATTTCTAGTATTTCTGCTAGTCCCAATTTAGAAAATGTTGCAGGTACTTGTGTTTTGTTGCTTCCAGAACCTTCAATAAAATACTTTAACACATTCTTACCACTCTGGGTTTGATTATATTGCCTAGAAATTTAAGCAAATACATTCGTGAAATTTGTTACATTAGTTTAATATGATAAGAGAACAAAATGAAAGTAATAATACATTTTTACTCTATTAGCTGACTGGTTCTGGTAGACTGGTTTTTATTCTGGCCACTAGATGGCACCACTGATACAAGCAAGACTTCTCGTTCATAGGGGAAATTGTTTAAAAAAATGTTTTCCCAGACATAAAATTCCCAGAATTGATACTTCTTAACAAATATAGACACTGAATGTGAAACATTTAAAGTCAACAAGCTGCTTGCATTAAAATTCAAAAGACATGTTGACTTTTGTGTTGGGGAAGATGCTCAGCTACTACCACTCTGGTCGAGTTATTTTTGTGTCTGTTGGCTGGTGTGGCCATCTTGATGAAAGATTTCGTAAATATTGAGCAACCATGTTTTAACTTGTCACATCATTTTATTTATTAATATGTATTTATTTATTTATTTATGCTCAAATTGTGTCAGAACTCTCTGGAGAGGTGATAAAATGGCTTCCAATGGGATTTCCATCCCCTCAGAGTTAGGACTGTGATGAAAGAAGGTGTATTCTGGTAGAAGTCCTGGCGTGTTTTTACTCCACACCTCTAAAGCCTTTCACCTTTCAACAATCAGGCTCATTCTCACACCTCCTGCCATCTTCTTTTTAACTTCACCTGTCTTTTTGTGTCATTCTCTTCTAGAGATTCACAGAATGGCTTGAGTTCTTTAGGTTTGTTCATTTCTGTTTAAAATACATAATATATATATATATATATATATATGGATTTCTATCGTTTCTAACAAGTACTGATTAATTTTCCTCCATGCTTTTGGTAATTTCAGGTAATGCTGGTGGTAAGACCCTGAAACAGGTCCCAGTACAGGGTGAGAATTTGTTTTGGAGTTTCTGGTAAATTAAAAAGAATACAGATTATTAAAATAATCCAATTAAACAATATCCTGCTAATTAACTTTTAATTAACTTTAGTTCACCATTAAATCTCTGATGAACCAGATTTTATTTAAAATTGTATATTTTTCTTCATCATTTGATGCATTTGCACTCATTGTGCCTGTTTTTACTGTTCAATTTAGATGTGTGGCTTTGTTTCTTGTATGCAGATTTTTTTAATTTTTTTTTATTTTAGCTTTGCTTTAAAGTTTAATTCTTGTTTTGTGATTTGTACATCTAATAAAGTTGAACTAAAGGCTATAGCTCTTTTAACAATTTCAGGGAAATATTCCTGAGAGATCCAATAATTTTGTTTCTTTTTATTATTTTTCAGCTGAGTTAACTTTAACAGATTATTTAATAAAGTCATTAAATGTCATTAAAGTGAAAACAGAACTTCATGATAAAGTCAGCACTGTTTTTTTTATATTCAATGATTATATATATATATATATATATATATATATAATGCTTTTAAAAATCATTTCCACCCTCCATCCCAGACCCTGCCATCCAGGGCTCGGGCTCCGGGCCTCGACCTCGTGCACTCCTGCGGGTTGGCAACCTTGAGGATCCTCAGCGGTTACCAGCGGAGCTCGGAGCAAGGAGATGGTGGCCTGCCCGGCCTGACGGATCTTCAAGGCTCCAGTGAGAGGACCGGGGGACCGACAGAGCTCAATCTTACTCGTTCTGAATTTTATTGTCAGCCACTAAGCACAAAAGGCACCTGCACCTTGTTGTCATTACTGTTTTTAAAATCTTCAAAATAGATCCAGTCGCTCCTTGAGTTCGAGTTATTGCAAATGGCGGATCGGGTTGTAGTAAAAGTTTCTCAAACAACCAGTGACTCCACCCTCTAACCAATCAGTGACTGACAGTGTTCTGACGTCATGTTTTAAGGCCAGGAAACAAATTATTTTGGGGATACCAAATGTGGTACGGCACCAGTGTGATACGGTTGGAACCCCAGAGGGGGCGATTTCTCGAATATTTGCTAGTAGAAAAAGCCTTGAAACAGTATTGAGCCGAGTCGAACCATGCCGAATAGGTGCTATGGAAAAGTAGTGTAAGTGTCAGGTAAATACTAGGTACCAGATAAGAACCTAGTGCTAAGGAAGTACTACATAATTACCTGGTTCCAGTAAGTACCATCTTGCAGATACCAGGTAAGTACCAGCTCACTCTATACAGGTACTCACCTGGTATCAGGGACTTATTTGGTCCTGATACCATTTGAACAGTTTCTTTATTGTGGAAAGACGTTTTGCCCTCTATCCATAGGATTTCATCAGTCTGAGGAGTCCCAAGTAAACATTTTTCCCCACTAAGCAGTACACTCCTTTAGTGGACCAACCAGTTTGCCGGTGATAAGATGGTTTCTGAGGGCTGTCCTGTCCCCCGTCGACTCCTCCCAGGCAGGCAGCCACAGCCAAAGTGGTTCAAGACATCAAAGTTCATGCTCAGTCATCCAGGTACAAAATCCAATAATGGTCAGTCAGGTCATCTGGACCTGATTGACCTGATGAAGCCCTGGTGTGATTTGTGTGCATTGTATTGCTGGAGGGCAGTTTCACTCTCATTTCCTGTTAAGATGGCAGCAGATACATTTGTGCAAAATGTTACATTTTGTTATATGTTGCTGTGTGCTTTGCCTGTTTGTTTCTGTTTGTACAGCACTTTGGTTGGCCCTGTCGCTGTTTAAAGTGCTCTATAAATAAAATGGTATGGTATGGTAAAATTATATTCAACATGCATTTTATTTTTCTGGAGACTCATATCCAGGCTGCAGATTCAACCTCACATGAAATGCACATTAAATAAAAACATTTATTATCTGTTTTAATATAAATCACTGTTATCTGTAATTAAGAAAAGAGATGTTCAGCTCTTTTGCAGTGGAGTTCTTTGAAAAGGTTATGAAGAGTTAATATCTTACCTGTTGTAGATAGCTTTTTGAATGACCTATCGGTTGATTCAAAAGACTAAACTGAACTACTGACATCTTAAAACAACTGCAATCTCAAACAAATCACAGCAGTTCATATCAAGCCTATTATTAAAACTCATTAGTTTCATAATATACTGAATTTGTTATTTGGGCCAGGTAGCTGGCTGCTACTTCCTTTATTTGTTTTTGCAGATAATCATAGAGATCTTAATAACCACGATCTGATCAATCCAAAGGTTTTCTCAACTCATGGCAGACTCTTCAGCAGCTTCAGGAAATTTACATTCTCATAGTAACACAAACATAATATCACTTCAAAAATCACCCTTGAAAAAAAAAAACTGAAAATGAGCGCAATTAGTTCATTTTTGCTTTTATAAATCCCTGAATAAAAAACTTTTTAAAAGCGAAAACGAAGAATAAAATCACATCTGAGTAAGCAAACAGCAGAACCTTGTTTTATTTGCTAAATATTCAGTCTGAAGGGAGAAATCTGAATAACAGCGCGCCGTCTTCTTGTGTAATTGCTCATTAATGGCTTTAGCCAGAAGGTACACGTCTAAACATCACTAATGGCTTTCTGTTTATTTAGTTCTTAACTGCAAGTTTCTCCTCATTGTGATAACATAAAACCTGGTTTCAAAAGATTTATTTCTAATGATAATCACCTTACATTAAATATAATTGATTCACATACGTGAAAAGATGATCAAATTTCCTGTCATTTGAGCTGGGTGTAATTTTTCTACTCCTTCGCTCTCTTGTGCATCACCACCTCTCATTAATGGGATTTATTATGTAAGTCTGAACAGGAGAATTGCTTTTGAGCTGTTAGTTTTCTCTGGGAATACTAAACCCAGAGGACTGGGCAACATCACACCTTTCAAATCTTGTTATAAATCTATAAACCAGCAGTGACTGGTTAATCAAACAGGCTGCAAATGTTTGGAACCGTTGCGTTGCTGCATCACCGCTGCTGCATTCATTCTTCTATGTGTTTCTTCCCCTAAAAGAGTGTCTGCAGGAAAAAAAGATCAATAAAATTTGTCAATAATTCGTGACAAATTAACTCTCTGGTGTTGCACCCACAGGTGTCCACCTCCACAGTTAACTGGTCTGCAGCCAATGTATATTTTTAATTTTATCTATTAATTTGACTCTTTTTTTGCCCCCCCACCCTGCTATTTTTTCTCAAAATGCTTTAGATAGACAGGGGTGTCTAGCTCACTTGGGGGCCCAAATTAACCCCTTTTTCAAACTAAGGGCCAATTTCAGAATCTACATTAACTCAAATCAGATACTCAGCATTTTTTCTTGGTTGCAGATTCCTCAACAAAAGTTTGATTGGTCTCATTTCATGTTCTCTGTTGCATTTTTGACATCATAATCAAATATTTCTGAAAAAAAAAAAAAAAGTGATAAAAGTATTTTACATTTAAAATATCATCTTGGGGACCAGATAAGATGGGGGCCACATTTGGCCCCCGGGCCTTGATTTTGACACATATGCTCTGCGAGATTAAAGTTTACGCAAGTGTGTTATGTGCCTGAGTGATTCTCAGTCTCGATACTTGTTGTGTCTATGTGAGAGCCTTTGTCTGAGATTATGTGCTTCAATACGTTTGCTTCGACCGTGATTCATATATTGGTGCTAAATCTGTCCCATTTCAAGTGTCTGGTTTAATTAACCATCTTTGCTCTTTTTAAAATGAGCATTTCAGTTCTTTTTTTCAACAAAGGTAGCTCAGAAACAGTGGAACAACACTGCTTACAAACTCCCCTCAGTGTAATGTAATATTCATATATATCCAGAGCTCTGCTTTCTTACAAAACAACAAGGCGCAGCTTGTTACAGCTCGACAGCGCTCGAATCATTTGGGTCATGCAGCTTCACAAAAGAGGTCAGAAAAGCAGTTTTGTGTCGACTCATAAGACATTGTGTTTTGCTGCTTGTTACTGGTGGTGGTGTGTGTGTGGGGGGGGGGGGGTTATAACTTGAGATTCTCAAAGCTCTCCGTGCTTAAGTTCACACTCTGCTGGAACATGTTGTGACTCAGCTGAGCAGTTTGGACCAAATATTCAGAGACACACAAAGTGCTAAAACTGAGAGCACTGACAGAGAAAACAAGAAATGCATTTTAAATAGCAGAAGCATTGGATTAACAGAGCTAATTCTGAATTAATCCCCACACACACAAAAAAATCCCACGAGGCTTGGCATTTCTTCAGTCTTTGCTCTTTGTGGATTTCTCAAGGTTGACATTTAAACTGGCCACAGATATTTGCGCACACACATGCACCGTACGACAAATGAACATGTGAAAAATCAGTCATTTAACACTGAGAAGGACAGAAAAATCAGTATTTGCTGAAGAAAAATGATGTGAATGTAATGTCCCTTTATTAATCCTCCTGCTGCTCTGGGGTCAAAGCGACTCTAAAGCCTTAAACTGAGGCCTCGTCCATCATTTTGACCCAAGGGCAGTAGGAGGGTTTATATGAAATGAAAGGAAAGTACTTCCTCTGATCAGCTGAGTGAAATTCATCATAACAATTGCTGTTTTCATACCATTTGTCTAACGGTGACAAATTTCCCAGCTGAGGTGCATTAAGTGTGTTTTATTCTGTTTTTAGCTACATCAGGTGTAACTTTCTTGCGGGACAGTGTCATCCAGGACAACTCCGGGTGCATCTGCCACAATGGTGGACGTGTGGAGGCGCAGCATCCTGTGGGACGCTGTCAGGATGCTTGACCTCTGACCTCTGTCCTTCCCTTTCCGTCTCCTCCGGGACAGCGGGTGGAGGCACAGGTAGGACAAGAACTTGTTGTGCAGCGAGGCGTAGATGAACGGGTTGTAGCAGGCGGAGCTCATTGCGAGCAGGTGAGCCGACACCTGGATGACGTTCACGTAATTCTTTCCCAGGATGGAAAAGTCCGTGTCCAGGTCACGGATCAGGTTCACCACCTGGAAGGTAAAGGGTGTTATAAAACAAAAACACGTTGCCTTCAGCAGTTAAGTTGTCTTTCAGCAATTAAGTTGTCTTTCAGCAATTAAGTTGTCTTTCAGGGATTCTTACAAAGTGGAGTTATTCGTATGATATGTGGAGCTATTTATTCATACGGTCAGTTTTTTGTGTACCTGTAACGGGAGCCAGGAGAAAGCAAAGCAGAGAATGGACACCAGCAGCAAGCAGAAAGTCTTCCTCCTCCGTCTGCTCCAGGCGGCCCGTGCACATTTTAACTCTGGACAGGCGGTCAAACCAGACGTGGTCCTCTGCTTCAGGTGGAAGGATATAGCGCAGTAGGAAATGGAGACAGCGGCCAGAGGAACAAAGTAGGAGAAGAAGAGGATGAAGCAGGAGTAAATGAGGCGACCTCGCTCCTGGCCGTCCCAGAACTCCTCACACACGGCCATCTCCAGACCGGTTGCATCCAGGTCCAGGTAGACGGTGTGCACAGCTGTAGGTGTGGATAATCCCAGGGAGGACAACCAGATCAGGATCACTAGACACCAGCAAAACTGGCATCCCGCTCTTTTGCGAATGGGATAAGCTACGACTATGTACCGGTCCACCGCAATAGCCATGAGGGACAGAACCGCGGCGTACACAGCCGTGGACTGCATGATGGTCACAAAGTAGCACATGTGGGATCCAAACACCCATCCACGCCTGTCGAAAGCGTAGGACGCCGTCAGAGGGACGCAGAGGACGCACATCGCCAGGTCAACGAGCGCCAAGTTACTGATCAGAAAGTTTGTGGTGTTGTGTCTCTTCTTCTTGTGCCAGATGAGGAAGAGGAGCAGGAGGTTCCCGGAGCAGGCGATCAGAACCACGGCGGAGTAGAGGGGGATGAAGAGCAGCTTTAGACTGAGCAGCAGGTCGAAGCCAGAGAAGGAGGGGACGGAAATGAGTGAGAAAGGGTGGAGGGAAGAATTGCAGCCAGGCAAGAAGAAGGAGGGCAAGGAGTCAGAGGTCAGAGATGACGTGTTCACCCTGGAGTGATTGGCTGCCTTCTCCCAGTCCATCACTACAGGTGAAACAACAAGAAACAAGCGGTTTTTAAAAAGAGCCTTGCATTGTAAATTTATAGTATCAGCTCAGGCTGTACTGCTGTGAATAAAGTAACTTTACTCAACAGGACCTTACAATGATTTAAGGGTGAAGAACTGTTAATACAGTCAACACAAAAGGTTAAATGTCATCTGGACCAGTTTCTTTAAGTGATAAATGTTTCGTTCCCCATCCAGAGGACTTCCTCAGTCTATAGCCTGCCAACCAGATCTGTCCTACAGGCAGTCTTCACTGCTGTGTTTCAAGACAATCTCCTGTTTAGGATTTTATGCAAAACACATCCATCCAAAACAATCAGTCATCATGTACAACAATGGCAAGCCGTAGACTGAGGAAGTTCTTTGGATGGGGGACAGAACTTAAACTCACTTAAAGAAAATGGTCCAGATGACACAATTTAACCTTTTTTAGTTAATACAGTCATTTCTCATTAAATCACAGTATTTGAACCATTTATGAGTTTAATTATTTATTTGTTATTTAATTCATTTATTCATTCATTTAAAATAAAAATAAACAAAACAAATTCATCAAAAAGAAAAAAAAACATTGAATGAAAAGGGTGCAGAAAGAAGAAAAAGATTATTATATCTGCCCCTTATTTAATTTTTTTTTTTTAATAACTACAAACCAACAACAACTCAGGCTTGAACATCTCCAAAGTGAAAACAAAAAAAAATTAGGCATCTTTCACACCGTACTTTCCTAACAATTTTAACTTAATCATCTTTTTAAACATATAAATTGTTTTGGAAATTTTTATGGTGATATCAAGACAATTCCATAATCCTGTTCCCTGAATTACAACACAGCTCCTTCAGATTAGTTCTTAATGGAGGTTTTACAAACATTTCCATTCCCTTAAGGATATAATGACTGTTTTTAAAAACGAATTTAATTGAATTTAGGGGGTAATATATTTTATGAGCTTTATACATGACTTGCAAAATACTATATTCAACCAACTCATACAATATTAATAATTTCAGCTGATGAAATAATATATTCAATGGGCGGCCATAGCACTTCCTACTAATAATTCTTATAGCTCTTTTTGGAAAATGAAATTAGGATTTGTAATTGTTTTGCATGCTTTTCCCCAAACTTGAATACAATAGATTAAATATGGAACAATCATTACATTATACAATATATAGGAAGCTTTGTCATCTAAAAACTCTTTTACTTTATACAGTAATGCAATTAATTTTGCTATTTTTATTCTTAAGTAATTTATATGAGATTTCCATGTCAGCCTCTCATCAATAATGACACCCAAAAATTTAATTTCATTAACTTTATGAATTTCCATATTGTCAATTTTAAATGGGACTTCAATAATTTTCTTTCTATTACTAAACATCATGTAGTTTGTTTTTTTCCAAATTTAATGATAACTTATTAAGTTGGAACCAAGTTTGTATTTTTAAGACTTCTGCCTGTATCATCTCGAACATCCGTTCAATATCTTCACCCGAACAAAAAAATGTTGTATCATCTGCAAACGAAACACACTTCAAAAGCCCTGACACATCAACCAGATCATTCACATACAAAATAAACAACTTTGGTCCCAACACAGAGCCCTGAGGAACTCCACACCCATTCACACAAAATTCAGATCTTCAACCATTTACCTGTACAAACTGTCTCCTATTATTCAAATAACAAGGTGCCCACTGTAGTGCTAATCCTCCAATGCCATATTTATTCAGTTTTTCGAGGAGAATGGTGTGGTCAGTAGTGTCAAAGGCCTTTTTTAATCAACAAAAGCACTAACACAATGCTGTTTTTGATCAACATTTGTTATCTCTCCTATTAGTTCCATGAGAGCCATTGATGTTGAATTTAATGATAAGAGATGTTTAGACAGAATGAGTAATGACCACTTAAGGACTCCAGCCTCACTAAAAGGCTTTTTTTGGTACCTTTTAATAAACATCTGCTTAGTTTTCAGCCATTAGTCTCCCTCCTCCCTAAACCTTATTTCATTTTTTGCCATTTGGATCAAAGTTACGTTTAGTGATAGTAATCCTGAACTCTTACTGATCATAAAATGTCAAATGAAATCTGTGCTCCAGGAAGTGCTGAGTAACAAGAAATACTCCTCAATCAGCCTGATCACATGCATGGAAACAGTCATGAATGACAACATGATTTGCCTGCTGTACTTTCACAAAGACACTTTCATTTGAAATTCTGCTTCCTTTCAACAAATAAGGCAAACAGAAGCAGAAAGAAAGAGAAACAACCAAATACTTGAAGAGATTTGTAAATGCATCTGCTTGGTTGAAGGACAAGATATAAATGGCATCATTTTGACATCAGAACAGAGTGATCTCACTCCGCTGCTCTCGTTTTAAAATGATATAAAGAACAAAAGCACAATAAAAAAAAAAAGAAATTCTGTCTGAGAAGCTGAATTTTCTTTAGCTCCAAAGCAAAATAAAAACCAGGGGGCAGCTGCTTCATTACAGCTTCATCACATTGTGGAGCAGGAATAGGAGCGCAAAAATGACCCAGTCAGGCTGATCACAATCCTGCTACAAAACTACCAGCAGGTTTTTTGGTTTTTTTAAAGCTAAATTTGTCATGTTTGCCATGATCAACAAGCACATTGCTTTACTTTGTGCACAGAACCACAGAATAATCAGGCTCAAACTAAGATTTTAAACTTAATAAAGCTCCCATTAGTCTGCCTATAGGAAAATACAAGAGGTAGAATCCTATACTGTGTATATAAAGTTCATTTGAAATAGAAGAGTACCTTTTTAAGGCTTCAGATGGACGTCTCAGCACCTGTTTGTGTCCTCCGTCTTGGTGGGGGGGTGGGAGTCCTGCAGTTGTGCAGCCGTCACTTCTTCTCTGCAGCCCGCTCGCCTTTATGTGTGCCGTTTCTCTCTCAGTGTGTGTCTCACACACACCTCACAGTGTGTGTTTGAGTGAATGAGTCACCTCCCATAGGGCGAAATAAAAAACGACTCTCCTGTAAATACTAAACAAAGAATCGATAAAAGTTTCTGCTCTTCATCTTAAAATGGCTGTTTTATTATCATATTTCTTCATTAATAAACAAATGATGCCTCAACTCTGTCTTTTTTTTTAATTTTTTTTTTAGATTTTGATTCCTGATGAAAATGCATCTCTCGCTCTCAACTATAAATTATGAACTAACGACGTCCCGTTTCCAGCTGTGAGGTTCTGCACAGGACGGACACTTTTTCGACAAACACACTCAGATTCTAATAGTTTAAAAACGTAGCCCAAATTGAACTTTTAATTAGCAAACCAAAACTTTTCTCCACCGTCGAACACATGCATGTTAAATATTTGAGACGCTAAAACTAATTTAAGACTTGTGAGTCCTGTTGTGTAAGTCGTCAGGACCAATACAGTGACGGGTCAAGTGGTACCAAATACATAGTACTATACTGGCACACATGTAAAAATTATTTATAATTTAAATATTATACGCAACAAAAAGCTCTTTGTTTGGTTTTCCTTACATGTATTAATCAAACTGCAAACCAAATGCTTATATTTTGACCATAAGAAATAACACTGCTGCCAGTGACTCGTTATGGTCACCATGGTAACCACACACCTGTGTCTCTCACTCTCTGACAGACTGAAAATTAAGCCTCAGACAAACAGCTCCTGTGCAAAAGCTACAACTTGATGTCAGATATTCTCGATCCGTGAGTGGCAGAACACGGATGCTTTTTTTAAAAAATTTAATGTTTCTGCTGTGTTTTTCTCAAAATATATGACGTTAAAAATACCTTTTATCTTCTGTTTTGAAAATAATATTTTGAGCTTCAATATAACGAAGTCTGGGGTATACTGGGTGTGCATTCTGCGAGGATTTGAGAGAAACTTAAACCTTGCATCAGTACGACACACAGAGAGTGAAAGAGGATAAAAATCCTCATGTTTTGATGTATATGTATCAAAAAAAGTTGGCAGGATGTAAATCAGAGTTCACAATATGTATTGGAGAAACAGTACTGTGTCTATAATACCTTGTGAACATCTTCAAGAAATCCTACCAGTTGTTGTCAAAACCTTCCTTGCAACAAGAAATCATCAAAAGCACAAACAGTTTTCAAATCTGATTTCACTGAAAATCTTTAAACTGAGGCTGCTTAAAGAGCCATCTGCAACAGGTAAGATATTTAACGGTTGTTATTTTTCCACAGAACCTACAACAAATCTGAACAATTGCTTCAGAGCACCAAGTTGTTCATAAATATCTGATTTTCTTTTCTTGGAGGTTGATTTTATT
The DNA here is from genome assembly GCF_014905685.2 of Nematolebias whitei. Lineage (NCBI taxonomy): Eukaryota > Metazoa > Chordata > Actinopteri > Cyprinodontiformes > Rivulidae > Nematolebias > Nematolebias whitei. Next base: position 16,498,810 of record NC_056518.1, read on the forward strand.
TTATTTTTCAAGGATTCAAGGTTCTTTATTTGTCATGCAACAAAATTGTGTACACAGGGTCCCAGTTACATCCAACAATAGTATTAAAATGTAAAAGCAAACAGTAATAAGATGTGACCTCAGATAAACATCAACTAAATATACACTAAGCACTAGTAGCATAAAAATCAATACGCCGAACAGCAACACGAACATGAGTCTGAGTGAGCAGATGTGCACGCATGAACACAGCAACATGAAACAGATCAGCAGCAACATGAAACAGATCAGCAGCAACATGAAACAGATCAGCAGCAACATGAAACAGATCAGCAGCATCATGAAACAGATCAGCAGCAACATGAAACAGATCAGCAGCAACATGATGTGATTTTTTCACAGTGATTATTCTAGTTAGAGATTCATGAGTCTAACAGCTTCAGGGTAGAAGCTGTTCCTCAGTCTAGTGGTTCTACACTTAATGCTCCTCAACCTCCTTCCTGAGGGCAAAAAGTGTGTGTGCTGGGTGAGTGGGGTCCTTCATGATGCAGGTGGCCCTCTTCCTGCATCTAGAGGTGTAGATGTTTGTTTGTGATGGTGGGGAGGCTGACTCCGACAGACTTCTGTGCAGCCTTCACCACTCTCTGCAAAGCTTTTCTTTCTGCAGCTGTGCAGCCTCCATGCCACACGTTGATGCAGGAGCACAGGATGCTCTCCACTGCACACCTGTAGAAGGAGGTGAGGACTGAGCTTCCCAGACCAGCTCGTCTCAGCCGCCTTTTCACACTGGTTGTGATTGTTGTTAGTGACACATCGAAACCTTTGAGTCCTGCAGAGACTTCAGCTGTGGCTTCCCTCAGGAGTGCTTCACCCTGGGATAGATGTATGTGCTGATGGGGACAGGACTGAGGTTATTATGAGTGGTTTCAGAGTTATTAGACTGCTGAGCTGTGAGATCCTTCAGGAAGGCCAAGTGCCCCATTCTTCCCTCCCTGTGATGAGTTCTTTTGGCACTGTGTAACTTTTTATTAGTGCAATATCCACAAAGTAATAAACCTGTGTGTTCTGCCACTCCAAGGTCTCATGGTTGTTGTTGCAGGGCAGATTTTCTGGTTTGGTAAATTCTCACCTGTGATGTTCTGACAGCCACAGTGGACTTCCTGGTCTTTACTCTTTCTTTTCAGTGTCATCAAAATGTGTGCAGCATGACAAATCCACTGTGAATCCACCTGACGGGGCCTCTCAGGTCTTTTTTTTTGTGGTTATTTTAGGGTCTTAGTTGCCGTCGTTTCTGCCCTCACGATAAACTGAACGAGCCCTAAAATGACTGAATTCATTGCATTCAGCTCTGAGGTGTTTAGACTTCTCTATAGAGGAAATGACTGTGTCACACGCCTGCACCTTCTTAGAAAAGCACAGATTTAATCAATCAAAAAAACATGACAAAATCACTTACGAGCCCATTTATTTTTCTGCTTCCTTTCAATAATTTTTTTTAACTTGTTTACCAAGATTTTATTTATACAAGAACAGGTCAAGTAGGTTGTTTCTGATGTTTTCCTCTCAGCTGGCCTGACTAAAATGCCATTGACCTTCATCTAAACTGTGCTTTGAGCTGGTGTGGGATCCTCGTGGCCTTTGAGGGGCAGCCGGTTGAAACGCTATAAGAGCAAAAGTCAGAACAAAATAAACCAATTGCTTTTGGCTCCACAGCATCAATATTTGCTGGAGGATATCGGTGTTTCTGATAAGTAATAAAAGTACAACCCAGCATTCGTTTCTGCCATTTTCTGGCAATAGATTCATCGACAGCAGTTTGACGTTAAGGATTCCTGAAAGTTGAGAAAGACAAATGTATTTTTTAGAAAACTCAACAAATATCAGTGATTAAACATGAGGAATATGATATGGTTCATTTATTTAATCAAATCTCACAGATGGATTTCTTTATGAACACCTTACAGAGATGGATGTTGCATTTTTTTATTAAGGAGAAGGTTTTAAGCAGATTTTAATTTCCTGCTTTTCAGCAGCTCTTACTAATATTTAATTCTGCTTATTACCCCGTACAAAGCTTTTCAGTAACTGATCCTTTTGAAATAGTGTTCAGGAAGCAACAAAAGTCCATTTTATTTGAATTTATTTAAAAGAGAAATAAAGATAGTCGATGTTGGAGTTCTTCTTTTGGGTCTTTGAGGACAACAAGTCGAATCCTGGAGGTTTTGGTGTCCACATCGAGGATGAAGCTTCGGCTGCTGTTTTTGTTTTAATTAACTGGTTTTATCAAGATTTTCCCAGGCTGAGTTTATTTTGTTAAATGGTAAATTTGGGTACTTGTTGCATCTGAGGCCAACGATCGCCTCACACATCATCTCTGCAATAACAAACATACCTGTGGGACACTTTGATTGTTTTTTTTTGTGTGTTTTTCCCGCATTAATTGTGCAGATTCACCTTGATGCAAATTTACTACAGCTTAAAAATAAAAGTTCAGTGCAAATGAAAATGTATAAATCCATTAAAGCTATCCACTTTTGATGCTTCATCATTTATCACCACACAATTCTCTAAAATAAAAAGCTAAAACAAGACACTTTCAAGTTCTATTTGTTTAGTTCAGCTGAATCACTGGACAGAGTTATTTTTATTAACCTTTTTTATTTCACCAGGCAAATCACCTCGAGGTCACAAATCTGTTTTACAAGGGAGGCCTGGGCCTGAAGGCAGCCTGACATGCATGTTTTTGGACTGGTAGAGGAAACTGGAGTACTCTGAGAAAACCCATACAAACATGAGAACATGTAAACGCCACACCGACAGACCCCAGGTCCAAATCCGGGATTGAACTCAGGACAGGCTTCCCAGCCCCACTGACGGTGAAGTTTCTGCAGAATCTCTGAGTCTGAGTGCTGGTATGATGACGTGATCCTTGTAACCTCATTTCATTCACATGAGTAACAGACTTCTGTATTGAGAAATATCCGTGAGGGGTATAAGGGTCGTGTTAGACTGGTAGTTACAAGTGTTCGATATGAGGGAAGAAAACCAGCTCAAGAAATGGGATGATTGATGGTACGTGTCCATACTTGTCTCTAAAATCTTGCGTCGGGGTCTTGGGTTTTCTCTGTTCAGTCAGAGGCTTGCAGTCCTGTTGCTGGAGTTATGAACATGTTCAAAAACTTTGTGTGGCATGTTTTCTTTCAAAGTAGTTGCAGAGTTGCCTCAAAGCCTTCTCAGTTCAGTTTCTTTTATTCTATAGCACCTGAGCTGTATTTTGACACCTGCAGAGGAGCTCTCTTTAGAACATTGGAAACAGTTAAGGATACAGCCTCAAATGTCCAGGTAAAAAGTAAAAATTAACAGCAGGTTCAAATGTGCCCATCGTCATTTGAAAAGTGTAGATTCAATCATGAGCATGACTTTTACAAGCTGCACTTACAAAATAAATTAAGATTTTCAAAAACTGCCTGATCAGTGATGGCGGCATGGCTCACTGGTCGCAAAAACTCAGAAATCAACGAGACTGGAATAGAAGAATTGCCATTTTTCTTACGATTTCAAGCCATCAACTAGTCTTACATTTTTAAGCTGAACTTTATGTTTTGTGGTTCATGAGTTTTTTTAACTAAGGATGAAATGAATTTGGCTCCACGCTGCCATCTAAAGATCTCAGAGCCGTGGTCACAGTTGCGTCGTAAGGTCCTTTACTGCAAAACACAAACAAAACCTCACCAGACCAACAGTTTTAATTATAAAACTGTCCTTTTAATGGTACACCAGCAGGCACGTTTCAACAGCACTTTAACATAACTGTTCTAGTTTCAGCTGCATGTAACAAGCAAAGATCAGCATCAATTCTTACCATTTTTTATGCGGATACAAAAGAAATATTACATAGTATGTTACAGTATTTTCTTGAACATGTAAAAGTCACTTTAAATCAGACTCTAGATGTTAAACTTTTAAAAAATAGAAAACTTCTCATCTGCAGGCGTTGCATTTTATTGCAACATGAGCGTAAACACGATCTCTCTTCTACTTCTGCACATTTAGTTAAAAATGAAAACCTTTATGAGACTTAACTTAATGCTGTTGTTTTGTAACAAACCAAACTTCTAGTACATGCAATATTTTTGAGTTGCAACGATAAGACATGACGCAACAACTGAGAATACAGAGAAGCTGCTTTTTGATAAAGGCTTGTTCAGAACACTTCTTTAACATAACGGGGCTCCACTCACAGATCATTCTTACAGAACATGTACAAACTATTCCGCTCAGCATTCACATTTGAACAGGATCATTTCTCTGGGCTGTGAGGGTCTTCTTCAGCGCTCTGCGTGTCTTCTGCTCTGTCCTGGGTCTGATTTGGTCCCGCTGGTTCTTCACTCCGAGACGGCCTCAGGAGATACTCCAGCTCCTCTGCACTGATGGCAACCTTCTCTGGGATCAGCCATCTCTTGAGGTGCTCCAGAGCGCTGGGAAAGGCGATGCGAGAAGTTACAGACGGAAGGTCTTACAAAGGAGCACATTCTCTCATAATATCCATTTGAGGTGGAAAAAACTCATTTAGATTCAGTTGTGGAGGATGCTCCACTTCCATGTCCTACCTCTCATCCATGTCACCACTTTGGAAGAGCTCGGAGGTCTGGGCGTCATGCAGGAACCGATCCCAGCATTCTTTCTTGGCTTGAGACAAAGAGCGCAAGATGTCTCTGGAGGTCACATCACTGGACTGGCCCTTTATTTTCTTCAGGCGGTTCTCTGCAAATAAACATAAAATCATCGTGTTTTATTCTTTATTTATTTATTTTTATTTTAAACCACACTGACATGAAGGCATCCCTGTAAGAGTTAGTGATGCTGTCTGAGAGGACAGGGGGAAAACTGAGACCAGGGGCATACCTAAACCTGCAATGTAGACCTCAGAGTCCTCCATGGGTTCCCACTCAGCTCTGGGAGAACTGGTTCTGGTCCCGTTCACTTGCTCATTGCTCTGCACTCCTTGTTGCGATGCTGGACGGAAAGAATCTGTGAAGTCAGTGGTGTCCTCCACCGGACCAGTCTCAGACTGGACCTCCGGCAGACTGGAGCAGATTTCCGACCAAAGCTCGCCACTGGACCGAACCTCCTGGTTCTCGAAGTCCTCAATCATATTTCTGGGTCCAGTCACTGAGCTAAAACAGATGCCACAAATCAGTCCTAAGTTAAACCGCATCCCTTCAACAAGACTAAAGCGAATCATTACGTGACTTTAAAATAATTAGCTTACTGCACATTTAAACCTACTAGATTGGTGCTAGTCTTTTTTTTATGTTCTTCAAACAATTTTCCGCCTTGTTACATTAAAACTGAAACATATTTCTTACCTGGGTAATAATCTCGACAGGTTAATTGTTATTATAGCTAATACTTTCAGTTTAGTTACGAGAGTTTAGCTTTGAAGGCTAACTGTACATCAACAGTGAACTGACCGCCCCTTAACCACCGGTATATGATTGGACAATGTAGCTGCCAATCAAACGTATTTCAGATATGATTGGACAGTTTTGACGACACGTGGAAACAATCGAATCCTATTGGTTGAGGACTGTTTGGAGCCAGGAAGTGTTTCTCATCTTAAAGTGACGGTGACCACCAACTAGCAAGGTAAACAACTACAAATAATGATCTAGATTAAATTCCTTTACTGACGACATAAACATTAGTGACCGTGTACCGGTGTGTATTTTCGTTAAGTAACGTTTACTTAACAAGTTAAGTCAAGTAGTTTTGTAAAACATTTTCACTGCTACTTCTTGCAGCTCAGCTTCAAAAAGCGTTTTGCAGGAGCCCAGAATAAAATACAGTATAGTTTATTGTGTGTCAGTCAATGAGGATTTCAGTGGTTGTTGAACTACAGGGAGGTCCAGTGGAGGAGATGCGAGCGGTGTTGCGCCTGGCTGTCTTGGCTGTCCCCATGGGTGTGCTGCTGTCCCGGACCATGGCGTGGATGTCCAGTGGCAAGACACATTCAGAGCTCATCAACAGGCTGAGAGGTAAAAATACTAGAGATCCAGCTTTGATACCCTTGTTCAGACAGTGAGTGGGCTCTGATAGGCTGGGTCACCATCTCTGCCACAATCTGTGTCCCTCTTTAACTTTATATTTTTTTTAAAAAAGGCAGACAGCATCAACTTGTAACCTGAAACTTTCATGTTATTTGTTTGTTCATATAAGAGGTGGGGATTCCTCCTGTCTGAAATTAAGAGTAAATCACGATCTGGGGGATACGTCAATTAAAACTTGATAGTGAAACATTGTCTGTCCTTTATTGAGGGGGAGATCCAGATTATGTCTGTGGAAAACTACCGGTAACTGAGGTCTGTCCTGGTCCTTCGGGGTCACTATCCTGCACGATTTGGTTTCTCGGTTCCAGCACACCAGAACCTCAGGACATGAAGAGGTAATTTAACCAGGTGTTCTGGAGCAGGGAAACAAGTAAAACATGCAGGATAGTGGCCCTCAAGTACCAGGATTGGAAACCCCTGCTGCTCTAAACTGTTAGGAACGCTGTGCTTAATGATGAGGATATAAAATAAACACATTGTGTCTGTGCTGACACCAAAAAAATGGTAAAAATGTACTAATTATATATCACCTTTCTATCTTATCAAGATGCTCAAAGCACTTTCCAACACAATCTGTGCCCTCATTTACCCATTCATACAGCACTCTATCTGTACAAAAAATAATCAGTGCTTTATCACATTCATACACGCACACACATCAGAGGCAATGAGGGGTTCAGTGTCTTGCCCAGGGACACTTCGGCATGTGACTGCTGGTGGAATCGAACCCCCAACTCTCGCATTGGAGGACGACTGCTCTAACCACTCAGCCACAGCCTTCCCAAAAAAGACGAAAAAAAAAAAAAAAAAAAAAACAATAATTCCCAAGAATAAAGTAAACAACAGTTTACAGTGATGTAATCAGGAAGGTACATCTCTTGTGTCCAGCAGATGTAACGTTACAACTACAATAAAAAAACAGTTTACATGGACTCAGCTGCTCTGCTTTCTAAGTAGAAGACAAATAATACCTCACTGAGAACTATAATGGCATTTATTTTTACTTTGAACTACAACTTCAACAATAAACCAACAACACTCACACAATAAGTTAACACATGGAACTTTTTTAGGTTTACTTGGTTGAAGTTGACGAGTAGTTATTTAAATCTGCTTTTTCTGCTTTGTGTGCTCCTGAGTCAGGGTACAAATTATTTCAGAGGTGATTACCTTGGCTAGCACCTGTCTCCTGACAGAGTTACTCACTAACTAGAAGATGGAGTCCCTGACATATAAGGCAGTAAATGTGGATCAGACAAAAACCAGCTGCTAAACTTGATTTACTGGCATGCCTAAAACATGCAATCCACCAGAGATTTTGTCTTGTACAGTTTTGCCATTCGCTGAGTTTAATTCTCCTTTATATTTTTCTCCAGATCATGGGGTCATTCGCAACGACCGAGTGTTTGAAGCCATGCTGGCCACTGACAGAGGACTTTACTCCAGAGACTATCCTTATGCAGATTCTCCACAGACCATAGGTACTCAGTCCAGTCTCACTTTTTCAACAACATTAAGACCACAGATTTATTCCTCTATCTAGTGGCATCAACACACCTTTGATTTATGGGAGCATGGAAACATTCAAGTAAATTAAGTAATGGCTGTAACACAAGGATGGGTCAACAACTGTCAATCTGTCACACATATTGCAAACATTCACCACTGTGGATCAAGTGAACCAAGATATCGCTACTGAAACAACTGGCTAGAAAGAGATTGTCAGATTAATTGGATTTGTAAATAATCTGTGAGGCAGGATTCATATGTAGCAACGATAAGCTACAAATAGGTCTTAGGGTAGAAAATCAGTGACAAGTAAGACAATGACAATGACTAAATCTGCCTCAGTGAGTGTCATATGTCACTAAGCAGCTATGTGGGTTATCACTAAATCTATCAATATAACAGTCATTGTTTCATTAGTGCAGATGAGCAGTGACTATCTTTTGTTTATTTTTTCAGGCTACAGGGCAACCATCAGTGCTCCCCACATGGTGAGTAATGAATGCCAAACTGGACTGTCAATAATTAAGAAGCTACATAGCGTTGTAGGAAGTAAATAATGTTGTGCACATGAGTCATCAAAAGATTTTATGTGTGTTTATTTGCTGTATTTGACAGCACGCGCATGCTTTGGAGCTGCTGAGCGACAAACTGACTGAAGGCGCCTCGGCACTGGATGTAGGTTCAGGAAGTGGATATCTCACAGCCTGCTTTGCAAGAATGGTCAGTTCTGTGTTTAAACTTAATCAAGATCCTTTAAAAATCTGACTTTATATTGTGGTCTGACTTTGTATTAAATTTACAGTATGACTGAGTGCAAGGCTGTGTTTTCCTATCATGTAGACGGGACCCAGTGGTAGAGTGGTTGGCATCGAACACATTGATGAACTGGTGCAAATGTCAATAAAAAATGTGCAAGCTGATGACCCTGAGCTGCTGTCTTCTGGACGGGTGAGATTTATAGGTAAGTCACGACACTTTAAAGTGATGTTGATATTTAGACAGTACAGCAAAAGACTGTATTACCTGTGACGCACTAATGTGTTTGCAGTGGGAGATGGAAGACTTGGCTTTCCAGATGGAGCGCCATATGATGCCATTCATGTTGGTGCGGCTGCAGCTGCCGTTCCCAAGGATGTAAGGACACATACACAATGTTGTAGTATACATAGTCGTTTTCTTAAATGTAAGATGTAAAAGTCCTTTTGACTTCTGTTTGTTGAACTAGATGTTTTTTCTTACAAAAGCTCTTAGAGCAGCTAAAGCCAGGAGGAAGGATGGTTCTTCCAGTGGGCCCTGAAGGTGGCAGTCAGGCGCTAGAACAGTATGATCGTCAAAGCAACGGGACCTTCCTCAAGAAAGCTTTGATGGGAGTGATTTATGTTCCACTCACTGACAAGAGGCATCAGTGGCCAGGGTAAATAAAAACATTGAATCTATTATTCCAAAAGTGAAAAGGAGTAATTCACCTTCATTGCTATCCTTCCTTGTTTCTTCAGAGGCGAGCTGTGACTGCAGTGTGGTTGCCCCTGCAGGAGGTGGCACTGGTGTTGTATTTCTGGGGTCTGGTAGTTCTCCTCACTCATTGAGCTCATGTGTTCATGACCTTCTGCTCCACTGGGCCGACACCGAGCACCGTAAAAAGAGAATCCTGATCCTGAACAGACTGCCTGCCTGGAGAGCCGACACAATAAGTAACCGAATAAGTGAGCTCTGGTTTACTGATTGCCGTGTTCCCACAATTCTTGGGAGAAAGAAAAACGGGAATGTTGATGAGAAAGAACTGGCAGCGTTGTTTATGAGAAAGCTTGTGAAGCAATGACCTATTACATCTTGGAAGCAACAGTAATAGTTTAAAATGCTTGCAGGAGATTCAAATGAGTGCTTAATGTTTGTGCAAGCTTAAGGGAATGCTTTGATCACAAATGCAGTGAACACATGGGGATAAGCCACAAAACTAATAAAAAATAACACAATAAAGTGATATATATTTTTCTGAGACTGCTTTTTACATATCTGTGAATATGCTCTGTTTGACAAAAGATATGAAACTGTTAATTGCAGAACCATGTAGACATGTTCCCGTTTTTAGTATTTTTCCTCACTATTTTACATGTAGTTGTTTTTGTTTCATTCTTATATCATTTCTTCTATTTACTTTTCATTTTATATGCTTTTTGTCTATTGTCTGTACCTCATCTGTGTTCTTTGTTTAAAACGGGTCTATTGTAAATGAGTTCTCGAGGCTCAGTGAGACTAACGCATAAATAAAGGCTAAATGAATGAATAACACAAACACATTTTTGAACAACAAAAAATGTAATTAAACATGTAAATCAAATTTAATAATAAAAGATACTGAAAGGTAGAAGTGGGTAAAGATAATAGATGGATGGATATACTGAATTAAATGTTACATAAAGTGGCGTAAATCAGTTTTTGGAATATCATAAAAGTGAAAAAGATTTTGTTTTTATTGTAACCAACGAATACTTCTTGAGAAGGTTTTTTTTTTTTCCTGGATTGTTTTGTTTTTAATGTTTATATCTTTAAATAACAGCTTTAAAGCGGCTGAAGGTTATGGAAGGATCTCACCAAGTGCTCCATTAAAAAAATTATATATTAGAAAACAATAAATAGTTTACTTCGTAGATGCACTGTACAGCCACAAGTCAATATTTTAACTGGTTAAAAAAAATTATACTGACTTTCATACGTTTACTTTGTAAAAGTTACTGGAAACTGATGCTGTCATTGACATCTTTTTTATGAAGAACAAAAGTAGCTGGTGTACTTTATTCTGCAAATTAAATATGCATAATTGTCAAATCATACAGAATATTTTTTTCTAAATGAATAAATATATTGTCTTCAAAATGAAAACAAAAATAGTTTTTCGCTCTTAATTGTAAACAAATTTGAGCCATATTGGGAAACTTGAAAAATGTATTTTTATTGCAAATATAGAACATATATGAACAAAGGAGAACTAATTATAAACACAAATACAGCAATCAAGGGTATTACAGAACATAAAACAATATTTTACAATGTTAAAATCAAATCGGTGCTCGAGGGAGTTGAAGTTCTTCAAGTTCTTTGAATGGCTTTAGCATTTGAGCTTCGTTTTAAAGATTCTATATAAATATTTATAGAAGATAATAAAATCTGGAAGTTGGGCTTCTGTTGTAAATATTTGAAGGTGTGAATGTGATATTTATCATAACTAATAAAAAGTTAATAACGTATTGAAAAAATGTAAACAAAAACTGAGCTAGCTACTACGTCATCATTATGCGCTTGTTCAAAGAAGGACCCACTCCAGTCGAAGCTATACGCGTGTGCGCATTAGCTGGAAGTTCGCTGCTTTTGGCCCAGACTAACAAATAAATGTATTTAGCTTGTTTCATTCCGTCTCGCAGCATTTATAAACTTCTGGGTCCTTGTTTTATTTATTCGCAGACGAAACAAAGGCACTTGGCGATGGAGGCGGCGGGTAAGAACGTAGAAGTTCGGTCGGACGCAAACTCTGAACCAGCGGTGGGAGAAGCCGCGGCGACAGAAAATGGAAAACGTAAAAGCGAGGAGCTGGATCAACAGGAGGCGAGTGGCAGGGGGAAGAGGCGGAGGGAAGCAGGGGGGAGGAAGCTCCGTCCGAAAGAGAGGTACATCCCACCGCCGCAGAAACGCAACCCAGGCGTCAGCTTCAGGCAGGAGCACTTCGACGAGGCGTCCTATTACTTCGAAAACGGGCTGCGGAAGGTGTATCCTTATTATTTTGACTTCAAGACTTACTGCAAAGGTCGGTGGATTGGAAAGAGCCTCCAGGAGGTGTTCACGAACGAGTTCAGAGCCGAGTCTATGGAGTATTACGAGAAGGCGGTCGAGAAGGGTCGTATCCGGCTCAATGGGAACCCTGTGAAGAACCTGTCCATGGTGCTCAGGGTCAGTGATCACTGTGTGTCTTCAGACATTTTAGGTGTTATATGATTTTTATACTTTTAATCTGATTGTTGTCATATTTAATATGTAACTTGAGTCTCTAGGATTTTTGGTTTATAATACTGTAACTCATGAGTGACCCCAACTTGAAGTTGCATCTTCTCTCTTTCTAGAATAATGACCTCATAGGCAACACCGTGCACCGCCACGAGCCACCTGTAGTCGGCAGGCCCCTGGAGATTCTGGTGGACGACGGGGAAGTTCTTGTAGTTGACAAGCCTGCCTCCATCCCTGTCCACCCCTGTGGTCGTTTCCGCCACAACTCTGTGATTTTCATTCTGGGTAAAGAGCACGGCATCTCTGCGCTCCACACTATCCACAGGCTGGACAGGCTTACGTCCGGAGTCCTGCTGTTCGCTCGGACACTCGAGACGTCAAAGAAGCTGGACCAGATGGTGAGAGACAGACAGGTACGTTCAGGAGGGCTTGAGATTGTACTTGTGTTTCAATTTTGGGGGGGTTCTTCAGACATCTTACTTTGTTTTCCAGCTTGAAAAGGAGTATGTGTGTCGGGTAGAGGGGGAGTTTCCTGAGGCCGAGCTAATCTGTGAGGAGCCCATCCTGGTGGTTGCCTTCAAAGTCGGCCTCTGTAGAGTCGACCCAAAGGGGAAGGAGTCCCGAACTGTTTTCCAGAGGCTCAGCTTTAATGGAAAAACAAGCGTGGTCCGCTGTTTACCCCTCACTGGACGCACTCACCAGATCCGGGTCCACCTTCAGTACTTGGGTTTTCCCATCCTCAACGATCCCATCTATGGGTCCTTAGTGTGGGGTCCTCACAGGGGCAAAGGGGGAATGATTGAAAAGAGCAACGAGGAGCTGCTCCAGGCTTTAGTAGAGGAACATCGCTCGCAGGAAAATTTACACCTGCTCGATCTGATAGATGACTGCACTGGGGTCACAAAGGATTCAGAGAAGTCATGTGAGCAAGTGGACAATTTACGTAGTTTCTCTGAACCTGCCGAGAGTGGAGGAAGTGAAGTACCAGCAGAGCAACGTGTTGGTGACAACCAGCTCAAAAGCACTGAAAGTGTGAATCTTAATGAATCTCCAACTTTAACAAAATCAAATGATGATGTGACCACAGCAGACCGCTCTGCACAGAAAAATCCCTCCGTGACCCGAGACCACCTGTGCAGTGAATGTAAACTGATGCGAGCGGACCCCACTAGTAATGAACTCATCATGTATCTCCATGCTTTACGCTACAAAGGACCCGACTTTGAATATTCAACACGATTCCCCGACTGGGCCAAAGAGGACTGGGTGGAAACGGAGTAAAACAGTTCTAACGGACACGATAGAAATCGTTTTATTTTAAGGCTCCTTGATTCGTTTCGTCACTTCTCAGCAGATCTTTAGTAACTTGGAAGTTTTGTTTGGCTGCTTTAATTTAAAATCCATTTTCCTGTGAGGACTTATTAAACAACATAGCGGAAGGCTGTAATTTGCTGGAACAAAACAATAAATCACTGGTGTGCAGGAAAAGGGTTTTATTTTTTGTGAAAAACTAACAACACTGGCAATTCTAACAGGGATGACACTGTTTTTTTTGTGCCAACAGAAACCTGATTGTTGTCTGTAAGGCAGGTTCTGCTGAATGAGTTCAAACAAAGGCTCCGTGATTATCTGACATTTAGGGTAAGAGCTTCAAAAGATCTGCTCATAGGCACATTTTATGTTCATCTTTTCATGCTCAACCACAGTCACTGCCACGTAACATGTCTGTTTTTATACCTAATATCATTTGAAGAACAATAAACACGTCTTACTTTGCACAAAACACTTTCAGTAATAAAAACCAAACTTATTGAGACACTTGGAACATGCTGGTAATGTGATAAACGTGATCTGCTGCACAGAATGAGCTCAGCTGTGGAGAAAAGCTGAACGACAGACCGTCGGCTACGAAATAAGCCAAAATGTGTGTTTTTATTAAATATGATGCAAACAAAACCGTTCCAGTTAAAGCATGTGGAGGATAATTAAAGCCACGTTCTGATTTTGTGGCAATTATTTAAAAAAATATACTCGTGCATGGATTTTTTTTGTTTTTACGTGCAGCTCTCTCGTGTCTGAAAACAGTTTGCAGAGACAGATTTTCTACCAGCGCTGTTCGTGCACAGGTCTGTAACATTAACACGTTGGGAAAATGCATTAGAGCTTCTGTGGAAATGTGTTAAAACAAATAATGTTTGTATTTGAAACTCATTTGAACTATAAAATCAGTAAATACAAGATTTGGCTCTGACAGTACACAGTTTCATTACCAGGACTTTAAATTTAAAAAAGCATACATGGCACACCGATGCTAACTAAATGTGATTTTCTAAGTCATCAAGCATAAATGACTGACAGGCGTTAGTAACTTTAACAAGTGATTTATATTCTATTTCTCCATACAAAATATAACTTTCTATAAGAGCCATATCTTCTTATATTTGGTCATTTCAACCCTACCAAGGGATATAAAATCCTCTGTACTCCCAAATATTTATTGCCTTGTGAGCTAAATGTTTCAAACAGTCTGATCTGACAACTATTTCTATTAAAATTTACACTTAGAGGAGAGAGCAAAGCATCTTAATGTGATTTAAAATAAATTACTGATCCATGTAACGAGTAGGGTACAGTCAAGATTGGTTTTCTAGAAAATAAACTTCAAAAATATTACAAAATAGTATTAATCAAAACCTTTTATTTGCACATTAAGACATAAAGCTTGATTGTAATTGATTCATGGTTAATTTAAAGTCAAAATAGATTTTTTAGAAATAATAAAAAAAAAATCTTAAGAAGTTCATAAATGCTGCATAAGATTTAATTTCTGACGCGACCATTCAGGTATTGTGGTACGACAGACGAGATTACAGCATAAAGTGCAAAAAATATTAAATATTCCAGTAAAATAAAATTATTTAATGTTGCGATTCAGAAAATATATAAAAATAATATTTAAAGTGTGTTTCTTAAACATTTATGTTATTCAACTGGAGCAAGTATAACTCCTATATGAAAGATTTGATCAGTTCTATATAAAGATTTAATTTATCTGTAAAAAGGTTAAAACATTTTTCTACAACAAATATAACTTCTTTTTTTTTTTTTTTTTTTGCGGCTGCTCACTTCTTCAGGGGCCGCCACAGCGAGCTAACTCGCACGAAGACGTGGCAATTATTTTTACGCCGGATGTCCTTCGTGACAACCACAGACACTGAGTGGAGCAGAGAGCTGCTATCTAGGGCGCTGGGGGAGCAGATGGTGGGGGTCAAGGGCCCAGAGTGGGGCAAATGAGGGTGGAGGCAGGTGTAGGTGCTTCACCACTTTTCCCACCCACATTTTGAGTCGACTGTCTGGGAAGTTGAACCAGCGATCTTCCGATCACAGGACCACCTCTGCACCACCACTCCCACAAATATGAGTTGTGAGGGGAAACGGATCCTACACAGCTTTGAGAGACAAACTTTAATGTGTAAATGTGATGTACTTGAGGGAAAAACTAGAATTTAGCAAATTCCCAGAATTATTTTTCTTCTTGTAATTTAGAATCAACGTTATGAGTTTAAGAGCTGAGGTTAACAGACCTGAAACAAACACAAAACCTTTGAATTTATCCATCCATTATCTTTTACTCGCTTCTTCCATTTTAGGTCACGGGGGTCGCCGGTGCCCATGTCCAGCAATCACTGTGCGAGAGGCGGGACACCCTGGACAGGTCTCCAGTCCATCACAGGGACACATAGAGACAAACAACCATTCACTCTCTCGCTCTCACCTAGGGACAATTTAGAGTTACCAATCAGCCTAACATGCATGTTTTTGGTCTGTGGGAGGAAACTGAAGTACACAGAGAAAACCCATGCATGCACGGAGAGAACATGCAAACTCCACCTATAAAGGCAACAGCTCTACCAGTTGCGCCACCGTGCTGCTCCCTTTAAATTTATACAGAACAAAAATATAAACGTAACACTTGTTTTATTCCATTTTTTCATGAGCTGAACTCAAAGATCTGAGACTTTTTCTTTGAACAAAATACTTTTTCTCTCAAATATTGTTACAAATGTGTGTAAATCTGTTAGTGAGCACTTTTTTCTAATCCATCTCACAGGTGTGGTATGTCAAGATGCTGATTACACAGAATGATTATTGCACAGGTGAGCCTTGGGCTGACCACAACAAAAGGCCACTGTAAAGTGTGCAGTTTCATCACAGCACAATGTCACAGATGTCTAAAGTTTTGAGGGAGCGTGCAGTTTACATGCTGACTGCAGGAATGTCCACCAGAGCCGTTGCCTGTGAATTGAATGTTCATTTCTCTACCATAAGCTGTGTCCAAAGGTGTTTCACAGAATTTGTCAGTGCATCCAACAGGCCTTACAACTGTAGACCACGTGTAACCACACCAGCCCAGGACCTCTACATTCAGCATCTTCACCTCCAAGATCTTCTGAGACCAGCCACCTGGACAGCTGCTGCAACATAATCAAAACATTTCTGCACAAACTGTCAGAAACGTCTCAGGGGAGTTCATCCGCATGCTCGTCGTCCTCATCGGAGTCTCCTGACTGCAGTTCATCATCGCAACTGACTTGAGGGGGCAAATGATCTCATTTGATGGAGTATGATACATTGGAGAAGTTCTCTTCACTGATGAGTCCTGGTTTTCACTGTGCAGGACAGATGGAAGACGTATGACGTGTGAGTGAGCAGTTTGTTGATGTCAACGCTGTGAATCGAGTGAACATGGGCATTCCTGCAGCCAGCATGTAAACTGCACACCATCAAAACGTAACATCTGTGACATTGTGCTGTGATGAAACTGCACATTTTGCCTTTTGTTGTGGTCAGCCTAACGCTCACCTGTGCAATAATCATTCTGTCTAATCAGCATCTTGACATACCACACCTGTGAGATGGATTAGAAAAAAGTGCTCACTAACAGACACACATTTGTAACAATATTTGAGAGAAAAATGTATTTTGTGTACAAAGAAAAAGTCTCAGATCTTGGAGTTCGGTTCATGAAAAAATGGGAGCAAAAACAAAAGTGTTACATTAATATTTTGTTCAGTGTGGCTCGTTGGAGTAAATTCCAACACGGTGCACAGAGTTCATACTGTTTTAGTAAAAGGCTTGTCTGTGCAGAGTTCATCTTCATAAGTTCAACAGTCCTAAAGCTGAAGTTAATGGTGGGTTTAAAACAAACTCTTGTCTCAAGTGATGCAACGATGTCGCTGAACAGAAAGCTCTCATCATCCTCAGCTTGAGAAAACACTGACTTTGTCTTGAACAGACCTTCGCAGCAACATTTAAAAAGCATGCTGTCAGAGATTACATTTGCAAGTGGCTTATATTTCCATTTAAAGTTCTTTACAAATGTAATTTTTGTTTAATAGTTTACTGTGTTTTTGAAACAAGGATCCACAGTGTTTGCAATCGTTTTTTCCAACGTTGCTCAGCATGCATCCTCTCGCTTGCCATCTCGCTTTATCCAAACGTCTGGTAAGTCCGATTTACTGTTGGGCAAAATGACCACCTCCTCACTCCTGCCAGCACGGTCCTTCCCACAGCTTTCATAAACGGTTTCTTTCAGTGAGAGCCTCAGCGTGTCTCTCTTTCCGTTGAGGTGTCCCGGCTGTAGCTGAAGCTCTGCCTCGTGTTGTTGCAGGTTTGAAGGTCCTGCTTCGAGGTCACTCAGACATGTTTCGCAGGAGTCCTCCAGGCCCTCACAGGAGTCCTCCAGGCCCTCACAGGAGCTCTGAGACTGGGAGGAGTGGGCCCCTTTGTGCTCAATCAGTCCCTCCTTTGTGGGGTTTGCATCTTTGCAGACAGACGGCTGGTCTGTGGTCTCCATTGTGTGGCTGATGATGGTCTCCTCTATGCTTGAGGATGAGGAGTAGGAGGTATTGCTCCACAGCTTTGCCCCAACCGACTGACCCATGCAGGTTTTACACAGCAGCTTTCCTGTAGAAGGGTCTTTTTGCAGCAGGCTTGCAGGGCGGAGGGTGTTTTCTCTGTAAGGAGATGACGTCTGGACAGCTGGCGGTTGTTGACCCATCTGCTGACTGCACATTTCTTCACTTTCCCTGTCCATGCCATTCTTCTCTACATCGCCTACACAATACTCAATCTCATCTGAGAGCACAGAGGGCCGGTTAGATAGCTTACTGGTGCACGTGCTGTTCTCAAAGCTGTCACTCCGGCGATAAGCCAACGGCTGCAGCTCGTACTGCTCTGCCCGTGCACCTCCACTCGGTTTCTGCCTGTGCTGATTCTGCTGGTTAGGGTAAAGGTAACCACACGCCTCTTTGTCATGACTCCGTCTCCTTCTCAATCTGCCAAAGGCCCCGTTGGCAGCTGAAGCTGTCGATGGTTCAGAATAAGCGGTCAGCACAGCGTCCGTCTGCGCTGAAAAGCACGGCAGCGCAATCGTTCCACAGTTTTCTCTGGGTCCGAAAAAACAGCACAGGGACTGGAAAAAGAAGGTCGCAAATCCACACGCGACACATTTCACTAGAAACAAGAAAATCCCAGTTTTTCTGAAATGTAAGGCTGTGGTAGGTAACATGATGATCCCCATAAAGAAAAATGCCCCAGAAACTATTGCTACAGGACACCCCATCTTTTTAGTGGAGTGCGCAACTTTTCCAATTTTGTCTGAATGTGGAGCCAGGCTGTATGATATGCAGTAATTTGCTACAAAGTCAACAGACAACCCTGCAGCTGAGGATATAAACAGAGCCTCAATGCCACTCAGCTGCCATTCAAGCAGAACAAGGAGGCCAGTGCTGACAAACACACTCCCTCCCACAGCGACAGTGGCGTAGATGCTCAGTGGAATATTCCAGGTGGTTGAAAGGAACAAAACAAAAGTCAGAGCTATAGAGAAGCCAGCTACTACCAGAATCTCTGAACTTAAAGACTGCTGCAGGTCAAAAAGAGACAACTGGCTGATGAACCAGCCTTTCTCCAGCCCTTGTGGTGCTCCTGACATCTCTTTGTTAAACCACGCCAGGATTTCCCTGTAAAAAACGCTGGTCCTGCTGAAGTTGAAGCTGTTGAGGTATGTGGTTTTGAATGCCAACACAAGGGCAGCAATTCTGCCGTCCGGCTGGAAGTACACGCCTCCACCGTTAACAGGATGGCCTTCAGCGTACATCTCTGCCAGCATCATATTGAGGCAGCTCTCAAAATCGCTGGGAGTGTACGGGAAAGTGATGTTACAGCAAAAATGAAGGGTGTCATCATTTTCTAAGCACCTCCTGATGGAAATCCAGCTCACCAGCTGCTCCACAAGACAGACGTTATCTGTCATGTCATCTTTAATCTCTGGTGATGGAGGGGAATAAAAGCTTTGGTTCTGAACCCGTCTACATAGATCCCTCAACCAAACCTGCGCTTCAGGTCGACTCATGTTGAAGTCAGTGTCAAAAACTAAAGAGCCGTTGCTGTCTGGGTTAAAGTGGTCTCCGTTATCAGTGGGTTTGACTCCCCAAACAAGCGTTAACGTAACGGGTTTATCCTCCCCATTTCTCTGCCTTTCAAACATGAACATGTGCCGATACTCTGCGTCGTATCTCTCAAACGGATGGCTGGAGCGGAAAAGCTGGGTGACCCAGCTTTCAAGAGAGGACAACTTCATGCCTGGGTCGACGCAGGACATGTACGTACCACCAGCTGCCAGCACTGCAAACCAGCACACCCAGATGTACCGAAACTTTACAACTCCACAAGGCAGGATTTTCAGGAACAACAAATTAGACGTGTCTGACAGAGCTTGTTTTAACTCTCGTAGCTTCTGCACGACACTGAAGATGCATCTCTTGCGTGAACTCGCGTCCCAGAAGCTGCTCGCGTTTTTGACGCAGCAGGACTTCCATGCTTGCATCGCCCCTGACGCCGAGGGCGACTTTCTGAAGCGCTCACACAGAACGAAAGAGCACGGCAGCCACATTAACGCCAACAGTGAGTTGATGAGAGAGGAAGTTCCGAGATAAACAGAGAAGCATCTGATTGCTGTGATGCTGCTGAGATAACCAGAGAAAAACGCTGCACTGGAGGTCAACCCTGATGCCAAAATCAACCAGCCCATTTCCTGCAAGGCTCTGTTTACTCTCTTCTCCAGGGACGCCGAGGGGTTCTGCGTTAGCTGCAGCTTCCAGAAGTCAGAAAAGATAAAGACCTGATTGGAACAACTTCCTAAGAGAATCAGAGCTACTGAGAAGTTGACCATGGGAAAGAAGGTCAGGCGAAATGCTACTTTGTAGAAGAAATATGAGGTTAGAAGGGAAGCTGTGATTGCTAGAAGAGATACTGCTACTATGAAGAAAGAGTGGAGGTATAATGCCATGGTGAACAGGAGAGAGAAAACGGCTAGGACTGGGTATACTGAATCTCTCGCCAGGTAATACTTGAAGAGGGTCTTCTTGATGCCAAAGTCTATGCCAGTTATAGTTGTATTATTGTACGTCAGATCCCTGCCTTCGAGACTGTTCATGTAGATCTCCATCATGTGCTCTCCCTTGTCAACGGGTAGAAACAGCAGGCTGTACTTCAGTGTTGGGATTTGGTATTCAACCGTCTGCGGGCTGAGGAAGTCTTTGTCTACGAGAAAGTGCAGGATTTGGAACACCACGCGGGATTGTTTACAGCAGGAGGGAACAGAGGAGCAGCTGCCGTGTTTGGGCGTCTCGACACAGGTCTCCATGAGATCCCCTTTGTGATAGTACAGGGCACATTTTCGAAGAAGGTTTAAAGACTCCAAAATCTGGTGAGAAGAAAAGATAACGAAAATTAGACCCATTAATAGTTTTTACTAATATTCTAGTGTCTGCTTTTGTTGGCCAAAGATTAGGTCAATGCAAGTGCAATGGCTGACAGTTTAGTATTTAAAAGAGCAGAAATGGTCTTAGCACATGATCCGTACATTTTACCAAGACATGCATAGCTTTTATGGCCAGATTTATGAAGTAGTGTTATAGAAAGATGACCTTAATCATAAACCTAACCAAGTAGATTCAGTCTCTAAACAAGTATTTTTTATTAACTTAATGAAACATAAACATGGAATAAAAGCCTCTCAGGATTCAACTCCCAGATGACTGTGCCTCAAGTATTTCAGTATGTAACGTTCAAGTGTCCAGACCCCATGAATTGTGTACGTCTTTTTTTCACAAACCTAATTTTGTGTCTAAAACAACCAACTTGAGAAACATGGAAGACGTAATTTCTGCAGAAGCAGTGGAGTTCAACAGGGTTGAAGATATGTTACGGCTTCAAAAGGGATGGTGTTGTAAGGAGGGTTTTATTTTGTGCCCTGTTTACACGACAACGATCCAATGAAATTTTTTTTTTTTCCCATTTCTATAAACACATTTACTTGAAAACATTCTAATTACAATCTCTGTTTACACAGCAACGGCAACAGTTGGTGCTACGTTCTTTGGCGTCCAGTAGCACCTCCTAGTCGTGTTTCTTCTTTGCATATATCTGATAAGTAACAGAGTGGAGCTGTATGAGATCCGTCTTCGATGGTTTAAGTATAAAGGTAGAAAATGAGCACTGCGTTGGAGAGTCGTAGTTACATTTATGAGTCAGAAGCACAAACAATACTCTGGTATCTGCCATTGTCTATAGTTTCTACTTCTGAGGATTGTAGGAAGCCGTTATGTTTTGCGTCGTACTGCGCATGAGCAGATTCCGGCTGACAAAAAAGATTAATTTTCGAACACCGGGACGTTTTTGAACCATTGTACTCTGGAACCTGTTCTCAAATTGTGCCGTCATCAGAGAAAACATTTGCTATTTTCATGTAAATGAACAGTACAAAACGAAACTCTTCCATTTTCACCAGAAATCGTTTTCATGTAAACAGGGCCTTGGAGACTACCGGTACATTTAAAGTCTCTTGGTTAAGTTCAAACAACAAACTTGATTGATAAAAAAAACAACATTTATTTGGGTTGATGTAAAACATTAAAGTTTGTCTAGTTTCTTAATAACTAGCAGTTTTTAGGGTGTACACAACATCTTAAAGAAGGGGTTACCAACCTTTATTCAAAAGCCAGAGTTTTTTTAAGAAGAGGTAAAGATAAAACAGTTGTATGTTGGAGGGGAGGCCAGCTGAGTAGAGGTTGTCTCTGAGCAACTATTTTAAAACATCAGCATCTAAAATGTCAGTTCATCAATTAATTTAATTAGCTTGTGGCTGATTGTCAAAATAAGAAGGACGATACAGTGCCTGCTGTGAGGTAAGGCTGAGGCAGCAGGAGGCGTTTGAGAGGACCGCCAAGTAATTCCCCAGAGACCAGCTGGGACAACAGCCGCTCCTCGACGTTCCCTCGCCGTCCACACCCTCATGCTGCTGGCACAGGTCCTGGAACTCAGCCTGGGAGCGAATCTGATTCACACAAGGAAAAAGGTTTTTTGAACTGGTGCCCAGTTTTAAAACCAATTTATATATATATAAAAAAAAATCAGTTAATTTCACATTAGATATTGTGCGCAGGCTGTTCTAGAAAAGAGGATTATAGATATTAAAGAGAAAGATGAGAGGAAAGTTAATCGAAGTTGATGTCTAAAGGAAAAAGGGGATCAGAGCCAACCCTGGATTGCTCCATCTCACACATGGCGTGGATCGCCTTCAGACTCCAGAGACTGGCTGAGTTTTCAGATCTGAACACCAACTGGGCAAAACGCTCATCTGCGAAGAGATGGATTCAACATCCAACAGTGACTCATGGGATTGTGGGCATGGTTAGAACCATTTCAAACAAAAGCACAAAACTCTCTTATCAAAACTCTAACCTCCTAAACTGGCCTTTTTTTTTTTTTTTTAATCGAGTGTGACTTAAGTTTATCGTTTTCATTAATAAACACGGTTAATTATACAGATGATAACTCACTCACCTGGAGCGTCACAGAGGAAAGTGTGCGGAGACAAATCTGCAGCCAGCATCCTCTTAGTCCGACCTCTGGAGGTGACCTGACTGCTGTTACTGCCTCTGCTGAGAACGTCTGCAGATCTACTGAGGCTGGAAGGACAGAATATATCATCACATCACAACGTCACATTTGAAGTCAAACTACTTAAACAGAGCAGAACAAACAACAATGGTTGCAGAAATGGCCCTAAAAAGTCAAGGATTTCAGTGGGTTCAGGTTAGAAGAAAATTATTGAAAAGCCCCAACATACCCTGAAGGAATGCTTACTACTCTGCACCTTTTGTGCTAAAGTTTTAGACTAAGGTCATTTTGGGAAATCATAAAGTTAAAGTCGTTTTAGTGAAATCTTTGAAAGACAATATGTGTGGTGGAAGGCTCTCAGCTACCACCACATCAGATTTTAGCTCATTATCTGTAAAAGTGACCTATAGATATTTTTACGTTGGCTAACATCGACCATCTGTTGTATAGATGTACATCACATTATTATTTCCTGAAAGTTTCCAAACTACGTTCAGCATCTGTTTGCACTGGTTTGTGCGTTCGGCGAACGTCTGCTGACCTTTTTCTGAGCTGTGGGGGTAAAAGAGACAGAGTCTTCCCCGGACCAGTGTTCTCCTGCAGCTTAGACAAACTGGACAGCCGAACCCCGAGATATGTTCCCCGCGGCTCGAAACCCTGAGGGGTCCAGACACAAAAACACAAACGCTGATTTCAGTCAAAGCACGGCTGCAAATTATTCAGTTACCGTAATCAGCATCACATAATATTGTTTGAAAAAAACAAACAATGTTTGATGCTCAGCTAAAAGAAGAAGAACACTAGCTAAAGGCTAAATGAGGAACTCTAGCTTAAAGCTAAAAGAAGCAAGATGCCAGCTAAAAGCTGAAAATTAAAAGAAACAATACTAACTTAAAGCTAAAACGAGCTGAACACTGGTTTAAAGCTAATGAAAACTAGACACCAGATAAGAAGTAAAATATGCAGAACATTAGCCGAAAGCTAAATCTAGCTAAAGGCTACGATGGACAAAACACTAGCTGTCAGCTAAAAGTTGAAAGTTGCAAGCTAAAAGTAGGAAAAGGCTAGCTTAATGTTACTTTATTAAAGCATAAATGAGTCAAAATAATCTTATTTTCTAATGCAAATCCATTCAGTTTTAATCCCGCATTGCTTTTAACTGAAGGTTGAAACTTTCAGAATAAATTTAATGACGCTCTTTCTGCAAGGAGTGATTTCAAAGACTTATTAATGACGGTGAGTGTGATTTAATTTACTGAATCAGACGTGAAGTGAAGTGAATGAAGTAAATGAGGCTGAGCTCGTGACTTGTCTCGTCACACGGTTCAGCCGTGGATCGGTGACTCACCAGCAGTGGATCAGAGAAATCTGGCAGAGGGCCGACGAACAGTCCGGCCAGTGAGAACCCCAGCAGCACCAGGGTGCAGCCCAGGAGGACTGCCAGTGGATACTCCACTATCACCTGGGAATAACTGCAAACAAACAAGAAGCGTCAGAAACTCATATGTGGTAAATGAGGAAAAAAACTGGTGTTCAGCTCTTACTTTTTAACTACGCAGTAAAGCCCTCCGTCCCTATTCACAGCAGAACGATATGATGTTAACATAAAAGCCAGTGACTAAAGAAACCTGCATGAACTTTGTGATCCATCTGGAGCCCACCTCACTGTCACTACGTGTCTCTGCTTCAGTTTCTGTGTCCTGCCTTCGTTGGACCCGTGCAGCCAGTGACACCTCACCGGCCTGTGGCTGGGCGTCTGACGGGCAGAACCACAGCTGCATCCTGCCTTCGCCGCTAACCCTCCCTCGGCACAGGGACCGCTTGAGTGACAGCTGTACGGTTTGACCGGCCCAAGTCGGCTGCAGTGCGGGCATTTTCGGAGCTGTGGAGAATCACAGTCTCCAGCCTGAATACGCTGAGGAACCTCAAGGAGTGAAGAACACGTACGCAGATATTAGACTAAAAACACTGAGCGTATCCACTTTTTGAGAAGATATTTAACAATAAAACAAGTTTTTGGCTTCAAAATACAGCAAGTCTTGTGTCTGTGCTGAGCAGTGGTGCAGTAGAGCTCAGACGTACTTGGTGATAAAGCTGGAAGGAGGAAGAAGGTCTGCCAAGGCTGCTGCAGCTGTCGCAGAGCTCCCCTTCAGACTGGAAGATTGTCAGCTGGGCCTCCTCGGAGCTGTCAGGCGGGCACAGAGAAACCTGCGGGATCTCACTGAGGAAAGAGAAATACAGCAAAAATAACAAGTAAATACAAAAAAAAGAAGGAAGGATGGTGACAAACATCTTGGCTCAGCTTCATCTCATATTCAGGGGAGAACTGCTCATGCAAGCAGAAGTAATAAGAAAGAAGTGGATTTCGGACACACACACACACACAAACACACACACTGTGGCTCCTGGATGTAAAAGTGGGGCCAACTAAAGAAGAAGGAGGAGGAAGTAGAGACAGTTTTCACACCCCAGCACCGTGTCATTAAGGTGCAGAGCTGCTGTCCAGGATAGATAACAAGACCCACTGACTTCTGGGTAATTGGTGTCAGGTGAACCCAGGACACGCTCCCCTCCTTTTTGGGTTAACAACATGTTTGCTCGATGGTTGTTTATTAATATCTTGTTCTAGTATTTTGGCTCAGGTTGAAATATCTCAGCTGAAATATGATCTTCCACGTGCACTAAAAGCTAAAAATCATAAAAAATGTGACTGACACGAACATAAACCTCAAGATCAACAAGGCCTGATTCTTATGGTTGGATTTATGGTCTGTCTATCTGCAGAGCAGCATTTATATATTTCATTTTGTCTGTTAACAAACTTTAGACACATCTCTGTTACAAGGTGTTTAGTAAATGTTGGAACAAGATATCTGAAGATTGTAAACGCAGAAAATACACTTTTAAAACTGTACACTTTACCATAGGAGGAAGTTGGAACATTTAAAAAACATTAGAGAAGTGCAAACGCTGAGTGACTGATGAAACCTGCTGAAAAGGCTAAAACTGAGCTGTTAAAGCTAAAAGAAGCTGAACACTAGCTTAAAGCTAATGGACGCAAGACGCCAACTAAAAACTAAAAGAAGCAGGCTGCTCAAAGAAGCTAACACTACCTTGTACTTAAATAAGCAAAACACTAGCTGAAAGCTAAAAGAAGCTGAATACTAGCTTAAAGCTAAAATAAACAAAACACCCGGTAAAAACTAAAAGAAGCAGACTATTAGCTGAAAGCTAAAAGAAGTTGAACACTAGCTTAAAGCTAAAAGAAGCAAGACACCAACTAAAAACTAAAAGAAGCAGACTATTATCTGAAAGCTAAAAGAAGCTAACACTACCTTGTACCTAAATAAGCAAAACACTAGCTGAAAGCTAAAAGAAGCCGAATACTAGCTTTAAGCTAAAATAAACAAAACACCAGGTCAAAACTAAAAGAAGCAGACTATTAGCTGAAAGCTAAAAGAAACCTAACCAAAAACGAAAAGTAGCAAAAGACTAGCTAAAAGCTAACAATGTTTCCTAAAAGCTAAAAGTAACATAAGACAAAATGGAGCTTGCATAATAAAAAAAAAATTAAAAGAGAAAAATTTTGGAGGTATTAAAGGGATTTACGTGTATTTAAATGGGGAAAGTATTTATAAAAAATGTGAAATATTTTTAAAAGTATAAAAGTTACAAAAACCAAAAGTCAAAGCAACAATCTCCTGAATGAGCCGAATGTTTTGATATACAAAATGCTAAAACAGGACAATCTATGCCGAATTAGTTACACTGCAAAAACGTGCACAAAACAAACAAAACAGGAAAACAATGGTGCGAATGCTGAACAATACAAGTCTTTTCTGTTTTGTAACTACTTTGGTTTACTTTTCATAATTTGGGCCATTTTGGAAGCTGGTTTATTTTATTTATTTTTTGTTTTAAACTCAAAAGCTCACATAAAGCAACAAATTTGATCATGGGACATAAACAGACCTGCCTTGTTAAAGAGGCCATGCTGTCCTCCACATGTTTGCCTTTCCACTGGAGTCTGGATGCAACCGCTCTTCCTATCGTGTCACCGTGGCAACGGAGAAAGTCAACAGAGCCTAATGGACCTCACACAGGTTATATTTGCATCTTGTAATAGGATGAACAGACGATGAGCACCCTCGGGGATCGGTGATCAACTGAAGTTCTATATTTATTCTCCAATAAAACCACTAAAATCTAAATAATTAATGGACACCATCAAATCCTTTACAGGCGATATTTAACCTTGTGGATATGGTTTGAGTTTGAGCGTAAGTTTTTACTGGAAAGGGGAACTCACGTTTTACAAAACTTAAGAAAACAAGCACGGTGTCCCCAGGCTGCAGGACTAAATGCTCTGACGTCGGCCAGGTGGTCCAGGTTGAAGAACTGGTCTGAGCCCTGCACCCCAAGTGTTTTTGGACACTTTCACCTAAAGTGACTTCCAGCTGCAGCCCTGAACTGTGTGCATCATGTTTGTGCGAACAAACGCAACCAAAACACACTGGGACAAACTTTATGAGGTCAATCTTGTCTGGGTCAAGCAAACTGGAGAATTAACCAGTTTCTTTGGCATAACTTTTCTCACGATGTAGATTTCTTCAGCATTAGAATAAGAAGGTCTCTAGATGCATAAAAAACTAAATCTGTTTATTTAGAAGAACAAAAAGTGTATTCCAGTGATGTTTCTGGTCCGAGCTGGTTCTTCTCAGTCATTCAAAATGATCTCAAAAGAGGCTGAGCTGTTTCTCTGCAGCACAGCATCAACTGGTTTTTAGAAGTCTTTTAAATGAGCAAACCAGCATAAAACGTCTCACTTTGTATTCAGGAGGACAACTGCTGGATGAGCACTGAGAAGAACCTATGAGAGGCAAAAGTGGGTCTTGTTGCCGAGCAAAACAGGGACGCAGCTCTCAGCTGTCTCCCCCTCTCATGTCTGAAACATTTTATTTTACTACTACAGTCTGGAGCCAAGTGACATCTGTAACCCTGACAACCAACGCAGGACAGAGACACAGAGCAGATCTCAGACAGGTGAGCAGATCCTGTTCTGATCTGTGTCATTTACAAAAGCTTGAATTGTTTCATGCATACAGATCCATGCTTCATTCATGCTGTTCCAAAACATAAAAACAGTGTATTCAAATGAGGTGTGGACATAAAACATGACAGCATCATCTGTAGGGTCGTTACACATCAGTCAGGAAACAACAGCCCACCTCTGACGAGCACGCTGGGTTTTCTTCTCATCTTCAGGAGGCTCGTCCATCTCCATCCCCTCTGAGCTTTGTCCTCTCACAGAGACAGGATCCATCCTCCCCACGTCCACCTCGGGGGGAGGGTGGTCCTACCGATCTGGGGTCATTTTGTGGCGCTTTGACTGAGCAGCTAGTCTTCTCTCTGCGCAGACTGGATCCATGAGGAGCAGAGGCTCGGCTGTTGTGTTAATCTGCCCCGAGCTGCGCTCTGATTGGCTGAGAGCCGCCGTGACGCGGAGGATGCTGCGTGTCCAACTGGTGCACAGCAGAGGCTGCAGGCTCTGGACCAACATTCAGCTGATGTCCAGATGTCCTCCACAAAAGACTATGAAATTAGTTTCAACTAATTTCAGAGCATAAGAAAGCAGAACACTAGCTGAAGGACAAAAATACTAGCAAACAGCTAAAAGTAGCAAAACACAAATGAAAAAGTAAAAAAATGCTAACTAAATGTAGCCAAAAGGTGACTAAATGTTCAAAGCAGCAAAATAAAGGTAGCAAAAAACACGAAATGTAAGCTATGTTAAATATAGCTAAAAAACATTAAATGTAGCAAAAGTTTATTTAAATTAAAGTAGCAACGGATCAGCTAAAAGCTAAACATGTCAAAAGTCTAGAAGCAAAACAATATTTAGAAGATAAAACGGAACATGCTAGTAGAATCAGCAAAGTGTCAGATCAATTCTAACTTGTTTTATTCAACTAAAATAAAATAAAGACAAATTAATGATTTGGGTACTCGTCAAAAACAGACAACAAAAATTCAAAATGTTATTTTATTTAGAAATTCTAATATCTGGAGGGGTACGTCTGAGGAATATGAGAAATAAAAAGATCTAAAGTTTTCCAAAATCCATGTGCATAAATTAAATATTTATCTTATTATTGTAGCCAAACATCTTAAAGGAGATAAAATCTTTTTTTATATATATACACGCATTAAATAAAAACAATATCAGTATTCATGTGAAGTAACGAACGATGCAGCAGCTTTATGTGATGTCTTTCCAGCAGTTTCTGATTTATTCAGAAATTTGTGTAATTGCTCAGATTGATGCTCTGCACAGTCGTTCCTCCCTTGGATGTGTTGAATAAAAAGAGAACATAAAATAAAGATAAAAGAGACGGAAACACTGTGCTTTTTATTTCAAGTAAATTAGAGACTGTGACACATCAGACCTTCCTGTTAACGAAGCGACTGCTGCTCTGGTTCTTGTTATAAATATGAATCATGGCTCCCAGCTCAGATCACTCACCTCTGAGGGGGTAAAAGTAAAATGATGGATTGGACAGATGGAGATCTTTTTTATTAAAAAACAAAGAAAAAGGGTGTGAGAACATATTGGAAGTGCTCAAAGTCATGTTTTATAGTTTTAAATCAGAGACTGGGGTGGAGATTTTAATTCCTAACCTGATACTGATTCGCCCCCAGCTGTAAGTGATCACATGGGAGTCTCCGTGTGAAATCCAAAACCTAAAACTGAACAAAAAGCTGCTGTGCTTGTGGTTGGCATGGAGTTTAGGGAACAGCTTGTGTGGCAGCTGACACGGCTGAGGCCTTAATGACTTCAAACGCCGAGTTTAGCTGCTCAGTCTGCCACATGCACACATACCCAGAGCCTAACAGGCTCCATACTGTAAACTGGACACAGAACGAGGGGCTGGTTCTGAGGTGACAGCCGTGGTAATTTCCTGTGGCAGAGTCTTGCCTCTGAATGGTGACGAGAAGGGAAACGCTTCATTACAGCTGCAGCGCTGCTTCCAGACATGTGGCACAAAAACACACACAAGAGGACTGGAAGGGAACAAAAACGTCGTTTGTGGACTCATCTTGACGTTTAATTGTAAATACCATCCCAGAAAACCTAAATCTACTGCGCTAACACAAGAACAGCAAGACAAAGGACACGATGTAAAGAAAAAATAAGCATTTATTTCAGCAGCAAACCATAAAAATGCATTTAAGCCACGTTTTTGTCTTCTAAATCTGAATTTGTTTTGGGGATTTTTTTAGCTAGTGTTTTATTTTTAGCTTATATGACTTTGCTAACTTAAGCTTTTAGCTCCTGCTTTTTTATTTTAGCCACTACCTACATATTTGCTAGCATTAGTTATCCATCCATTGTCTTTACCCGCTTCTTCCTTATGTCCTGCTTATTTTAACTTTACCCATTCAGTTCCAGCATTTGTAGACATTCAAGGTTTTTGTTTCTGAATGTTGTGTTTTGTATTTTTCTTTGTTTTGCTCCTGAACTGATTTGAACTGATTTGAAAAATCTCAGCTTTCTTCAAGCCCACAGGGCGCTTTGCTGCCATCTAGTGGACAAACATGGAAGTGACAGCCAAGAATTTATTTATTGTTTGTTCGGGTTTTTTTTCCCCTCTCCCATTTAAACACAGATAAATTTAAATATTTAAGGACTTTTTAGATTTAAATGAAGGCCCAACAAATGTAAAATTAACTTTATGATCACAGACTGTCTACAAGCCTAAATTATCTGTGTTTTTGTTAGTTTTTGGGTGCTGAATTGGAGTAAAAGTATCGCCAAGAGCAACATTTTATGGCTGTTCTTGTAAATTCGGTTGTGTCCAACACGACTGACGACATGAGGTCGAGCTCTCCTGCGGTTTATCCGCTGGGTGTAAAGTTACTAGCGGACAGGACACACCTCCAGAAAGAGAGAGGGAGTGGAAACACAGAGGAGCAGACACAGCTTCTCCTCCTGCAGTTCCGCTCGGAGCAGCGCTGTGGCCCCTGCACAGGAGCGCCCGGGATGGGCCACTCTTTACGCGCGGCCGCCCTCCTGGCTGTCGTGGTTCTGTCCATTCTGGTGTCCCTCCTGGTCACCAGCGTGCAGCAGCAGCTCGGAGCCAGAACTCTTCCCAATGGGTCTGCTACTCCTGGAGGTGAGGAGGAGGAGGAGGAGGCGCTCCGCCGGGCTCTGATCCACCAACTCAACCAGAGGCGCAAAGAACTGATCCCGCTGCTGTTCCCTGCCGAGCCAAACGGGAAACGTCCCTCACAGTCCGACCCAGACTCGGTTTTGGGTTACAGTCTGTGGAATGAGGTCACGCTTGGCTCCCGGGACCACATGGGCTGCGACTCCCTGGTGGACATGCGGGCGGTGGAGGTCCTCGGGTCCGGGTACACCAAGCTGGTTGTCAGGGCGCATCTGGCCGGGGGTCAGCCTCCCGTGGCCCTGAAGCTGGTCAACGAGCAGGGCGTCGACATGAACAAGTGTTTGGAGGATTTTAAGGAGCCGACAGGCTGCCGGGAGCTGGTTTCTTCCAAACTGAGGAGGGAGATGATCCTGTTGGACAGGCTGCGGCATCCAAACGTCATCCAGGTGACGCGTCCTGTTTCAAACTATACAACTTCAGCTGCAGATCTATGACGTCCTGAGCTCTGGAAGTTGTTGAACTGGAGTTTCCATGTTCCGTGGCACATTTTCCTTTGTCTCACCCCGCGAGCTGCCTCTGCAGGGCCTTCTGTAATTAAATTAAATCCACTGACCCTGCTCTGACCTTTGCTTCCAGGATGGCAGCAGCAACACAATGTGCCTCTGTCCTCTCCTCTCTGTCCCCAGCTTCATCAGAAACTGAGCTCCGACCATCACATTTCCAATTTAGAACCAAACCAGTAAAATTGTGTGACAACTCGTTTTCCTTCTACTGCGTTGGAGAGACGAGCTCTCGTTTGCTCTAACAGTTGCTTTCCCCTTCTCTCTGCAGCTCAAGGGTCACTGTGCAGGAGTCCAAGGAGGGGGAGGAGGAGTGGAAAGAGGAAGGGTGGCAGTCATCCTGGAGCAGGGGGCTCCTCTCCAGATGATCCAGCTGCTGCAGAGCCCCTGGGAGGACAGATTCAGGGTGAGCTCCTCCTCAGCTGTCGGAGGTCATGGGCAGAATCTCCTGCAGTCTGACCCCCTCATGTTTGATCAGGCCTGGAGTGAATCCACCGCTGGCTGTGAACTTCATCTCAAACAGTTTTCAGCTCAGCGGGAGTCAATGTGCATTTCTTCGTGCACGGATCTGTTTGAAGGAAAGAATAGGTGGGAGTGACAAAAGTAACCAAATATACAGCAATTATCCTCTCAGCCGAGGCTCTTTTTTTTGCTGCATCACCCAAACAGACTAGTGATCCCCCTGATTATCGCTGCCGGGCCCCTCGGG
Source organism: Nematolebias whitei (assembly GCF_014905685.2). Lineage (NCBI taxonomy): Eukaryota > Metazoa > Chordata > Actinopteri > Cyprinodontiformes > Rivulidae > Nematolebias > Nematolebias whitei. The sequence goes on from NC_056518.1 coordinate 16,530,809, forward strand.
CTTCAGTAATCTGAAGGTGTTTGGTTTCACGGTGCTCTGATCCCAACAAGGACGTCTCTGAACTTTATCTCACTCTGCAGCTGTGCTGTGACAGGAACAAGTGTTTGCTGCTTTTCTTCTGATTTAAACTCAAAACCGATCTGGAAATGGCGTTCTGCCCAAACTGTGACGATCTATTTTATAAAACAATAATTAATTTAAGTAATGATGATTAATTCAGTTTGATTGCACAGGTTAAAAAAAAAACAGTGTAAAAAGCTCATTATTAATGTTTGCATATAAAATGTTTGAAAATTATAGAATAAACCTAAAAAAATCTCATGCACGTGATAATCAGCACGGTGAATTATACCAAAAAAAATATGGCTGTAATTATTCAAACAAATGTCTTAAACACTTATTTATCTAAAAACGTTTTCTGTAACAATAAAGTATGAAAGCTGAAAGGGAGATAGCTAAATGCTAAAAATGCAAAGGGCTAACGGAAAACCGAAGGAAACAAAAAGCTAGCTAAAAGCTAAATGTGGCAAAATGGTAGCTAAAGACTAGCTGAAAGTATCAAAGGCTAATTAGCAGAAAAAAAACTGAGCAAATTTTCTGAAACAGATAAAATTTTTGTTTTGAATAAATTTGAGTGATTCATAGGAGGAATATTTATAAATAAAGCTTTTCTTGTGCAAAAGTTACAAAAAGACACGACGCCTAAAAGAGCCGAACATTTTAAAATACAAACAGCTAAAAAAAAAGCACAATTTAGAATCAGTTTGATCGTTGAACAGTTGTGTTAGAGACATTTTTGTTCAATCTTCCACGTTTCCATGACCGTCTGATCAAGTTTTTGACATGTCCCGTCTCCAGGTGTGTCTGGACCTGGTCCGGCTCCTCCACTTCCTGTCCCGGTCCCCGCTGGGCTCCGTGGGGCTGCTGGACTTCCAGCCGCGGCAGTTCGTCACCGTGTCCGGTCAGCTGAAGCTCACCGACCTGGACGACGCCAGCCCGGAGGAGACGGCCTGTCGGGCCGACGCGGACTGCACCCTCCGGTTCCCACACCGAAACTTCACCCTGGCCTGCTCGGCTCGGGGGCTGTGTGAGGGGCTGAACGAGAAGAGGAACCTTTACAACGCCTACAGGTAAGAACATCCAGCTGGAAACGTGACGACGCTGCTGTTCACCCTTCAGAAGCTGCAGCTTTTTGACAGCTTTGTGCTCGTTTTAACAGCAGGGCGAGAAAAGTGCTGTTCTGTGGGCGCGATGTGACGGGGCTTGTCTGTTTTCTCCCACTGCAGGTTTTTTTTCACCTACCTGCTGCCCCACCAGGCCCCGCACGGCCTCACACACCTGGTAGACCACATCATGAACACCACAGGTAAAGAAAGGGCTGATTAACCACGGAGAAGATCAGAGAGCGAATCGCTCCATTACGACAGTCGTGTGAAGACACGCCGAATAGTTTTTACTTAATGAGCTCGACAAGATGCTTCTTGACATGTGATACTGGGAAAAAAGAACAAGCTTTTATCCGTTGAGGTGAAATGGTGTCATCGGGCTGGGCGTGTGCGTGTAGGTCCTGTTTTTTGACCATGAGTGCGTTGTGTGTGTCCAGGGGAGCTGAAGGCTGACATCAGTCAGACTCTGGAGGCCTTTGAACACATCCTCCTCCTGTACAAGGCGGGCCTACACCTGGACAACCTGCCCCCATCCATAGTCAGAGGTAAGAGCTTGTCAAATAAAAGCTGCCTTTTGTAAAAACAAAAGAAAAGTTTCCTGCTCCACTTTTCGAGATAGGCCTGTTGTCAGGGGTTTATTTGGATTTTTGACAAGTTTATATGCAGCTGGAATAAGAAGACAAATCCAGCAAAGTGGGATTAATCTATCTGTCCCAGGAAGCGCTGGTTTTTACAATTTAAACCTTTTCACGCCCTTTATATGGAGGACGGAATGTGACACAATGAAATACATAATAATGCAATGTATCATTTAAATATTAGATACATCATTAAATCATTAAAAGATAATATGTTGAGGCCTGGAAGGTGTGCAAGAACTTTGGTGTCTTCTGTTGTGTGTTTTTTTGTTTGTTTTTTTACTGTTGTGCTTGTGGTCTTCGCTTTTAGCTGATTATATGACAAAAAAAAGTATATTCTATTCTATTCTAAATACACAATTAAATTATTTATTTCATGATTTATTCATTTATTTAATTTTGTCACATTCCTCCCTCGTGTGTCACCATGAAAAGATGTTAACTGTCAGTCTCACTCGTCAAACTCAGTGGGCGGGGCTAACGCTGATCATGTGAAATCCATTGCTTTGGTCTGACGTCAGTTCGTACGTGGAAGTTCCCTCCATGCAGCTCGTAAAAGCGCGTCTTCTTCTTTACATTCATGATATGAGAAAAGGTTTCATCCAAATACACGTAAACACAATTACCGCTTCCTAAAGTTTTGGAATATATTTTCTTGTCTGTGGATCAATCCATTATCTGCGGTCGATTTGTCTTCGCTTGCTGTGAGGAGCAGCCAATCAGGCGTCAGGGTTATGATTAGTCCCGCCCACTGAGTTTGACGAGTGAGACTGACAGTTAACATCATTTCATGGTGTCACTGGAGGACGGAAGGTGACAAAATTAAATAAATAAATAAATCATGAAATAATTTCAAAGGTACATTTCATTATTTAATTGTGTATTTAATAATTAAATTGTATATTTAATGATTTAATGATGTATTTAATAATTAAATTACGCATTTAATTGTTATGTTTATATTATGCATTTATTTCATTTTGTCACATTCCGGCCTCCATAGGAGCACAGAAAGTTTCCCTCCAGCCCCGCCGTATGAAATATTAATAACAGAACGACTGGCTGGCTGCGTTTCTGTGGGATTTTTTTTTTCCAGCCTCCTCCCTCCCCAGATGCTGGACTGTTTATATAGCAGCGCTTTGTGAATTTAATCCCAGGTTCAGGAGGTAAAGAGGCCTGCTCGCCGAGGCGGCCGATGGGAGGGAATGTTTCAGCTTAACGAGGAGGTGCCAGGAGTCGGCTGCTGGGCGATAAGATCCAAAAATATGCGTTTGTTTATTATTTGAACATTTTGCACGGTTAGCTGGAACAGAGGTATTTTGTTGTGGAGCTGGAGGACAAGCTCGGTTGGTTTTAGTTTGTGGCGTCAAGTTAAGGTCAGCTGGGCTTGTCCTCTGATTAGAGTGGCTGAAACAATATTTAACTTCATCAACTCAGCAAGGCACAAAATATTTTAATCATTTCAGGTCAGTAACACCAGTTTTCCCATGTCAGGACATTTTTATTACTGGAATTAGAGGTAAAGTGTGAACTGTGGTTAGGTTAAGCTTAGGAGCGCTTCCAAATAAAGAAAAAATGCCCAAGCTTGTGTGAGAGAGAGAAAGATACTCATCGGGCCTCGTCTTAATTTGAAATTGCTGACAGATGGAATCTTCAAGGATGTGGGTGTAATTTTTCCGTCTTCTGAAAGTGACAGAGGAGGCCAAAATGTAGCAAAGATGGAGCTTCAGCGTGGATTAATTGAGGATTTGAGCCCTTTGTGTGTAAAATCGACTAAATCACTCGTCCCCTCGGAGACTTGTCAGTTTTTGTCTTCGCCCTTTAGCTCCCTAACAGGCCTCATTTTTCCCTCCCCCTCGTCGGGATCTTCTGAACCTCGGTTTCTTTTTTCTTCTTCTCAGATCTAAAACGTAGATTCTCAACTCTTTTCCTCCACACACACACACACACACACACACACACACACACACACACACACAC
>NC_056518.1:16534602-16543711 GCF_014905685.2 Nematolebias whitei
CACACACACACACACACACACACACACACACACACACACACACACACATGCCTCCTGCCATTTACGAAGGTCAACAGTTTGTGGCGGCCGGCCTCCTCTCCAGACTCACAGACGGAGCTTTTGTCCATTTCTGGGCCGTGTTTGCGTGCACTGCAGACGTATGCGAGCATATTTCTCTCTCGTGGCTCTGACTAATGTGTAGCAGATGATTTAAGGCCAGATTCACAAAACGTCTGACTGAAGGAGTTATGATGATGAATGTAACGCAAATGTTTGGATGAAGAAATGTTTTTTTTGTTTGTTTTTTTAATCTCGACACAGCAGCTTGACAATTAATTCTAATAAAATCCATAAAACCTTTGTGTAATTAATAAACAAATAAGTATCGCTTGTGTTGATGCTTCTATTATCTGTAGTTGTATTAGTTCCCCCCTCGGGGATCATTAAACTTTCATCGTACCCTCAGAGGGTCCTTCAGATACTCTTCTGTGTTCTGAAGTAGCATCTCGTCCCTCTCTGCGGTTAGATTACACCGTGCTGCGAGGTATGAGGACCTCGGGGAACGTGGAGTACCGCTGCTGGCCGTCCTACAGCCAACAGGGCTGCGTGCTGTCGGTCCACGGCGCCAGAGAGGCAGCATACATCTGCAACTCCCACTCCCAGTGCAGCAGCTTCACCCTGACTGGGCAGAAGACCTGGACGGGTTAGTAAAATCACCTGATCTGAAATATTAACATTTAAGTCTTTGATAGTGACTAAAATAGTCTGTAATCACAGCTGCAACATGACTGAGACGCCTAAGTACTGTATTTTTTGCCCTATAAGTCATGTTTTTTTTTGGTATAATTTGCATGCCCTGCGACTTTATACACTGAAGTGACGTATTTATGATTTCTTTCCCATTTTTTTAAACCAATTTTTGGCTGAGATATGACCGTTTTCATTCATTCTGACTGAAATTGTTGAACACTACCATTTTCAGCCACTAGATGGCACTCGAGTAGTATGGCATGCCGTTGTGTCATGTAATAGGTAAAATTGGCTATTAATGACACAATCAGCTTGCCTTAAGAAGCCACCTTCGTTCTACTCGCCTGGAGCAACCGTCAAATCGGCTTCATTTCGCTGCGCCGCCCCGGTGAAACGCAGCTAATTTGACCACTAAAGTGCATTTTATTAAGTAAAAGTTCAACTGAGACGCACCTTTGCTATAAAGTCGAGCAAACAAATAATTGTTGTTAGGCGGTTATCTTGTTAAATTTCGAAGAAACGCACAGCGAGTCCTCCCGCGCACGCTCCTACTTCCGTGTATCGGCTTTTTAAATGCAGCTGATTTGACGGTCAAAGTGCATTTATTAAGGAAAAGTTCAACTGAGACACACCTTTACTATAATTTCGAGCAAACAAATAATTGTTCTTAAATGTTAATCTTGTTAAATTCTTGTTAAAGTCCTCCTGTGCACGCTCCCGCGGCTGCCATTTGGCAGCAAATCAAGTTTTGGCACAACACCGGCCCATGTTTCCGGTTTATCAGCGGTGATGCACAATAGATGCGACGTATACGGCAAAGCAACTTATTCATGGATTTTTCCACTTTATTAGACATTTGGACTGATATAGGGCGGTGCGACATGTACGACGGAAAATACGGTAAACATCCTCGGTGTCTTGGAATCGTGTTTAACTTTTTAAAGTTAAGGCGTCGAGCAGGAACATGTTTAATTCTTGACGTGTTTAACTTGTTTTGGGGTTTTTTTTTGGTTCCTCCTCGCAGGTCGCCTTCTAGCCTCTTTCCGGAGCAGCTTCGATCAGTTGGTGCCTGATGGGGCGTCGGAGGTGTACGTGAAGAAAACCCAAGTTCTTGAAGCTCCTTCCCTAGCGTGAAGACAGAGTAGTCTCCGACAAGAGGTCGAAAGCAGACAAGACTGAAGTCTCTGTGAACACGCTGACCGCAGCTCGGCTTTCTAACCGAGGAGCAGATGTTTGAAGCGAGCACGTGAACGTGTTGTATTTATAAGGCCTCCGCTCAGCGGCTGTTTGATCTGCCTGCCAGCCCGCTGCCTCTGCCAGCTACTATTTAAAGGGATTTCCCTTTCAGGTACAATTAAGAAGGAGGAGAGCCTTGTGCTTCTACGTTTTTCCCTCCCGTAATTCGCCTTTATTTGCCATGTGCTTTCGCTGTGAGGCAGACCTTGCAGAGCGGCCGCCGCAGCTCGGCGTTTGAAACCCGAGGCCGAGAAGCGAAAACGAGCTCTTGAGCAAACACACTTTGATTAAACGCGCCGAGGTCGGGGGCTGTGTTTTCACGGTTGTCTGGCTTCGCTGCTTTGAGCTACGAGACGGGCAACAACCATGTAAGCACTGACACACCAACAGTGGGTAACGATGATTAAATCCATTCCAGAGCTGTTTGTTTTTGCGTCCGTTTCCTGCCGTGCGTTCGTGAATGTTTATACGATCGAGTGAAATGTAACGTTTCTGTTATGTGCACCTTGTAGGTGAATCTGTTTTATTTTTCAATGAAAAAAAATTTATTCACAACTTTTTTTTTCTACTTCACTTGCACCTAAAATAAATGCAAGGTTTTTTGACCTTTTTGCAGTTATTTGCGTTTTTATTGTTCGAGGTGGAACTGCAACAACAGCCTGATTATTTCTCATTAGTACCTTTTAGTGGGGGGAAGGGGGGGCATGCTGTGTGTTCAGTCCTTTATCTGCTCTCAGACCCCCACATCTGCAGTCTGCGGTCCATCCGCATGGCTCAAATTGCAAAACCTGTGGGGCTCTGCAGAGTTTGCACAATACCAGAGGAATGCATTCAAATGACCATCATGCTGAGGTCATTATGAGCCTTAATTAGTGCATGTGAAGCAGCTTAGTGAAGTCTTTCTGGTGATGGGGTTGTGGGGGTGTTGGTAAGACAAAGGCAGGCATCAGTGTGAGGTTTGGACACATGACCGTCTGTGCCTGTCTGAATTAACCTGAGATGAGAGCAAGATTAGCAGTAATATGTAGGGATGCACAATATTATCGGCCGATATACCAATACCATTGGTATATCGGCCGATATTGGCGATAAAGTTAAATATCGGACATCGGCCATTCCATTAAATAACTCACAGATATAAAAGATGCTGTTTTTGTACGACAACCCGAGTTACAAGCCGTCATTTCTGACATCATTGAGAAGCTAATAGCCGATAGCACTTGGGTGAGTTTTACCATAGACATGTGGACGTCGTGTTAGCCTCGTTAGCATGATCAGTCTTACGGCACAATGGATAGACAAAAACTTTGAATTTAAAAAGTCTGTCCTTCATGCACAAGAGAGCAGAGGATCCCACACTGCAGCTATAGGAACCTGGAACAAGCCTCCACAAGTGAGACAGCATCACAGGTGACTAATGCTAATAAATAACATTTAACACTTATTATTTAATATAAGTTAAAGTGCTATGCATATCATATGGCTGTTACTGAATATATGTCACCAGCTGTTGCACAATTTTTGTTGCAAATAAGTCTAAATAAGAGGAATATGTTCTGACAAAGGAAAGTATATAAAATATCGGTTATCGGCCAAATAAGTTTTAACATTTTGGATATCGGCAAAAATCTAATATGGTGCATATCTGGTAAGATGTGGACACAAGCTTCTGATTAAAAATCAACAACGATGAAAATTTCCAAGAACTTCTCGTAAGTGCAGAAAAAAAGAAACACACATTTCCCCGTCACACACAGTCCTGCATTTACTCCTCACAAGCAAAACAATAGATGCCCAACTCCATTTATCTTGGTGGTGAATTTTGTTTTATTTATTTTTTTACCACAGCCATTGCACTTTCTGACATGAAAGGGCACGTTTCTGTCTAAAAATGACTTTTATAGCTGTGCAGCAGGGAGGCCTCAGGGCCCTTTCTGCTTGATGCTGGCCCCTTGTTGTCTAGACAAAGCTGACTGATTAGAGTCGTGATTTTACTGATAACGAGTCCGCGATAATGCTATAATAATTCAATCCCTGCCAAAAACAAGTTGGATGTTCATAATCCTTAAATAAATACCCACTGGAGGCTGATTCATACTAAAATATAGAGAAATTTTACCATAGTTTCTCAATATACAGTGATTTTAAGATATTGGAACATGAATAACTTCATAAACTACACAAATAATTGGTATTTATTAGTACTTTTCAAGCTGAATAACGTGAATGAATTTGAAATGTAAAGGTGGCTCAGATTTGCTGTAGAGATAAGCTTGACATGAGTTTATGGGAGAAATGTTCTGGCCTCTGACTGGGTTTATCTTGGCCGTCTTTTTGACAGAACTAATGAGTGTTTTGGCTTTTGCACGGAGCTCGCATGTGTTTATTTAACGCTCAGATATTTTGGAGTATAATTAATAAATGCAGAGCAGCTGAAGCGTTGCAAGTTTTCTAAACCAGAAGAATGTCACAGACTTCATCTGAACTTTGTGTTTGCTTAAAGTAGTTGATGATAAATACCGATTAATAACTTCTACACTCACATTTAATGTCTGGATCTTGTCCTGAACAGTTTAGAACGTGGACATGTTTATATACGTTGCATCAACTCTTCATTTAAAAAAAAAAAAGAAAAAGGAATTTGTAAATATTTATAATCTTAGAAGACAAATCGCTGTAGTGAAATGTTTGTATGTTCCCAGCTTCTGTGTGTTGGCCTCCATTTTTGTTTTAAAATGTGCTAAATTATTATTTTGCTAACACATACAGAATGCGGTTGGCATTGTCTTGCCTAAATTAAGCAATACCTTCCCTGAAATTGTGACATGTTTCTATGAAATCAGTTATTTTAAGAGTTAGGTGATGTTCTTATTTGTAACGGAGTTTCAGCTCTTATGCTGCAGTTTAAAGTGTCCTTATTTTCAGAGTTACAACTCTTTTACTTTTGGAGTAAAAATACATTTTTTTTACTTCTTTGGGTTTTTTTTAACATCTTTTTAAGTCTGTTGTCAAACTTTCTCCGAAAAGGTAAAAAATACTTGTAAAATAAGGTTTAATGCGATTTTTTAAATTAATTATTTAATATTTTGTCCTAGTGTAGAAGGTCAAGGTTTTTTATTTGTCATTTGCACCACGTGGTGCATGTGGTGGAACGAAACTGTGTACACAGGGTCCCAGTTACATCCAACAAAAGTATAAAATATAAAAGAAAAACGGTACTAAGATCTAAGATATGAACTAAGAAATACGCTAAACTAAGAATACATTAAAAGTGCAGAAATAGTGCGCCAAACAGCAGCATCATGAACATGAGTCTGTGTGAGCAGGAGGACGTGCGAACACAGCAGCATGAAATAAATCAGCAGCATGAGATCAGCAGCACATAACAATCAAGTGGGATTATAGTGATTTTTTTTTAATTCACAGTGATTTTCCTGGTTAGAGATTCATGAGACAAGTTATAAGCTGTTTCTCAGTGGGTTTACACTTGATGCTCAACCTCCTGCAGATGTTTCAGCTGCACATCCATCACATGACAATACGTCTTTTCATAGCCGAGTCGCCTGGGGTTGGTTCATCAGCACCCTGCTCTGTTTGGTCCTAACATGTTTATTTTTGTATTCTTTGTTAAATCTGAAGGTATCACTGTCTTCTTCTTCTAACATAAACTATGAAGGTATAACGGTTGAGCTGCAATGTTTTTTTTTGTGTCTTTGTTCTGTTTGGGGATGTCTGCCATGTTTGCAGAGTGATGAAAGACGTGAAACACAGCAGTCGTGTCCTTAATGTTCATGTGTGGCACTCTGTTTCTACGTGTGTAATTGACAAGCTGTTTTTTTTTTTTTTGGAAAGGCCCAGGGAGTGAACGAGGGAGGAGTGATTGTTTTTTTTTACTCAGCTCCGGCTCCATACCCCTCCGTTTCTGTTTTTTTTAAGTTTCTAGTTTCACTCGACTTGTTTCCGTCAGGTTTTATTCATGACCTCCATCTGGAAATAATATCAGTTCATGAAAACAAGCCATCAGTAATTTTAGGGAAGAGTTGTGTGTGTGTGTGTGTGTGTGTGCACTGAAAGCTGCCTCTGTGGGGATCAGGCTCCAAAAATGTGTTGGCGCACTTGAAACGACATGTATGACTTAAAAACCAAAGCCTCCATCATCCTCTCCTAAAATCCTGGTGAAATGCATTTTGTGGTGTGAATAAAAGCCTTTGATTCGAATGCAAAGTTAGTCATCAAACGCTGGAAACTTCAGCTGCTGGGAGAAATTACGTGTCAGGCAGGTCTTTGGCAAACCATTTGACCTTGGCTCAGACTAAAAATATGCATTAACTCAGTGAAAGCCTGCATAGTTCAGCAGGAAAGAAGATCTGGCTTGTGTTAGAGCTGCTCACAGGAGCGTACATACGCAGCCTGTGATGGGGGAGATAGAGCAGATATTCACTGAAACACCTCTGTATGGAAAAACTTTCCATGTCTGCCTCCAGGGCTGCGAGACACAGGAGACAGGCCGGTCACACCTGAGAGCCTCTGAAGAGCAGCCAGCCATTTAGCCGCCCTGTCCCAAGCACAGAGGCGTCTCACAGGCCTCCAACTGCTGAAGCGAGTATCTGTGTGTCCGCCTGGAGCCGATTAGATCTTTTAGAGCCATAATGGCTTCAGCAGCCTCCAGAAAGAGAGAGCAAGCGGGGTGTGTGTGAGGAGAGGTTTCTTTTCTGGCTCGTCTGTGTGAGGCGGCTCGGCTGGATCGTGTTTTTAAAAGCCTTCCAGTTAACCCCAGTCAAAAGGTTTACACATGCCACTAAAGCCACAATGGCATCTCGTAGGTGTAATGGCTCCGTGTCGTATCCAGTGACAACTCCCTGAGCTGTTTCCAAGTAGCTGCCGCTCCTTTTTTTTTTTTTTACGTTATTCTTAAGGAAAATTATGAAAAGGGTCATTTATTTGCTGTTTCCTAATGTGTGCTTGAGTAAGAAAAAAAGTCTGGAGGTATTTCAACCCCCCCTTTTTTGGTTATGAGATCCCCACATGTTCGTTTTGCCCTTCACATTCCCCCACTGAACACACACCACTACATCACAGCAGCAGTCTGGGTCATTTTTCTTTTGAAGCCCACCCCTTTAGCCCCCGCTCTTCCTCACCAGTCCATCCATCATACAGAGACGCGCCCCCCCCCCCCCCCCCCCCCCCCCCCCCCACCCCCCCCACCATACAGCGCCCCCCCCCCCCCCCCCCACCCCCGAAATGCTCCTTCAGGCCAAAACTTCCATAGCTTTGCTGTTAATTTAAGTCTCCGCTGCTCCTGTTGCTACGTTGCTCCTTGTCGAGTGCACCTCCTCCTGCCAGGCCTCCATACTTGCTCTCCGTCTCTGCAGTGAAGCATCTGGAGCTTCCTCCATCTTTCAGCCTGCTGAGACCCGAGGGCAGTGGCTGCTGAGGATCAGGGACTCCAGATGTGTGTGTGTGCGCTCCTGATTACCACTGCTGCTCAAATAAAAAAGGGTCTGCCTTTTGTCTGCATGATCTGGAATCCCCTCTGTCACACCTCGGCTGTTTCTCAGCGGGGAAACTGCTGCCCCCCGGCCAGAGAAAGACTTCCTCCTCTACAGTTAATCCTCCTCCAAAAATACACCACAGATACACCCCCTCCCACTGACTCACAGACGGAGACACAAATATGATTACTGTAGTTAAAGCTTTTAATTTGGTCAATCCTTGTTTTCTTTAGAGCTCCAACAATGTTTTCAATTTGTGCAGTTAATTTTAGCTGCTGGCCTGCTATTAGGTTATTTTTGGGTGATATACATTTGTTGTATCTCATGCTGCTGATCTCATGCTGCTGATTATTTCATGCTGCTGTATTCATTCATACTCATCTGCTCACAAAGACTCATGTTCGTGCTGCTGTTGTTCGGCGTATTGTTTTTGTACTACTAGTGTTTAACGTATTTCTGAGTGTATTTCTTAGATCCTTTATTTATTTTACACATTATATTTTTGCTGTTGTTGGATGTAACTGGGACCCTGTGTGCACAATTTCGTTCCACCTCATGTACCACATGTGATGAATGACAATAAAGAACCTTGAAACTTAAATACACAAATAAAGGGGAATTAAACTAAACACCTTTTTTTTAAAGTTTATACATTAAATCAGGTAAATTTTCTGATTACCACATTCCGAAGGTCAACTGGAAATTACCTGTAAATAAATCGTTGGGCTTTTATCGCGCTTGGTGCAGATCAAGCTTCCGCCGGTTGTTAAAGGCTGTAAAAAGCTGTGAACTGCAGCTCTTTGCCACAAGTCCTCAATTAGGGCTTTACCCACAGAGTCATAAAACAGTTAGAGGAATCATCCAGAGGCTGTTAGATTCAACACTGTTAGGAGTTCATTAGTACCTGCAGACACAGCTACTGTTGTTATTACATGATTAACAGAGAGCGTTAAAGCAGGCTAAATGCTCGTCATTCACCTTCCTTTGGCCATCGGGTGAAACTGCAAACAAACAAACAAATAAACAAACAAACAAACAAACGGAAGCATGTTTTAGTTGGAAAAATATTCAAAAATTCACAATTTTATTTCAGACTTTAATGTGCAGGTTATCAAAAAATGATTTAACCTAGGCTGTAAGATGCAGTTACGATTGTTCTATTTTAAACCAGTTACTTGTTATAAATTAATAAAATGATCCCTTTTACTAATATTTAATATAAACCAGCAAGAATATGGAAAAGTTCTTAAATGTGTTGATTGCTGAATTAATTTTTTTCTATTTTTTGCCTTTAAATTTTCAGACTTTGTCCGAATTAAGGCCGATTAACACCAATATGCTATTAAATTTTTAATTTTGCTTTTAACTAATAAACAAAGGTTATAATACATGTCCACATAAATATCTTCACTAAACTCAAAAATATGTAAATCCCTAAAGTGTAAGTTTAACATAATTTATCCAGAGCTCTAAAAAGATAAGTCTTTCTTTTCTGTGGAAAATGATAAAAGTAGTTAAACCTTAAATTTATATTTTAAAAATGACTGGTCCAGATGACCAATTATTACTTTGTATATTTATCTGATCCATATTTTGATCAATTTTACGATAATGTTTTGTTACAAACACAC
>NC_056518.1:16544111-16557661 GCF_014905685.2 Nematolebias whitei
ATATATATATATATATATATATATATATATAAAGACCAAAGACAAACTTAATAAATCTGACCTGAAAAGGAAGAAGTAGGTAAAGATAATGGATGGATGGATGGATGGATGGATGGATGGAAGCTCTTTAATGTATCTTTTTTATGTAAATGAAACCAGGCTTCATTATGCTCCTTTTACTTTCAGGCACCTAAGCATTCTGCGTCTCAGACTTTCTTTAGGATGAACGCATAAAAAGCATAAAACATTTGATTGAATTTATCCTTCTGACTTTAAGGTCGTTTTCACACCAGATAGTCTGATAGACTCGGTTCGGTTCGGGACCAATATTTATGAGCTTTTGTTTACATTTGAGCTGGTGCGTTTGCATTCACACTGCACTGTGCAGTCGAGTCAACCTGTTGAACCAACCTGTTCCCCCACTCGCCTGTGGTGCCGCTGCACCAACTGGGATTTCTATAATAAAGTTTGTAACCTAAAATCAATGTGGTGTGAAACTTGTTACGAAGGACAACAAATATGCCTCGCTTGCGAAAGTGGATTCTGAATGACAATTACACTCAAAGGAAAACTGGAGGAAACCAGTTGGACCTTTAGGCTTGGCTGAAGTGCATTGTTAAAACAGATTGTTTTTCCACTCTAAAAAACAAGAGTTGAATGAATGGCCCTTCTAAATGTTGACATATTTGACACAGTTATTCTTTTTATCATACTGATCTGTGTAATTGTCCAATGCTTCCCTTAAACTTATTAAACATCAAGATCTGCACAGCTGCAGAAAGAAAAGCTTTGCAGAGAGTGGTGAAGGCTGCACAGAAGTCTGTTGGAGTCAGTCTCCCCACCATCACAGTCATATACACCTCCAGATGCTGGAAGAGGGCTACCTGCATCATGAAGGACCCCACTCACCCAGCACACACACTTTTTGTCCCGCTCCCCTCAGGCAGGAGGTTGAGGAGCATTAAGTGTAGAACCTCTAGACTGAGGAACAGCTTCTACCCTGAGGCAGTTAGACTCACGAATCTCTAACCAGAATAATCACAGTGAAAAATAAATCACCATAATGCCAATTGATTGTTGATATGTGCTGCTGATTATCCATGCTGCTGATTTACTGTATTTCATGCTGCTGTGTTCATTCGTGTTCATCTGCTCACACAGACTCATGTTCGTGCTGCTGTTGTTCAGCGTATTGTTTTGTACTATTACTTAGTGTACCAGTATTCTTAGTTTAGCGTATTTCTTAGTTCATACCTTAGATCTTATTACTTGTTCTTTATAATTTATTATTTTGTTGGATGTAACTAGGACCCTGTGTACACAATTTCATTCCACCACCTGTACCACATATAATGTGAACGACAATAAAGAAATCTTGACCTTGATCAAAGAGCTCAAATCAGTAGATGAAACTGGTCCACTTTCTGTTTGCTGAGGTCGAGAGGTTCTTACGGGGAGAAGGTTTAGGTTGTGAGCCTTCAAGGCCCTTCTCCAAGCAAGAGCTAGAGATCAAACACCAAAACCAGACCTGGTGTCCACGGGGCTTCAGAGGGTGGAGGGGTTACTGACAGCCCTGCAGGAAAGATAACAGAGCAGGAAGCCCTCCAGCATCTCCACCCCCATCATGCTCTTTCAAAACCACAAGGCAACTGCTCCCCTGCTACTAAATCCTATCCACACCGGTTCTGCTGGACAAGTCCAGCGTCTGACCCCCACTTAGTCACATGTTGAACCTTTTCCCTCCTGATAATTTTCCCCGCCAACGCTCAGCTGAGTAAGAAGGAATTCAGAACAGGGTTGTAGAAAGTTTGGGATGAGATTAATCAAAGCAGCACAATGTTGTGTTCAGTGTTCAGTCATCTGCAGAGCATTATCACTCACCCTACAAGGACTTTCTTTTGTCTCCTTTTTTCATAAAATGATATAAATTAGGAGTTAAAACTGTGACGTTGGACTCCTTATGTTCTGCCCATCCTTCTGCTCTCTGACGGTTCAGCTGCACATGCATCAAATCGTAAACGCGTGGTTTGACGTCTTCACAAGAAGCGCGTGTTTGATTTGGGAAATTAGTCACAGTTGAAATGTTGAGAGCTGTCATTTGAGGACAACAGATGAAGCTGCAGCTCAGTGGGACACTACAGCCTCCAACAGGAAAAGCCAGGTACTGTAACAGAAACAGAACTCTGGGACGGTTCTCAAGACTGGAGAAGTTTAGTGAAACTGTTTCCTCTTACAACTAAAGAATGGGTCTTTAAAGAAAGCTTGACTGTT
This sequence comes from Nematolebias whitei, assembly GCF_014905685.2. Lineage (NCBI taxonomy): Eukaryota > Metazoa > Chordata > Actinopteri > Cyprinodontiformes > Rivulidae > Nematolebias > Nematolebias whitei. Next base: position 16,546,383 of record NC_056518.1, read on the forward strand.
CTGTTGGAAAAAGAGATAAAACAGTTGTTTTGTGTGGATGGCGAGTTATTTCTTGACACAGGAAAGACCCTGAAACCATATCCAGACGAGCCTGTCAGAAGGAAACAGTACTCTCAGAGAGGCTGGTAGGTACAAAATTAGTGTCCAATAGAGCGGCGTGTGATGTTTGACTGGCGCGTCTTCTGGCCACTGGTCAGATTGTTCAGAGAGGGTGCGAATGGAGGAGGACGGTGAGAAAAGTACAGAAAGACAGTGACAGCAAAACAAACTGAGAGGACGAAGCAAAGAGACCCTGTCCTCGTCCTCTCTGTTTGCAGCCATGTCCGACTGTGAGGGGCTCCCAACAGGTAAGAAATCGTCTTCCTTGAAAACAACCCCACGTTCGAGATATCTGAGACTAACATCTGGGCATTTGTGTCTATAAATAGCTTATGTGAGTGTTTTGTTTGTGTGCAAGTTCTGACAAAGGATGAAATATTTTATCTTTGTCAGCTCATCCCTCTTTAGTCTCTGCTGGGACAGCTCACCCTGCAAATATTCAGCAGCAGCAGCAAAGAGTTGGTGCAGTTTGAGGCCTTTTATGGACACTTGAAGCGAGTTCCTTCTGATTTCACCAGTATAATGCACATTGACTCACCACTGGTTTTATTTAGAGACGTCCAGATAAGAATTTAAGGATAGAGAAGGAAATAAAGGAAGAGTAAGTGCAGGATTGCGTGGGTATTTTGAACATGAAGATGTGTTCGGTGGAAAATGCAGACTTCGGCTTGTGCATATGTGTTTGTGTGTGTTAGTAAAGGATTAAGTGATGGGCCACTTCCCATAAGTGCAACCAAGCTGAGAGAAGAAATGAAGCCTTTCTCCTTCCTGGCTTCCCGACTAACAACCATCAGGTATAAATAGAAACATCCCCCTTTCACTCACTAATGTTCTTTCACTCTCTCGGCTTCCCTCCCTCAACTTAACTGAACATGACTCAGCAATGTGAGAAAACTTTGAAGTTGTTGCTGAGTCAGTGATTGTTGTAACTGTGTCTGGAAAATGATCTGCTGTTGTCCAACTGCCCGTCTTTATCGTAAAACATCATTCTCTTGTGCATCAGCCAGGAAATGGCATCAAACACAATCAAAGGTTGAAACAGTTTTATTCCACTACATGGGGCAGGCGGAGAAAAACAAGTTTTCTAGGTTGTGGCAAATAATTTGATGCACAACGTTCCAGAAGTATCAGGACACGAACGATGAAGACGTGGTTTATGGGAGGAAGTGTTTGGAAAAAAAGCTTTTCCAGACATAAACTGTTTAGAAGAACGCAGAGAAAAGCTCTGGTTTCAGTAAACAAGTGCTCTGAAGCAATCCTGAAAAAGCTGCGTTTGCTTCTGAAGTAAGTTAAAAACAAAGATGTTTTCACAACAAAATGTGTTTTATTAGATAAAAACAAGAGTAGGAGTGTAAAAGTGGAATGTTTTCTTAGGATAAAGCTGCTCAACAGTTCAGGGTCTTCTTGTGAGGTTTAAACCTTTCAGGTCAATGCAGTTATTTTCAGTTTTGGTCTGTTTCTTGCTTATTCCTATGTGCCACTAGGTCGGTATTTCTCTAATTAGCCTGTCACGCCCATCTTCACCAGTCTCCTGCTTCATCAGTCTCAGCTGCAGCCACTCCACCCATCACTCCTAGTCCTTTTAGTCCCTCAGCAGCTGAGCATCGCTGTGTTCTATGCCATGTTTCGGTTTTCCCTGTGCCTCCTTGTGTTGGATCTGCAGGTTGATGCTACCATGGCAATTTTTGTTTTTGTCTAATAAGCAGGGCTTAATTTGAGCGGGATTCTGCTGGAACAGGATCTGGGAACTCTCTTATTTTGACAGAGTGCGTTCCGATTCCGGCAACTGTTTGCTTGGATCCAGTAACTCTCAGGCTTACTAATAATAAAGTTATGAACAAATCTGACTGCCTTGAATGAATAAAACTTATGTTGGATATGCAAACTGAAAATAATTACATAAACACTAATTTTAAACATAACAGTCACTAACAAGCTTTTTAATATCACATAATAGCTGCCCCTTCAAGTAGCATTTCCGCTTCTACCCTTAAAAAATAAGAGTGGTGGGGCTGAGTGCCGAGCTACCAGGGAGTCGTACATGGGTAGGAGCCCACAGGCAGCCGCCATGAAGATACGGAGGAGGCGCATGGAGGTTTCACATGTGGAGTCGGACAGTGAATTCAGCAAAGACTCGGCTCAGAACTGTCAAGGGAGGGAGGTATGATGCTTGACAGAAGAGGAGTGTTTGCAAATGTAGGTAAACGCAGATGTTTAACAACACATTAAAATACACCAAAATGCAGGAAATCACATCTACTTTATTCAAAATTTTCCGGGAGAGGACCCCCAAGACACCCCGCCCCCACTGCTGGAAAGCAAGTAGTGGGCCGGCATCGATTTGGTTTACAAATTAAGCCCTGCTAATAACGTTTTGGTCATCTTCATCTTCAAGTTCAAAACTCCACAAAACCCGTGACACTTTTTCTTTCCTATAATGTGACAAAGGAAATTCAGGCTGACTATTTAACACCCTGACTCCTACATTCATGCTGTAAAACGTGCAAAATGTGGTTAAGGATTTAAAAAAAAGTCTTCCATGGGAAAAACAAACATCTGGATGGGAGCATCTGTTGCTCCGGATTAATGGTGCTCTTCCAGATGTGAACATTTAATGTTTAACACCATCCCATTTCTGTTGGCTAAACATTTTCATTATTAGTGCAGGAAAATCCCTCATGTTACTAAACCCAGCCCATAAATCAATAATATATGACATTTATATATAATATATTTAAATGGTTTGTTACTAAAGATTGAATAAATATCTATGTTTGATGATAGGATGTCAGATCATCTTATACTGTAGCATATACACAATGTATTTTCTTATTAGTGTGATGATGAACTAGTTATCTTTACTTGTTTTAAATCAAATGTTCACATTTATTCTGAAAGGTGGAGAGAAAAGCTGCTGATGTCCTGCAGATGGCAGTATGAGAACATCTGATGAGCTCATGCAAGGATCATGCACTGCAAGTGAAAGAAGTGGGAGTTGAATGGGAAATAGTGATGAGAAAATTCATTAGAGGCAATAAAAGGAAATGATGTGGGGAAGTGGAGGACGTTTTATATGACATAAGGATGAAGCAGATGGAGAAACATGATGGAAGAAGAGAAAAAAAGCGAAAGCGGGGAATAATAGGAGTGAATGGGCGGAGTGTTTCTGAAAGGAGCAGTTTTGTAAGAAAGAAAAAGCAAAGTTGACTCAATAAGCTGAGAGTAAACTGAGAGTTACATGTGAGCACGTGTCTTTATGTGTGTGTGAACATGTGATGGCATCACAGCCTGCTGATGTCAGGCCTCCATCTGTGCCCTGAACCAAAACACAAGCAGCTTTGCTGACGATGAACCCTTTCCTCATTCTGGCTACATTTGTCATGCAGCTTTAAGAGCAACCAGCTGCAGCTTCAGCTCTGTTTTTTATTTGTAAATGTGATGGAAGGATACAAGGTTGACTCTTATGCTAATTCAAGTAATAATTTAACAAGAACATTTAGGCTTGTATTGATTGGAGGAGTTAAACGTTAAAGTGTCACGAGCATATGAAAATGTATGGTTAAAACGAATAGTAAGGATGTGGAAAGTGCATAAATCTCTGTGAGCGTGGGAATTTCTCCATGCACACACAGTGTGTATATATTCAGCTGCTTAGATCCTTCCGTATGTGATGTGAGGACGTGTGTGCAGGCTTTACGGCCCAAAACGACCAGCGCAGAGTGCTGTTTGCTCAGGAAACGGGGGGAGGGGGTGCACCCGGATGTGTTCAGCACCGAGTCAGACTGGATTAGAGATGTCACCGCCTGAAAGATCGAGCATCCCTGCACTCACAGCGAGACAGTGTGTCTGCATCACACACATCCCTCCGAGCTCCTGGATTTTCATGCTGTCTTTTAGATAAATAGGTCGTTTTCACATGAATGTTCCTCCTGACCTGCTCCGTGCTGTTTCACAGTCTGTAATAATCTGACGCTGCAGCAGTTTTATGAGGTTCCACGGGTTGATGTCCACTAATTTATACTCTTCATCTCTGTGCTTAAGTTTGGCCTCATTAACATATAGATAAGATGAGGAAAATTCATTGGTTTATTGCAGTGAAGATTAGAGCATGGAGAACTAGGTATGAAAGGTTAACCCGTTGCGTCATGGTGTCACAGTGAATGTTGTTTTTGTGAAAAATAGCACACAATTCTCATTTTAGTCACATTTTCAGAAAACTTCTGCTAATAATCTCTATTTTTTGCTTTCGTCTTTTAAGGGTTTTATTTGTTCTAATTCTTCCTCGTCTAATATTTCTACATGTAGAAATGGAGACATTTTGAAGTTTTCTCAGGCTGTCACAAGTGCGTCGAAAAAGAACGAGAAGTTAGTTTCTTTTCTTTTTGATAAGTTTAAAACAAAATCTTGTCTGAGTTCAGGTTCATAGATTCCCCCTTTTTATTAGGAATCCCATATGAGGGAGAAAAATGTATGATTTGAAGTCAAACATGAATGGGCTCCATGTGATCTGTATTAAGGTTTCAGAGTTAAAGCTCCTTACTGTCAAACAAAAATGTACTCGTTTCAAGGTTACAGTTGTTGTTACTGGTAAAAAGTACCTCTGACACCATTTTTGATTAGTCTTTTCTCCTCCACTCCATTACAAAGAAGAAAATCAAACAATAGTTCTACATTAAATTAAACCATTAAGCTAATCTGCAGTAACATAAATAATATAAAACAGAAGTCTGTGCAAGCTGGGGTCTTCACTTTCTGCATTCTGCGGGGATTTGAGGAAAACCATAATTCTCACAGCAGTGTGAGGCACACCGAGAGAAAGAAGACAAAAATATATATATTTATATATATATATATATATATATATATATATATATATATATATACACATATATGTGTGTGTGTGTGCACCCCAAAAAACTGCGGGAGTTAGAAGAGTTTGTTTGAAAATTATAGACAATTCAAAAGGTAGTGTGACATCATTCGGTGGAAAAAAAACAATCTGTGCAATTCATAAAACTTTAACTGTGATTGCGTAAAAACATTCTTCTTCTTTTTTCAGCTTTTCCCTCTTCAGGGGTCTCCACAGCGAGTCATCCTCCTCCATCTCACTCTGTCCTCACTCCAACTACCTCCATGTCCTCTCTTACTGCATCCACGTATCTCCTCTTTGTCTTTTTCCTGGCAGCTGCATCTCTAACATCCTTCTACCAATATACCCACTGTCCCTCCTCTGGACATGTCCAAACCATCTCAATCTGGTCTCTAACTTTATCTCCCAGTTGTTCAACCTGTGCTGTACCTCTGATGAGCTCACTCCTAATCTTATCCATCCTTGTCACTCCTAAAGAGAACCTCACTATATTCATTTCTGCCACTTCCAGTTCTTTCTGTCTCTGTACTTCGCCATCAGCATCCTCAAAGCAAAGATGGCATCTGTGGTGCTCTTTCTCTGCATGAAACCATCCCGCTGCTCACAGTCACCTCTCGTCTAAGTCTTGCCTCCATAACTCTCTCAGATCTTCATCGTGTGACTCATCAACTTAATTCCGCTGAAGTTGCTACAACTCTGTACATCACCCTTGTTCTTAAAAATGGGCACCAGCACACTTCTTCTCCATTCCTCAGGCATTTTCTCACTCTCAAATATGCCATTGAATATTTTAGTCAAAAACCTCACTGCCATCTCTCCAAGACATTTCCAAACCTCCACTAATATGTCATCAGGTCCTACTGCCTTCACCTTTATTCTTTTCAGAGCTTTCTTTACTTCACCCTCACTAATCTTTCCCATTTCCTGGGCCACAGTTTCTATGACCTCTACTCTTCTTTCTCTTTCATTCTATTAATTCATTAGCTCCTTAAAATACTCCTTCCAATATCCTTTAATTATCTACTTACTTAAAATGTGTCACCTAAAGACAGGAGAAGATTATTATTATTTTTTTAACCCAGTTTACTTGCAAGGGCAGAGTTCACTCAGACTTTACACAAATGTCTCATTGAAGCCCCGGTCACGAAGATATGCCCCAGACACTGTACCAAGAAGTGTTTTTATAATGATTATCAGCATGATGACCTCGGCCTCTTAGACTTCGAGGCGTCAGGTGCCTGCAGGCTCTTCTCTGAGAGAGAAAAAGAGCTCTGCTCCTCACACACATGGTTCAACATTAATTTAACATTAGCAGTGATGAACATCCATAAAACTTTATCTGAATTCCCATGACACTTTCTTCACTTGTTAGAACATTACCATTCATATATTTAACAAGCCTAACCGGCTGCATATCCTTTCCAGCCTGATCCCTCTGTTTAGCCAATCGGTGCAAGTATGGTAGGTATGTTCTCTACTACATTATTTGCTAACTCCTCCTTAAGGAGCACCCCTACTCCATTTCTTTTTCTATCCACATCATGGTAAAACAGTTTAAACTCTGCTCCAATGCTGCGAGCTTTGCTGCCCTTCCACTTGGTCTCTTGGACACATAAAACATTTACCTTCCTTCTCTGCATCATGCTAGCCAGCTCTCTGCCATTTAGAGTTGCCACCCTCAGTTCTACACTCTTGACTTTTCTCTTCTCCCTCTGTCTCCTGACACGTTTCCCTCCTCGTAGTCTTTGACTAACAGTAGCACAATTTCCTCCTGCACCCTGTTTGTCAACAGCACTGATGGTGGTCGTTGTTAGCCCGGGCCTTGATCAATCTGGTATGATGTCGCTTAGATGAACCCGCATATTAGTTTTGGCTTAAGCGTTTCACGTCAGATGCCCTTCCTGCCACAACCCTCACCATACACTGGCTTGTGCTCCCTGGTGGCTGGTTTGATTGTGTAATAACATTACAGATATTAAAACCCCTGACCAGGCATGTAAACTCCAACTTTCTGTGACCCATTTAAACCTTGAATTATGCTGTGAAGCATACCTGAGCTTCAAATCTTCAAAGAACACTGCATTTTCTTGTGTTTCACCAAAATACCATTCTTTTCTGTCTCTCTCTTTATTTATTTCGTGCTCATTTTGTCTTTGTGCGACATGCTGCAACCATAATTCACAGCACACTATTTCCAATCGAGATCTAGTATAATTTGCCGGCTTTATTTATTTCAAAGCCGTGCAGTGTGGGACACGTGCGTGTATAATGCTGTTTGAGTCTATGAGCAAAAAGACTGCATTAAACAGAAGTGATGACCCAGTTTTCCTGTCGTAACATCATCTCTTGGCTCTGCTGCTGCTTGTGTGGCCCACAGCAGCTCTCTGCAGTGCACAGCTGCTATTTGAGCTTTTCTTTGTGATGAAATCATCAAAACGTTCCTCACTACCTTTTCATGTGATATGAAGTGACCATGTGATTCTGGCTGGTCAGAAGTAAAGATTTACTGGAGGAGTCGTGAGGGGATGTGGGGTGAAATCCAGCTTCGTGCTCGTCTTTGCTGCAGCTTTTCTTGCTTTCTCAGACAGGCAGAGCTGTTCTCATCTGCAGGATTCTCCCCCTGCTGAATGTAGGTCACACTCCCACCCGGCAATTCAAAATAGCAACATTTCTCAGCGATGGCTTAAAGTAACGGTTTCTGAGTTAAACTAAACCTTTCCCACTCACACGAGAGGTATGGCTTTCATCTACTGACAGTTTTTGACAGTAATAGTGTGAAATATAGAGAATAACGTAAATCTTCAGTCTGTCGTAAGTTATGTTTTAGTTCAGGTTCTGTTCGGATCAGCACATCAGAAATGACAGGTTAATGTGTTGCTGTCGAACTGACGGCTCATTTGTTGTCTCCTCTCACAGTCAGTCCATCTTTCTCCACCTCCGTCCAGGACGTAGTCAAAATACACAAGACGGTGTTATGTCTATGTATAAGTACATCAGTGGTACAGGTTTTTTAATGACGTCTTTAGGGAACAAGCAAAGTGTTTGAAACACCTCAATTCTTGTATTATTATGAACAGTTTTGGCCAAGGTAATAATAAATATCTCCCTGTTTTCTTTAATGTGTTAATTTACTGAGATAACCATTGGCTCAAGGGCTTCTAAGTAATATTTGCTTCCTGCTGCGTTTACACTTGAAATTTAACTTTTCAACTCACTTCAGATAAGAGTAAGCAATCTTCACTGAACTTTTTTTTTTTTAATTTATGATTTGTATTTTCCTTTGTTACATATTACAAAACAAAAAATAACATATATAAAAAAGAAGAGAAAGAATAAAGTGTTGGGTGACAGCTTATCTTATTATAATTTAAGGTTTCTGAATGTCCATTTTTCCCCACAGTTCTTCAATTTTTGATTGTTGTAGTCGTAGAATGTATGTAAATCTCTTATTGATTTCCTCCACTGTGTCCATCCAATTGTTTAAGGGGGGTGGGTTCCACTTTACCCCATTTCCATGTGATGGTTTTCTTGGACGCTGCCAATAATATTTTAACCAAGTAGAGGTCTTTGGATGTTATTTTCTGATAAATAACCTAAATATATGACTGCACCTGCTCATATCCTACTATTTATTTCAGTCATTTACAATAATATTTCAGATTTATACATTGCCAAAGACGTGAATGATCTATATTTTGCTCTCCACATAATCTCCAACATGGCTGCTTCACCGATAATGATCCTCCCTTTATCTTAGGTGTAATAAAAAAAATCTTATTATATTTTTCCAGCAGAAAATTTTCCATGTTCTGGAGTTGTTGAGTTTCACAAATATCACATGTCATCAATTCTTTCCTCTTCCAGTTCTTTTTCTTACTTTTTCTTTACATTTAGCTTTGTAGTTTTCCCATTAGTCATCAATCCTTGATATAACTTTGATACAAGTCTGCCCGTTTTGTTCTTATATACATTTCCTAATATTTCTGTAAGTTTGTTTATTTCCTCTGCAAAGTCAGGTCTTATTTCCTTTTGAAAGTAGTCTCGAGCTTGTAAATACTAGGGGTGTAAATCACCAGCTTTACCATAATACGATATTATATTGATTTGTTTGTATGATGATACGATTTTTCTCTATATCACAAAGTCTGTCACGATACGATTTCGATTCTATTCGATTCACGCGTCTGCGACCGATATGTTGCGATATCAAATGCCCATCTCATTTACATGTAAATAAATTCACAAAAACGATTCAAATATGATTTAACCATTTTATTTCTGTTATTACAGCACCAGGCATTTAAATCCGGGCGCGGAAATGGTGACACAGACGTGCATTGAGAATTTCAAAATAAAAGCATATTTTAAAGATGACGATATGAATCGATGTTTTAGTTTTGCCACAATGTAATTGAATCATTAATCATTTAATCGATATATCGATGTAAATCGATGTATTGTTACACCTCTAGTAAATACATGTAAAAAACTTGATTTCCCAAATTAAATTCTCTTTGTAAGGTTTGAAAACTTTTAATTTCCCCCTCTTTTGTTAGTTTGGCTAACATATTCAGACCTCTGTTTGGACCATTCCTTAAATTTGCGATATGTGATTCCTGGTGTAAAATTAGGCCAACCAGCTAAAAATCTTCATTTCGTTTTCAATTTTATATTTGTTTAACTACTGTAAAGGTCTCCAGGGTGAATTTTGTAATGGAGTCCAGCTGTTTTTCATTTTCTCTAAACATTTTCTTATTGACGATCATAACTCGTATATAATCTCCCTCAACATTCAACTCTATTTCCTTCCACTTTGCTGTACAATTTGTGGTACACCAGCACATCAATGCCTTTAATTGTGTGACATAATAATAATTTTTGACATGTATTAGAGTATGTTTTACATTTATTTATTTGTTATCCTATCTCTTTTAGTACGTTGCCAAATATTATAAATGGTTGTAAGACTCTTAAAGGTGTAGCCCCCAAAAAATGCACTCAGCTGACTGTTGTCCAGCTTTACTGGCTGTAAATGTGCAACTATTTACCCGGCTGTGTCTGAGTACAGCACTTAGATGAAGACTTCAGAGTCCTGGCTGGATTAGTTCATGGTGCAGCACAAAGTAGCCCCATAACCAGGACAGGCTCCCAGATGGTGGCTGGATCATACAGAGGATTGACCCTGTTTCCTCCTCTGCTCTGGATTTGATAGTTTTTAATCCTGCCCCACTGACAGACTGACTGATCATCTGCTGATCAAACAAATTTCAGCAGTTGCTTTATTTTCCCCTCTCCCTGCAAATGTTGAACGTGACCTTCAAGAGCAACTAGAAAACAAGCGCGTCCGCAGGACAGGTGGTAGACACAGACCTGAAACAAGGCCAGGTCACAGCGTTTCAACAAACACTTTTAGATTTATCTTCAGGACATGGGTGACAATCATTTAACTCTTCTGAATGAACAAATCGATTAACTCTGAAGCTTATTTTACATAGTATAACTCTTTAATATTTCAAATATAATCCTCAATTTCCTCCTTAGAGGCGTTAAATCACTTGTGTCAAGCTCAAGGCCTGAGGGCCAAATATGACACTTGCTGACATCTTATCCAGCCCCCGACATTTTTAATGCAAAATTATTTTAATTATTGCTTCACATTTTGCTTAAAAACTGAGCATATTTTATTCAGTGTAGACTTCTTATAACAGATGGCCAACTTTGATGCCAAGAGAAAAATTTCAGTAATATTTAATGAAACCGATCAATCTTTTGTTGAGGAACTGGCAACTGAGACAAGACTTGGGTTAATGTCTCCTTCTTTGGGCTTTTCCCTCTTCGAGTCCTCCTCCTCCATCTCTGTCCTCTGCATCCTCTGTCCCCACTCCATCTACCTCCTTGTCCTCTCTAACTGCATCCATATAGCTTGTCTTTGGCCTTCCTAAGGCTTCCTACGGGTTAATGTATCATCTGAAATTAGCCCTGGGTTTGAACCAAGTTTTAATTTTTGGCACCTTTTGCTTTAAATGTACCACACAAAAAAACAGCATGCAGTAAAACAACACAGGGTTAAGTAATGTCCCTTTTCCACAGTACCTTTAGTACCGGTACAGTACGGTTCGACTCGGCTCGATACGGTACACGCTGTGTTTCCATTATACTTTCAGTACCGGTTCCAGTGGGCGGGGTTCAAACTGACATCACGTGCCTCACCAGCTGTTGGTGGTAAGAAGCTGAAACAGGTTTCAGTACAGGGTGAGAGGTTGTTTTTTAAGCTTCTGGTAAATTAAAAAGAATACAGATTATTAAAATG
>NC_056518.1:16558061-16574910 GCF_014905685.2 Nematolebias whitei
ACCCCCGTGACCCAGAATGGAATAAACGGGTAAAGATAATGGATGGAAGGATGGATGGTTTTGTTTCTTGAATACAGATTTTTTTTAACTTATTTTAGCTTTGTTTTAAAGTTTAATTCTTGTGTTGTGATTTGTACATCTGTGGGTTAGAATAAAGTTGAACTAAAGGCTGTATTTCTTCTTTAAACATCCATCCATTATCTTTACCCGCTTATTCCATTTTGGGTCATGTGGGTCGCTGGTGCCCATGTCCAGCAATCACTGTGCGAGGGGCGGGGTACACCCTGGACGGGTCGCAAGTCCATCACAGGGACACATAGAGACAAACAACCATTCACTCTCTTCTGTAAACATATTTGATGGGAATATTCATGAGAGATCCAATAATTTTGCAGTCGGCTCGAGGGTTCGAATCCAACAGCAGTCACATGCCGAAGTGTCCCTGGGCAAGACACTGAACCCCTCGTTTCCTCTGATGTGTGTCCCATCAGTGTATGAATGTGTTAAAGCTCTGATTAGTCTCTTTAGAATGATTTGTTCAATTAGCTTTGTAGAGATCTAGTAGAGTCTGTATGAATGGGTAAATGAAACACAGATTGTTGTGCAAAGTACTTTAAGTATCTCGATAAGATAGTAAGGCACTATAAGTACTGTCCATTTACCATTTACCATTTACCGGGAAGAGTCAGGAACCAGCGGAGCTCCATCTTGAATGCTCTGAATTTTGTCATCGGCCACCGAGCATTAAAAAAACGCCTGCACGTAAGCATTAGACCACGGTGTTGTCATTATTGTTTTTAACATTTTAAAAATAGGTCCAATCGCTCCTCGAGTTCGAACACCGGTAATCGTTAATGGCGAATCTCGTGTTGTGAGAAATTCTCATACCCCTCTAGTGACTCCGCCCCCTGACCAATCGGTGATAGACAGTGTTTGATGTCACGTTTTGGTGCCGGCTCGGCTCGCTTGGCACCCCAAGGGACTAAAAACGTGCCAGTTCCACGAAAAAGTGATACTGTATTGGAAAAGGGCTCGGAAGTGTACCAAACTGAGTCGAGTCGTGCTGAGGAGGAGCTGTGGAACCACCACCTCCCACAAACTAGGATGTAGGTGGAGATTATTAGCTCCCATATGTGAGTGGGTGGTGGGATGAAGGGCACTAGCCCCTTTGGGGTGGGGTGGGGGCTTTGAGAGTTAATATGTATCCCAGTTCAAGCTGCCTCCTCTCACGTGAGCACCGGGAAACAAACAAAGACCAGACCTGTTCCTAATCTAGGCACCAAATCAGCCGCATGAGGAGATTTAAAATAATCTGAGCCTCTCAGACAAAACACTGCGGGGCTCCACAACTTTAAAACGAAGCACGAAGGGAGTTTGCTGCGAGTTCTGTGCACAGAGCAGGATGGTGCATGAAAGTCCTGCTCGTCAGTTGCAGATAAGAATGGATGTTTTTTATCTTTACTCTATTTATAGCCACACAGAATGAGCGTGCACATGCAGTGTCTACAAAGAGCACTGTTTTCTTCATAATCCTGTCTGCTGCAGGCTGGGTGTTACCGTGCAGTAAGTGCACTGTTTCCCTGAGAGGCAGCTCTGAGATCAGCAGCCCAGATGGGGGGTGTCTTGAAGTAATCAGCTGTTTAAATGGGCTTGAGTGAATCTCATCTTCCTAAAGTTCAAATCAAGCCACGTCACCTTCGAGCCACGTCGAAACCAAGATTTATTGACAGATAACCTACAGAGGAGATCCGTGGAGCTGCTGGAACAAACAAAACCATTCATGTTCCTGTCTCTGGATGAGTTTTTTTGCTGGCTCCATCTTGTGATCTGAGAAGAAAAGGGGGAAGTGTTTCCAACATGAATGTAGGCCACAGACTTTCATTTCCCTGGGCTTATTATTTTTCTCCTTCAAGCTTATAAATTATGCAGAGATCCCGCCTCTTGAGCACGTTCAAAAGTCTTAAACACACCCCCATTCCCCCCCTCACCAAACTCCCTCCTCACTTTTTAATTTGGGGTTTCTCTCTGCACGCCTCTCAAGCACTTTTCTTTCTCTCCTCTGGTCCCTCCCCCTCTCTTTCAATCTCCCCCTCTTGTTTCAGGGATCCCTCAGTATGCAGGCGGGCAGATAAGGCAGCCGAACAGAGAACAAAGTGATAATCTTGTTAAGTCCTGGCAACATTCAGCTATAATGTTTGGTGGTAGCTTCAGGAGAGCTGGGAGCTACAGCTTCAATATGTTTTGTTGCCGTTTAGCTTCATGTTGTAACAGAGAGCAGGAGAGCAGCTGATGCATCTTCATGTATCTGACAGTACTCAGCTCTTACAAAAGAGTTTCAAAAAGCGATGCATCATAGGCCAACTTAAACACTTTTCTTCACATGATTGTGCAGTTTGACCTGTGCACCAGCTCTCTGCATCCCAGATCAAACAAATGAAGAAAGTGGATAGATGGAGGATCTTCAGTACCAAATGCCTCACGGACTTCTTATATGAAAAGTTCTTACAAACATGAGTCCTACCTTTTTGTGCCAACCTGTGATTTATCTTTGCAGCCTTTGTCCGTGGATCTGGATTTTATGTCCAGATCACTCCAAGTCAACCTATTTACATGTTGTGTGCAGCAACACCACAAGGTTTTTTTTTTTTACCTTCCAAAAGTCAAATTATCCTAAAAGTTTTACAAACCAAGCAGCTGGACCTCTATTCTGGAGTTGAAGACGTTTAACGTCCCATCAAGGAGCTTTATCAGTTTAACCAGGGGAGTTTGAAGATCCAAGCTTTAAACTGCACAAGAGTTGCAAGTTCATAAGCTGTAGGTGTTTTTTTAGTTCCCCACCATATAAGCATCTCATCAGTTTTAGGGCTTTGACACTTCTTGATGATTTTATAAAGAGAAAAACTGAGATTTAATTATTTTTGTTTGTGTTTTTTACAAATGGTTCTTTGAATGCATGGATTTTGGTCGTATTGTTGTAAAAAAAAAACTGGCAATTTAAAATCATTTTGATGAAATTAAACAAGTTTTATAATAATTTTAGTCTCAGCATTAAAATAGATTGTTTTACATTGCATCGGAGAAATTAATTTAAAAAAGGGTACTCATTTCAAACTGTAAAAACACATAAAGGTTATCCTGAGCAATAGCAAAAGTGCAGTTTAAATGAGTTCACTATAGTTTTCCAGATATATTAGCTTGAGTCACATGACTGACCTGCATGATGCTGGTTGTAGTCTGCGAAGGTTAACAAATATGGTGTTCAGGTGGAAATATAAAATTAAATGCAATAAAAGAGAACGAGTAAGAGAACTCAGAAATCCTGTCCATGCAAATCCCATCAAGACATCAAAACTGTTGAGCTTCTGCATCACAAACCGCTTTTCCATGGAGGTCACCATCATTTTCAGTCTCTTCTTCTGATTCTGTAGGTAATCAAACTCATTGATCCTCACAAATTTTTAGTTTTATGTTTTTATTTAAGGACGCGGTCTGGATTTTTCTTCTTTCTCATTTCTAGTGCATTTTCCACCCCTTCGTTGAGCTCCTGCTTTTGACATGTTTTTCTTATTTTTAACCCGTTCCATTGTTTTCATCTTTTGTTTCTTGCCACATCATTTAATTTTCCTCCTCTGTAAGTAGGGAGGAGGATCTTTGAGGCAGGCTCAGCCCCCCCTGCGCTCTGACTCGTCCACACTGTGTGACATGGAGCGAGACTGGGCTGTCCCCAGCATAATCTAAACACTCCCACAGCCTTTGACACAAACACACACCCAGCTGGCTGCTGTCAGCTCTCTTAAAGCTGTTTTCCCAGTCGGAGATCCAAAGACACGCAGCTGCAACCAGGAGGAGAACAGAGGGAGGAGAAACGAGGAGCATCCTCCTCCTCCTGTGAGACTCTGGTGGTTTATTCCAGCTTTCTCTCTGCTGGACTTCAGGACTTTTTGGTGAGAGTGGGTGTTTTTTTTTTTTAAAGAAGAAGAGAGTTCATATGACATAATCGAAGTGAATGGGTTGCCATGGTGACTCACCCAGGGAGTCTGACCCGTGCGGAGTGAATGGAGGGAGCGCCCTGTGAAGGATAAACTCTCCAAGAGGAGTCAGCAGGGGAGAGAAGGAGCAGAAGAGGAGTGGAGGAGGTCAGAATGGAGGACGGGTTTTCCAGCTACAGCAGCCTGTATGACACCTCATCACTGCTGCAGTTCTGCAACGGTAAAGCCAAGTCATCATCTCCTCCTGCTTCATGTTGACATGTCACCAGCTGGCTCAACTTCAGACCAGTGTGGGGACTAGTTCGAGTTCAGATAAAGTACTGCATGACTTTAGCATTTTCTCTGAGGGGACTAGTTAAGGATGGGAGGCGTGCACTCCAGGAATTTACAGAAAAACACAAACATTAAACAGGAAGATTCATGGTGAGGACCTGAGCTCGTAACAAAAACGGTCCCCTGCTCATGTCCTGCTCCCTGCCTGATCTGGTTCCTGGCAGAAGGATGAACCGATCCCGTTATGGGTGGGAGAGGGTGACTCAGGGAAATAGAACTGGATGACACATCAGTTTTTTGATTTAATGCCTCTAAGATTCTTGATTTATCTTTAAAATGTGCTTTAACAGGTCCCCTGCTGGAAAAGATTTACTTAACAGCCTTTTTTGGGGAAACATTTCTTTTGTTTGTGACTGCAGCTCCAGCGCAGTTTGTTGATAGCATCAGTGCTGACATGCCTGCAGATACAACCCTCTCAGAAACACACAGAGGGGATCAAAACCAACACAATGACCCGTGTCTTTGACAGATTAGTTGGTGTTTCTCGTCACCTAAAAAGCAATTACCATTACATAAATGTGAAAAAGACTCACCTTTCTACCACCAAGCTTTGGCATCTCCCTCTCTTTAAACTGTACGTTTCTCTGACTGTATTTAAAACTAATTACAAGTGATTGAAACTGACAGCAGGCACGAAGTTGAAATTTGAAGCACACGAAACTAAAAGAAAGAAGGATCTAATTTGACAGAGAGATGTGACTTTGCAACGGTTTATATGTGAACATTCAATCTGGTTCTGAAAAGGTCACACCTGCCACAGAAAACAAAGAGTAACAAAGGTGAACAGAGTGTACTTTCATTATTAGATCTGAGAGCAGTAATGGTTTGAAACAGGGTAAGAGAATCGTGTCTGCACGATGAGTAAAATTCTGGTATTTGTTGTTGGATTGACCTGAAAAACAGGTGTGTGTGGGAAGGTGTAAGAATTTTATGAGTTTCCCTGAGGAACTGACTGTCCTTTAAAGCTCCAATTAATCACTTTAGTGTGGCAGGTATAATGTTTTTTTTTTTTTTTCACATTTCTTGCATTTTTTTTCTTAAAGCTTAAAGTTTTGGTGGCAGAAAAAAAAGTTGTGTTTGCTCTCAGATAGACGTGCTGTGGACTGATGTCAGGGATTTTCCAGCTTACGCACACCCACACACTGAAATACTGAAACTGATGGAGCAGCATATTGCACATACCGTATTTTTCACCCTATAAGTCACGTTTTTTTTTTTTTGCACAATTTGCATGCCCTGCAATTTATATGCTGAAGCGACGTATTTATGATTTTTTTCTCATAATTATAAACCAATTTTATGCTGAGATATGACCATTTTCATTCATTCTGACATTGAAGATATTGGACACTACCATTTTCAGCTGCTAGATGGCACTTGAGGTGTATGGCATGCTGTTGTGTCATGTAATAGGTAAAAGTGGCTATTAATGGCGCAATCAGCTTGCCATACCCTGCCACTTTTGTCCAGCTCGCCTGTATCACTGCACCGCTGATGAAATGCAGCTGATTTGACCATTGAAGTGCATTTATTAAGTAAAAGTTCAACTGAGACACACCTTTGTTATAAAGTCGAGCAAACAAATAATTGTTTTAGGTGGTTATCTTGTTACATTTCAAAGAAAAGACAGCGAGTCCTACCGTGCACGCTCCTACTTCCGCGTATCGGCTTTTGAAAATGCAGCTGATTTGACCGTCAAAGTGCATTTATTAAGAAAAAGTTAAACTGACACACATCTTTGTTATAATTTCGAGAGAACAAATAATTGCCCATATTTCCAGGTTGTCAGCAGTGACTCATAATAGCTGCAACATATACGGCGAAGCGACTTCTTTATGGATTTTTCCACTTTATTAGCCATATGGACTGATGCGATTTATAGGGTGGTGTGATGTGTACGGCGAAAAATACGGTATATAGTTCAGCACACTTCCTTAATGCGTAAGCTTAAAGTAAAAGTTTGGATCTTTTAAAAAGAGGTTCTGAGGTTTCACACTGGTTCAAGCGAACACCGTTATCTAAACCTTCCCTTCGCTGTTGTTGCATCATCCAGGTGTTGCTGTTACACACATGCCACTTCCAGTAGGAATATAATAATAGTAACAGCATAAAAACCTGCAACGTGAAACTGAAAACGATGTAAGCGTGTATAAAATAGTATTTACACCAACGCGCTTTAGACAGCAACAGCCCACTTTGGTGCTGGCCCTGGTGTGACTAGCCATTAGCTCATCAGTCTGGTCAGAATTAGTTTCTATTTCTTGAACGTGAGACAATTCAAAGAGCTATCTGCAACAGATAAGATGTTATTTGTTCACGACCTTCACATAGAGCCCTGCTTCACAATAGCTGAACTGTAATTTTTTATGACTATTTGAGTTAAAGCAGTTATAGCATTCACAGGACCAGTATTTGGTGTGTGTGTGTGTGTATGTGTGTGTGTGTGTGCATGTGAGCGAGGCCTCTAGGCCAAACTGACATCATACTTCTTTGCCGTGCAGATCCTCTCAAAGCAAAAATGATGTCACTCATGCTCCTGTTTCTCTGTGTGTTGTGGAGCATCCAGCCACACTAATGCTCAGAGACTGGGTCAGCTAAATTGCAGAAACATGAGCAGGCTTTGTCCTGGGGAGGGCAGGCTCCATGAAAACGAGCCCCATTACCCCCTCAGACACGCAGACATCCCTGCTGATTACATTTGACGAAGGAAGTGAAGCCTTTTCCTGCACTGAATCCCATTTAGGGCATGTGCTTCTGGAGAGGAGTTTGAATTCAGTTTGTGTTTTGTTGCTTTAATGGAAGTTATGTTTTTAGAGTGAGCTCACGGATGCTCGGGACAGAAAGTACAGTCATTCAAGAACCGTCAAGTAATATCCCAGTTGTTTCCTGTTATGTCTGCCTGCGCTGAACCATTTCCCAAAAGCCAAAAATAGCTGCACGTTGACATCAACTTTGATATTCAAGTAATAAACCAAACATCATACGTCAATTTAATGAGGATGAACTTTTATTCAAACTGAGAAACAAGATGATTTTATTGTCTCTCAAGAGAAGAATTCAACTTTAAGTTTTATTTTTTCTGTCATTATTACCGTCCCTGCCATAAAAGGCAAACAATCAAAATGAACCACCGGATGGATTGTAATGAAACTATTCGAACGAACCAGCGATGCACAGAACACTTAAAGGCTTTAGCTTGAATTTTGCAATAAATCTCAGCATATTTAATTCTTTATGCCTAACATAAAATAAATATATATTCATAATTAATGTTATTATTAAGATCATCCAGCCCACTTACAGACATTTAACCCACAGGTTCATCATCACCCAAACAGATGTAATCAACTCTTTAGTTAACTTTAAGTCACTGATGTCCAAAGTGTGGCCCGAGGGCCATTTGAGGTCCTTGGAGAGATGTTGTGCGGCCCACAACTGCAGTTTAAGAATGGCATCTTTTTTTTTCCCAGCAGGCTTAAGAGGTTGATGCAGACTTTCTGCAAATTAGTTGATAATCCTTTTTTGATATAATGTTTAGGTTTAACAGCAAAATGGATTAAAATGGTCCTCAAAATGAGCAATATTAAACAAAATACAAACCTTTGGCTATAATCTATTTTCACTTCATGGCACAAAACACCAAACACCTCCTCCGATTTCTACCAGAAAGGAGATTTTTGAATAATGATTCTTGGATAAATGTTGCAGTTGATAAAATAATCAAAATGGAAATTGGACATTTTAAGTGAATATAACGTGGTGTCATCTGCATACGAGTTGATCAACTCTGTCTATGATCTGTTGTAGCGACTGACAGCTGGATGGTTTTTCAGAACTTCCATCAGCCTTTTAGTCCGTCCATGGTCCAAAATGCTGATCGACCACCTTTTTAAAAGGACAATTACTGAAATTACACTTTTGTTGCTGAGAACAGACTAAAATGAACTTTCCAAACACAAGAAAACAACAAATACAGACCCAACATATCAAATAATTTTTATTTAAAAGAAATATACAAGTTTCGTGTTTATGAGGCTTCTAATGTTTTGGATCTACAACAATTTAAAACTCTTTCTCCACCAACATTAGTAAACTTTTGCTCTTTCTCCAACATGTTGTTCACGTTGAGTTAAATTCACATTTTTGTGGCCCATGAGTCCTTTCATCTGGATAGTTTTGGCCCACATATGAAAAAGTTTGGACACCCCTGCTTTAAGTTATTCAAGTTTGGATCAGATCTGTGTATGTGACACCACCTTGACCCACACAGAAATGGAACAAGTTAACGAGTAGAAAAATTAAACCCCAGCAACGTGAGTCCATAAATAAAAAATGGAGGTATGCATTAGTGAGCGTGCAGATGAGTGGAACAGACATGAGGTCTGAAGAAATCAATAAAGACTGGGGCTGCTCTGATGTTTCTTGGAAGATGTTTGGACACAGATCTGATGTGACACGTCTCCATCCACCCCCCACCACCCCTTTACTGGCTGTGCATCTGCAGGTATCTCCATCTGATCATTACCAGCTACATTATCTTTGAATGGATGATAAAAAAAACAAAAAACAAGATGTCTGTGAAAGTAGCTTTGACTTCATCTTGCTCCTTTTAAAATAAATCATTTAAATGAACATATTTAAACCCACTGCAACCTGCAAAAACAAACTCCGTGAACATGACAATAAAAGGGAGGAGTATGAGGAAATGATGCGGCTCCGCTCATCTGTGACCACATGTTTCAGAAGAGCAGTCTCATAAATATCGACGTGAACTGGGTCACTTATCTTCTTCTGCTGAGTCATTTCATGACCAGAATTGATTTCCAATATTGTGTCCGTGGAGGAGCACACCTTTTTATCCATCTTGTGTCCTTTTTGTCTCAAAACACATTTTTAAAAACAACTCCTCTCCTTCACCTTGCTTCTGCTCTGCTCTTTCTCCTCCTCGCCCGTCCTCGGGCTCTCTCATGCTCTCTCATGCTCTCTGGTTGATCTTGTACGAGGTGCCGCTCTCTGCTCACAGATACGACGGTGAAGACGTAGAGCTCGTTAAAGCGAGGGCTCGTCTAGCTTACTGTCAGGATCTGTGGGGCCTGTTTTCCTGGAAGAAATGATGTTGCTCGTGTAGGTTGACCGAACATGGCCCATTATTTATGTAACATTTACTGTAGCAGGTTGTGTAACATCTGCAGGGCAAAGATTTCACAAATCTATTAGTTGCTGTTCAACATCTTTAGGAGTCTGCACGTGCACATATCAAGAAGTGAACCTCTGAGCTTAAATATGTTTTCAAAGACGCTTATGTAACACATTAAAGGGACAGTTCAAATCTTTTCAGGTGGATTTCAGGTTTTTTTTTAATACCTCAGTTTGGAGAACTCTTGAAGCTTTAGTTCATCCTGTGGTGTTCAAATGTGTGGTTTGTCTTGTGATGGATGGAATAATCAGTGTAAATGATTGTTTTGGTACTAGTAAAAAGCCCATATTACATTATGTCAAGCAGGTTTCCTCTCTTTCTTCCTCTCTGGCACACATTCCTGCAGCCTCGTCTCATGACCTACTAAAACAATCAGGCATGTGAAGCAGCAGCGTTTGAACTCCTGTTCTAAATATATCCGACTTTATGCGTGTGTGCTTTTAGGCCCAACAATGAAGAGCTCACAGCGTGTGTGGTGCACGGCTGAGCACTGGAGTGAATCTTTGCGTCTTTCTGTTCAAGTTCATTGTGGGTATTTGTACAAGGTTGAGGGAGGAGACGCACGGGCGGCACGAGACCTCGGACATCATGTCAAAGATGCTTAAAAATACCACAACAAAACCACGCGCTCCACTCTGCACGGTGACACAAAATGTGCTCAGCCGAGTGTGGAATGTTACCTGTGAGGGGGGTGACTGTAATAAATCACATGAGTCAGACATTATTTTTAGTTTCTGCTTGATGTTATGTTGAATCAGAGAGACAGTGAGGAATGTGCTGAACCGAGCAGCGATTTAGCACATCACAAAACCTTTTTATAAGCAATTAATGATTAATTTATTAAATGAGGGAAAGTGAGTTGGCTGGACTCCATTGCTCCCAGTCTGTGTCAGCATTCTGCTTCCAGTAGGTTAAAGTGATCTAAAGCATGGATGTTATATGATTAACCTCTTGGTTGATTTGGCCTCATTGGCCGTCCAGTGTCTGCTGTTAATGGAAGACGCACGAGGAGAGATCCTGCTCCCCCCCACTGCATATCTTCTGAGCAGATGGGCAGGGTGGGGAGAGTCCCATTAAAAATACATCCATCAAGAACACAGGTGCAGAGATGAGGGGAGGAATGAGACAATGATCGGCTTTGCTTTCCACTCGATCGCTGTTTTTGTGTGTGTGTGTTGATAGAAGACAATTTGTTCTAGTTTTATTGTAACAATTCTGGTTTATGTCAGAAATAATGAGAAACACCTGTAAAAACTAAAGCCTATAATACATAATAATAATAAAAAATTGCTTATTTCTCCATTGACGATAAAAATCATTAGTCGACCAGAATTTAAATCTTGAAATAATGTAAGCAATCAAAATTTTAAAGCAGCCTTTACAGTACTGCTGTTTTTTTTTTTTTTTAAAGAGCTACCATTTATGCACCTTTGTAAGACTTTTTTCTCATTTTGCAACACATTTTATAACGGAGTAAATGTACATAAAATCAGTAAGTCTGTGTGCATTTTCTCCCCTGTTGTCTCTGTGCCACTGCTTTTACATTCTCACATGCATTAGTTTCATTCTCCCCAAAAATAAAAAAATAAAAAGGACTCTTCCTGTTTCACTGCTCTGATTCAATCAGCCTCGAATCAAAAGGAACGTGATAACATAATCACAATAATAGCTTGCATTTAAAACACACTTCATATTTTTAAAGTGCTACAAACAAAATAGTTCAAAACTCCACAGAGCTACATTTAAAGAAAAACATGGTTTGCGTGTAAAATACAGATGTTTTTATAAAGGTAAAACAAAAAGTTACGCTACTAGTTTGGCTGCTTTCAAGCTATTCTAGCCCTTCCTAAATGCAGCCAGCAGGTATTTGATGGTATTTTTTTACATTCCTGCCATAACTTCCTGAAAGGCTTCTTTTTTTATTATTTGCAAAAACATTTTTACATCAATAAACAGTAGGATTTCCTGATGACATCGCTTGTTGAGTTAAACTGGGGAACATCTGGAGAACAGACACTAACAGGAGGTGTTTGGTGCAGACTGGCTTCTTTCATTCAGAGAAAATCAAACTCTGATCTCTTGTAAACTTAACGAAGCAGCTCTTAACCTAACCAAACAACCTGCGTCTGAGTTCACGAGTGCAGTCGGCTCTTTATGGGCCTCGCTGTATTGGTTGATTCGTACCATGAAATGCAGAATGTGTTTTACAAAAGGAAAGGAAAGTGTTGGATCGACTTTTATCTATAAAGTCACACAGTAAATATTCATCGTTGCTACAGCAAGAAGGGACACTTTAATAAAGCGGTCTTGTTCGGGTCTGAGCTCATTCAGATTAAACACAAGTCAGCGTGTCAGACTTGATGGAAAAACTGAATTTAAGAAGTGCAAAGAGAGAGTGCATTGTTAAAACAGAATGCAGTGACTGCTGCAGCACTAAGAGAAAAACAGTCCATTTGCATCATTTCTCCGCTGTTTTGCTGTAAGTCATCAGGACAAATGGACATTCTCTCCCCCCATCAAATTGCAGACATACGACCAGAGCTCAGGATGTGTGCGGCGCTCTGTCGCCGTGGAAATCTGGTTCTCCATAACAACACTGTTACTGGTACACCAGTGCACACACTGGATGGAAGAAGCACTCGCCGGCTGTTCCTTCCTGGCTGTTTGTTATGTGGGGGACAAAGCCCTGCTTCATGTGGACTAAGGTTGGGGCTGAGAGAGGCTTGGAGCTGCAGGACTTTGGGTTTCTGGAAAGTCACAGCTGTAAATAAAACATCTGTCTGCAGCTGTAGTTTATTAGTCTTTTGTGCCTTCTATCTCTTCTCCTTAGTCCCAGTCCTGCCACGCCCACTTCCACATGCACCTTGTTTACCTGTCACAGCTGCAGCCACTTATTCTATTTACTTTGTTTGTGTTTATTCTGTTTCCAGTTGAGCATTATTGGTTTTCTTACCACGTCTGGTCCCTCTCGCTTTATTCCTTGAGCTGATCCTCCCCCCTAAGTAGATTTAGCCGCCATGTCCGTGTTTTTGTTTATTTTCAGAGCTATATGTTCAGGGGCTATGTTTTGAAGTGAACCATGTCTTCCATCAGTGTCCCCCATACAAACCATTTGACATTTGATTGTAAGGCCATCCTTCCATTTGGTCAAAGACGCCACCACAGCTGCCCCAGATTAATTTGATTTTAAGAGTACCAAATTAAATTATTCTCCGTTTAATGGGTTTTATAGAAATGCATCTTCAAAACAGATCGTTATTTTGCGCTGCAGTTTCCCTCAGCTCTTTGCTCAGTTCCCAACCTTGATGCCAACAATTTAAACATTTTGTGCTCCTTAAATTTAATGTCCATAAAGCTGTTGTAATTATTAGTTTTCCTGGTCTGATACATGTAAAACCAGCCTTCCTGGAGGGAACACTGGTCTCCTGCATGCTGCTTTGAACACCAAGGTTTTAACAAAGGTCTGTTAGAGCTGTGTACAGTACAAGGTGGAGGAGCTGTCTCCTGTTTGACCTGGTTTTGACTGCAGACAGAATGTCTCACAGAAGGATGGAAAGATTTAACGTGCCCACAAGAGGAGAGCAAGAGCCCTAATGTGGGGGAGGGCGGGTGTTTGACCTCTCAGCTCCTCTTTGACCACTGTCTGACCTCTGTTCAAACACAAACCAACACCCCTCTGCTGCTTTTTTTGTCCCTAGCTTCTTTTCAGCCATGCTGTTTGGACATAAAAACACCCCTCCCTGCTCTTTCTCCCCCCTCCCTTTGTGCTGTCTGTTCTCTCCTCTTTAATCTTCCATCAACTTGTGTTTGAGGATTTCCTTCTCTCTGATCCACCTCCAGATTTCTTTAGCCCTTGTGGATCAGGAGGCACCTGTTTGTCTAATCTGATTACCGTGTTTTCCGGCCTATAAGTCGCATCAGTCCAAAAATGTCTAATAATTTGGAAAAATACATAAATAAGTCGCTTTGCCGTATAGGTTCCATCTATTACGTGTCACCGCTGACACGTCATGTTTGTTACGCATCAACGCTGACAATACGGAAATGTGGGCTGGTGTTGTGCCAAAAATCGATTGGCTGCCAAAAGACGGCCAAGGGAGCGTGCACGAGAGGACTTTAATAAGAACTTAACAAGATTAATACTTAAAAACAATTATTTGTTTGCTCAAAATTATAACAAAGGTGTGTCTCGGTTTAATTTTTGTTTCGTAAATGCACTTTGACAATCAAATCCGTTGTATTTCAAAACCTAATTTGCAGAAGCGGGAGCATGCAGAGGGACGAATCGCTGTGCATTTCTTTAAAATTTAACAAAATAACCACCTAAAAACAAATATTTGTTTGCTTGATTTTATAGTAAAAGTGTGTCTCAATTGAACGTTTACTAAATAAATGGACTTTAATGGGCAAATTAGCTGCATTTCACCCGGGGCGGTGCAGCGAAATGAAGCTGATTTGACAGTAGATCCAGCTGGATGAAGGTGGCAGGTTATGGCAAGCCGATTGTGTCATTAATAGCCACTTTTACCTATTACATGACACAACGGCATGCCATATATTTAGGGCCATCTAGCAGCTGAAAAAAGTAGTGTTAAATATTTTCAGTCAGAATAAATGAAAACTGTCATATCTTGGCCAAAAATTGGTTTATAAATATGGGAAAAAAAATTATAAATGTCATTTTGGCTTATAAGTCACAGGGTATGCAAATTAGGCAAAAACTTATAGGCCAGAAAATACGGTAGTTAAAACTCCACAGTCAAGCAGATTGTAGGTATCAAGGCTCCTGCTTCTGCTCACATTCTCTTTCTTTTCTTAAATCTTTATCTCATTTTTTTAAATAATAAGAACTAAAATCATTTGGGAATTAGTAAATTTAGCTATTTCAAGCATATTTCTATTTTTTGTTACTGATTTGCACTTGAAGAAACTACAATAAAGCTGAGAAAAAGCTGGACATTATTTATTTTTAAGCATGATTATTGGTTTTCTTATCACTTCTGTCTAGATTTGTGCAAAACTGCAACTGTTTCATAAAATTACAACTGAACAAACAACTGAAATCGAGTCCCTTTAGCCCGTCAGGTAGGATTTGGTCCAGTTATTTGTGAGCAGGGCCAGATTTTTTTCAGCAAGTTCTAGGAGAAATGGTCGCCTTAAAGGCACATTCTGCACCAGCGGAACCAGAACCATCAGGCCAGTAATGTTCAGAATCAAACCTGCTGGTTAGATGGTACGAAATATCACAGATGTGCAGCAGTGGTGATGCCATCAGGGCCTTTTTGTAATAAAAATAAAAAGTAGTCAGAGTGTTGTGACAGGCGGTTCCTGCAGCCGTTTGCTTCTTTGATCTCTCTTTGTCTTTTTAAAGCAAACACTGTGGTTTTATGAAATCTTTTATTGTGACGCAGTTTTTCTTCTAAACTTTCCATTTGGTCATTTAGTGCAGCTTATCTGTCCTGCCGAGAGAGAAAAAACATTCGGCATTTTGTTTGTCACAAAAAGATAGCTGTTAAGATAGTTCAAGAGCATCCTTCACATGTTTAAAGCATTTCTGAAGTGTTTGCGTCGTCTCGAATCCCTGCATGCTCTGCGTGGTGAACAAGCGTCATCTTCAAATCCAGATCAGCTCAAGGCTGCAGCAGAAGATATGTTAAACACGAGACCATCACATTTTCCTTGACGCTCAGCTATTTCCCAATGATTGTTTTTGTCCTTGTGCTCCTTTATTGCTTTGATTCTTGTGGCTGATGGGGTTGTAAAGGAGGGGGAAGCACTTCTGCTTGCACTGGTGTTCGTTATTGATGCAGTGAAGGCAGCAAATGACTCAGAGAAAAGGTGAAGATGTAAACGGGGAAATGAACTGGTGTGCAGGGCTGTTATCTGAAGTGGTGGTCGAGCACTTGGACGACATTGAGCATTAGAAAGCAGCAATAAGGGCAGCAGATAGATTTGTCTGAAAGTGGTGACCACATGTTGACCAGATAATAAAGCAAGATCAGAGAGAGAAGCTGATGACGGACTGGTGTGATGGAATGGGCACGCTGGGCAGAAAATGTGATCTATAGCCGAATCCTCAGAGTTTGAGCTGTCACTCTGTCATCATGGACGAACACAAAACCTCTCTGACCTTTTCTGGTTCTGGCTGGAGCCATGACTGTGGGTCAACGTCCCTTAGATGCTGCAGGAAGCTGCGTGACAGACAGAGGATGCTGGTCAGGGCTGTGACAGCCAGCGATTGTTCTCATCGTGTCAGTGTTAGGAGCAGACACACAACAGACTCTGCACTGACGACTGAAGCTTTATCTTGAATCGTTCACATTTAAATCTGAATATGAACAAGAATCGCTTTAAAGGAATCTTTTCAGGTGAGCAGAAAGACATTTATGTCTATTTGGGTCATGGAAACATCTGTCTCTTTAATATGAATGAACAACGAAACGGGATTGTAAATTAATTTGTAATTATTATAAAGGAACTTTAGTGTAACTGGTTCTCATTTAATCTAGATTTATCGTAACTTCCGCCATACTTGTTGCACCGCCGTATAAGTCGCATCAGTCCAAATATGTCTAGAAAAGTGGAAAAAATCCATAAATAAGTCGCTTTGCCGTATACGTCGCATCTATTATGCGTCACCACTGACGTGTCGTGTTTGTTACGTGTCACCGCTGACAACCCAGAAATGTGGGCCGGTGTTGTGCCAAAAATCGATAGGCTGTCAAATGGTGGCCGCGGGAGTGTGCACGGGAGGACTTTAATAAGACTTTAACAAGATTAACACTTAAAAACAATTATTTGTTTGCTCGAAATTATAGTAAATGTGTGTCTTAGTCTAACTTTTGCTTAATAAATGCACTTTAAATGCACAATTTCATTTTTTTCAAAGTGAATGTTAGTATCTCAGTAATCCAGTTAGTGGACTTAATTTCCTTGGAACCAAATTACAGCAGAGTCCATTTATTTGAGGGCAAACATTTGCAGAGTTTTCTCTCAGAGGCGTCATGAACCTTCTGAGAAGCTTTAGTTTGCCGTCAGGCTCATCATGCTACTGCGTTCAGCAGCGTGTCTGAAATCAAAATGTCTTGTATGATTCAAAGTTTGTTTTCTCAGTCATCCAGGTATATAACAACAAAAAAGGTTGAATCATGTCATCTGGACTTCGTTTTTTTTGTTAAAAAGAAACGTTTCGCCCCTCATCCAAGAGGCTTCGTCAGTCTGAGGCCTAGCCATCTGGTATTACCCAGAAGCCACCCTGACTCTTGTGTTTCAAGCCTGCCTCAGATACCCCTGAAGTCTGGCCTTTTCACTAATGGTTTCAAAAACACAA
>NC_056518.1:16575310-16594543 GCF_014905685.2 Nematolebias whitei
AAAAAAAAAAAAAAAAACGAAGTCCAGATGACATGATTCAACTTTTTTGTTGTCTTGTATGATTGTTTGAGGATGTTTTTTAAAGAGGTCAAGAGCCGTTCCAGGTTTTAAAACGTGGCGGGGGGTTAAACACAAACTGCAGATCAGCTTAATCACCTGCAGCAGTCCCCTCTCATGCATAATGCATCAAACTCTTATTACAAGTCTGCTGGGAAAACACAGCAGAGATTTACATGAATATTTAATCAAACTTCAAAGTCCAAACTGAGGAGACCCCCCTCCAGAGTGTGTGTGTGTTTTCAGTAATGAAGTGGACCCCGGGGGTCAAAGGTTGTGTATTAATATGTCAGGTGGAGACATAATAATAATAATCTGTTAAACAAGACGAGGGAACAGACAGATGATGCAAACAGGCACAAGAATCAGTATCTCGACCCGCTCCTGACCCGGTACAACACATTTACGCGTCTGATTCTCGCCTCTCCTCAGATGACAGCGCGTCGGCCGCCAGCAGCATGGAGGTGGCCGATCGCATCGCCTCCCTGGAGCAGAGAGTCCAGATGCAGGAGGACGAGATCCAGCTGCTCAAGTCTGCTCTGGCCGATGTGGTTCGGAGACTGAACCTGTCTGAGGAGCAGCAGGCCCTGGGGACACGACGAGGACCCACAAAAGGTAACACTCTGTCCAGAAGCTGGATTTAAAAAAACTGTTTTCACAATCTGACTTGTCTCTCCATCTTCTGGGCCCTTGTGTTTTTAAATGCATTAAATATAGACCCTGCTATGATGAGAAAATCCCCGTCAGCAGACAGCCATGTTGGGAAGTCAGGTAGGCTGACTGTGGTCTGGCTGATTTATGTAACCACTTCACTCTGCAAGCATCTTGCATGGTAGACATGAAATAGTTTTGCACCTTGATACAACTGGCAACAATGGTGTACCACAAGGCTCAGTCTTAGGACCCACCCTCTTCACATTCTACATAAGCAATGTAGGTCAGTTCATTCCTGATTCATCCTTACACCTCTATGCCGACAACACAGTTGTTTATTGTCGAGCTAGAACAGTTGCTAAGGTTTTCCAGCTTTTACAGTCTGCAATCAACATCATCCAGTCAGATTTGTTCTGTCACAAACTGGTGCTAAATGCTGATAAAAACCAAAGGGATGTTGTTTTCAAACAGGAAGTCGATACCAGCAGTTCTTCCTTCTATCTCATCTACAAATGGTGTTCCTATTGAGTTTGTAGATTCTTACAAATATTTGGGAATCTTGGTCGATTTGCATCTCTCTTTTAAGCTTCACATCTAAAACAGGTCTCTCTTGTAAACAAGTCCTCATGACTCAATGAGACTAACCTGTATAAATAAAGGTTGAATGAAAAAAGAAAAAGTTTTAGGACCTGCATACATAAAGATTTGTATGAGGACTCAGTGTCACTATAATAAGAATAAAATTCACCTGAACCAGTTTAAAGTCTTAAATTAATAAACTAGATGCAGGTTAATTGTAACGTCACTCTAAGACTGGTTTGATTTGCTCATCTAATTCACTGTAAGTGAACAAATAAGTAGATATTCTAAGTTGTTTCTTTAATTTGAGTCGGGATGTGTTTTTACTCACGAGGGAAATCTTCACACTGTGTTGTGCTTTCAGTGTTTGAAGCAAAATGACCTCATCTGAGCGTGATCAACAGCATTTTTCTGCTTCTTTTAGCAACAATTCAAAATATGTAAAACGTCAGCAGCGATGTTTGTCATGAGCTCGTCTGATGTTTGAATGTGAAGTCAAACACACTTCAAGAGTTTTATATGGCCTAAAGAATTAACTGATGAGGCCGAAACATGAGGTGAGCTGCTGCCAGAGTTATTGTGGATGAATTGAGTTTCACTTTAGTTCAGGAGGATGACTCAACACTCTCAACACACTCACTGACGAACACAAACTCTTATGATTTTTATCATATAAATATGGCACCAATGTAAACTGGGCAAAGCAGCTTGGATTTTTCCTTCCAAGTGGCATTTGCTACAGTGAAACAAAAACATGTTTGAACCTTTGTCAGTCAATAACATAGGTTCACATGTTTTTCTTCTATATTTCTTACCTACAGCGCCTTTAATTCTAGTTTTTTTTTCCTCAGCAGCTTAGAATGTTATCAGCCATTAAACGGCCGTTATTAGTTGTTATCATCCCCATAAGTTGCCTTCAGACTGTCCATCCTGTACCTCCTAGTAGGTTTAAAGGCACGTTCTTATCGCTGATAATATGCCACTTTGCCAGCATGTAAAACTGTAAGCTTTTTGTTGTTAACCCTTTTCCTAAACCTAATCTTACACCAAAACTTAATCTCCTGACCTTTGACATATAATCAGCAATAAGAATGCACCTTTAAACCTACTAGGAGGTACAGGAGGGACAGTGTGAAGGCAACCTATGGGGATGATAAGTAATAACGGCCATTTAATGGCTGATAACATTTGAAGTGGGTGTTTTTTCTCCTGTTTCTTGGAGGCACCCCTCCCAAAAGGCCTAGTTGGCTCAGATTTTTCAGCTGTTCTAATGTCTAACTCTGGATCAGCTTCTCATTCTTTGTGTTTGCAGAATAACTAAACACAAAGCAGACGTGCAGATGTTACATTTTTTTTGGACAGGTAGAAGCAGACAGACATTTTTTTTAGCTGAATGCAGACTTTCAGTTTGAAAATAACAAGTGAAAATACATTAAAGGTGAATTTTCTATTCTATACTGTCTGTCTGTATGTGACGTTACTAAAGCTGACACTGACAGAAGCTCTGCTGTTCTTTTCTTTTCTCCAGCCAGGCCGATGATTGCCACTCTGCCATTACGGCCCACAGTAAACAACGGGACCGTCCTACCAAAGAAAGGCACCATGCCCTCTCCGTCCGGATCTGGATCCAGGAAGGACGGCAGCGCAGCAGCCAACAAGAGGTGAGGACACAGAACCTGCACCCCCCCCAACGAATTCCAGACTGAGTTTTTGGGAAACATTTAACTTCTTACAGCAGGGATAGACTTGATCTGAGCAGAGTGTGTAGCCCTGCTTCACTGCTCTGTCAGGCCTCAGTAACTCTGGTGGAAAGGTTCGGCCCACACAGCCAGGCTGAGAGTTTTATCTTTTCACAAGAGACGTCTCCGTTTATATCTGTCTCTGCTGTTTCAGCCATAACATTTCAGTCATTTATATCAGCCGAAGCCTTTGACATTTAACAGATCTGATACAACAAGAGGCACCACTGTCAGCGCGGTGTGTGTGTGTGTGTGTGTGTGTGGACAAGTGAAGGCCAAGTTATAAATCTTCTCTGCCAAGAGAATAATAGCCTTTTCCCTATCCTGGATGACATTATCATAATTCAATGAGGCCTGCAGACACCAGAGATCTGCTCCAGTCCAAACAGATGTTCCTTCTCTAATTGGGGGGAGGGAGAACGTTTTTAAATCTTGCCAACGCTCATTTTGAGGTTTACTGAAGAAACTGTGCTTGAACTGAAACGTGTAAGAGTTCGTTTTTACTGTCTTGACTCGTCCTCTCTGTTTAGGTTTTGTTCTCCTCATTTTTCCCGTCCTGCACGTCTGTTCCATAGCATTGTCTCTTTAGCAACACCATCCATGATGTTTTGTCTTCTACAATGTGACGTCCTGCCGCTCTGCTCAGTTTGTCCTCTCTGTCTCTTTCTGACAGAAGACTCTATCTGCCCTTCAGGTGAGAGTGTCATAACTGGTAACTAAACCTAATCTTCAGCTATTAATCCATCAATAAAATCTGATTTCTCCCACTGCCTCTCTCACTGGCATCACTTTGCTCTTTAAAGGTTTGGCCTCATGTGTTTGCGTCGATCTGTTTTTGTTTATAAAGCCCAGCTTGGTCACAGTCCCATTAAAACAGCCAGAAACACAGCTGTCTTCAATGCCCCGTGGCCCAATTACATCCGTACGACTCCTCGTGGGACAACCAACCGAGCAGTTGTTTCTTTCTCTTGCTCCGTTTATCAGAGAACAAGCACAGAACAGATGACACTCCCTGGCCAGGTTCAGGGTTGGAATCTGCTTTTTCTCCCGTCAGACGGATCAGACTTACCGAAATGGAGAGTTTTATTATTTTGTTGCTGTGGAGAGTTTGGCAGCTTTCTACATCTCTTGCTGCAATTATTAACTCAGAGAAAAACAAAGAATCACATTAAAAAGTGTATGCTAGGATAAGTTGTGACTGTAGTTATGGGTAAAAACACTGTTATATGTATATATATAGATATATATATATATATATATATATTTATATATATATATATATATATATATATATATATATTCTGTCTGATCTGGTCTAATTTGCAATTTGTGTTTTGTCATTTATGATTTTAATCCATTTATTGTTTAGATGCCTCCTGTTTTTTTCATTTTATTTTATTGTTAAAGACTGACCAGGTCCTTTTCCAACAAGAATCAAACATACAAATAAACATCTAAATATCTGATTATTTTTACCTCCAGACTGATTTTAAAGCCACTTCTCAATTAAAGAAATATCTCAAATATGTATTCTTTTATATCACCACATCTCTGATGAATAAGTCTAAGACAAAATGGCCGTACTTCTTAATTGCTTTGTCTTGATAAACCTTTTTTCAATTTTATCATCTCTGTGGCTATTTTCAAGTGAGTAGCAAAAGAACTTTTCCATTATTCCCATTAATCCTCACATTTATATTCTTAGTCTTGTGAGCTGTAAAGAGCTTTTTCTGAACTTCTGTAGGAGGAAACAGAGACGAGTGAAGTGATTGAAGGCCTCATCAGGTCAGCATGATGAACCTTGTCTCATTTCAGCTGCATGTTCATTTAAATGGCGTTAAGGTCAAATAATGCAAACATTAAACTTTAGCTCTACTTTTTTTTGAACATCCGTGAGTTTGCAGGATTGTGTTCAGCTTCAGATCCACCAAATGTGGTTTAAAAATAGAGCCAGTGATGGATGAAATTAGGCTTTTAAAACAGAAGAGCGGTGTTCATCATGTGGAGTCTGATTCAACCTGTTCTGAGGCCAACCTGCTTCTTGTAAAGTCCGGCAAACTGCAGCAGGTCAACACAAAGTTGTGTTTTGTTCCCCCCCCCCGCGCTCACTCGTGGAGCTTCCATTCCTCTTCAGCAGCTTTAGTTCACTTCTGTGGGAGAACACCAACAAAAGCTGTGCTTCTGTTTTCTGTCCTTTTCCCAGCAGCACTGTGAGGAGAGCCAACTCGAACGAACACGTAGGGACTCTAACTCGTAAGGATTCAGGCGACTCTAAGGGCAACCGAACCAGGGCCGGGTCCACCGGCAGCAGCTCCAGCAGCAAACGGAGCGACAGGTAGCCGAGCGTGTTTTTCTCCTGGGCTCAGTGAGATGGAAGGCTACTCTTGTTTTCAATCTTCTAGTCCGGGGGTCTGCAACCTGCGGCTCTGGAGCCACACGCGGCTCTTTGGCCCCTCGGCGCGGCTCTTTCAAGCGTTGATCAAAACTAACTTTAAACTGAATTTTATTGGTTCTTATAACAACAAAAAGGACTGGTTTTAGCAGTTTTTTCTGTCATTTGCTTTGCAAATATGTGAATACTAGAACTAATAGGAGTAAAACATACTTTAACTTTATTTAGTTGCAGTAGGATACTTAATTTTTCCACAATTAAAATAATTTACCTAGACCTGCATAGTTAATTGTTATATTTTTTATTGGGAAAGAACATATTTTTCCTTCTTTACAAGAATCTTGTCTTTTTTTTTTGTCTGAAAATGTACAAATATTAACAGATCATTAGGTATTTTCAGCTACTGGTCAGAAATTTGTCCTCCAACAAACTTAAAGTGGTCTGAGGGCCGCCAGTTGAGAATCCCAGTTGTAACAGGTTTAGTGGCTCCGGACACGTTTCATTTAGTGAACAAAGGCAGAAATGGCTCTTTTGATTGTAAAGGTTGCAGACCCCTGTTCTATAGTCTAACCGAGCAGGAAACGCACAACACGAAGAGGTGATTTGACATTCTGAGTTGGGGTGCTGATTGACAGCTGTGTGTTTACTCGTTTACTTTGCAGCAAACAGAAGGATCCAGTGTTCAACGCAGGTAAGAGTCTGCAGACCTTTGAGTTTCCCTGCTCCAACAAAAATCAAACGCTCAGTGGTTCTCTGTGTCTGTAAAGTGATTTAAGATTCACGTCTAAAGACATTATGGAGTGTTTATCTCATTTTGAAAGAAGCATGCAGCACACAGAGGACCACTCCGAGTTGTGACGTCCCGTCTTAAATGTCCAAACATTCACGTTGTTTCCCATGATTTCACGTTTAACCTCATCCATCTCTGCATCCTCACACCCAGCTTCTCATCCTCATGAACCTCTTCTATTTGGTTTCACTTTAAAGAAGCTTTTACAACAGTTTTTGTAAGAAAAGTGCTCAAATGTGACTTTAACACATCTTCAATAGTAGCAGGAGCCTGCTGGGGTTTATTCAGTCGGATGTAAACTTTACATAAATACATGAATGCATTTTTCTTTGAATGCAGCCAGTAGTTAACTATTAATGTGCAGCATCTGGAGCATTTATTTCCAACTGGACCAAATAGTTTCAGAGTAACAGGAACAAAATAAATGTGTTTAAAAATTCTTAAATTACTCTTCTGAGCCTCTATAACAAAAGTGTTGCGTGTCAGCAGCGGTAGTTGTTGAAACAGAGCAGGTTTTATGTTTTTATCAATGCTTTTATCTTTATTTTTTTAAGATTTCAAGACTATTTAAAGCTAAGAAATGCACAAAGATAAGCCTGAAGTTTGTCTGACTGCACCATCATAGTTTATTCAAACAGGAAGCAGGAAGTGGAGCGGGACTGGTTCTGAAATGATCAGAACCTCCATTCTCAGCACACAAAGGATTTTCCTGTAAACTGAACTGATGCACGAAAAAAAGTCTGAATCCAGACTTTTTACAGGATAATATAGACAATTAACAAAAACAGCTTCAACAGTCTTCTGTGCATATTTTAGAAAAATGCAAACTATTATATGTTTGTATATTATGTGCATTTATGGGTTGAAATGTTGCTGAAAATGTCAAGCATGCTGATCATTTCAGGCAACCGGAGCATCAAATACAAAATAAGGCTAATCAAAATAAGTGAAATGAGATTTTATGCAGAAAACGTCACTTTGCTTTAACTGATTTTACCTTAAATTAAGCTTTTTTTCTTTATTTAAATGAGACGTTTGATCAGTTTTGTGCCTGAAGCTGGTTAAACACGAGTTGCAGTAGGTGCAGGAGAGGCATTTAGCACAAGCTGCAGAGAAAACGAGCGCTGATTG
Organism: Nematolebias whitei; assembly: GCF_014905685.2. Lineage (NCBI taxonomy): Eukaryota > Metazoa > Chordata > Actinopteri > Cyprinodontiformes > Rivulidae > Nematolebias > Nematolebias whitei. The sequence continues at coordinate 16,582,653 of NC_056518.1, forward strand.
AGCGGACGAATTCGGGTTTGTTGAAAACGTCTCGGACAGATGTTGAGCAGCAAACAGGAAGTGCTCTCACATTAGGACACACCAGCAGGTGAGAAGTGACCGCCCTTCATCTGGTGCTTGTGTGTCTCTCTGTGACCTTTACAAGGGATGCGACGTGTGACCCACTGCAAAGGTAGGCCAGGCCCCGTCTTCCCCGACTCACCCTGACCCCCACCCCTGTCGTCACAGAGACATTTCGCCTTTACTCCTAGTTGGAGTGTTAAAAATACACGATTTGGATATTTTAAATCTAAATTTCACCTAAAATTTTAGAGCACTGTCCAGATGAGGGCAGGAGTGGGACAAACTGTGTTTGAACGTTGCTTCCCCCTTCAGACGCTGTAACTGCTGAATGAACTCACAATCGTCAACGCTGCGCCCACAGTTGTTGCACTTTACGTGTTGTTTGATCTCAGATGAAGCTGCTCCACCAGACTTGTCTGTTTGCTCACATTTTGTCACTATAGCAACAGCGCCAAGATGTTTCTGCAAGTTGTCCATTTCCCACAGCTGTGGTTCTCACCCTGCCCACTTTCTGTCAGTCTTTCCTTTTAGAGTTTCTCAATATTTTATCCTGTAGTCCTCTCACACGTGCACTTTAACATGTTTTCGCAACTCTGTCTAAAATGCCCGACTGTGATTTACTTAAATGCATTTAACTCGTTTTATTTCAGCGACGTTACACATTTTACCAGGACATTTTCAAATATACGTTCTAATTTTAAAAATTTGAGACGCGTCTGGAAAACATTTCTTACATTTCATTGGATATATTTTGTCCGTGCTGTGAAATTTGGTGCCGTTTAAAGAGAAATTATTTATTTTTGCAACATAACACGCCATCTACTCTAAGGAGACAAAACATTATGACTATATAGGTGGGTTCGGAGATGCAGAATCACGATCAGCAGCAGATATACATCAAATTTGAGGTCAAACTCTGCAAGTTATTTCTAGTTTTTTACTCCTCCAACTACAGCTTTGTAATAATATTTCAGACTGTAATGATTCCAAGCAACATGCTTCCTTCCTCCTTCTAGCCTAGTTTGGTGGTTTCAAACTGTTTTCACTTAATGTAACACAACCCTTTCTTCTGTGCGCCTCCTGGTCCTCCCCTTACTCACGGCCCTTCTCCATCACGGCCTCCCCTGCTCCTTACCCCACCTGCATCAGTCACAGTACAGATTTACCTCAGCCGCTCCACCACGCAGATGGGAAGCAGCCACCTCCCTGCAGCTTTGGTTCTAACGACTCCTCCAGCCAACAAATCCCACCAAGGCTCAGAAAGCAGCCGGGGCCGAAAGGGCGGCGCTGTCGGGGTGTCCTCTACCAGAAAGATCCCAAACTGTAGCCTCCTCCAGCTGAGGAGGTCAGGGAGTCTCACAGCTCCTCTTGATACTCCGAGCTACCGCAGCCCCGTTAAATCCCCCAGCCAGTATTTCCAGATTTGTTACTAGCTTAATAAATATGAACACGACATAGCAGAGCACTGACGTCTCAATATGTTAGTGATTAGTTGGGTTTTCAAACTGTGGAGCCAAACCGGTGGTTTTTATGGCAGATGTGAATAATAGTAATAATAATGTTTCATGTTACTTTCATCATAAAAGCTTTTAAATTAAAACAAGATTCACACCTAGCACATAAATTATTTTAATTATTTATCTAAATTGTTTTTGTTGACACGTCTGTTTTGTTCCATTTTTGTTTTCTGCATGTTATTTTTATTTTATTTTTAGGGTTAAAACTTCTTTTTTTTTTTTGGTCTCGTTCTTTTCATTTCTGAGCATTTTCGTTGCTCTGCTTGTGTTTGCATTTCCCTCTGTTTGAAACTGAATCCTGACGAGTTTTGGGGAGATTTTAACGGTGTTTGCGGTTTATTTCTGTGCCCCGTGTTGTCAGAAAGATGTGTTTTGAAGTGAACTAATAAAAGCAAGTTTAAAAAGGAAAACTGGTGTCTCTGCAAGTTCTGTCATTTTCTGCTTTTTGTTGTTTCCATTCAATATAATCCATCGCATATTCCCACTTTTATCCTTTGATCATCTCATACATCCAGTGTTAACATTCAGTTTGTGCCCATAACAAACCTAATCTGACGAAATAAGGCTTTATGTGTCTCAATGATGGTTTCTGTTGCCCTTTTTTAGAGGAGGGTTATGTGAAAATGTACTTGAAGGGTCGTCCCGTCACCATGTACATGCCCAAAGACCAGGTGGACAGCTACAGCCTTGAGTCCAGAGGAGAGCTGCTCGCTAACAAACTCAAACTGGACTGGGTGTATCCTTTTACCTGAAACTTGAACTGGAAGTGTCAAAAGAGTCGAGCTGCTCCGGTTTTTACCAGCGTGGTGATGCTCTCTGCAGCCTGGAGTCAGAAATAACCTGCGCACAGCTGGCGGGCCGATGGCGCAGGCAGTCAGCAGCTCCTCTTGTGCTGCTTGATTTTTATGTGGCTTCGTTTGTGAGCATCTTTTGTTCTGTTTGTTGCTCAGGGGTGAATGTGGCGTGTTGTTCAGTAGGCTAGAAATAAAAATGGAAAAATGCTGTTAGGCAAAAAACAATGAATACATAACAAATGTGAGGAGAAAAGCATGAACCAAACACCAAAGTAGATATTCATGTTGCCTAGTTTGTGTGCTGGATCTGGTACTTTAATGTTTTATTTATGTGCAAAAACGGAATAAATATGGCATTAGAGGATTAGCACTACAGTGGGTATCCAGTTATTTGAATAATAGGAGACAGTTTGTACAAGTAAACAATGTCAGGTCTGAATTTTGTGTTAATGGATGTGGAGTTTCTCAAGGCTCTGTGTTGGGAACAAAGTTGTTTATTTTGTATGTGAGTGATCTGGTTGATGTATTTCGTTTGAAGATGATACAACATTTTTTGTTTTGGTGAAGATATTGAACAGATGTTAGAGATGATACAGGCAGAATTCGTAAAAATACAAACTTGGTTCCAACTTAATAAGTCATCATTAAATTTGGAAAAAACAAACTACATGATATTTAGTAATAGAAAAAAATTATCTAAGTCCCATTTAAAATTGACAGTACTGAAATTCATAAAGTTAATGAAATAAAATTTGGGGTGTTGTTATTGATGAGAAGCTGACATGGAAATCTCATGTAAATTACTTAAGAATAAAAATAGCAAAATTTATTACATTACTGCATAAAGTAAAATAGTTTTTCGATGACAAAGCTTTCTATATATTGTATAATATAATGATTGCTCCATATTTAATCTATTGTAATGAAGTATGAGGGAAAGCATGCAAAACAATTACAAATCCTATTTTTATTTTACAATAAAGAGCTATAAGAATTATTAATAGGAAGTGCTATGGTAACTCAACAAATATATTATTTCATCAGCTGAAATTATTAAAAATTTTATGATTTAGTTGAATATAGTATTTTACAAGTCATGTATAAAGCTCGTAAAATATATTACCACCAAATATTCAATTGAAATTTGTTAAAAAAAAGAGTCATTATAACTTTAAGGGAATGGAAATGTTTGTAAAACCTCAATTTAGAACTAGTCTGAAGGAGCTGCGTTGTAATTCAGGGAACCTTGATATCATAAAAATTTCTAAAACCGTTTCTATGTTTAAAAAGATGATTAAGGTAAATTTTTTGGGAAAGTATGGTGCCATGCGAAGGATGCCTAATATTTTTGTTTTTGCTTTGGAGATTGTTTTTATTTGTAATGGATTTTTTTTTTTTTTGTATTGAATGAATAAATTAATAAATGAAATGAAACGTGCATCCTGACTTCTGTCTATTCAATCCTTTAAAATGTTTTGATGCCTGATCTGTAAAAACCTTGTCACTCCTTGACCCTTGATGCTCAGCTATGGATACCGTGGCCGAGACTGTCGCTCCAACCTTTACCTGCTTCCCACCGGAGAGACGGTGTATTTCATCGCCTCTGTGGTCGTCTTATTCAACGTGGACGAGCAGCTGCAGAGACACTACACGGGACACACAGACGACATCAAATGGTGAGGGACGAATCACGCTTGAGATGCACTTTTTGTGTTATTTGCACCACTAAAGCAAAGGCCAATAAAATGTTAACAGTTTGTTTTACAGATCAAAAGATTCCTGCAGATGGACCACTTTACTTAAAACAGAATAAATGTATTTTAATGCGCCTCAGTTTCCCCTCGTGCATCAGCGCAGGCAGCTTTCAGCCTTATGTTGCTCATCTTTATTAAAAAGGTGTTTTGATGTCTAGCTGTTCTTGTTTTTACTGCTTCATCAGCCTGGCTGTCCATCCTGATAAAATCACCATAGCAACCGGGCAGGTAGCAGGCACCTCATCAGATGGGAAAGTAAGCGAGATCTCTATAGAGGCTGTTGAAACATTCAGAGTTCCTGCAGATGATTTGCCTGAGCTGCTGTTTGTTTGTCCTGACAGATGTTGGCTCCTCACGTTCGTGTCTGGGACTCTGTCAGCCTCAACACCCTCCACGTTCTGGGGACCGGCTTCTTCGATCGGGGACTCGTCTGCCTGGCTTTCTCCAAGTCGGTACGGAAACGCAACAAACTCTTTTATAAAACCTTCTCCGCTCAGTTCGTACCCACGTTTCAGGACGTGCTCTGTTTTCCAATGTCAGAACGGAGGAAACACTCTTTGCGTCGTGGATGACTCCAACGATCACGTCCTGTCTGTCTGGGACTGGCAGAGAGAGGACAGACTGGCTGAAGCTAAGGTCTGTGTGTCTTCACAGCTTTAATCTCCTCTGATGTTTCTCCGTTTAAGCTGAATTTGTGTGTCTGCTCAGTGCTCCAATGAGTCGGTGTTCGCTGCAGACTTTCACCCAACTGACAGCAACAGCGTAGTGACCTGTGGCAAGTCTCATCTTTACTTCTGGACCCTGGAGAAAGGAGGCACGCTGGTGAAGAAGCAAGGACTGTTTGAGGTAAACACTAATGAAAAAAAAACTTTTTTAATTCATATAGCCTGTAACAATCAATGATGGTTCAACTATTTTAAACCACTCCTTCATGCAGTGTTGTATAAAGTACCTCAAAGTGATACTTCAGTGAAAGTACAAGTGTCTTACCATCAAGTTATAGTCTCCTTTAAAATTATTACTTGAGTAAAAAATCTTAAAGTATCTGACATTTAACGTACTTAAGTATCAAAAGTAAATTTCTCTTATAAAATGTACTTAAAGTAAGAAGTAGAATTTCCAAAACAACATTTATTGGGTGCAATATTCAGTGACAAAAACTTGGAAAGTTTGAACTGAACAATGAAAAGTGCTCTTTAAAAAGTCTGATTCTAATGAAGTATATTCATTTAACCTTTATTAACCTTTATTAACATTTATTAACCATTATTAACCTTTATTCACAAAGCTGTTAGAAAGCTCACATTGTTGTGGAGTTGGTTTATTTACTGAGCTCGGTTCTGTTTGGTCATGGCTTGCTTCTTTCTGAATTTAATAGTTCCTATGCTCTTGAATGCACCGTGGCTGTTCCAACGCTAGTGAACGCACCGCTCTGTGTAAAGTGCAGAGCTCTGTTGGAGTTTTTTTTTCTCTCCTGACACGGATGGAGCCTTGTTGTTCAAGCTTGTTTGTGCTTAACTGGTTTACTGTTGAGTGTAAATGCCAGAAGAAACACAGAAAATAAATCACCCTAAACTGGATATCTGTCTCTGTGTTCTTTAATGGGAAGATTAGACAACTTCATACCTTGCTGCTCTAACCAATTAATGCCCTGGAGAACACAAAACCTCTCCTTTTTAGCAACTACCATCATTTTCACAACTATCAGGAATTTATAGTGGCTCCACTGTGAGTCAACAAAGACCTATTGTAACGACTGATGTCTGCATATGCATCTAGCTTGTTCACAGTTTTCACACAAGCGGAGGGGAAGGGGCTTGTGAGTGAGAGAAGGGGCCACGTGAAGTCACAGACTGGGAGAACAAGCAGGCATTGCCCAATCAGATTTCTTCTACGTTTATATTGTAGGAACAAGTAACTAAGATGGTTAAGGGAAATGTATTCAAGTAAAAGTACACACTTTTATTGAGGAAATGTAGTGGAGTAAAAGTGAAAGTCGCCAGAAATTTAACTAACAAAGTAAAGTAAAGATATGTCAAAATTCTACTTAAGTACAGTAACAGAGTATTTCTACTTTGTTCCATTACAACGCTGCCTTCGTGTTTGTCTCGTATTTGCTGCAGAAACACGAGAAGCCCAAGTTTGTATTGTGCGTGAACTTCGCTGAAAATGGAGACACCATCACCGGAGACTCGAGCGGAAACATCCTGGTGTGGGGAAAAGGTAACAGAAAGTCATCTTGTCTGCAAGAGAAAGTAAACCTGTGAGGGTTTTTGAGGTCATGAGCAGTCAGGAGATCAGGGGTCACTCTGAACTTCCCATCTGTCTGTGCGTTTTATCTATTGATTACCCTTCTGTTTGCTTGTCTTCCACTTCCTTAAGCGCTCAAACTCTGTCCTCCTTCCTCTCACCCCATCTCTGTCCTGCAGGCACTAATCGCATCAGCCACGTCATCCCAGGAGCCCACGTGGGCAGCATCTTTGCTCTGTGCATGCTGAGGAACGGCACGCTGGTGTCTGGAGGGAAGGACCGCAGACTCATCTCATGGGACAGCAGCTACCAGCAGGTCCAAACAGTGGAGGTCAGAAACCAACAACACACAGTGCGCCTTATAGTCCAAAAAATATGGTAAAGGAAAAACATGGAGGTGGAGTTATTATGGTTTTTGGCTGCTTTTGACGTTTGATGTTTCTTTTACAAATAATTTCGCATTGAATAAAGAATGATCTGAGAAAAATCAATGGAAGTCTAACTAAAATAATACATTTAGTGGGATGATAGCCACCAAATTATTATCAGACTCTGTAAAAGTGGATATATTACAAGGTAGTATTTATTTATTTATTTATTTGGATTAAAGAAGATATTAATAGCTTGTGTGCTGGCTTTTCAGTAGCAATGAAATAAATGTTCATCCTAAAACGGTAATAAAAATGGCAACAGTTTCAAACGACCATTTCAAGTTATCATCACTATAAAAAAGTTGTGTTTTATTTTCATGTCCTTCTTTTTAAGTAGCTACTGTTTGATTTAATGAGACAGAAATGAAACTATCACAGGCTTTTCATCCCGGCGCTTCTTTGCTTCTATTCTGAGGTGGATGAGCTCGTTTATGACAATGATGCTTCTGGTTTGTTCATGACTCGTTTGCTTCACTGAAATCCTTTCATGCAGAGTGAGGTCAGATGGCACTGCGGGCGGTAAGTGTTGCTTCCTCTCTGCAGGTGCCTGAATTGTTTGGTCCCATCCGGACCATCGCAGAGGGGAGACGGGAGACGGTGCTCATCGGGACCACCAAGAACTTTGTTTTACAAGGCAGTTTGGATGGAGAGTTCACGCCTATTACACAGGTAGACATGACAGTCTGTGATCGCGTCTTCATTTTATAAGATTGTTTAGTCGTCGTTTAAAAAAAAAACTCGTCTCCAGGGTCACATTGATGAGCTGTGGGGTCTGGCAGTTCATCCCTGGAAGTCTCAATTCCTGACCTGTGGATATGACAGACAGGTTTGTCTGTGGGACTCAAACACCCATCAGCTCATCTGGACTAAAAGTTTGGAAGTAAGTTGGACTAACACCGCCCCCCTGCGGTCATTCATGGGGAATTACAAGTGATGACTTGACCTCGGGGCATTATTGTCTTTGAGAACAAGAACTGTGCATTTAAGAAAACTAAAACATATTATTAACTAAAACAGGTTTCTTTGTAACTTTGTGCCTATTTTTTTTATAAGGATACAGCCCAGTCAGCAGGTTTTCATCCATCAGGAGCTGTGGTTGCCATAGGAACCCAAACTGGCAGGTACAAACACGTTAATATAATCTATCTATTGATAGCTAGTTTGAAAGTATAAATGTAAAGCATTTGTACTGACAAGAATCTGGCAGAAAGCTAAGTCTGTGACTGATCCTGCAGGTGGCAGGTGCTGGAAACGGATTCCAAGGATCTAGTTTGCGTCCACACGGATGGGAATGAGCAGCTGTCTGTCATGCGTTACGGGCCAGGTACGTTATCTTACTCCTGCGGTTCCCCCTCAGCCTTGTTCTGTTTTTGTTTTTAGTGCTTGGACCTCCTGAGTAATGCTAACAACATCAGGGTCAGAAATCAAAGGATGAGGAGAGTTCTGGTTTTAGAGTAATATCATTAATAATGATAATAAAACATGTTGTCATGTGCTTGATGAGAACGCTCCATAAATTATTTGGTCTGATTTAAACTCGCCTAAAGCCAGGCTGAGATTCTGGTGGAACGAGGGGATTTGGTGGAAAACTATGCAGCTGTTATTCACATGGATGCTACAGTGGCCACCTATCTCTTAGTGGGAATGAATGAATGAATGAAGCATGTAAAAACAAACAAAAAATAATAATTTATAATTTCCAAGGCCATCAACAAAGACTTAAGCAATGAGATCTGCTGACTATGATCCACAGTCTGAGGGATCTATTTACTAAAGCCCTGATATGTGAACGTCTCAGGACTCTCCCTCCTCTTCTTTGTTGATGTCCTAAGAGAGGAACAACAAAAATGTAGATCTCTTTTTGTGACGCATTAAGAATTTAATTCTTGCATTCCTTCCTGTATTCTGCACTTTTAGACGGTAACTTCCTGGCTATCGGTTCCCACGACAACTACATCTACATCTACGCCGTGGCAGAAAACGGGAGGAAATACAGTCGAGTTGGAAAGTGTTCGGTGAGCGCCTTCATTCATTTCTGCTTCGCACTGGGTTTATACAGAAGTTTACAACATCTGGCTCACACGCACCTCTGTGTGGGTGCATTAACTAAGATTATGTTTATGGTTCATTAACTTCCACACTGCCTTTTGTTGTCATTTTAACGTTGTTCCTACTCATTTCTCCTCAGGGTCATTCCAGTTTCATCACCCATTTGGACTGGTCAGTGGACTCCCAGTACCTGGTGTCAAATTCAGGCGACTATGAGATACTGTACTGTAAGTACAGCCGCTGCTTGTTCCCATCTCAACCTGAGAGCATCTTTGGGAAGAAATGGTGTTAAAGCTATTCTGGACCAAAAAGACTCTTATGTCCCACAAGAAATACACTGAGAAATGTAGATCTTTTTAAATTGGTTTTGACACAATTAGCTTTTTTATTGCTTCAAACTTTTTGGTATTTTCCAAATAAGACAGTTTTATAAAGCGAGTAATAACATTTTGTATTTTCTCCTTTTCATTCTTTGCTCTGGTCTTCAGGGATCCCATCAGTGTGTAAACAGGTGGTCAGTGTGGAGACCACCAGGGACATTGATTGGGCCTCCTACACTTGCACTTTGGGCTTCCAGGTGTTCGGTAAGTGACGGCTCGGTTCCACCCCCTGCTCTAATGCGTTTGAGCTGTAAAATTTAATTCTGCCATTTCTCAGGACTGTGGCCCGACGGGTCAGACGGCACCGACATCAACGCAGCGTGCAGGTCCAACGACAAGCGCCTCCTGGCTACCGGGGACGACTTTGGGAAGGTCCATCTCTTCTCGTACCCCTGCTCACAGTACAGGGTAATAAAATAAAAAATAAAAATCATAAGAATGAGTATCGTGTTTTATAGGTTTGGGTTGATTATTATGAATAAGTGTGTTTAAATGTCTCTTTCAGGCTCCCAGCCACGTTTACGGTGGCCACAGCAGTCACGTAACCAACGTGACCTTCCTGTTTGACGACAGCTGCCTGGTGTCGACTGGTGGGAAGGACATGAGCGTTTTGCAGTGGAGGATAGTCTGAGGCCAAACGGAGACCAGAACCAAACTGTACTGAACTGCACTAAGACAAAAACCTTAATGAACTTTAATTAAAGTGGATCTGATGAGATCTAACGGAGGAGACACCAAAAGGTTCTGCTCAGATGCTTGAAATCACTTTTTTTTTTTTTTAATTCACACGACATGAACAAATAAAAACCTCCCTCTCGCACGAGACAGAACAAGTCCAACCAAACAGAACCAAAGGCTCTGACTTTATTTGGTTCTTTGCGGCGCAGATCCTGGTTTCAAGACGCCTGTTGGAGCCGATCCAGATTGATGAATGGAGTGATTTATGGGGGGGGGCTTTTCTAACCGTTAACTTTTATTTTGTATTTAACAACTCAGGAAAGCATTAATGAAGCAAAGCCCTTTTCTCTTCTGAACATTTCAGGAAAAAATACATTTTCAAAGACATCAGTGTTTGACCATCTAGTTTCATTGTTGCGGATTAGTTTGCATTGACTAGTTTAGTGCATCATAACAGCAGTGGAGCTTTATCCAGAAAAAATAAATAACATGCAGATGTGATCACCTGCACACAATCTGAGCAACCGTGCTTCCTGTTCTAAAAACAAAAAAAAAACGCTCTTTTTCTGGGTTTTTAATGAATATATTTCAAATCCTTCACTGCCAGTTTTTCCACCTTTAAACCGTCTTCAGCAGTAAATCCTTGTGTTGTCCCAAATGATCAAGTTTACTGAAAGAATATGTAAAATTTAAGAAAAAAATATGGGAGAAGATTTTGAAACTGGTTTATCTTCTGTCTCAAATGCATAAAGTGTCAAAATCAATAGGGAGCTTTTTAAAAGTCTATAGTTTTTGTTGTTTTTAAGATCGGTGGATGAGGAGGAGGGACGAGGCCGTTGCACTGTAAACGTCTGACAAGATATTTAACTGAAACAAACCATCTTCGTTGTTTTTTTATTTCTCGTTAATGCACTGCATCCAACAGGTCTGATGTTCTGTTCAGCACCAGATGGACCTGCTCATTGTTCTGCTCGTTAATAAAACCTGTAGTTGTCACTGAAAAACCCAGAATGATTAAAATGATATTTGATTTTAATGTGAACGTCACTGCTGCTGCTGTCGTCTTGTTTTCAAGTCTTCAAGTTTGATTCATCAGGTTAAACCACAGCGAACATCTTGTCTCTCCACACGTGACGCTTCAGATTCCAAACTATTTGACGTCTGCCATAAAGTAAAGTCTCAAATATTTTTCTTGGTGTCTGTTTTTGAACCATATATGGTATGGTCCATACCATACCCTTAACGTGTTTTAGACGTGATGAGCAAAAGATCAAAGAAAAATTAAAAAATATTTCATACCCTAAAGCTAAAATATTGAACGTCCCTCATTTCAAGGTGGAGGACAGGCTGCCAGGTTTACTGTATTTTGATTTACAGTAGCCAAATAGTTTCCCAGAATGCATTGTGACAATAGCTTATGTTATAATACAATAATTTTATTGAGAAAACAAGTCTGAAAAACTGAGAAATACTTTTAACAGTAATGAACCGTTTGCAAAATAGTAATTATATCGTCAAAGCTACGGAAATTATGTGTGTGTGTTTATTTATTTTTAACTAATCTAATTTTGATTTTCTTCTTTTGTTTTGATGAAATTTCATTTTGTCATGCTTTGGCTGAATATTTGAGTTTTATTTCACACACACAAAAAAGTGTACCTTTTTTCTATCTACAGGTGCTGGTCATAAAATTAGAATATCATAAAAAAGTTGATTTATTTCAGTAATTCCATTCAAAAAGTGAAACTTGTATATTATATTCATTCGTTACAGACTGATATATTTCAAATGTTTATTTGTTTTAATGTTGATGATTATAACTGACAAATAATGAAAACCCCAAATTCAGTATCTCAGAAAATTATAATATTACTTAAGACCAATTTAAAAAAAGGATTTTTAGAAATGTTGACCAACTGAAAAGTATGACATGAAAAGTATGAGCATGAAAAGTATAAACATGAAAAGTATAAAC
>NC_056518.1:16594643-16610932 GCF_014905685.2 Nematolebias whitei
GAGCATGTACAGCATCAGTACTTAGTTGTTGCTCCTTTTGTCTGGATTCCTGCAGCAATGCGTCGTGGCATGGAGTCGATCAGTCTGTGTCACTGCTCAGGTGTTCTGAGAGCCCAGGTTGTTCTGATAGTGACCTTCAGCTCTTCTGAATTGTTGGGTCTGGTGTATCTCATGTTCCTCTTCACAACACCTCGTAGATTTTCTATGGGGTTAAGATCAGGTGAGTTTACTGGCCAATTAAGAACAGGGATACCATGGTCCTTAAACCAGGTACTGGTAGCTTTGTCACTGTGTGCAGGTGCCAAGTCCTGTTGGAAAATGAAATCTGCATCTCCATAAAGTTGGTCAGCAGCAGGAAGCATGAAGTGCTCTAAAACTTCCTGGTAGATGGCTGCGTTGACCTTGGACCTCAGAAAACGCAGTAGACCAACACCAGTAGATGACATGGCACCCCAAACCATCACTGACTGTGGAAACTTGACACTGGACCTCAAGCAACGTGGATTCTGTGCCTCTCCTCTCTTCCTCCAGACTCTGGGACCTTGATTTCCAAAGGAAATGCAAAATTTATTTTCATCAGAGAACATGACTTTGGACCACTCAGCAGCAGTCCAGTCCTTTTTGTCTTTAGTCCAGGCGAGACACTTCTGACACTGTTTATTGTTCAAGAGGGGCTTGACACAAATAATGTGACAGCTGAGCCCATGTCTTGCATACGTCTGTGCGTGGTGGTTCTTGAAGCATTGACTTCAGGTGCAGTCCACTCTTTGTGAATCTTCCCCACACTTTGGAATTGGTTTTGTTTCACCATCCTCTCCAGGGTGAAGTTATCCCTATTGCTTGTACACTTTTTTCTACCACATCGTTTCCTTCCCTTCACCTCTCTATTAATGTGCTTGGACACAGAGCTCTGTGAACAGCCAGCCTCTTTAGCAATGACCTTCTGTGTCTTGCTCTCCTTGTGCAATGTGTCAACGGTCGTCTTTTGGACATCTGTCAAGTCACAAGTCTTCCCCATGATTGTGTAGTCTACAGAACTAGACTGAGAGACCATTTAAAGGCCTTTGCAAGTGTTTTGAGTTAATTAGCAGATTAGAGTGTGGCACCAGTTGTCTTCAATACTGAACCTTTTCACAATATTCTAATTTCCTGAGATACTGAATTTGGGGTTTTCATTATTTGTCAGTTATAATCATTAACATTAAAATAAATAAACATTTGAAATATATCAGGCTGTGTGTAATGAATGAATATAATATACAAGTTTCACTTTTTGAATGGAATTACTGAAATAAATAAACTTTTTCATGATATTCTAATTTTATGACTAGAACCTGTATACTTAATTGATCTTGTTAGGTCATAAATGTTTAGCTATTTCAGGAGATGGGTGCTACTTCTGTTTTTATAACTTCTATACTTTTCTAAATATTTAAATCTATTAATATTATTAATAACTAATGTCTAATATTTAAATCTATTCACAACAATTTACTCCTAGAAATACTTTAAAGTTTCCTCAATACCTTTAAGAATATTGTTCCCTTTGTTTTTTCCTACTTTTAGTTTGTAGCTATTTTGTTACTTTTAGCTTGTTAACCTTTGGCTACTTTTAACTTTTATCTAGCATTTTGATACTTTTGTTTTTATTCAAGCTTTAGCTGTAGCTAGACCTTTACCACTTTTTACTTTACTACCCTCGGTTTTTAGCTAGCCCTTCGCTACAGTTAGTCTTTAGCTACTCTTTATGGTTTTAGCTAGTCTTCTGCATTAAATTTTTATCTAGCATATAGTTATTTTTAGTTTTTAGCCACATTTTGCTATGTTTAGGTAGTTTTTTTGTGACTTTTCATTTTTAACTCTTTCACTAAATTTAGCTTGTTTTTTTGCTACTTTTATCAATTTTGGTTACTTTTGGTTTTAGCCAGCTTTTGCTATGTTTAGCAGCCCATTTGCTACTTTTCTCTTTAAAATACCCTTTTGCTACTACCTAACAATTATTTTCTACTTTTACGTTTTAGCTAGCAATTTGTTAGGATACTTTTAGCCAACCTTTTGCTGCTTTTAGCTATCCTTTTGCTGCTTTTAGCTCTTATTATCCTTTTTCCCACCAGTATTTATTTTGCTTTAGTTATAGCCTTTGTAACTTTTAGCTCATATTTAGCTGTTTTAAAGCATTTAGCTAGTGTTCTTCTTTTACTGCAGTTGTGGCTTCTTCAGTGGATTTCAGTGGGCTGGTCCTTCACCCTACTTTGATTTGATATATTTGTACTTTGATTGTAAATATTTGTACTTTGATATATTTGTACAATAGAGTCATCAGAAGACTAATTAATCTCTGTGGTAAAACACAGACTTCAGATAATCTGAGGTGGGTTCGGGGGTCTTCAGCTGGCCGGATGTGCGCGTCTTGGCCTCAGGTCGGCAGCCTTGAGCCGCTCCTCCTCTTCCTCCTCCTCCTCCTCCTCCTCCTCCTCGCGCCCCATTAGCATTTTCCTCTCGAGTCTCTCCACCTCACCCCAAAATTTCCTCCGAATGGGAAGAAGATATGGCATGAAGGAGGCGGCGGCCGAGCAGCACCAGCACAGTTCCCCGTCCGGCACCGAGCGGAACATGGACCCACGGACCCGCAGCTGCGGCGCGCGCGGACAGCAGAGCCAGCGGAGCACAAAGCGGCCGGAGGAGGACGCTTAACTTAACGAGCCATCACCAGATCAGCGGAACTGATTTCAGCCACAGACGCGCCGGGAAGGAGCTGAGAGGAGCCTGGAGGACCGAGCCGAACCTTCAGAGTGAGCAGGAACCGAACAAATACCAGAGGAAGGTCATCTGCGGCTGAATAAAGGAGGAGACATGAGGTAAGCCTCGTCCACAGCCACGCGCTCCGTTTGACGAGTCATGACAGATGCGCAGCCCTTTCTGCCTCCACGTACGTCTGCAAAAAGCAGCTTCACACTCCAGGGCTCTTTTTATCCTCATGTGGAGGGCAGAATAAAAAATAAAAATAAACATTATATAGAACCAGGCCCACCCCCCCACCCACACAGCCGGCCTCAGTGTGCCTGTCCTTTCTGCCCTGATGCTTAGGATTTAAACCCCCTGCGTCTTTTATTATTATTGTCACCCCCGGAGCCGCCCTGGATATTGAATGCAGGCCAGAATCAGGTTGTCATGGAGACGACAGCATCATGTCTTTTCTGCACATGGTGGAAGAAAGAAAAAAAAAAGGCCTCTGAATGATGCGCCGCCATATGTGCGTTTTCTGCGGGGGGGAAATGGGATAAGTGAGGGGCGCTTATGGCAGCAGCAGGGGGAGGGGGGTGGTGTTTATTCTGGTGGTTGCCAGGCAGGTTAACAGACAGAACCCCACTCACCCAACACACACACCCCTCCATGATGGAGCCAGATATGATTCTCTCTCCCAGAGTCTCTGGGTGGTGTTTAAACCTTTCTCCCTGTTTTCTGCAGCAGCCCTTTCATGATCCGTCTGTAGTTTGACTCCTGCGAGTTGCCGTAGCCGCAGCCTGCGCCATTCTGCTTTACAGTTTTAGAGCTTTATTTTGACAGTTCTCCTCAGAAGCAGTCCGGCCTCCTCCCTCTGCTTTGGCTGTCTGCCTTGCAGAGAAGAAGAAGAAGAAGATAAAAAGCTGTAATAGAATCCAAATGGTTCACCTCTTTCCTGCAACATCATCCAAGCCAAAGAAGTGGTTTGTTTTTCCTCTCAGCCGGGCTCAGATCAGTCCAGTTGGAGGATCGAGGAGCCGTTTCCTCTCTTTCTGTGTCTCATCCTGTTTGTTTATTTATTTATTTGTGTGTTTATTTTTGCCAGAGGCAGGCCTGTTTGACTCGAGCACAGAAAGGAAGTCTTATTAAATCTCCACCAAGCTGCAACGAGGTGCTTCTGTTGTAAAAAGACGAGTGCGAATGTTCTTCACGTTTCCTCTGTGCGATGTTTGTTCTCTGCGGTCCGACCTGTTGTTTGGTTTACTGACTGCATTTTCTGGATGTTTGTGTGTGTGTGTGTGTTTGTGCAACGAGGCGTCTGTCCTGTAAAATGACTGCTGCGGGGGTTCAAGCGCTCGTCGGGGTGACTCACTGTAGCACAGGTAGAATGATGCACTGGGAGGTGAATTGTTATCCAAGTGTTAGCATCACCGCCACACTCTCTTTACTCCAGGTTTTACTGATGAATACGTGTTTACAATCAAACCTGGAACTCAGATTTTCACTAAGATAAATCAATGTGGAATATGATCTCAGCTGCTGTTTTATGATTTAGGACCAGAGGCACGTCCTGCTGCTAATTCTGCAGCCAGGGTTCTTTATTTTCTTTCATTTCCACCACTGGGGGTGGATGAACAGGGAGAAAGGTGCAGGTGTTCTGTCACTAAAGCTGAGCTCACCCAGGATCATAGCTTCCACTTGAAAATCCTTTCAAAATAA
Source organism: Nematolebias whitei (assembly GCF_014905685.2). NCBI lineage: Eukaryota > Metazoa > Chordata > Actinopteri > Cyprinodontiformes > Rivulidae > Nematolebias > Nematolebias whitei. The sequence goes on from NC_056518.1 coordinate 16,599,087, forward strand.
ACTACAGAAAGCAGAAATACATTCAGGGCACTCTTAAGTTGTAGGCGTTCTGTCAAAACACCCATCCCCATACTCCACATTGCTTCTTTTTTGGTGTTGTTGGTTCGTAAACAACCTGATTGTGTGTTACCAGTTGGTGAGGAGTGGATCAGGACAGAAGCTCAACAAAATAAAATAAAAAACCTCCACATGGCTGATATTGCTTCTACTACGTTGCTGATTATCTGGCAGGTGAACGTCACACTGCTGTAAAGTGGTATCAAAACACTTTTATGAGTACAAGTACACACACATGAACATAGAATTGGACCAATACTGGTATTTTCATGCATCTCTACAAATTATACATCCAAAAGTACACGAACCAAGTAGTTTAAACTATTCATCTTTGAGTGGAAAGACTTCTGAACGTTAAAAAGCGACACAAACCGGTTCTTTTCGATTTGTTTCTTGAGCGTATTTACCGTTCAGCAAAGCTAAGAAGTCTAACCAGTGCTCATTGTTCTTATATTTGTACCTTTTCAGGTCCAAGCTGGACATTTCTTGTCGTTTCTAAGCTCCCAAAGCCTTCTAATCTTTTCATTTGCTCGTTGTTTATTTCCCCACACGTCAGTTTGTTGTGGAAAAGCAGCTTAGTGTACGTTTGCTCCAGACAGATGGACCCCTACCCGATGAAGCCACGAAAAAACAGAGAAACTGTTAACAAATTGTAACACATTCACTTTAAGTAGTTGGTAAAAAGCTGTAAATATTCAGTTTTGTCCTCGTTTTCTTTTATGTACAGGCACAAAACGCTATTTTTAGACGGTTCCCTGATATAGAAAGCAGAAAAGCCCTCCTGGTTTCTCAAGAGCTACCGTGTAATTTCCATCCTGTGGAAATGATTTCTTGGAGGTTGAAAGGCGGCGGCAGAGCGAAGCGACTGGTCTGCAGTGGTCACATGTTTCCTCAGCGCTCCCACTCCCGCGTTCCTTTTTCTTACTCTGTTGCAACACTCTTCATCTTCCTCTTTCCCTCCTACTCTTTCTGTGTAAGCTTTTTTAGAGGATGTGAAGCGAGGGGGGGATGACTGAGTGTACTAGACAACATGTGCAGGACTCGGTCACCTCGGGCTGACACTTCCCCCTCTCCTCCATAATCTTTTTATCTCCTCTCATCCTGAGCTTCAGGACGGTGGTGTCTCCTCCGGTGAAATGTTTTCTCTGGATGATTTCGGGTGAGGCCACGCTCCTCTTCATCACCGCCTCTTTCCTGCGTATTTTCCACGCTTTTGCAGTCGTGTGAGTCACGAAGCTGAGGCTGGTCGGGGAATGTGCGGTGACGGTGACGCTTCTTCGCTCTCGAGTGTTTCTTTTTAAAGCCTGGCTCAGCTTTCAGACCACGTAATCTGGCTCCTTGTCGAAGTTGGTCTGTTTGTACAAAAGCTTGGGTTCGACTCTGGTTTTGTAGCTTTGTTGTCCCTGATATTTTTAGCTTCCTGTGCAGTGGAGCTGGAAAGTGGAGTTGGCTTTTTCTCGTATGTCTCTCTGGATGTGATTTATTTGTTTGAAGAAGTTTAGCTGATGGATCTCTCTTCAGCTTTTTTTTTTTTTCTTTGCTGCCTGACTCATTGGGTCATGTATGTGTAAGAAGGCAGGAGAAAAAATGTATACAGAAGCCTAATCTGGAATATCTGAACAAGTGGGACTATCAAAAGCCAAATGGTATTCAGACAGAAAGGTCTGCGTATAATATGGATCAGTCAGATTACAGCAGCTTGTTGTGATTTGTTTCAGCTCTCATCTAGAAGTGAAGCGGAGTGGGGTAGCAGGGATAACGCCCGTGGTTTCGGCTTGACCGTGGGAACTCTGTTAATCTAGAACATCCCAGAAAACCTCTCAGAGTACACTTAGAACATCCTTACATTTCAGCTGACACATGTACGTTCTCATTTACTGTAAAGTTGTTTCCAAAGAGAAACAAAAGATCTTTTTCGGTCTGATTTCCTCTGAATGGAAGTGCTTGCTTCTTTAAGGATGGGGCTTAGTGGCAGAGCTCAGAAGAAGGAACGGTGAGGAAGAGGAGGAGGTATCCATAATGTATAGTTTGTGTCCATGACAGTAAGCCTGAGGCCCTGCTGGCATTTCAAGAACCATGTCTTAAATAAGTGATGTAGTTTGGAGGGTCAGTGTGCTCTGTTTGCTGACATTTATGCAACATTTCTAACCTTTAATGTAATAAATAATTACATTATCCACTTTTTTGTTAAATATTTTTAAAAAATTATAAAAAATGCACTGATTTTTTTCTTGCTGTTGTCCTTCACATAGACCTTGAAATATCTAGGCCCGTCGCGATAAACAATAAATCAATTAATCGCATGATAAATGAAAATTATCAACCTCATTTTCATTTATCGGCTTTATCATTTCGTCATGTCTCTCTCGTTCTACTGAAGACACTGGATGACAAAAGGCTCAACTCCGGTGCTCTTCACTGACTCATCCCTTTCTCTTTAAAATCCATTTTAACCGTCCAAAATTGTGTTTTTGGATCTTTAAAAGCAGCTAAGCTGAAAAGCTAAGCCAACCTCGCAAAAAAAAAAAAAAAAACCTCCGTCTTGTCGAAGCTCCAAAATTCACGGTTGAAACCCGTGCCTTTGTCTAAAAAGTTGTTTTTCTCTGCAAAAAGAAGTTGAGAACTTGTGTACTGATTTTTTTTAATTAAAAACTTTGTGTGAAAGATGTTATGCTAAAGAGTTCAAACCACACTGAGCGTTTTGAGAACCGAAGAGAGATAGCACATGTCACGCCAAGGGGCCTCCCTCTCATTTTTCTTAAAGAGACACGCTGCTCGCTCCCTCACTATCCATCCTTCAGTTCATACGGTCTTATACTGTCATCCGGTGGTCGAAAAAAAGGTACTACATGCAAAACAAATTAAACATTTCTTCTTAAATTTGACAATAATCACTAATGTCAAATTTCAAATTATTATCGTTTATCGCAATAATTTCTGAGATAATTAATCGCCAAGCAAAATTTGTTATTGTTACAGGCCTAGAAGTATCATCCCAACAACTAAAAAATTATCTTTTTGGATTTATTCTATCCTTGTTTTACACAACGCCATGACAACATGAAGGACATTTGTATGTTCATGTACTTTTATTAACATGTTCTGGTTCCCAAAAGAATCTGAATGCTGGCTAAATTGTCCATTTAAGTGACTACAAATAGAAATGCCGTTATGTAATATAAAATGACAGCGGAAACAAATCCAGCACTGAAACTAACAAAACAGGACATCCTTTGGGACATGATATTGTTAACAGTTGAGATTGTTTTCAGTAGCTCTGCTGGTGATGATTCTGTTTGACACAGATAGCGGTCCAAAAGGCCAAGCTACTGTAGACTGATTGATTGTGTCTTTTCCACCCGATCTCTAGTGATTGCAATTTTCACACCTTTAAGCCAGTATCTCATTAGGTTGCAACACTTTAAGTGAGCAGCAATCAGGAAGGAGTTTCTAAAATGTCTCACGTTTGTGGCGGTTTTCATTTTCCTCGCATTGTCACACAATCTTGTCGCTTGAGTTTCAAGCAACTTAAACAATCCTGTCAAATTTGAAACCCGTCTTGAACCCTCTTCACGTCAGGGTTGTCTTAAACTTGTCTCAAACCCTTCTCAATTTTGCTCTTTGACGCCTGTGAAGTTTCCTTTGATAGAAAGCGTCAGAGGCTACAGCCCCAAATTTCCAGGTGTGTACTCCAGTAGATACAGTCAAAAACATGGCGGCAGCTGCCAAGGTGGGTGCAAGCCGTGCACACAAAAATAGGCTGAGACTTTCAAAAATCGGCCGCTCAATATATGGCTGCATCGTTCGCACATAGCTTGGTTGCAAACGTTCAAAATTCGGAGACTGCGACGGAAAATTCACAAATGTTCTCACAATTTTGAGCTGCCGGTACGTCTCCAACAGTCACAGCTCAAAGAAATGCTGTTCTCACAGAGGAGCTGTCCGTTAGGTCAACAGAAAGATGTGAGTATAAAATACAACCGAGGTCCACGGTGAAATTAAACCCTGAACGTTGTAGTTGTGTGACATTTTCTGTATATAGCAGGTCAAATGTAAGCAAAGTGACTTTCTGACGAGTGATTTCTACTGCAGGTAAGATATTGATTACTGATGAATCTGCAAAATACCCACACAAGTGGATCACAAGTTAATCACGATCAGGTCTGCTCTAATGTTTCCAGATCAGATAAATATCTGTTAATCTTTTAGGCAGCTTTATTCTCCCGTCGTTAGTTTCGGTGCATCTGAATACAATCCAGTCAGTGATGAAGCTGATGGTCTACAATACTGACCAGAGAGAGCAACTGTGTCAGACACTACAGATGCTAACGGTCCATTAGCTGGAAAACTTTGCCCCTGACTAATGAGGGTTTTGTTGGTCTTTATTCAGCTGAGACACCCCAGACATTAGTTCTTCCCAGAACTGACAATTAGTTTAAGATCTGCTCAGCGAGGCAAAAGCAGCAGGACACAACAAAGTGGTCAGAAATAACACCACGTGTGGATTGTTGGGGGGGGGCGGCTCTAAGGGATATGAGGTAATCTCCCCCTGGGCTAACAATATGACAATAGCTCTAAGGTTCAGTGTCAGACACCGCCCCCCCTCACTCCTCTGTGATCCAGTCCAACAACTGGCCGGTCAATGACTTCATCTCTGCCCGTCTGCCAGTCATCTCTTTGTTGCTGAAAGGATGGATTATTTGTCTCACTGTGGACGCAGCGGTGCAAGAAGTCAGAACTAAGTGATGTTTTTCCATCTTCTTTTGGATTTGAAATGTTTTTATTAATCGGTTGACCCGAACGTTGGTGATTTGTTGCGTTTCTTCAGGAGCAGGGTAAACCCGGCTCTTCGTGGATTACAGTTTGAAGCGGTCGGACCTGAACTGAAGGGAGTATTTGTTTCAGACCGTTTACCAAAATGGACATACATCGGATGCAGGCGCTGCGTTACTGCCTTCCTCAGAGTGTCAGCGACTCAGGACTGTTTTACAGCCACATCGCTGCCAGGTTTGTGCCGCCGCGTCTGACCGACTGCGTATGAGCTCCGCCTGTAAATGTCAAAGATTAATGAAGTAAAATGTCAAGTAAACGGAAAGTCACATTGTGTAAACTAGGTTTGATATTATTGTGCTAAAAGAATAACTATAATATTTCAGGAGCGCAGATGGACAAATCTTTCCCTTCTGTGTTTTAATCAGAGCTAAAATACTAATCTGTAATCTTTAATCTGCCTTGAACAAACTGCTGTATAGAAGCAGAATTGAGGTTAGGATTAGTTGCTGTGTGCATGAGTCATTTGATTTAACTGCGCACAAAAGAGCGTTTTGTTGTTACGTTTAAATAAAGCTGACTAGTGGAACGTTTGGGCTCCGATCTTGCTGATGAGCTTTAGTTCTCTGATTGCGTCTGTTCCGTCAAAGCGAGAGAGATGCAGCCCTCCGTGTGACTCTACACCGAGCTTCTTTATTCTGAACGCTCCACAGCTTCTCGTTGAGCATCTCTAAGTAGCAGCGCGCTTTAAGGCCCTCATCCATCTTTAATTCACACATGTATTAAACACAGTATGGCTTCTGGCAGAAGTGGCAGCCTCTCAGGCCAGTGCCCCTCTTACATCCCCCTACTCTCTGATAATGCACGATGGAGGGAAAGAAGCTGCTGCTGCTGTCTCAGATGGCAAGTTGCAAAATGTTGTGTTCACAAGAAAAGAGAGTGTTGATCTGCATTAAAGAAATTAAAGGATCAGATTGTATTTGCTGCTCCAACCTGAATATAAAGACCCGCCCGGATGTTCAAACCTCTGTTTTCCGATTCCCTGCTGCAAAAATCTGATAATCCAGTTTGAAATCTGTTTCAATGTTGTAAAATGTTTTGTTTTCTGAAAAGGAACTAAAACAGAATTAATAGCATCATAGAAAACAAGATGTATTGCAGCTCTGTGAATACATGTGGTCATTTTTGTCCACGTGAGGGGGAATTGGAAATATCCTCCGTTCATCCGTTTGTCCGTGCATGTTGTGAGCCTGACTTGAGAAACAAGTGAGATACTGACTTCCTGTTTAATTTGTGTCTACGTCTAGGCGTAAGAAATGTTCTTTTCAAAAAAACTGGGTTGTTAATTCAAAATCCAAGATGGCTGTCACCAAACCTTATGAGATGGATAACTTTAAAAATAAGCAAAGTGCCAACTTCCATTTTAGTGTGTGGATGCATATAGGCATAAGTAAGATCACTATCAAAACGGGGGTTGCCATGTCAAAATCCAAGATGGCCACCACCATAAACACCCCCTGGCTCCGCCATTGTGTCTGCTCATGGTAAAACGACTCCCTCCACTCACCAGGATCCATCAAGCTGCGCTGCCTTGGACAAGCAAAAAACTACTATTTTTATACACAGTGTAACATTGACCCACTTGATTATCTTGCACCAAAAACATTAAGGTTTCCTGTTGAATTACAGTCTAAAAAAAACACCTCGACAACTACAAACCATCACTATTTCAATCCCTCAGCGACGGGGAACATCAGCGTACTGCTTATGTTTAAATTGTCTCCGAAAATGACCTGCACCTCACTGCAAGATGCATACTTAGTATTTACACATATTAATTTTAACAACATATTTAAATAATCACACATGCAAATGGATATAAAGCATAGATTGCACATGAATTCCATACATTTTTTTGTATATGAAATAAAATAGTAACACACCAGAAATATGTCATAACACAAAATTCATTGTCTGTTTTTAGTACAAAACAACGGCTTCATTCAGCTAAGACCACATTAATGAATCTTGCATTAACACCATTAATAGTACAGACTTTTAACATGTCTCCTTTTGTCATTTGGGGCTTAGGTGTCGTCCTGATTCCAGGTTTACGGTTTATATAAGTTAAATTATGGGTTAGATAAACATTCAGGACAGCATGCAGGGTTGGAGATGTTTAGACTCCGTTGTCACTGCAGCACAAACATTATTCGGTCTTTCTTAGTATATGACAAATAAGAACCTTGAATCCTTGAAAAGTTGTTTAAACCCTTATTATTCTGGCAAATATACCAACAAGGTCTGTCTCCAGCTGAGAAATTCAGTGGTATTAACCTACAAAGAAACTCTTGTGATTGTGTTTAAAGTAGAAATACGGCAGAAACTATGGCTTTACCTGAACAGGAAATGCAGTCGTGCATATCTGCAGGTGGCTAAGCTGGAGTATATTTACCTGTGTACTGTTACCGGTAAATAAGAGACTTGGAGTGCTGTTACTTCAGTAGAAAGCTGCAGACACGCATGTCATTTTGTGACTTTATATAAAACTTGTTTTTGTGTTTGCATCTTTTTGAATGATTTTTTTTTTAGAATAAGTTGAGTTTTTCCTTTCGTCTGCTCCCTCCGTCAGTGAGCGGACTTGCTCTGGATCCTCTTCCTACATGGGCTCAAACCTGCAGCCTCAGTGGTGTTGACCAGTGAGCCACCACAGCCCCTGGTTATTTAGGACAAGCAGAATCAGAACAATCAATGTGTAACTGTTCATATATATTCTGAGAAATGCCTATCAAACATTTCATCTGCAGGTTGATTAAACTAAATGTTGTGTTGGGTGGGTCAGCATAGATTGTGATTGCTTAGTTTGTTGTGTTGTGAGTAGATTATCTTTCTATTGCCCTCCACCATGAAAGGTGTGTGTGCGTGGCTATAACTCTGTCACTTGTACATATACTAACATAAAACTTGTCATGATTATAACTGAGAGTCATCCCCATCACACACTCTGAGCTCTACAAGATGGCAGTTGTTCTGTTCTAATCAGATGAAGTGAAAGTCGTTCCACGTTAGAGGCTCAGATGATTAGTTTATTTACCTGAGCAATTTATTGCTCCTGCAGAGAAGCTGAACCTGAAGGATGAACGCCTTTGCTAAAATTAGCTGAAGAAGCTGAAAAAAAACTGTTAAAGCTAAAAGAAGCAAAACACTAACTAAAAGCTTTTAGGGTTCAAAACACAAAAAATTAAAAATAACAACTAAAAAAGCAGAATTTTAGCTAACAGATACATAGAACGTAGCTAGAAGCTAACAGTAGCAAGAGACTTGCTAAAAGTGGTAAAGTGCTAGCTGAAAGCAGCACAATGTAAGCTAAAACTTACAAGGCTAGGTTAAAGTAGCAAAAGCTTAAAGCGAAACATGCAAAAAGGCTAGCTTATAATACAAGTACATAAAGGTTAGTTAAAGCTAAAAGCAGCAAAGACAAGCTAGAAGCTAAAGTATCGAAAGGCTAGCTAAAATTTTAAAATAGCAGAACGGTAGCTAAAAGCTAAAAGGAACAAAAAAATGGCTAAACACTAAAAGTAGCATCAGAAGACAAAAATAGAGCAAAATGGCGCAAATTTAAAAAAGAACAATGTTTTTGAAGAAATCGAAGAGATCACATTGTGTTTCTGGTGAAAATGTTTGTAAATAAAGTTAAATATGTTAGAAAGTATATGCTACAAAATACAGCATTTATCTCTTAATTATCTAAATTTTTTGATACATGAGTGGTGACTAAAAATAACCAAAGTATGCTAAACTAGTTGGATTGCAAAAACTAACTACAGCAATTCAATTCATTTTATTTATATAACACCAATTCACAACAAAGTTGTCTCAGGGCACTGAACAGAAACATTCACATACGTATATAAAAGAGCCAATTAGTAAAGTTCTCTGTCTAAGGAAGCAGCAGACACATTGAATCTTCACTTCATCACAGTCTCCCATCCTGAGCAAGCACAGTGGCAACAGTGGAAAGAAAAACTCCCTTTTAACAGGAAGAAACCTCCAGCAGAACCAGGTTCAGGACAAGCGGCCATCTGCTTTGACCGGCTGGTTTGAGAGGAACAGGAAGGAGAGACAGAAGAACACAGGATGGCAGGTCCAGATGTTGGTCCAGGTGTACCTAAAAGACAAAAACACATGTTAAGGATAGAAAAAAATAATTACAAATACAAAACAGGTTGAGCAGAGTAAGTACAGACAGTAGCAGAGTGAAGAAATGTGGTCAGTTTGTCCTCCAGCAGTCTAAGCCTATAGCAGCATAACTAAGGGACAGCTCAGGAAACCCAAGCCAACCCTAACTATAGAATTTAGCAAAAAGGAAAGCGTTAAGCCCAGTCTTAAAACTGGACAATGTGTCAGCCTCACGGACAGAAACTGGAAGTTGGTTCCACAAGAGAGGAGCCTGATAACTGAAAGCTCTGCCTCCCATTCTGCTTTTGGAAACTCTAGAAACCTCCAAGTAAACCTGCAGTCTGAGAGCGAAGTGCTCTGTTAGGAAAATATGGAACAAAAACGAGCAAACAAAAACGCTGAGTCAGCATTCACAGAGTTCAGAAACGTGACCGAATGATGCAACACACGTCAAGAAGTTCTCACCAACTTGGTTGAGAAGATTTGGAGCGAAGCTGTAGGGACTGAAAAAGAAGATCCGGTGAGTGGGTGAACCGTTTCAGTGGGACAACTGTTGCCACTCAGGCTGGAGAAAATATCCAACCACGGCTATTTTTTCTGCTGCAGAGTGGAGCTCGTTTTACCAGCTAAAACTATTTTGTTCGTCTGACATCAGGACGCGTGAAAACATGATAGGAGAGCAGAACATAAAACCCGTCAGACAACTGAAGTCATTGTAGATTTTTTTAAACTTAACGACTGGACCAAACATTTTTCAGACATCTCTTCTTTCGGTTGCTCTTGGCTGAACCTCTTGTTCAGCTGCTAAAAAAAAAAAAAAAAAAAAAAAAAAAAAAGTTTTGTTTTGAGTAAAAATCCTCAGAAACGTCATAAGAATTCGATTTGACTTTTATGTGTGAGTTTTTCATAACTTTATGCCTGGCTTTGATTTTAGGTGAAAATGTTCCACGACGTTAACGCACATGAAGCGGCCTCCTGCAGTTGGATGTCTGTTTCTGTTTTAACCAGCTAACATGCCCCCGTCTGCTCCCTCGCAGACGACCTGGCTTCACACGTGCTTCTTGGTAATAAAGTCAGCTCGTGCTGTTTTTAGTCCGCGGGGGCCTCTTTCACCGCCCGTGCCTGGGATCGGTACTTTCCCTCGTGCCGCAGATTAGAGGTCTTGTACAGGAGTTAAGTCCTGGTTGATTTAGATTTAAAACTGCTGTGAGGTAGTGATCTGCCCTCCTGCGCTCTCTGTCTCTAATCCAACCTGTCAGTCAGGCCTCCTCCTTGAGTCAGCTGAACCCCCCCACCCCCCACCCAAACCCATGTGCTGTAAATAAATGTACACACCTCCAAGCAGGCTATACAAGGCAGTGGCTTCACCCTGAAATTCACATGCTACAGTCCTTGTGGTGAACACAATAATTATAGACGGCTAACTAGATCCATACGTGATGTGTGTGAACGAGTCTTCAGTTTGTTGGTCCGGTCACTTTTTCCGTCACGTCCTTCAAAACTGAAAGAAAAACTTCATGCACTTGTGTTAATCCAACATGTCAGCTATGACCTCGATTCTTCTGCTACAATTAAAACGTCATTCCACTGTTTATTTACCAAACATTCCTCTGGACCGGAACCATCCTTCATGCTGACTTTATGTCCTTTTTAGCTGCAGTACCAGCCAGGGACGCATTAAACTGTGGAATTATCCCTGCTGCTGCTGGAAGCCTCTCTGGGTGATTCCTCTCTGCTTCCTTGTGTTGCACAGGAGGTTACTGTTTTTTCTTTAAATAGTTAATTAGCATGACGAATGAAACTGTCACCGTGCAAAGCACCTTCTGGGTGGTCCAGTTATGTGACAACTAGTATAAGTTAGTGGGATTTATTGTGAAACGATCAAGACTCTGAGTTTGGCTCACGTTTAAGTACAGTGTTGTTTGTGCTAAGCAGTTGTACCTTCCTTGGTGTTTTAATTTATTAAATAGACTTGAGAAAAAGGAACACGTTTGAATCTGTCCTGATCAGTTTTTGTTGATTCTGTGGTTCTTTGTGTGGATGCTCGATGATGCCATCAATAACGCTGCAGGCTTTGGGTTTAACGGCTACGGGAGTGATGGTTCTCCTCGCTGGGACCCCATCTCCAACCTGAGGATCCTAAACATTGAGTTTGCCACTAGTTTTAAAGTTTTCCTGGACAACTGGAACATTTAGACGGTACACTGGCTCAAAAGGGTGTGTTACGAGCCATGTCCCTACCACCATACAGCAGCCACATTCATCCTGTCAGCCATGTGGCACGGAGCCTATCCAGGCTACTACCTCCCCTTCCTCACTGGGATCGTCATCACGCTGGCTGCCAGAGCGGTGAGCTGCTCCGCCAAACTGTTAACTTCACTAACCATGAGACACAGACAGACATTTACAGTTTAATGTAATGATTGGTTGGTTGGTTTGTTAGTTGGTGTGTTGGGTGGGTGTGTGGTTAGTGGGTTGGTTGGTGGGTGGGTGGGTTGGTTGGTTGGTTGGTTGGTGTGTTGGGTGGGTGTGTGGTTAGTGGGTTGGTTGGTGGGTGGGTGGGTGGGTGGGTTGGTTGGTTGGTTGGTTGTTGGGTTGGTTGGTTGGTGGGTTGGTTGATGGGTTGGTTGGGTGATTGGTTGGTTGTTGGGTTGGTTGGTTGGTTGGTTGGTTGGTTGGTTGGTTGGTTGGTTGATGGGTTGGTTGGGTGATTGGTTGGTTGGGTGATTGGTTGGTTGGTGGATTGGTTGATGGGTTGGTTGATGGGTTGGTTGGGTGATTGATTGGTTGGTGGATTGGTTGGTGGGTTGGTTGATGGGTTGGTTGGGTGATTGATTGGT
>NC_056518.1:16611332-16638614 GCF_014905685.2 Nematolebias whitei
GAAGCTGCAAAGAATTCAGATTTATTCGTTGTGTGTGACATGCATTTGTACTTTTTTCACCCCTGAATCGTAAGCTAACGTTAAAATATGCAAACCGGGAGGGAAACACAAGCAGCTTTAAACCTTCAGAGGACGTTCGTGTCCCATTTATTCATCAGCTGCACTTCTTCAAGTCAAAATGCTTCCATCAGCAATAATGTTCTGTTTTACATAATATATATATATAAACTGGATCAGTCGTGACAAAGCTGCTTGTTCTTTATTTGTGTTTGCTTTATGAGGTTTTAAAGCACAACTTGAATGTTTCTAACACTGGTGTTGTAGCATATTGAATGGACTGAGTCAGGATATTGTATGTTATTATTTTATTAATGAGCTCAAGTCACAAATTCCAGAAAAATCACATGTGAAATATATAAACAGCTGTTTAATTTAGTGACATTCCCCTCATACCACAGCAGGATTATTATATTTTCTCAGTGTCTGGTCAGCCAAAATAAAGAAATTCTCGTTTCAAATAACAAACTCACCTCCCTGAAATTCTGCTGTTAACTGTTTCTTGACCGCTTATGTTTTTTAATAATTAAATGATGATGGTGTGGTTGTTGGTTTGAACACAGCTGAAATCTGACCCAGAGCCGGTGCCGTTCTGAGCACACGTTCAGAATATAAGTGAGACGTTTCTTGTTGTGTGGGAAAGTTTAGACTTTTTGATAAGTGTTAAGTTTTTTTTTTATATATAGTTTTAACGGTTTTAACTTTTTTTCAACAAATCAGGACATTTACCGTATTTTCCACCGTACACGTCACACCGCCCTATAAGTCGCATCAGTCCAAAAATGTCTAATAAAGTGGAAAAAATCCATAAATAAGAATTTAACAAGATTAACACTTAAAAACAATTATTTGTTTGCTCAGTATTATAACAAAGGTGTGTCTCGGTCTAACTTTTGCTTAATAAATGCACTTTGGCGGTTAAATCAGCTGCATTTCAAAAGCCGAAAGTGGAAACATGAATGCACAGAGGGTGACTCGCTGTGCATTTCTTCAAAATTTATCAAGATAACCACCTAAAAACAATTATTTGTTTGCTCGACATTATAGTAAAGGTGTGTCTCAGTTGAACTTTTACTTAATAAATGTACTTTGACGATCAAATCAGTTGCATTTCGCTGGAGCGGCGCAGCGAAATGAAGCTGATTTGGTTGCTCCGGTGACAGTGTATGGCAAGCCAATTGTGTCATTAATAGCCACTTTTACCTATTACATGATACCTTACAGCATGCCTTACTACTATTAAATGGTACTGTTCAATATTTTCAGTCAGAATGAATGAAAACGGTCATATCTCAGCCAAACATTAGTTTAAAAATATGGGAAAAAATCCATAAATATGTTGCTTCAGTGTATAAGTCACAGAGCATGCAAATTATGCAAAAAAACGAAAGATACGGTAGTTGTGGCATGAAAAAAAACCCAATATAATGTTTATTTATTTATTTATTTATGCCATTTTAAAGCCTTTTTTTAATCCATTAAATTTTATTTTGAAAATCTCTTTTCCTGTCCCATCTTTTTAGCTCTGATTTTAATCATTTTAGTCAAACTATGAAAATAGCGTTACGTGCGCTCTGATGCATTGCTGCCAGACCTTGTGCTCAGAGTACGTGTTGTTAATGACTCTCAGCTACTACCACAACAAATTTTAGCTCAGTATCTATAAAAAAAATTAGTTGTAGCCACTTAATATTGGTCAATGTTGGTTAGCTGCGGTGGCCATCTTGAATTTGGTTGATTTTGCAGTTGATGTGTTTGATTACCTTTTTGGAGGTTCATTATAGTCCAACCAGTGGTTTAGGAAATATTTTGCTAACAAACAAACATGGGCAAAAGTATTATCACCATGATGAGAGGTGATGAAATCTCTGTTTGTCAGACACAGTTCCTCTCGGAGATTCTATAAATAGTTCTGTATGTTTCTGGGTTTGTTTGGGCTCCACATCTTGGCAGTTTTTCTGCTTCAGCGGTCGACCTTTCTGCACAATAATCTAAATGTCACTTAAATGTGAACGAAATGGCAGAAAAAAAAACACAATTAGCAACAAGCTAGTGAGCAGGAAGTCACATATTTATGTCCAGAATAGTTAAATTGTGTTTTTTTTTTTCTTCTCTGCATCTCGTCTGTAGTTGTACAAGCCACAACATTATGAACATTTAGCGAGTAAAATAGTTTATTGTGTTGCATTTTAATGTTCCTCTGGAGTAAAACATGCTCAAATATTAAGAACAGTTGCTCTAATGAGACCGCCCATGAATATTCTCCGTTATCTGTTTAAATCGTAGATAAGTTGGCGCTTTGTTTGAGTTTTTCCGCCCGCTCATGACTTTTTATCGCCTGCAGCTGAAAAGTGAAGGTAGACGATGGTGTTTATACAACTGATGCCAAATCAAGATGGCCGCCACAGCCAGCTGACCTTTGAAAGCTCTTAAATGCCCATGATTCAGTAACTTTTACACACCTTATGCTAGAATATGGGTGTAGCTGGGAGTCATTCACAACCCACACTTTTATTTTTTCTTGCTGCTGTCTTTTTAATTTAGGTGTTTGTTTGTTTTTTACCCAGAATTCTCTTTGGTTGTGGATTGAATTTGCTGATCGTATCTCTTCTAACGCTATTAAAAACCTTTTTATCGACTGATCTTTTTCCTTAAAAGTAGTTGTTTGGTTCCTCTACCTGCGATGCAGCAAAAAGCAGTTTTATTTTGCAAAGAGGAACTTTATGTCGGTCTCGTTCAGGACAAGTTAAACGTTCATCCCCGCGGCTCGAGGCTTTGCAGCCCACTGGTACAAAGTGCTCCAGGGTCAGTTTTTGGAAGGAGAGACGCCTCTCTCCTTCCATCTTTTTGTTTGCCTGGTGCGTCTTGGGTCTGTGAAGTGGAGAGAAGAGTTGTGATGTGATTAGACGCTCTGTTAAAGTCATTTAGAGAAGCAGGAAACGTGACGTCTGCAGCTTTCTCACGTTGCTTTGGGTTTCCAGCAGGAACCTCTGCAGTTTATAGAGCTACAGAACTTTTTTTTTTATCAGTTTTTTATGAACCTGACACTTTGCATCATTCTCAGACTTGTCAATTGAGATTTAATCTAGGATGAATTTGGTTTATTATTTTGCATTTCTTTTGATTTCTCAGCTCCTGTTTGTCTCTGAGTGAGGAATACTTCATCCTCCCAGTTTCCCTCAGATATCACATGATAAAACCGTGGCTGTTTAACTTCGCAGCAGTCGTGCCGCAGAGAGTGATGAATATTTTGACAGTAATTGTGGCTAACTCCATCTGCCAAGCAAGCAGTAAAGACTTCTTTGTGACGTTATGGGGCGCTGAGTTGAATTTTTTTTGTACAGTTTTCTGCAGAAATGATCATCTGTACTAAGCTGACATGTGTCTAACTGCTGCTTATGCTTCAGTAAACTATAATGAGTTGATTCTTAGATGAAAGCTTGCAACTAGAAGGAAAAAATGCTCTCGTGTTTAGTTATTTTGTAGCTCTGAGGACATTCAATAGCCCGTGATTTACTGTGCGGCTCAGTTATCAGTCTGCATCTCTGACATAAAGAGCATCTGATGGGATGTTTTATTGATGCTGAGGTATTTAAGGCTCTTTATACAGCTGTGAGGAAAACAGTTTATGATAGCAGGAAGGTGCATTAGAGAGGGGTTACTGCAGTCTCTTGGGTGTCCATCCTCCTGCAGAGCAGCACGACCGGGTATGTCAGAGCCCCCTGCTCTGTGAAGGGGGTCACATGTTGAGATTTTTGTTTTGCTGATTTCTTCAGGGCAACAACTGCTGTGTAAAAAAATCATCTACTTTGCATATTTCTGAAGGTTTTCACCATTTTCTTTACAACCAGGAGCTATTTTGACTTCATTAAATTACTCAAAGGGACTAACAGTGAATTACAACATGGACATGTTTGCCACCCACATCTATTATAAATAACATCACACCATCTGTAACATTATGGCGAGACTCACTCAGTTTTACTTGTCTGACAGCCTGCAGAAAACCTGTGTTGTATATTTATATGTGGTTGTCTGTAAGACTGCATAGTATTAAAAATCATAACATAGTGATGATAAACTCATAATTCTTGAGTATCCTGTGTTTCACAGCTTTGTAAAGACAAATATGATGAAAAGTTGCGGGGTTTCCCTTTCTCCTGAAATGTTTGCATCATTATTAATAAGTTTGGTCAAAACTCAACAGTTGTGCCATATACCAAGCAAACTGCCTGTAAATAGACAAACAGATAGATTATTGATTTATTGGGAATCAAATGGTTCAGCTGGCAGTTAAAGAAATGATGGCTACATGACGTCTTGCTGGTTGTAATTGTTTTATTGTTATTGGAGACTGCAGGCCCCTATTATTATCCACCCAACTTGGGTTTCTTAACTTTATTCAGATCTTATACTCCTCTGTCAACTTTAATGCAGCCCGAATCACGTGTACCCCCACAAATTATATCAAAACGACCGGCTCGGCACTGTGATGTGTGCTATTGCATTTATTGGCGTTTTGAGTTACTATGGCGATGTATTTTGCTAACAAAGACCCCATATTTCCCCACAGGAAATGAATGAGAGGACACACACTAACTGCTGCTGTCAAGTCACTTGACTTAAAGTGTAGAGGTCCCTGAAGAAAACAGAAGCTCACTGTTGGGTTTGTTTGAAACACACAGAAAGTCATCATCAGATAAATGTCTATAACTGATTAACATTTGGAGCCATTTTGATTCAAGATGGCTGCCACAGCTACCTCAGCAAACACAAAATTGACTATAACTCAGTCATTCTTGGAGTTATTGAGCTGAAATTTGGTGAGGTTATAGCTGAGATCATTCCCTATCACATACTGAATCCAGATAAAAAAATTCTAGATTTCCACCTTAGATAAAAAGGAAAAATTATGATGAATCAGCCATTTTTAGAGCATGGACTTTTTTGGTTTTGAACCAGTTTGACATGACTGTCGACGAGGAAGAGGACCGGCATCGGAGGAGGGGGCATGCCAAAGTTTGTTCCACCTTGGAGTGAGCTGTTTGGGGGAAGAATCAGTTTTGTGTGTTTCCTTGACTGATGAAGCCTTCTGGATGGAAGGTGAAACGTTTCAGAAAAAAAAAAGAAAGTGTCCAGATGACCTGACTGACAATTGTTGCATTTTTAGAGCTGTTCAGCTCAAATTTGGTATAGTGGTAGCAACACTGTCAAATCACAATTTTAAGTTGGCAGCAGCCTGGCAGTCCCCATCAAAATTTCTCCAGGAACTTTCTATTATTATTTTACACTTGACTAGTTAAAAAATAAAAATAAAAAATTACCAAGTGTGTCTGAAAACCAACCATTGACAGCTCTGGAGTGTAATTTTGTTGTGCACCAAGCGGGTTGCAGAGTTGATTGACTTGTTCTGTCAGGTCCCTGAAATCCTCCGTGAAGATCTGTGAGAACTTCAGCTGTCATTTCTACAGTCTTTGCTGCAGAAACTTTGTTTCTCCAAGAGAAGCTTGTAAAAGTTGCGGCTAATTGTTGCACAGATGAATGCACTGCAGCAGCTGACAGTAACAGCTCTGCAGTTATTTTCAGAGTGCTAACATGAGCTACAGAGTCTGAGGGGCTGAAGGTAAAAATCTGAGAAGTGTTTAGTAACTTCACCAAGTTTAAGTTAACTCCCTCTCTCTCATGTGAAGCGTTTGCTTAAATCTTTACAAACTCACACATCTGTTAAATCTGATTCAGCTGCTAAATAAAATACACAGTTCAGTTCTTTCATGCCTTTTTAACATTTTCTTTCAACAGCATCATTTTCCAGCTGGCAGCATGCTTTAGATCAAACACTTGTTTTAACACACTGTATCATTATCTCTCCCCCCCCACACACACACACACACACCCTTCTGTGCTGATGCCTCAACACACTTTTTCATGCTGCCACACCACACTGAAGACCACAACAGAAAAGTGGGGTTCCTCAGGGTTCAGTTTGAGGTTGAGATCCTGATTAAAGATTGCAAAAATGGAAACTCGCCTTCAGCATCATCATCCTCAACACTGAGGACGCAAGGCAATTTAAGATCAACAAGATCTGCATTTCTATTCTCTGTTAGCGGCAGCCATGCTAGTTTTCTTACTCATTGTGTTTTCAGGCCTGTAACGCTCTGATGGCTGGCAGCTCCTCTCTGCAGAAAGAAACGGAGAGAAACTTTAGGTCAGACGTGGGGATAAGCGTAAATGCTGGAAACGTTGTATTCTCTAAAACAAATGACTCCCATTTGTAGAAAAACTGCCCCATGTAAAATGAGTTACTGTAAATGCTAGAAAAGTTTTGCCACTTGAAATAAATTACTGAACACTGTGTCCAACAGCTGCAGCATTTTTACCATAAATACTAGAAAAACTGCCTAAAATGAGTTGCCATAAATTTAAGAAGAGCTGCGTGTTAACTGATCATAGCAAACAGAGACTCAACTTGTACAAACAGAAGTTACAGCATTTATCTACATAGAAAATACGCAAAACAATGCACAACTAGCTTTAAGCGTTAACCTTTAATTTAACTATTAATCTTTCATAATTATGAAAGAAAATGGAGAATTTACCTGCAGTTTATTTCATACAGATGAACATGTAGTACTTCCTGTTTATCACTGTTGTATTCAGCTGATCATGGCTGACGGCCTTTATCATCTTTTACATTTTTCCAGACTCTGTTTAGGATTTTTAAACAAAATAAACTGCATTCCACTCTCTAAACACTCAGAGTAACGCTGTCTGAGTGACATGTTCCCCACTGACAACGTTTAACCATTTTTTTCTCTAATGATCTTTCACAAAATCCCTTTGACTGCAAAGCTTTTGCGATGTTAAACCCCGACAATGTTGTCTGAGGAAAGTGGGGTGCAGCTCCTGCAGGTAAGAGGCGTTTCACTTCAGGACAAATTGCGACCGCCGTTCGGTCAGTTGCTGACGCGCCTACTGGACTGATTGACAGGTGGCTTCATGTCAGTTGCACTTGCGTGAAAGATTTGGCAATTTTGTGTTTGAATGTCTTTCTTGACACAACGCGGAGTTGTACCTTCAACCTCAGATTTATAAAACTGCAGCACTGACCACTGAATCACTGCAGCCACAAAGAATTACTATAAATGCTGGAAAAGTTTCATTGGCGCCCTAAATACAAAACATGTGCATTATATATTGTGTGTCCATCTAATCCAGATAAGACTTAACTTGTTTTAAACCTGACTGCGCTCCACCAGTCAGGACTGAATCTCTTTTCTTATCAGAGCTTCTTGTTGTTTTTACCATCTGGACTTTGTTGACCTCAATGTATTAATGTTCACTGGTACAATAATATGAATGGAGAACTTTAGTAACAACCCCTTATTAATCTGGACTTCCCTCTCTTTGTGGCTCTTCTCCTCTCCCAGTGAGCAGAGTATCTGCCAGGCGCGGGCCTCTGTCATGGTCTACGATGACGCCAGTAAGAAGTGGGTGCCCATCAAGCCAGGGCAGCAAGGCTTCAGCCGCATTAACATCTACCACAACACTGCCAACAACACCTTCAGAGTGGTGGGGGTCAAACTGCAGGACCAGCAGGTGAGACTGCAGTGTCTGGTAACCTCAGGTAACCATGTTGCTTTTGCAGCCACCTTACAGTCCTTTTTGTTGTGCAGGTGGTGATCAACTACTCCATCGTGAAGGGTCTGAAGTACAACCAGGCCACCCCGACCTTCCATCAGTGGCGTGACGCTCGGCAGGTCTATGGGCTGAACTTTGCAAGTAAAGAGGAGGCCACCACTTTTTCTAACGCCATGCTGTTCGCCCTGAACGTCCTCAGCTCGCCTGACAGCGGAGGTAAGAGTCACTGTTCGAAAGGAGACGCTTTACATTTTTTATATCTGCAATGAACTCAGCTGCAGCTCATTTTATATAAAGTGCAAAACATGGTTTTAATTGGATGTCTGGTTATGCAAAAATTGAAAAACTTGAATTAAAAAAAGGGCATATACACAAATGCACCCTCCAGAAGATTATTGTTTTTTTAAATATAAATGGATGTCACCATTTTTAAGGGAAGTTTAAAATAATTTAATTCAGAATATAATTACTATGATTATATGATTAATTTAAATATATTTTTCTCTTTAAAATAATGTCAGAGGACATTTCCCTGTGACATCTTTAATATGAGGCAGCACGGTGGCGCAACTGGTAGAGCTGCTGCCTCTCAGTGAGAAGGTCCCTGGTTCAAACCCCGGTCCAGGGGCCTTTCTGGGTGGAGTTTGCATGTTCTCTCCGTGCATGCGTGGGTTTTCTCCGGGTACTCCGGTTTCCTCCCACAGTCCAAAAACATGCATGTTAGGCTGATTGGTAACTCTAAATTGTCCCTAGGTGTGAATGAGAGTGAATGGTTGTTTGTCTCTATGTGGCCCTGTGATGGACTTGCGACCCGTCCAGGGTGTACCCCGCCCCTCGCACAGTGATTGCTGGACATGGGCACCAGCGACCCCCGTGACCCAAAATGGAACAAACGGGTAAAGAAAATGGATGGATGGATGGATCTTTAATATGTAAAACATGGCCATGTAATGAGTTCACTGAATGTTGTGATGAGATTAAATCAAAACTCTACTGCCCCCTGGTGGTCACTGTTATGTACTGCAGCAACACTCCAAACCCAGCAGCATTCATAGTAGTGGTCTGGTTGCTTTCTATATAACTTTACTTTGTTTCTTTAAACTCAAGCATACATTTAGTTAAAATAGGTGTTTGTCTTTAGCAGATAATTAATGTGTGGTTAAATGAACACATATGTTGTATATGAATGGTAAATAAAGGAAGTTATAATCTTGAATTTTAACCATCCATCCATTATCGTTACCCACTTCTTCCTTTTTGGGTCAGGGGGGTCGCTGGTGCCCATGTCTAGCAGTCTCTGTACGAGAGCTGGGGGACACCCTGGACAGGTCTCCAGTCCATCACAGGGACACGTAGAGACAAACGAGACAAACAACCATTCACTCTCTCACTCACACCTAGAGACAATTTAGAGTTGCCAATCAGCCTAACATGCATGTTTTTGGTCTGTGGGAGGAAACTGGAGTACCTGGAGAAAACCCACGCATGCACGGAGAGAACATGCAAACTCCTCCTAGAAGGGTTCCAGGCCAGGATTTGGACCAGCGATCTCCTCGCTGAGAGGCAACAGCTCTACCAACTGCGCCACCGTGTCGCCTATCTTGAATTTTATTTGAAGCTAAATTTACACATACTCTTGGTGAACTAAACTGCTACTGAGCCTCTCTGATTACAGGCTACTTATATGCTGTGTGTGTGTGTGTGTAAGCGCAGTGTCATTTCATCCCATCCTTGTGACCCCTCTTTTCGGCAGCTAAAATATCTTGTGGAGCCTTACAGTCGTGCCCAACATGCCTACTGTGCAGGTTTTGTGTTTGTGGCATCTGAGCCTTGAATTCGAGGTGTATCTGTGCTAATCGTCGAGGCACTTATCGTTGTGGAATTAGGAACGCTTGCTCCTCATGCTGACTCCTGAGAGTTCGCCTTGTGACCTCAGACAGGTCTCTTCAGCCATCATCACCCTCAGTAAGTGTCCTCGCTGAAGAGGAATGTTTTCCAGTCAGGATTTGGTTATTTCATAGGAACTATTTTGTTGCATTTTGAGCCGTTTCTGTTTTGTTGCACTTAAATTCCACTACTTTTTATATTCAGTAGTCAACCTTTTTATACCTCGGATGCATCCTGATTAAAATAACCACTTATTGGATAAATGTTACATATAAAACATGCTGAGTATTAAAATTGCAGAGATCTTTTGCTCTTTACTTTTCAAATTTTTTTTTGTGAAACAATCTTCTGTGCTTCATAGATTTGTCCAGTTGTTCACACAAAACAAACAAAACAAAGATAAGTCAACTTATCTTTGTTTTTATAAAACTGACCTCAAATGTATCTTGTCAGACCTGAGCCAGTTTCATTGCACTGAAAAAACAATTGTGAGGACTTTTACTTGTAAAATGGTGTTTTTGCTTGCATTTAATAAATCCACACTGCTGACGTATATTTTATCAATGAACCCCTCATGGGCATCTGTGACCCCTGACCTCCTCAGACACGTGTTAATAAACATGCTTATCACTGTGGGAGTGTACTCTAATTGATTTAAGTGTCTGGTAAAGAATATTGAACAGCTTTAATCAGCCTCTCGTCTCAAACAGCTCACAGAGATTGAGTGTTTTACGTGGCAGAGAAGAAAGAAGTCCTGAATATATTTGAAAGTTTTGCACGTGGGGTGATGGTTGTGTTGAGCTAATGTTGCTCCTGCTGGAGCTTCATGGATGAATAATTCTAAACTGGAACACTGAGGATTATTGTGGAAGCACAGGTCACAGT
The DNA here is from genome assembly GCF_014905685.2 of Nematolebias whitei. NCBI lineage: Eukaryota > Metazoa > Chordata > Actinopteri > Cyprinodontiformes > Rivulidae > Nematolebias > Nematolebias whitei. The sequence continues at coordinate 16,621,803 of NC_056518.1, forward strand.
AAAAATTAATTTGCACTTCAAGAAAACTAATTTACCTGTGAAAAATGGTGAAAGAATCTTATCCGTCTGCTTGTTTTTGGTTCCATTTTAGCTACTTCTAGCGTTCTATGGTTATAGTTGTGCACGTTTCTGGAGAAAATGACTAAACATGCAGAGAATAATTTATTTCCTTTAATGACAACAGTGCAACACACCTTGTTCTCCTGGGCTACAGCAAAACATCCGCAGGCCTGAACAGGCCCTGTCATCCCCTGAGCATCCTTCGCCATGGCAACCATCTGTATCATCACCACGTGGCACGAGCGTGAAAAGTTCCTCGCGTCTAAATCAATCACCTCTGCAGAAGGAAGGGATTGTTTTCAGAGGCTTGTTTCAAAGTTTGCCATGTATTTGAGAGCTCACATTTTGTTATGAGCGTGGCAGAATTTCTAAATCAGGCTCAGCTGGGGGTGTTTTTTGTTTTACCCCAGTTTGATTTTTTATTTTTTTATTTATTTAAGGCACTCCTTTGCTGGCAGAACAGATTATTACCACAAACTGGCAAGAAGATTTTAGAGAAGTGTCAGAAATTGAGGGGGGAAAAAAAGACACGTTTAAAGCACATTTTTATTTATTTGCATCTTATCAGAACACAAATGAATCCACCGACCAGTCTGAATGAGCCCGATTCATTAAAAAAAAAAGTAATTTCTGTGAATTTAAACCTGAAAATAAAAGATAGCTTTATTGTAGCGACTTTCTGCCGTCACTGAGATCCAAACTGAGCTGCTCAGATCCGTGACCATCCCTCCCACGCTCCAGAGACGGAAATATCAGCGCACGTGTGGCCCTGTTGTCACAGTGGGAGTTTAATGACTGGTGTTCTGCTGATGTGCGATAAGTGACGCTAAACTGGGCGAACCATCTGACGTGTTTTCTCACTCTGATATTCAACACCAGTGTTTAATCGTGGATCTGGTTTGGACGTTTCGGTGCCAGCCTCTCTGCTGTGGTTTGAAGCTCAGAGTCTGGTTGGTGACACGTTGAACAAGCTGCAGATCAACGTCTCAGAGCCTCACATGATGCGTCTCTCTGTTTTATATCAGATCTTGTTGCGTCCCGTTACTCTTTATGTTGCTTCAAACCATGTTAGATGAGTCTGAGCTGAAGGAGTTAAAGGTGGCTTTATTTTGCTTTCTGTGTCTTTTCAGGTCCAGTAGTTCAGCGCCAAAATGGACCCTCCTCAGAGGAAAGTGAAGCACAGAGGAGGTATGGCTCCAGCAAGAGAAAAATAAAAGAGAGGCTTGAAATGTTTATTTCGTTACGTAAAGGTCTGCGGTATTACAAATCTTTCAAATTCCCCCCGAACTGAGTTGTTCTCGCCTTCAGATGATCCTCTTTCTGAACTGTCTGAACAAGGCAGTGGGAAGAAGGGGGCCAGAGGGTGCTGCAGCACCCTTTGAAGGCTGCATAAGGGCATGCATGTCCAAATACACATGAAGATCTAATGAAAAAAGAAACGGGACAACATGTAATGCATTTAACTGCACATATATGGTGTTATGATGTTATTTATATGGGTGGTTAGGGTCATACACATAACCCAAGCTCAGACCTCCCCCACAACTAAAACAAGCTCCGATGTGTCTGAATCCAATTTGTTCACAATTCAGGTTCTTCTTCCGTTTTCTTGTTGACGTCACCCTGCAGCACATTTCAGCAGCGAGGAGCAAGCAGCTCCTTTACCCTCTGACCTTTTGTATCAGTGACGTTAGGGCCAGGCAGGTCGAGGAACACAAGGGTTTGAATAATTAAAGTAAACCGTGGGAACTAACTGATGGGGCGGCACCCAACACAAAACGCCAGGACTAAACACGAGGAGAAAGGATCTGACCACTGAAACTGAGAAACTGAGCAAAGCTTATACTGGGAGGGGTAGTAGGACTGAACACCAGGTGTGTGAGGCTGAGGAACCGGATGAGCTGAGGAAACGAAGGCGACAGAAGAATAACTCAAGCTCAGGAAATTATAAAAACACAATGATATCTCATGAAATGAAAACACTGCGCAGGTAAAGACAATGAATGATGAATTTAGGGATTTTTTTGTTTGTTTTTTTACACCAAACTGATGTGGACAAAACATGGACAAAGACAGGATTCACGTAGAGACTGTTGCACTATTGCTCCTGAATCTCCTTCAAAACCAATGTCTGACTCCTGGCTCCCTCACAACCATCATCTCCATCCCAGAAGGCTGTGGTGTCTTATTCAAAAAGAGGAAACTATTAAAAACTGCAAACGTACGAGTGCTTCCTTTGTGAGTTTTGGTAAAGTCATAAAGCTGCTCATTGTCCTCATTATATTTTACACACATTCTGGAGAAGTAAAAGACAAGATGTCATGTTTAGTCTGTTTCCTGTCCGTCATCACCTCTGCCCCTTCACCTGACGTCAGCTCAATGTGCTGAATCAGCTGGAAATGCTAACTTTTACAGGTTTGGCGTGGACAGAAGATGACTGTGCAGAAATGTTACCTATGAAAATGTGTTTTCTCTTTACGCACCAAAACTGGACCGACTTGTTCACTCCGTGCATAAAACTCAAGCCTCACGTCTAGTTTCTGTGACCTGTTGAACACTGTGGTCCTTTTACCTTTAACGACGGTGTCGAGCTGCACGTTTAAGAGTGACATCCTTCCACTTGATAGGATGATGGAGCAACATCAGATGCAGGCGCACAAGGAAAGGGAGCGACGGACGTCGGGATCAGGTGAGGCTTGAATAAACACGCCCGCACCCTGCCATATCAACATTCACTCTTCTTGACACACAGATAGATACAATGAAAATGCAAAATGAAAAGTGCATGCTACATGATCCAAGCTACGCAAACATCCCAAACAAAACACTTCGCCCATCAATAAACAGTCTTGGAAGCAAATTCATATTTGCTCAGCTATTTTTTTTTTTTTTTTTTTTACCTTAGCAGGTCAGGCACTTTTAACATTCCCAAAGCAAACAGGTGACCTCATCATTAATGATTACCAGACATTCCTGCATACAACAGTTCCCTGCTTTGTTTTCCTGCCTCACTGCGAGTCCCCAGTCTTTATCCATGCACACATATAAATGTTCAAGTCTGCTCTTTAAACGCACACACAGACTTAAACATCCTCCCTCCCTTATGTCGCTGGTAACCTCAGCGCCCCGTTGTCCCTGCAACATGCTCTACCGCCATCTCTTTCTTCCAGCTACTGTTGGGGGGGAAATGCCACATGCTCTCTGGTCATGGCTCAGTCATGTTGCATTCTGCTGCTTGTTCTTTTTTACGATATTTTTGACTCTTTGTTTGCTGTTGGCTTCTGTTTTTTGAATTGCTCCTGGTTTTTTCTCATCGTTACTTGCTTGATTTGTTCAGTTGCTTTTCATTATTCTCACGTTTTTCTCTTTTCTGTTCTCCTTTGTTTGTTGCCCTCCTTCCGTCTGCATCTCCTCTTCCTCTGTCTGCCTCTCTCTCTCTGCCCGTCGCAGTCGTTTCCACTCTCCAATATAAAGTGTCCCACCTGCCCGCCCACCCAGACACCCCTCCCGAGTACAGACAGTTCAGAGCTAACACACTGCCGCCCTCCTACGCCCGTGTGGCCTCCTCCTCCTCCCCCCCTTCCTCTGCCTCCATGTCTCCCTCACAGGAGAAAGAGGTGGGGGCTGCTAGGGACAAGGCCCAGCTCTCCTCCCAGCTCTCCACCTCGCTCGCCTCAGCCTTTTCCCCCGTCCAGGCAGGAGTGAGCACCCAGGGCCGACAGGTCCGTCAGATCCCCCTGTCTCCCCCCACAGCAGCCCGCCACCTCCAGCAGCAGCAGCAGCAAGACATCATGCTCCCCCCCAAACACGGCACCTGGTCTGCCTCCCACATGCAGCAAATGTACACCAACTGTCCCCCATCCTCAGTCATGATGGCCATGCCTGTAAAGCAGGGTTTGCCTCCACAGCCGGTCCTCCCTGTAGCCCACCCCCTCCAGCCTGTAAGCACTAGGATGAAGCCCCCTCCTCTTGATCCTAGCGCTGTGACGGGCCCTCACCAGTACCCCCACCCTCATGCCAACGGCCAGCCAGACGGTTCTTACTCTCCTCACTCTCAGCATCTCCCACTCACCCCGCAGTACTGCGAGGCCATCCCTATGCCTCCTCTGATAGGTCAGACAGGCCCCGCCCCCAACCTCCAGCCTCAGCAGCATCAGCAACAGCAGCAGCAGCAGCAGCAGGCGTACCACCAGCAGACCCCCACCACCACTTCATCCTCATCCTCATCCTCATCCTCCTCCTCGCCCCCCTCTTACACTGCCATGTCTGACGGGGGCTCCCCCAAGAAGACCCCCTCCCCTGTTCCCCAGCAGGCCCCTGTGGCCAGCAGCAGTAAGTATGAGGAGAGAGGAGGAGGTAGCCTCAGTAGAGGGGTGTTTCATGAGTTCAGTGCGTGTGTGTTATGAGTGTGTGTGACTGCACCACACCTTCACTGAGAAACATCTGCATGAAACAGACCTTAAACTGTCCTAACTCAGCCTGAGACCCACATTACGTTTACGCAATTAAGTTCTTTGTCAAATTTAATCTTGCAAAGCCCAGAAAGCTCTCTACCTGTAAAACCAGTTTGCCCTGACTTCAGTTCGTGAGGTTAGCGGGCTGAGAAGGATTTGTCTCAGAGACTAACAGATTGTAACATCTGTCGCTGAACTCGTTCTTCACGTTCCCCGAGTTTCACCTCCAGCCAGGTGTTATAACATTCAAAAGTTTAACTGTGTAAAAAGAGACAGCTGGTATCAGTTTTATTAAGACATAAAGACCTCCATCCACCTTAATTACCTCTAAATGGTGGCGTCAGTGATTGGTGTTAAACTTTTCAGAGTTTGAAGAACTGAAGAAGTTGAAAAGTGGCGGAAAATAACCACCCATATTTGATTTAATTAGCTAAAAGACATTAATTTCTGATATTTTTAGGAGATGTATGAGTTGCTTTATACACTAAAGGTGAGAGGGGTTTTTGATAGAGAAACCTCAGTGCAAATATAATTATTAAAAATAATAAAACATTACTCAACAGCAGGGTTATGGACCAAAACTTCTGCACACTTATAGTCCAGGCCTTTAAAGGGAAATGTAAGTCATAACACTAGGAGAAAACAGAGAAAGCAAAAAAGGTTTAACATATTTAAGTATCCATAAAAATATCAGACTATTGACCCATTAGAGTGAAGTTAGGTCGTGTTAGGTTTTGTATGGACTGAATTTATTATAATTTCCCACTAGTCTTCAAACAACTTTCCAAGTCATGAAACATGAGAATCAACCCAGATCCTAAATGACAAAGTTGTCGTTGGGTCCGTCCCAGGCGGTCCCGTCTCTGCAGGTCACCCAGCTATGCTTTCTGTGGCGCCCCCTCCAGCTGCAGTTCCAGCCCCCATGGCTGGTCCTCCAGCTCCACCGCCACCACCGGGACCACCACCCCCGATGGCAGTGCCACCTCCCATGCCCCCTCCGCTGCCCACCGGTGGAGGACCTCCCGGGGGCCCGCCCGGGGTGCAGCACCAACCCTCGGGACTGGCCGCTGCGCTGGCTGGAGCCAAACTACGCAAAGTGCACAGGGTGAGTTTTAGTTACCTGCTCGGGTTTATGTTATGAATATAACGGGGGGGGGGGGGGTGTCCAGGTGCTCTGACAGTAAAATGGTGACCTAATATTTACTCCAGGATGAGAGCGGCCTCCCTGGCTCCGGTGGAAAAAGTGACTCGAACCGATCGAGTGGCGGCAGCGGCGGCGGTGGGGAGGGACTGATGCAGGAGATGAACGCCTTACTAGCTCGCAGGTTGAACACCACACACTGAGACCGAAAAAACACATTCAACTTGTTTCTCTTCTGATTCTGGCACTTACTGTAACTGAACAGGATCAATAAGATCCCTTATTTATTCATTTATAATGCTGGAGATTTGTACGTGCTCATATTCTTATTTCCTCCTCCTCTCCCTTAGACGAAAAGCTTCAGAGAAACCCGATGAAGTGAGTCTGATGTCTTTAAACAAAAAAGAGTGGATAATTCATTAATTCAGAAGAAATTATGAGCAAATCAGAACTAATTTCATGCATGTTGAACATGTAATTTTAGCCGAGCTGTCCCGACAGCTTTAAACTTTCTGGAAAAACAGCACATTTAACTGATTTAAGTGTAGATGCTAAATGTTTTAATAAATATTTTATTAAAGAATTTTATCGTTTAAGCTGTTATTGATATGGGTCTGTCTTGCAGGATGATTCAAGTGGTCGAGGTCAACAGAACTCAACAGGTACAGATTAATTTAATCTATAGATTATAACGTCACCATCCGCTGCTGCATGTAAATCCACAGAAGTTCACAGGACATCACCTACACCAGATTTTAGTGTCAAAGCAGAAAGGTGCACTTCAAAACTTTATTTTACTCAGAAAATTAGACATAATCTAGCAAACTTGCACACACTGCAGACTTATCTATTTGTCGTTGATATCAGCGTCTGGGACTGTCGCAGATTGGCTCCAAGTGTGTGTCAGTCTCTAAAAATGTGCCTGAGCATGCTGCAAGTGTTGCAAAACAGACATTTGAACGTGTTGAAAAGCAAATCGTTACGTTTTTTTCCGTGAAACAGTTGAGTTTTTGAACTCGCGAGCGGCGCGGTTTGAATTGTGCGTCCATGTTTAATCATCGCCTTCACACGATTTGGTTTTTTTCTTGTTAGATGCTGTGAAGAAGCCGTGGGAACGATCCAACTCTGCGGAGAAGGCCTCGCTGGTGTCCAGGTGAGCAGAGAAGACCTTCAGTAATTATTGATTTAAAAAAAAAAAAGATGAATCAGAAACTCTCTGGCAGCAGAAAATTATGAATATTAGAGGACGTAAACAAAAGCCTTCAGTGTTTTATTCTCTGAAGTCGAGCTTTTTCTTCCAGAGTGAGACCGATTGGCAGCACCAGTGAAGCGGACACAGAGTTCGACAGGATGAAACAGGTTTTTTATTACCCAACCAAACAAGCTTGTTGTTTGTCTACCTTCCATGTTGGGTTGATAATCTTGACAAGTGGAACTTGTTTGCTTCTTGCCGTGCAGGAAATTTTAGACGAAGTCGTCCGCGAGTTGCACAAGGTGAAAGACGAAATCATTCATGGTAAGCAAGGCAGCGCCTCGTCAGCCTCGTCAGTGCTGCAGCTCGTCTCCTCTCCTAAAGGCGCATTTTGTTTCCTTGCAGCCATTAGACACGAAATTGGCCGAATCAGTACGTCCTAATCTCAACTGAGCGTGCAGGTGAAGAAGCGGGAGGAGGAGCTGATGGAGGACGGGGAACGCAGATGCACAGACGCGAGGACCCCGGGGAATGTTCTCCCAATGTTTCTGTGACCTGGCGATGCCACGGTGCAAGTTGCAGAGACGTTGTGCCAACATTTAAGTCTGCTGGACAGCACAAACGGACTCAAGAGAGCAAGGATTCATGGGAAACGAAGAACTGAAGGATTGACGTATGGATTGACTTAAACTGATGAACTAAGCGTTGAAGTGGACAGACATTTGTACTGAGTTTGGTGTTGTGGTCCTCTCTGTGCACCTAGACTCAGTCAGCCCAGTGTTGCAGCTTTTTGTTCTCTGTTCAGTCCACGTCTTAAAGAAATATTTTGGTTTTCTAAGTTTTTACTGTTTTATTATTTAAAGAAATGTGGTGATCAAAACGATAATGCTGTTGGTATTTTATTGATATTAGAGAAGGACAAAGGAATCTTGCACATTAACGTCAGCCTTTTCTATTTTCTATCATTACGTTTTTTTCTTTAGTTTATCCCCGACTTTTTCATAAGAAGCACAATTTGGGCATATTGGTGCTGAAGACCCACCTGCCCTTAAATAGCATATAAAAATATTGATAACCTTGCTCAGACTGGTGTTGTAGAACTCACCTTTTCTCTGCTGACAGGATTTAAAAAACTGCTTCAAATGCCTTTTACCTCTTCCATCCGAGGTAAAACACCAGAAATGAGCCTCTTTTCCACCAGTAAATAAAACATAAAGCAGTCTGCTCCATAACTCCAGTGTGATCGAGGCACATGTTTCTTTTATGTGTTCAGATAATGTGATTATTGAAATGTGTGGGGATCATTCAGAAAACAGGCTGATAACTGTAAATGTGCCACCTGGTTTTACCCACATATGGAACAATGTATTATCTATTAGTCATCCTATGCTTTGTGAACCTCCCGAGTATGCATGAAAACTCCGTCTCTATGAATTTGTTTTCTATTTGGTTCAAAACAAACAGCTGAAAATAAATATATCTTAATGGTGGTACATTTATTTGAGTGGTTTGTTTCTTTGAAGGTTCCCCCTTCCTTTATATGTCAAGTTAGTGTGAAAAAATACAAATGATGATAATGTGGCAATCATGAGGACGGTTCAAGGCTAATCTGTGATGGGAGCCAAACCTATTTTTACTGGAGGGATTTGGATAAATATCAGCTGTTGTATTGTCCCACACTTTTAGATAAATCACAAGTTATAAATAGATACAATTATTCCAACATATTCTGGGGCTGTTTCCATCATTATGCACTCATTTAATTGATTTATGAGCATTATTTGTGATAATGTTGAGGGTCAGAGTTTAGAAAGCACTGATGTAAAATATCGAGCTTTGAGTTTAAGGTTTTATCCACCAGAAACAAGTCTGTGGGTACAGGTTACTCCCACTGGTAGCACCTTAAGAATAAAGCACTATTCTTGGAAATCATTAACCATAAGTTGAAAAGATGTATTTATCTTTTCAGTCACAAGACGACCCAGCCCTAAAACATACAAAGGCTTTTTCATTTTACTTAAAAAAAAGGAACAAAGTTTAACTTAAGCAACATAATTTTGTATTGGAGATAACTTGAATCCTGCTCAGAAGACTAAAAAAAATTGTCTGATATTAGAAGCTAATAATCAAACTCTACAACTGTACATTTACTGACTTTACAGACATTTTATATCACTACTGGATTCAATACATCAATAAAAACATTGTGAAACCTTTGAGACTGGAAACTTGTGGACATGTCAAAGAGGAAATTGTGTAGGAACTTGAGTAATGGCTCATGGAACAAAAGAGCTCCTAGTTTTTATTTATTCTACATTCTGGTCTGATTGATCATTTGTGAGATGTGCCAGAGACCCAACCTACTGTGCAACAAGGAGAACCCACAATTCAAAAGCCACAGCCCTACAGGCACCACAGGAAACCCAGAGAGGTCCTGGTTTGGCTGCAGAATTTTAGGCTGGCGGGCTTTAAGTTCTGTCCTCTGAACATTGAACTACACTCGTAGTACTTAAATCGAGCACTGATAAAGCTTAGATTTTATTAACATCAACATTATTATTATTAACAACAGGTACTGATTGGTTTCAGACACTGGAGCAGTGGTTAACGAGGCGCTTCTTCAGAAGTCACCGCAAATCAGCAGTGCAGCATTTCAAAAATTACTATATAAACTGGTATTGAAAAAAATCAACAGAGCATCCACAACACAAACATAATGGAATATTATAGTCATATAAAAAATGTAACTAGAAAAAATAGATTTGTGATGGCTTTAGACAAAACAAACAAAAAAAATCAGATTATTTTGTGGTCAACACTCCAAACAAGCAGAACGAGGCGTCACAGAGAAAAAGGCTCTTCTTACTGAAATATAAGTTTCAATGCTCATTTTCCTCTTCAGCACTGCTCCGTGTGATAAATGGAAAACATTATTTTAGATCCTCACATTCAGTTTTGTTTTGTTTTTTTCTTATGGAGCCTGACAAATGCTCACAGGCAGGAACTCGCAGGAGGAAACAACCTCAGTCAAGCTTTAAGATAATACGTGCGACCTCGTGTCCTCGGGTTACAGATGGTGAAATGGTATGTTTTTTCACATTTTATTCTCATTGCCTTCTGGCTAAAAACAAACATCACTACCACTAATATTGTGGCAAATGGCCAACATTTCTTAAAGTGGGACTAAAAACGAAGAAAACCATCCAGCTTAATATCATTCACTAAGTGCTTCCAGGAATTAAGTGCACTTGCAGCTATAATGTGTAGTTCACCACAAAGTTAGACGAGGACACCAGTGGCTAAATGTTGAACATTTTGTTGGGTTTGCTGTCAGTGACATTACATCACATGAAGAAGACGGGAAAAACAAGCATTTATCTCACGAGATAAATGCTTGTTTTAGGATAAATGCTTGTTTAGAGACATTTATCTGTGGTTAGATGATTTTCAACAAGTGCAACTCACTTTTCTGTATAAATATGACATCAGATTTATTCCTGCTTGCTTAGCTTGTACTCCCGTTTGACTCGAGAATACAGACCGATGCTGTCGTCAAACACAAAGTCCCAGAGAACTCGAGCCCAGGAGTTGTGCTGAGGCAGGGAGTCGTAATACTCTGCTGCAATCTTTTTGACCTGCAGGACAGGAAGGCACAAAGAGGCGGTGTTAGTAAAACAACCACAAATGTTAAAAACTAATGAATACATGCTATTTAAATTCCAAATGTAAACTGCCAGAGAAATCATACGACCCTACAGAGGAGTATAATGTAGCAAGACTTTATTTTTCTAAAACAATCACGCTGGTAGCTATGAATATTAAGTCTCCACTAACACACGAAACAGAACTTCAATATAAATGTGAGGTGATCAATTACAAAGACTGCTATTTATTATGATAAATAGTTGATAGAAGAGTGATTTTTAATGTTTGCAAATCCTTGTTTTGTGTAATTACTGACACCTTATCAGCCGAGCCTTGCTCTAGATGAGACTTATATTACACCAATCAGCTCACAACAATCTTGGGGTAAAAATTATTCAAATATACATCTACCTGCTCAGCTAATAGTTTACAACAGAAAGTGGGACACACCTGAGGTAGTTTACTGCCAGGTATGCTGGGGAAGTCATGGTGCTCCATGTGATACCCTACGTTGAAGGTGATCCAGTTGAGTGGTCCATAGTATGAATAAGTCTCGTATCCCTTCAGAAACATGTAGTGTTCTGATATGAAATGTCCAGAGATGGGGTGCAGTCCCATGCCCAATATAGATCCAGCAATGAGGTAAACAACAGGCTTCAGCCCCCAAAAATAGAATATAACTGCATCTACTGCGAGCTGAACTAATGTATTCTGGATTTCCAGCAGACCCACTGGTTTTGGATTGACCACTAATGGCCGTATGGCATAAAAGAGAGGTTGGAGGAAAAGCCATAGGATCTTCCTAGCAGGGGTGCTGAAGAACCATCCTTCAAGGTCTGTAGGGATGTCAACATCCAGCTGATCACCACCCAGATACCGATGGTGGTCGATGTGGTACTTCTTGAAGGAGGCGGAGTAGGGCACCCCAATGGGCAAGTTGGCCCACATGGCAAACCAGCGGTTCAACTTTGCACGTCCGTTCCCAAACGCCACGTTGTGGGAAATGTCGTGAATGGCCAGAGTCAGGGAGTGGTTAATGCAGCCTCCGAAGGCGTAGGCCCAGAAGAAGACCCACTTCCATGAAAGATTGTGGACCAGGTAGCAGGCGACAAGTTGGGTTAGGACCATGCCGGACACCACCCACTTCAACTGGGGGTCTGGACCCATCAGAGTCTTGATCTCTGGATATTTGGCTGATAAACAGGAAAAACAGCAGAGATGAAAACATTAAGTGGCATAGGAACACTTAACAGGCATAAATTAAAGCCACATACAGTGCCTTGCGAAAGTATTCGGCCCCCTTGAACTGTTCATCCTTTTGCCACATTTCAGGCTTCAAACATAAAGATATAAAATTTAAATTTTTTGTGAAGAATCAACAAGTGGGACACAATCGTGAAGTGGAATGAAATTTATTGGATGTGTCGAACTTTTTTAACAAATAAAAAACTGAAAGTGGGGCGTGTAATATTATTCGGCCCCCTTGTGTTAATACTTTGTAGCGCCGCCTTTTGCTGCAGTTCCAGCTGCAAGTCTCTTGGGGTATGTCTCTGTCAGTTTTGCACATGGAGACACTGAAGTTCTTGCCCATTCTTTCTGCAAAACAGCTCGAGCTCAGTGAGGTTGGATGGAGAGCATTTGTGAACAGCAGTCTTCAGCTCTTTCCACAGATTCTCGATTGGATTCAGGTCTGGACTTTGACTTGGCCATTCCAACACCTGGATACGTTTATTTGTGAACCATTCCATTGTAGATTTGACTTTATGTTTTGGATCATTGTCTTGTTGGAAGATAAATCTCCGTCCCAGTCTCAGGTCTTTTGAAGACTCAAACAGGTTTTCTTCCAGAATGGTCCTGTATTTGGCCCCATCCATCTTCCCATCAATTCTGACCATCTTCCCCGTCCCTGCTGACAAAAAGCAGGCCCAAACCATGATGCTGCCACCACCATGTTTGACAGTGGGGATGGTGTGTTCAGGGTGATGAGCTGTGTTGCTTTTACACCAAACATATCGTTTTGCATTGTGGCCAAACAGTTGGATTTTGGTTTCATGTGACCAGAGCACCTTCTTCCACATGTTTGGTGTCTCCCAGGTGCTTGTGACAAACTTTAAACAACACTTTTTATGGATATCTTTGAGAAATGGCTTTCTTCTTGCCACTCTTCCACAAAGGCCAGATTTGTGCAGTGTACGACTGATTGTTTTCCTATGGACAGACTCTCCCACCTCAGCTGTAGATCTCTGCAGTTCATCCAGAGTGATCATGGGCCTCTTGGCTGCATCTCTGATCAGTCTTCTCCTTGTTCGAGATGAAAGTTTAGAGGGACAGCCGGGTCTTGGTAGATTTGCAGTGGTCTGATACTCCTTCCATTTCAATATGATTGCTTGCACAGTGCTCCTTGGGATGTTTAAAGCTTGGGAAATCTTTTTGTATCCAAATCCGGCTTTAAACTTCTCCATAACAGTATCTCGGACCTGCCTGGTGTGTTCCTTGGTCTTCATGATGCTCTCTGCGCTTTGAACAGAACCCTAAGACTATCACAGAGCAGGTGCATTTATACGGAGACTTGATTACACACAGGTGGATTCTATTTATCATCATCAGTCATTTGGGACAACATTGGATCATTCATAGATCCTCACTGAACTTCTGGAGTGAGTTTGCTGCACTGAAAGTAAAGGGGCCCAATAATATTGCACGCCCCACTTTTCAGTTTTTTATTTGTTAAAAAAGTTTGACACATCCAATAAATTTCATTCCACTTCACGATTGTGCCTCACTTGTTGTCGATTCTTCACAAAAAATTTAAATTTTATATCTTTATGTTTGAAGCCTGAAATGTGGCAAAAGGTTGAAAAGTTCAAGGGGGCCGAATACTTTCACAAGGCACTGTATGAGTTAATTATTCTAAGTCTAAATAGAATCATATATTTGTCTTAACAGCAGGAGAGATAGATGTTCACACTAATTTACTGCTAATTTCTACAGGTTGAGATGGTAATGTGGGATGTGTTTAAGGTACTTGCCCTTCTCATGGGAAAAACCAGCTAACAAAGATCAAGTTTAATTGGAAGAGGTTTTGTTTTGCTGGAGACAAAACGATACGCTGAGAATTACCGGAGACCAGCTAAGACTGCTTCATGTGATATAATCTACTCATTAGGACATGCAAGTTCAGATTTGTTATACAGACCACACCTCATAGACATTACAATGAAAGGTAGAAACGCGGCACGAGTAAATCAGAGGTAGAATTCATCAGAGAATTGCAGCAATCAGGAGCACACCTCATAAATCAGAGGCTGCTGTACACCATCTGGGGAAGTCACATGCAAATATGACCTGCCATTTTGTTTACAGCTTACTCTGTTTAACGCCTCTACAAAATTTAGCTTACCTTACGATAAATGAACTTTAAAAGGCCCTTAGGGGCACATTGAATGACTTTTCTGCCATTTTAATGCCTCTGCTTTATGAGCCAAACCCTCGTTTTTTGATTAATGTTTAGCGAAGAACAGTTTTCTGGTGCTCCTCTACTTTAAAAAAAAAACGATAATCTATCAAAATTAGGCTCCACGTGACCTAGATTGTAATTTACGCTCTATTACTTGACATAAATTCATCTAATGTGACACTTGCATTTCTTTTAAAAGTTAAAAGTGTTGTATTTGCCCACCTACAGGTGCATAAACTTTAATCAACAACCAGGCCTCATAAAAAGGCTGTTTGATCTGCTTAATGGCTCTGTGTGAAACACACACGGTGCAACTATTAATGGATTTCAACGTCAATGTTTCAGATAGAAAACATTTAATTTATCCATCTGTTAAATTATTAATAGGTCTCGTTGTCAGGTTTCAGCAGGAAAATTATCGATGCTTTAACAGGATTGTCCTGAAGTAATGTTGAGCCCTCATGAGTGTCACGTTGATTTATTGCCATGTGATGCGACATCACGAGCTACAGTCTTGGCAAATGTGGTGCCGTCCTTTGAACGTGTAGGAGGATATAAAGATTATGGCGTACAGAGTCACACAGCATGCCAGTCGGTTTGAATATGCACTTTTAAAATCAAAATATCCTTCACGGCATAACGAGGAATCTCTGATGTTATCTTTGACCTATCCTCATGGGGAAAACAGAGCATAATCAAGAACACTTTTTAATATTTAATGACTCAGAGGTGTCAATAAACACATCACCCATGAGATGCTTTCTGTTTTTCTCCACACCTGAGCAGCCGTGCGACAGGTGAACAAAGCCAGGATCAAATATACAAGAGCAGGTTGCCGCCTTGTCGATTTAAACTTTTCTTTTTTTTTTTTATGCGAAATCAAATTACACAACAAATCGTTTAACTGTGGCAAGTTTAGACATAAATAATCAAAGTCCTCTACATCTGCCAATAATTATTGTCTAAAAAACAAAAAGCATTTCTTGTAGGCTATGTCATAAAAAAGCAGAGCCTGAATGACGCCATTCTTTTCTTATCTACACATCTCCACTTTGACATGGCTTCTGTTGGAGCTACAGCTCATCTTCTCACCTCTTTCTAAGAAAAGATTACGAGTGTTTTAATCAACAAAACGTCACAAAAGGTAAATACAAGTTACAGTCAGTCAGGAGTGGCTGTGAGAAGGCCTGATAAATGTCACACCAGTTCTAAAAATAATATCAAAGTCAAAAGCAATCAATCCAGATAAAATTCATATAATCAGTTATTTTGTCAGCTAGCTGATATTGGCTACAAAACAAAAACATACGCTCTTAACCTACAATTTATAAATTTATAAAGAGCTTAAAATTATTTCTAGTTGTATTTAAATTGTAGACTTGTTCACTTTTAACTGTTAAAGACAAAAAAAAAAAAAAAAGACTGACATGTTTTTTATGCATCCACTGCGGACTGCGAGCCCGTTAGAGAAAACCCAGTAAACTGGTTTAACCGGATGTGGGTTCATAAGGAATACCGACTGACTTCAGGTTTCTCCAACCTCAAACTTCACGCCAACAAAAAGTTACCGCAGAGTCCCGCACGTCACTTAAAACCAGAGTTTCTCTCACCCAGGATTTCTTTTCTTCTCGAGGTGTGCGGCTGGTCCGTGTAGACCCATTCAAAGTCTCCTCTTCCACCTGTCTTCCCCATGGCTCTCCTGTCTCCGTGCGAGGCAACGGCCGCCGGAGAGGACTACTTGTCATCCAACCTTGGGAGTATCGGTACACACCCACACGCGCAGGTTGGATTGGGTCTGCCCCATTTATGTACCGGCGCAAGACAGAAGGCCAACCGAGCGGGGTACTCGCTCGTCTTGTACTTACTTGTAGCCGGCGCGTGCACCTGGAAAACCTAAAGGAGCAGACTCACTGAGAAGATGTGAGCACAAGCCCCGCCCCTAATTTTATAGTGGGAGGGGCAGAGTGCACCTGCAGACATGAGTTCAACGTTGGGCGTTATCACTTATCAGAAAGATAAGTTTTTAAATGTTAGCAGTGTTATTCCTCAAGATGGACAACACATGACGACAGATTAAAAAAAGTTGTTTGTTTCAATGGACTACATATGTAGTGCCTTTCTATCTTATCTGGATACTCAAAGCACTTTACACTACAATCTGTGCCCTCATTTACTCATTCATACATCATTTTACTATAACTATACAAAGACTAATCAGTGCGTTAGATCACATTCTTACACCGATTTGATACACATCGCAGGGACACTTCAGCATGTGACTGGTGGAATCGAACCCTCAACTCTCCCATTGAAGGATGTCTGCTCTAACCAGTCCCAGCTCAGGAAACTTTTACTCAGGACGCTTGTCTGACCTTGTTTGATATAAGATATATTTATCGTTAAATATCTATTGTTGACATTTGTTTAAAAATTAAACATTTCTGATGTGATGAACGCATCCTGCCAGAAATATCAACAATAAATGAGTGTTGCGTGACTCTCGAAAATCACATTGACTCTAGTTTGCATCATAACTACAATGTAAATAAGGTTTTTATTCTCTACAAATAATTTCCTGTTTACAAACTCAAGCGCTTGCTGTCTGAAAGTTCCTTTGTTAAAAACCAATACGAGTCATTTTTAGACAAAACATGACATGCTGTCCTTTGTTTCTCTTAGTGGACGGACTTATTGGAAGAAATACCGAATAGGAATACTTATACCGAAGCAGTTAGTAGTTTGAAAAGTTAATTGGATTAAATAAAATGTAATATATGTATTTTGAGGATGCAATCATTCATTCAACCTTTATTTATACAGGTTAGTCTCATTGAGCCTTGAGGACTCATTTACAAGAGAGACC
>NC_056518.1:16639014-16653917 GCF_014905685.2 Nematolebias whitei
AATTTGCTTTTAAAAAGCCAGACTTTCTGGTAAATTTTAAAGCAATCTTGATCAATATTCCTTCAAGCGCTCTGAGATTTTTGTTGTTTGACATTATCCGTTATGAATTTGATTAACCATTTTCTAGAGATTTTTAAAAATTATTTTATGGTTTGTTAAACCACTTTAGTCTCACTTATGACTCATTAAACCCCCCAAAAGGCCTCTGAAACTCAATAGACGAACTCATGTAGCGTTAGCGTGTTAGTGTTTTTGTTGATTTAAAAAAGGCTTTCGACACTATCACACCATTCTCCTTGAAAAACTAAATAAATATGGCATTGGAGGATTAGCACTACATTGGGTATTAGTTATTTGAATAATGGAGACAATTTACAGGTAAACTATGTAAGATCTGAATTTTGTGTTAATGGATGTGGAGTTCCTCAAGGTTCTCTGTTGGGAACAAAGTTGTTTGTTTATGTAAATAATCTCGTTGATGTGTCAGGGATTTTGAAGTGTGTTTTATTTGCAGATGATACCACTTTTTTTTGTTCGGGTGAACGGATGTTAGAAATGATACAAGCAGAGTTCGTAAAAATACAAACTTGGTTCCAATTTAATTAGTTATCATTAAGTTTGGAAAAAAAACACTAAATGATATTTAGTTATAGAAAGAAAGTTATTAAAGTCCCATTTAAAATTAACAATATGGAAATTCATAAAGTTAATGAAATTAAATTTTTGGGTGTCATTATTGATGAGAAGCTGACATGGAAATCTCATGTAAATTACTTAAGAATAAAAATAGCAAAATCAATTGCATTACTGTATAAAGTAAAAGAGTTTTTAAATGACAAAGCGTTGTATTTGTTATATAATGTAATGATTGTTCCTTATTTAATCTATTGTATTGAAGTTTTGGGAAACACATGCAAAACAATTACAAATCCTAATTTCATTTGACAAAAAAGAGCTATAAGAATTATTAATAGGAAGTGCTATGGTCACCCAACAAATATATTATTTCATCAGCTGAAATTATTAATATTGTATGATTTTGTTGAATATAGTATTTTGCCAGTCATGTATAAAGCTCATAAAATATATTACCTCCAAATATTCAATTAAAATTTATTAAAAAAGAGAGTCATTATAACCTCGAGGGAATGGAAATGTTTGTAAAACCTCCATTTAGAACTAATCTGAAGGAGCTGTGTTATAATTCAGGGATTGTGGAGTTGCCTTGATATCACCATAACAATTTCAAAAACAATTTATATGCTTAAAAAGATGATTAAGTTAAAGTTGTTGGGAAGGTATGGTGCCATGTGAAGGATGCCTGATATTTTTGTTTGCACTTTGGAGATTGTTCAAGCGTAGGCTGTTGTTTGTTTGTAGTTATTTTGTTAAGGGGCAGATATTAAAAATAATTTTATCATTTTTCTACACCCTTTTCATTCAATTGGTTTGGTTTATTTTGTTTCTTTTAAATGAATGAATAAATGAATTAAATAATAATAATTAAAAATATGTACACATAACAGAAAAACTGGATCTTCAGGCTCTTTGTCAATCACAGACATAATTTATTCAAATTTTAAAAACACAAAAAAGCAACATAATTTGACAGACATAAAATAGCCTTTTACTACCTATTTTGATTTTCAAAGAAGTTTCAGCTTAAAACTTGACTCAGAGCTGATCCTGTTCAAGATCTAATATTTACAGGTTGTTTTTTTTTGCATTTTAAAGACATAAATATGAGCATTTGCAAAAACTAAAAACTGCCAGGCAATGTCTTATTTTAAATTCCGCTCCTAAATAAAAGTAATAATAAAATTAAATAAATAAAAAACAATTAAAAGTAGAAATCTTATTAAAAAAATCACTGAAACGAGACTTTCACTTCAAATCTCGCGGGATTTCGAAACTAGATCACAGTGGCGACGAGATTTCAGTTGTGAAGACTTGTCGGAGGGAGAGAAGAGAAAGGCTGAGTAGACAGAAGGAAATTGTAAAAAGATTGCACTTAGATAGGTGGAGAAAAAACAAAAAAGTTATCATGGCATCGGGAGATACCCTGTACATAGCAGCGGACGGGTCGGACATGCCAGCCGAAATTGTTGAATTGCATGAAATTGAAGTAGAGACAATCGAGACAGTTGTCGACGACGATGAACATCAGCCCATGATCGCCTTACAGCCGCTCGATGATCCAAACTCGATCCACTCGCACCAAGAGGTGATTTTAGTGCAAACAAGAGAAGAGGTTGTGGGCGAGGATGATTCTGAGATGCATACAGACGACGGTTTTGAGGATCAAATCCTTATCCCGGTGCCTGCCGTGGAAGAGGACTACATCGGACAGACTCTGGTTACAGTCGCCGGCAGAAGCTCGTCTTCGGGCCGGATGAAGAAAAGTGGAAGCGGGAAAAAAGCGTGTAAAAAGAGCTACATAAGCGGAGTAGAGATGGGTCGAAAGTGGGAGCAAAAACAGGTCCAGATAAAGACTTTGGAAGGGGAGTTTTCAGTAACTATGTGGGCATCGGGTAAGTTCCCTGTCCAGTCTGTTGCTTTGTTCTTATGTGTCGGGTGACTAGGCCCCAGTTGGCGCCTCGTCCTCTAAAGTAGAATTATTTTCCCCAACTCTAAACAACTTATACCCCATTCGAAATGTTTTTGTTTTTATGGGAAGCCATGTTTTATGTGTCGATGGGCGCCGCCATATTTCCCCGGTCTAGAAAGTATGGCGGCCCGAAAAAATGGCGTTTATCTGGCCGACGAACATGGCGGCGACGGTGGAAGCGAAGTGCTGGTAGCTTCGCTGGGCCGCTGTGGCGCAGTTTTCAGTTAAAACAGAGGCGGCGGTGCTGCCTTCAGGAACCCCTCGGACTTTACGGCTCAGTTTTGTTATTTTTCGCAACCGCAACGACTGAAATGTTTTCCGATATATCTCTGTGGCGATTGCAATGAATACACGACTAATAATGCTATTTTTTGAGATAGGATGAAAATTTATTGGTTTCAGTTTAGGTGTGCGTGATGTTTTTCCTCTCATGACTGCCGTTTCCAGTTATACATACGTGCACAAAATAAGTTCCTACGTTCATGAACTCAACCAAATTTGTTTTTCTAATATAAATATAATGCGTGTTTTTAAACTCCTTTCACAGTTTCTGTTCAAATGTAATATTACACATAGTAATATTATTTTAGTAATGTAATTTAATATTATAATATTTAATATTATGATAATAAAATTTAGTTCATAAATGTGTTTGCAATTGTATTTACAGTACAACTAATTAATATAAAAAATGCAATAGAAATTAGTGGTTATGTGATATTTTGGTTTAGGACATTTCTCTGTCTCAGATTTGTGTTTTTCTCATTCAGACGACAAGAAGGACATAGATCACGAAGAGCAAATCACAGAAGAGAATTCTCCTCCAGATTATTCTGAATATATGACTGGAAAGAAGCTTCCTCCTGGAGGTATCCCAGGCATTGACCTGTCAGATCCCAAGCAGCTGGCAGAGTTTGCACGGTAAGAGTTGATGCTCAGACCAGACACTGTTTAAAGACCGCCATGTTATTAAGAGCTGTAATGCGGGTGCAGAAGTAGGAGATTTAATGCATTGCGTGGCTTAATCAGCACATTCAGCTCTCTTTCCGTGCCATTTTTGCGTTAAATTAAGGATGGATTAAAAACCTTAAGTATACCTCCCACAAATTATTAGTCACATACATATTTTTACAGCATGCCATGTTTGTAATTTGTATTGAATATTTTTTTAAATAATGCCACTATCTTTTATTTGTTCTGCAGAATGAAGCCAAGAAAAATAAAAGAGGACGATGCGCCCAGAACGATAGCTTGTCCTCATAAAGTGAGTGTGATATTTCATTCAGTGCATACACTTTGTAGCAAAAATTTCAGACTGAGTAGGCAAACATTAGTTCCTCGAATTGTGCCATTCTTATCAGCACTCTCTTCCTGAGAGCCTGCAGGCATATTACAAGTGATTAATAATTGTAAATAAATCCGCTTTGTTGTGTTTTCTCTCTTTAAGGGATGCACAAAGATGTTCAGGGACAACTCTGCAATGAGAAAACACTTGCATACGCATGGACCTCGCGTGCACGTCTGTGCAGAATGTGGCAAAGCTTTCGTGGAGAGTTCAAAACTGAAAAGACATCAACTTGTGCATACAGGAGAGAAACCTTTCCAAGTGAGTCTTTTTTTTTAATTTTTATCTTAAATGTTTATCATACAGCGACATAATATATATTTCATATTTCACTGCATTAACTGACTCTTTTGTGTTTCCAGTGCACATTTGAGGGATGTGGAAAGCGCTTCTCTCTGGACTTTAACCTGCGCACACATGTGCGTATTCACACTGGAGACCGCCCGTACGTGTGCCCCTTTGACGGCTGCAATAAAAAGTTTGCTCAGTCCACCAACCTCAAGTCTCACATACTCACACATGCCAAAGCCAAAAACAGCCAGTGAGTTATCCGTGGACGAATCAGGCTCAGCGCGAGACAAACTCTTGAGCGACGGGACTCTCTCTGTTCGTTGAGTCTCGTGTTCTTCGGCCTGCTTTGTTGTGATGAGCCCGTGTTTTGCCTCTACAGAAAATATTCAAACTGGGAAAACAAAATTATAACGTTTTCAAGCAAAGAACTGATTTCTTTTGACCCGGCGTCCACCTGATGGTTTAACCTGGAGGGAACATTTTTAAAGTTTCTTCTCATGAAGATATTTATTCACAATTCCTGCACCTAAAAAAAAAAAGAAACTTATTTATACAGTAACAAAACCACTTTTTTTTTTTTGCAATCACAGTCAAATGTACATACTTTTGCAGCAACTTTTCAATTTTATAACTTTGCCCAAGTGTGCATATTGTACACGGATTTATTTGAGCGTTGTCGTATGTATTAGGACTGTTTTGTTGCTTTTCCTGGAAAAGGTTTCAACGTTTGGTTTTACTTCCCCTTTTTTCTCCTCAATAGGACTTTTGAGGAGGGGACACTCAGAATCGTGTGGGTTTTGTTTTGTTGCCCTTTCACTAGTGATGATCAACCATTAAAATACTTTTCCTGTTACTGTACACCACAAATACAGACACATCTTAATTTTTTTTTTGTAATCAGCTCTTTTGAGTTTCAGTATCATTAAGAGACAAATCCTTGGGCTGTACTAAATGTAGTGAAAAATAAAGCAACTCAGGTTAGCACAACAGTTGTGCTTTTTATTTTCTCCTGTAATGTGGAATATATAACATAAATGTACCAGCTTCAAGTATAATACTAGTCAAACCTTTAATATTTTGTTGTATTTGTACAACGGATAGTTGTCATTGTCAGGTATGACATGACGTCCAGTTGGTGACAATAGGGTTTTGTTTTGTGTAACGTGACGCCCTCAGTGCAAAGTAGATATCAGAAGAATTTGCAATGGAAATTAGGTTTTATTCCAACTCGCTGGTCACTCGTCTGCAGCCAAGTTCTCAGAAGCTTTCAGGGCTTCAGCTAACAACAAAAACTAATGTTTACCAAGTCATTTACTTGTCCTTTTATTGAAAGTACGTAGAATATAAAACAGAAAAATGGTCACGGTAACCAAACACTCGTGGTCTTTAATTTACTAGATTGAACTGTGAAAAAAAACAACATTGTTTGAAAAATAAAGGATCGAAAGAGATCCCATTCAGTTTTTTTTTTGCATAAACATCAGACTCCATTTTGTGTCCTAATGAACTGATCGCTTTTAATAAACCACAGAAAAAGCTGCCACTCTCATACAACTTATTTTAGGCTTTTCCAAGAACAAACAATAAAATCAAGTGCAATAAGTCGTAAACCTGCAGATGTAAAACACATTAGTGCATTTTTTTTTATATTAGCCACTTAAGGCCACAAAATATAGTAAAATAAGCCAGTTAAACCCCATGTGTTTCTGTTTATTTAAACCACGAGTGACATTAGAACTGCAAGTGGATTTAACAAAAGTTGATCTAAACTCATCCCTGCCGAGATGTTAAAAAAAAAAAACACTTTAAAGCATTCTAACATCAAATATAATCATTAAAGATCTTCACATTTCAGTAGTTTCTTTAAGCAACATGCGAGTCAAGCCCTTCTCATTTCTGGGAATCTTAACGGTGAACATTTAAAGCAGAGGATTACTGTTAATACCAGTCGTCATCTAGATTTGTAGGGAAATCCATTCCAGTAAAGATGCATAGAAGAACAGAAAAAGGCAACTGCGTTACTTTGAAAATTCCAAATTTGAAGATAAAATCACTAAAACTGCACGCCTTATATAAAGCTATTTAAAATATGACATTAAATAGGTAAAAAAAATAATTGCAATGAATAAATTCTATCCAATTAAAATAAGATTTGAACCGTGCGTGCGTTTCAGAATAAAACAGCAGCAATTACCGGTAGTTTAATAATTCCACTGTTCTGCCTTTCAGCGTCAGAAACCTGATCAGGAGTTTGATTTGCTCTCGGAGCAGACGTCAGTTTGTTTTTTTAACTTGTTCCGTTTAGTCCGTTATGAGTGCAGCCAGCAGTGCAGGGTAGTTCGGCGTCCCCCAGCCTGTAACGGGGTCCCAGGACGGTGCTGCACAGAAGCCCTTTCCCTGAACCTGCTCGTCCAGACAGCCCAGGTGGCAACCTTCAGTCACCTGAAGAAAAACAAACGGCGTTTATCAGACCACGACGACACGAGTTGCAACGCATTTTCTTTAAAAACAGAAAAACAAAAACTACCTAACTGAATCCTTTCGACGTTATTTTATTTTATTTTTTTCACTGGAAGCAACAAAGACGATCAAACCTTCCCTGCAGTTCTAACTTACATCAAACAGCCCCTGTTGTTTGAGCTTGTAGAGGCGAGGGTTGAAGAAGCCCAGCGGAGGCTGACCCTTCAACAAGCGCTGATCATTGATGAGGGAAAGAATGCCTCCAAACACAGGAGTCGATGCCTGGAGGGGCCGAGGAATGCATGCAAGTCAATAAAGATAACCGAAGGTGTAAATACTTATAAAAATGATACGTTATCTGTACTGTAAAACATTTACTTATATCACCTGCTTTGACTCTTTTTTTCTCTTTTAACAATTGGAGTAAAAAAGAAAAATACTGTCTTTAAAAGGTGTTTCCCCAAAAGATGAGTTGTAGCCAACATTTCTCTGCTGGATGGAGCAACAAACTTGTTTAGCAAGGGAAGTCTTGCTCAACGAAGGGGTCGAAAGCACCGTTTCTTTTGTTTAAGCAGTCATCTATACTAGTCGGACCAGATTTTAGGACAACTAAAAGAAATAGTTCTCACCAGGAAAAAAAAAATAGGTGGAAAAAGCCTGAACTTTTTGAAATGCTAGTTAATTTACAGTAGTCCCTCGTTTTTAAATATATATATATATTTATATATAAAAAGGCGTTTTAGACCCCACCTTCTTGCAATATTCTAAACAGCAGCTATGTTTACATATGCAAAATTCTTTAATCGGATTGAAATGTATTCAGATTAAATAATCCTAATGTAACATTTACATGGGCACAATCTGATCCTGACGAGCGTTTACATGCAGCGGGCTTTTTACTCAGAATAGAAGTACTGACATCCGCAGAGTGGTAAACTCTCCTTAAAAAAAAAAAAAACACAGAAGAAGAAGTTCCACTTCCATGATGAACGTAAACAAACTGAGCACCCAAAATGGCCCCGCACCAGGTTTTATTGATGGTGGAGACGTTACTGCACACCTTGACTGAGCTACAGGTAATGCAGATCATTTTGAGCTCTTGCATGCACACTGTTTGGATTGTGAATCGGCATAAACCACCCGTCTCATTCTGATCACAAATCCATTCGGATCGAGCTGAATCAACAAAGAATAATCTGAATGGGGCGTTTACATGACACATTTTTATTCCAAATGGTCGGTTAATCCGATTACTTATGTCCATTTTAACATAGCTAATGTTTCTAAACTCTAAAAGAGCACAGAATGTCATGATTTCAGCTCTATGCCTTGGCTGCACTCTGCCACCTGCAAAAGCTCTTGGCCACGCCCACTTCTCCACTCTGCACGGAGATCAGCTGATCAGCTGCAGGAGGAAGCTTATCCTGCAGTGTGGGCTGCACAAAGGTTCTAAATAATTTAAAATAATTTATTTTAAATAAAAATTCCATGCCTATCATGCGTCTCATCCATCAATCATCTAACTGTGTGTCATGTTCAATCGTATTTTGAAAAAACCACGATACAGCGAGTTCGTGATGAACTGCAAAATAGCGACGGAACACTGTACTCTTTAAAAATCATTGCACTGGCTTGATTTGTGTTTTTGTTTGACGTTTATGAAGTGTAACCATGTTAATATGTTTTACCGAGGTTCCCGACACCCAGGGGATGGGAATTCTGTTGTTGACCACCCAGTAATTGTCCGACAGAGCAGCCATGTCTGGGTAGGCCCGTCCGCTGGCATTAAAGTACGACACGGGAGGGAGCGTTGCTGCTGCAGCTTTCAGGTATCCCTGAACTGAGCCGACCTGTGGAAACACAACTTAGCATCAGTACAGAAAAAAAAAGTCAACTAAAGGCTGCATGTTTGTTATCTGCACCTGGTAGTCGGGCATCTTGAAGACATTGCTGAAACCACCTCCGCTGATGTAATCTGTGACTTCATACGTGACTTTAAACGGGTTCTTGAACGAAGTTCCTCCAACTGTAGTCACATAAGGGCTGCATGTGCATTTTTACACACACGCGACAGGTTTTTAGAATAAGTTCCACTTTTTCATTCCAATTTCATTTTACAGCTTTTAGATTTAAGCATTAAAAACATCTTGAACGTATTTGGAATCAGTTTTGGTTTCAGATGTTTACCTGGAGGCAGGAAAACTGGGCCTGAAGACGTTCTGCGTTGGATTTAAATGCCTGCATCCAGCGCCGCTGTCACCTGAACACATCAGGGACACAAAGAGTGATGCAACAGCAGACCTTTCAGGCTTTTGAATATTGGTGCACACTACAGATCAAGTTACACGTAAAAGATTAACAAGCGCTCAAAGGCTCTTTTAATTTAAACAATAATGTGTTCGTGTTTCAAGTGACATTAATTTGACAATAAGAATAAAGTCATAGTTTACAGGTCGTCATGGAGATGATAATTGTGGACAGATTGTCAGAACGCTGAGGCTTTTGTGATGGAAATGAAAACTTACTGTTCATCACTGAATCATTTTAAGAAACAGGAAGTTGTGTCGCGTAAATCACCAAGTGTTATACAAATTATCAGTCCAAAAAAAATGTAGATATCTAAAATGATAAACTGAAGCAGTACATTGTGTTAGCCCACTATCATGCTTCATTAATGGCACACATTAGATTTTGGCAAATGTTCTTGAATGTCTGGAAGTAATTACTGACCGGAGGCGAAGAGCAGAGAAATCCCCCTCACTCCAGCTTTCATAAACTCTGTATTAATGCGCATCATGTAGGCAGCGGACAGACTGTCCTCGTCGTCTCCGTAGCTGATAGTGTGAACCCAGGGCAGGGCAGACATGTTGCTGAGTAAGACCATCCACTGGAGGAAGGGCTCCTGGGACTCGTGACGACCTGGAGACAAACAGAAAGACAAAGGAATAAGAAATGTAATATTTTTACTCTTTCACCTGTAGACATACATATGGTCACAGATAAAGTTCTGTTTGTGCAGACCTGGATTAGTGAAGACCCATGTGGAGATGTTGGCCCCTGTGCTCATGATGTACTCCACATCCAGACTGGCCTCCAGACCAGCTTTTCCTCCTCCCTGGGTACCTACAACTCGATCCACCTGAGACAGATGCTTGAAGGAGCTACCATATATGTACATGAACTCGGCCAAGTCGGCGGGGTGGAAGTACTGCTCCAAAAACTACAAGAAAAAAAAAGCAGATAAAAAGAGAATCAACAGAGTTCTGGTTGTTCTAACACCAGAAGTGACGCTCATAAACTAATCCTATTAGTGGACCATACTTGAGCTACAGCCTGGCTGTTGTTCTTCTGAGCTGATCCCACATCAGCTGCTGTCAGATTGTAGCGAGCTCTCAAGACGGAAGGAGTCACTCCGAGGTGCACCCACGCCGTTGACTCTGGCTGCTTCCTGCGGGCGTCTTTCCCTTTAGGTGGAAGGCGGTGAAGCCCTCCGACTGTGGCGGTGAAAAAAAACAACACCGCAATCAGAACTGATCTCAATAGAAATACTTGTACTTGTGCAAACTGTGCACATCAATTGATGAAGCTCACCAAAATCAAGGTGTTGGTGAACATCATCATGAACCGAATACGGAGCAGAGGATCGGACTATAGACTGGCCGTCCCTGACGTAGCGATGGAATCTACTTCCTGGAAGAAGCTTTTCTGCAACACTATAATGCAAAAAACAATCATAACATTAATATTCTTAAAACTAGAACTGAATAAGCTAAAACAATTCTTTTTTTTTTAAATAAAACTCAAGTTTGAGGTAATGCATGCCGCATTTTTTAATAAGCTAACACAGATTTTTGCAGTTTAGACTGCCGCATCAAATTTGCTTTTTCATCGTGTGAAACCTCAAAAATAGGAACACGAGATACAAGCACAGCTTTTTCACAAGATTTATGAAACCCAAGAAGAAGAAGTAACTAAACAAGAAGACTTTCTGTTTTCAGCTGCAAGTGAGTTGAGCAAAGCAGGACAGGTGATACTAAAAAAAGATGTGCTTACTCTGCAGCCACGGTGCACTGTAAAAAGTCCTGAGTGCGAACAGTGAGACACTGTGAAATCCCATGACTCTGCAGCCAGCTGTGCACCACTTTCTGGGTGAGTTCAGATGGACGAACAAGCGAAGCCACTTCCTCCAGGCTGAGATGTTTACCTGTGGAGGATAAACTTAGTTATGCAGTTTGAGGTGGTCAGTTTAGACTTAATGCATGTGTATTTTTTTGTTTTCATTCTGAATTTGTGAGCTGCCTCATAGCCGAAGCCCTACCATACTGAGGCGAGTCCGGGTCTGAAACCCGGTTGAGTGTTTCCTCCAGCAGGTGAAGGTTCTGCTGCTTTAAGGCAAACGTCAGCTCCAGCTCCTCTGAAGCACCAACTCTTCCAGCATGGATCCATTCCTCTGGTATCCTGTAGGAAAAAAAAAAAACCATTGTATAACACTAACTAAACTATCATTTTAACTAAACTAATGATTATAGTAAACATACTAATGCAGGTTAATGCATTGTGCTGTGTGAGATTATTAGAAAGTAATTAAATAAAACTTCCCATACAGCAACATGAAAGGGATATTCTGGTCATTTATGAACTTAGACGTAATGTTCTCCTAAATACTTAATAGTTATAATGTTATCAGTCATGACTTGAACCTTAAAGCATAAAGTATGGAAAAAAGGGCTAAAGTTATCATCCAGGCCATAATTCACAAAAACCTCTACACTGTTGCCTCACCCTAACTATATCTGTTACTAAGATGTACTTGTGCCCTCATGTTCTGTGACTGGTAAATACTAACTATAGATAATATCGTTATGACACAACACACCTTCAAAAAATGACCAGACTATCCCTTTAATGGCCCTAGTTGGATATGGGGTCAGGCTGGTCAGCAATTTTCTACTTTTGGGGTTCCAGTTAATTTTTTAGTTGGAAAAAAGAAATTCCAACTTCCCTTGAACGCATCATAGATTAGTAAATGATTTATATCAGTCTTATTAAATAGAAAGCATTTCACTAACTATTCGTTGTCTATTTTACAAGAGAAAAAAAAATGTATATGTGGCTTTAAAAGATGGCTCACAAGACATCTTGGTCATATTCAAGGTATCCACTCCAGACCAAAGAGACGAACAACAAGAGGATGTAGAAGGGAAATCTGTTGGAAGGAGATCAAAGTTAACATAAATACACCCGGAAGTATTAAAAAAACAAATCAAAATCTGGAAACAGGTAGTGGTTATATTAAAAACAGCAGCACCGTGGAGATGGAGCTGAAAGCAGACTCATTTCTTAATTAAATATGTATATTTATATGTAATAAATGTATATTTTGGCAGCTCTATGAGCAAAAGTTATTTACAGCAGCTTCAAATAACCTGTTTAACCCGGGTTAGCGGCGGCTATCTATGTAGGTCATCTCAAACAATAAACATAACCGCGCCTCACAACACTAGTCACGTTAATATATCACTTATTTTAGTCGTGTTATATAAAAACAAACCGTTCAGTTTATTCAAAGCACTTACGGTGTGTTCATGGTGTCCTCTACTGTCCTACCCGCTCGTGACTGTTTTGTAGTTGAGTCACGTGAGATGCATTCACGTGATCTGGATCGACTCGTAAAGACACGGAAGTCTGAGAATGGCAATACTTTCCAAAACCTTTTAAATTTTGTTTTCCTCATTATTTATATATATATATAGATATATATATAATTATATTATATATAATTATATATCATTATATTTCCTCTTCAGACCCGAACTCTAACATGATATGCATTTTTAACTTCCCTATGTTATTTGGGTTGATTGGGACCTGATGAGTGTAAAAAACAAGATTGATCTTTTTACATGATGCAGTCTTTGAGGAAAAATGATGTCCACATATGTGGACATTCGTTTTTAAAACTGATACAACGCAACAAATTTACAATTGGATAATGATATGCAAAATTTTTATTTTGTGTCTGAACACAGCAGTATTTTCCTAAGTAGAAAAACAATATAAAAAAATTGTGCTCCATTGAACAATATGACTCGTTTGAAGTGCTGCTAAAGGTTGCAGTAATATGCACGTAACAAAGTAAACATTCTAAATGTTTTGCAGTTTACTCTTCATTTCAATTGCTGAACATGGCATGAAGCATTTCACTTATACTCCCAAACTTCTATTTCAAACATTGTTTTCCCCGTGTGAGAACATGTTTACACCCATGTGTGAAAGGCTTTGTAACAGTTGCGACCTGCCTGTAAGCAAAGAAGCACTTTGCATTTAGCACACCACACTTGTGTTGTCCCTGAGCAGCCTTTTGCCCTGCAGCGCGCTGCATTTTTCAAGTTTACCACCTCTGGCAGATGTGCATTAGCCTTCCTGCAGACTGAGACATGGGGCACTGCCTTCACTGGATGTTTTTTTTCCTTGGACTAAAACGTCTTGGTCATCTTCTTGCTCTGAAAAGTCAGAGTCATCATTGTCATGCTGAGCCAAGAAGGCCATGGCCACTTCCATACGGAATTCAAGGAACGGCAGGATGTTCTTCTTTGGTGTGCCACATACAGTGAGGTCAATACCATCTGCTGTTGCACAAACAAAGTTTTTTATGCCAACTGGGTTTGGTTTCATTGGCATATATTGTCGACATGGACGAGCTCCTTGGAATGGAATCATCTGCTCATCAATGGAAACAAATTCTGGTCGAGCCTGAGACTTGCAACCTTACAGAATGCGGCTCAGAAAAGGCCTCACCTTCCAGAATTTATCACACTTTTTCAGATCTTCTGGAACGTCTTCATCAATGAGTATTTTGAGTGATCGCCTCAGTCTGAAAAATCTGTCACGTGTGAACTTTTCAGTGATGGCAGGTAATCTCAAGGTTTTGGACCAGTACATCCTGATTGCAGCACGGTGGCGCAACTGGTAGAGCTGCTACCTCTCAGCGAGAAGGTCCTTGATTCAAACCCCGGTCCAGGGGCCTTTCTGGGTGGAGTTTGCATGTTCTCTCCGTGCATGCGTGGGTTTTCTCTGGGTGCTCCGGTTTCCTCCCACAGACCAAAAACATGCATGTTAGACTGATTGGTAACTCTATATTGTCCCTAGGTGTGAGTGAGAGAGTGAATGGTTGTTTGTCTCGTTTGTCTCTATGTGTCCCTGTGATGGACTTGCGACCCGTCCAGGGTGTAACCCGCCACTCGCACAGTGATTGCTGGACATGGGCACCAGCGACCCCCGTGACCCAAAATGGAATAAGCGGGTAAAGATAATGGATGGATGGATGGATGGACATCCTGATTGCAGGATAAGGTGCACAAGACAAGAAAATACAGGCACCAAAACAATGATCAATTTCATCAGTTGATGTGTTGAGCTGGTCCCCATTTCTAGCCAGTGACATAGCATTAGAGCAATCGGCAATCATTGTCATCAAATCTTTATCAATATACTGTTCTATGTAGTCAAGTGGGGTCCAGTCTTCTCTGTTCTCCACAGTTTCATCATCATGCTCAAACTGGGCTTGATTTGGCGTTAGCGGAGAAGCCCTCCATCGCATCCCACGCCCTTTCTTGGACTGTTCTTGATGACTTGGTCCTGGTGTTGTCTCATCAAGGAGATTATTTGAGACATCAGCCTCATCTTGTTCTGTCTGAGAGTGCGTGATCTGGCACGATCTGAACGATATCCTTCATATTCATGTTAAACTTAGAGGGCTGTGGAATGGGATCTTCACACCCAATACTGTCTTCCTCACTGCTGCTTGGTTCCTGTTGAGGGGGTTGAAATTCAGTATCCTCTACGGGATCATCAATGTCTGACAAATCTTCTATCTCAGAGTTTTCTCCATCAATTCCATTACTTTTGACAGAGAATAATGCTCTGTGAAAAAAAAAAAATCATAAGCAAAATCAAATAAAAATCTACGTACATTTATTTCTAAAACATTTTAAATCTGCTGGCACTATAGTCAACTATTGTGTTCTACCAAATTCATCAAAAAATACTATTTTATTTTTACATTTTGTTGTTAGCAGTTATGATAAAATGTAAATATTTTCAAAAAAACCAAGTCCTTATGTCCACATATGTGTGCATCATGTTTAGCACTATGACAAATCATTGCATTTATTAACTTTTGTAAAATTTGACTTCTAT
>NC_056518.1:16658917-16662151 GCF_014905685.2 Nematolebias whitei
TAAAATAAACTACTACTTACTACTTGTACTACTATTTCTATTTTGTGGTTTTTCACTTATCGCAGGTCTTCAGGGTTCGGATCCCCTGCGATAAACGAGGGACTACTATATATAATATTATACATTACTGTATAAAAAAAAAAATTGGTACAGGACACATGGTTGTCAGCTTTAATATTACTCACATGATTGGGGCAGTACTGAATACAATACTGTACAGTAAAAAGTTAACAAAAAAACAAAATACTTGGAACAGGTGCCGCCATTTTGTAGTTTTCTCTCCATAAGTCTACACTGTATTCCCGCTAATAACTACTACATTTTCCAGAAAGCAACAGGGCCCCACCCAGAAGCCCTGTTGTCTTCTACTGAAATACTAGAGGGAACATTTTGATCTGATCTGAAAGAGTTTGGTGCTTATTACAGTGACTTTGGTGCCCAGCGGATGCAACGAGCCACACGGAAGACGGAACCCACCGAACCGGACCTCCAGACCCATCGGTGAATCTTGAGAACTCCTAGCCTAGCTGGCCCACAAGGACTTCCAAGCAGGGACATGCACTGCTGAAGGTTCAGCGCTCCATCTGACTTTTCCAGTGACTTTTTTTTTTTTTTCAACCGGCCCACGTGGACCGACGCGCTGGTAACTAAAATTTAGTAGCTACATACACCGATAAGTATATTGTTAAAATTAGTGGATTTAAGAGTTTAGAACATTGATTGTGAGCTTCGTCGCTGCAGGGTAGTCTGCAGAAATGGAACAGAGTTGGACCGGAACCGAGAGCTGTAGATGTTCTGCAGAACTGTTGAATAAAATTTAGTAGCTACATATACAGTAATATACGTATGTTGTTAAAATGACATAGGTTTAAGAGTTTAGAACATTGCAAGAGTGTGGGTTTTCTAAAGCCTTAAATTATATATAAATAATAAAATGAATATAACATCGCTACTTAGAGGATTTTCACTTATTACAGGAGGGTTGGGAACCTAACATCCGCAATAAACGAGGGACCAACGTATTGCAGTTTTCAGTGTCAAACAGCAACTTGTATTTATTTACCTGAAGGTTTTGATGCTTCCACTTTCTTCTTTGTGACTTTCCCAGTTCTTTTAGGATCCTCAGATGTTCCCTGAAATATGTGCTGCTTGTAGCAATCCTCTGCTGAGCGTGTTCCCACCACCTGTGCCACCTTTGCCCAGTAGCCTGTTAAGTGCTTTGGATAGTAGGATACAGCGCTGAAATAAAGACGCACACAAATAAACAATTAAGACTGTGAATGTAGTTAAAACTCGAACAAGTTAAACAAATTGTGGACGAAGTGTCCTACACCTTTCCTCTTAATGTTGTCTCAGTTCTTGTTAAACATATAAAACAGATCATCTGTTGTTATTCTAAGGAACCATTTAAATATTTAGCTAATTTTCGTCCCGTAAGAGCTAAACTTACTCTTGAAGCTTCATGAGTTCCCCCTCGGTCCATTCGTCTTCATCTGTTTTGACAGAGCTCTCTTTGTTTGGAGGGCGTTTCTTGCCGAGCGGTGATGTTTTAGTGACTCTCGCTTCTTTGTCGCTCTTCTTTGCTCTTCTCTCTCCCTTTCTATTATATTTCCAGTTATCCTTAGAGGACCCTGATGGTTTCTTTCTCCTCTTAGGAATCTCATCGTTGGATGGCAAATGGTTTGATGTTTTATCAGCAACAATAGATTCAGAATCATTTACAACAGTCCGTTTACTGCTTCTCAGCAACGGCCCGTTGGTGTCGTTTGTCTGCTTTGGAGACCTCTGTGTTGAAAACTTTTCAGATTCACTTTGTTTTTCTGGAACAGTACAAGTTCTTTCCATCGCTGGGTGTGGGCGCCTTTGATTGGATCTTGTTGTTCTACCAAAACACTGTTCAGGGACCTTAAACGCCTCACTGGTGGATTCAGGTAAATCAGCAGGCTTCTTAGTTGTGTTTCGAATACTCTGCGCTCTCGACTTCCTCACTGGTATCGACGCCTCTTCGTCTTTGGCTGATTCACTTTGCTTCAAACCTGGGAGCACGAAAAGAAGCCTGTCGTGAAACTTACACATTATCTTACTGCCAAAAAACACTTCTCTCAACTACTTTACCCTCGCTGCTGGGCAGGAACCGTTGCTTCGTCGATGACGTTGGAGATACTATCGTAGAGACCTCCTGTGAGGAAAATAAAAGTATTTAATGTGTGTGGTCACTCACAAAACACCTTGGCATTACATTTGAAGAGGCTGCAGCTTTGGGTGCTTACAGACTGACTACCGTCATAAGACTCATGGATGGTAACGTTCATGTGTGCATCGAGAATGACCCTCGCTCCTTTCCAATACTCCAGAGGTGGTTTGATCGTTCGACCACTTCGAGTCACTTGCGTGGAAGAGGAGGAGGAGGCAGGAGAACAGGAAGCAGCTGGATAAGTGAGGAAAAGATGGCAGGATTTATTAAACAGCTGACATATATAACAACAAGTTTGGTAAATATCTTGTGCTTACGTGTCTTTGAGGATTTTTGTGTCTTTCTCTTTACAGACTGGTTGATGGAGGCCTCAGCCTTCTTTTTGTTGTAGTTCTTTGTGTCAGTACTGGAACACATAAATGTAGTTCTCTAAACTGATTAAAAAATAACACCGAAGCAATAATTATCTGTGAAATATTCTTACTTTTTGGACTCCAACAGAAACTTCTCAAAAAGAATGTTCCAGTTTGGAGGGAAACCACAAACAAACTTTTTCACAAAACTTCTTGGAAAATCTGAAGGCAAACCGTGAGAGGAAACAACATTATTATTTAATCTAACAAGGTTGAGTCAGGTCCTCTGGGCGGATTCTTCTTTTCTGAAACATTTCATCTTTTATCCAAAAGACTTTTTCTCAGTCTGAGGAGCTGCAACAAACTTATAAACAGCACCTTCTCATAGTGGATCAACCAGTTTGTTGTTAACATCCAGAACTAGATGTTCACACGTGAAAGGAGGACCATCAGTCTGACGACCGATTGTTACTGCCCTGATGGCTGCTTGCTTTGTTTTTTAGTATGTTAATAGTATTTATATTTTTGGATGCTAGTAGTTTTTTTTATAGTATGTTAGTGTATTTTTAATGTATTTTTTAGTATGTTAGTAGTATTTTTTAATACCTTAGTAGTATTTTTTTTGTATGTTAGTAGTTTATTTTTTTAGTATGTTAGTAGTATTTTTAATGTTTTTTTAGTATGTTA
>NC_056518.1:16662161-16696880 GCF_014905685.2 Nematolebias whitei
TATTTTTAATGTTTTTTTAGTATGTTAGTAGTATTTTTAATGTTTTTAAAAGTATGTTAGTAGTATTTTTAATGTTTTTTTTAGTATGTTAGTAGTATTTTAAATGTTTTTTTTAGTATGTTAGTAGTATTTAATGTTTTTTAGTATGCTTGTAATATTTTTTTTATGTTTTTTTTTAGTATGTTAGTTTTTAAATTTCTTGATGTTTTCTTTTCTGTTTTTTTAGTTTTTTAGAAAGTTGGGCCGGTTCTTCTCGTCCTAACCATTTCATTGCATTGTTGACCTTGTGTTGATTTTGCACCTGACAAATATAAACCTAACCCTTGCTATTCACAGGGGGCTGAGTGATACTTGCAATAACAGCATCGTAAGAGGGGGACAGCTGAACACGGAGGCTCCGCCCCTGTTTAACAATGGACAGGTTCTCTTAACAAAGATGTCTTCCTTCACTCCTCTCTCAAACCAACGTTCCTCTCTATCAAGGATGTGAACATCTTCATCCCTGAAAGAGCGTTGATCCACTATGAGAAGGTGTTAGTGATAAGACTGAGTTTGTTCAGCGTCTCAGCCTGAACAAGTCTTTAGATAAAAGACCAAACATTTCCATCCAGATGACCTGACTTATCTACCTGGATCATTGAGCATGCAGCAGGATATTATTTAACGCTTTACATTACAGATTAATGCCTCATTTACACCTGTGGTGAAACATTCTGTGAACATGCCTACCAGAGGCGAGATTCATCTTCATCTTCCCAACTAAGATGTAAACCCTGCCAGAGACGGTTTTCAGCACCGAACTGGAAACTCTTTCCACAATGATGTTACTGTTCCACGGTATGTTGTCTTCCCTTGAACAAAAAGAAACAAATCCCAAAGTTTACACACCGCTACCCAAAATCTAAAGGTTTGACATTTTGTAATTAAAGCATTATGTCTGCATTTAAATACAAGGCATAGAATATATTGTTACAATTTCTCTGCTGTTTCCAGACTTACCCATGGATTCCATCCACAAACAGGCCTTTCTCGTTTCTTCTCAGGAACCACCTTTTAAGATAAACCACACTCTCCTGCAAAAAACACAGCTCGTCTGAGAAAGGTCAAAAGGTCAACCTAAAACTAAACAATGCATTCTTAAATGTGTCGGCAAATCCAAACGTTTTGGTCCGCAAACAAAGCAAATTTTATGTTTTATCAAAAATGATGCACATTCCAGTTTCCTACAAACTTAAATTAGAAAATAAATCCTAAAAGTCATTAATTATTTAAACATTTGTTATAATGGTTCAATAAATTAAGTAGGTTAAATGTCTTCTATTATTTCGTTTAAATGAAGACAGGTTATGAAAACAAAAAAAACAGCTCCTGATGGTCTTTGTTGCTTTTCTGCTTCTACTTACAACTGGGAACCTTTTCTGCTGAGGCCAGTGGTTGCGTCTGAACACGCCCTTGTCTTTCTTGGGTATCAAGATATGGGGGGAGTTGATCACAAGCGGGTCTTCCAGCAGAATAGGTTGTGATGGTGAGTCATCAGTGTTTGACTGGCCATCAGTGGAGTCAACAGGCATCGTTGCTTCAGGAGTGGATTTTAACGTGCTCTCTTCTGTTTCACTCATACTCTGAGCCATAAGGACAGAAGTGTCTCCGAACTCGTGCAATCTCCCTACAAAACAAAATAAAGGATCAAAATAAGATTTATGGTTATTGAACATACAGTGTAAACCTAAATTTCTGCTATTGCTCAATAAATGCATACTTTTATCTCCATCGAAAAGCTCCCTTCTGCTGCTGTTGGGAACTTCTCGTCTCTCCTTTTTGTTCTTCTCCCTCTCTTTCATGGAAGCAAACATCTTGGCTGGGGACATTACTGGTAATTTTTCCAAAACAACATCGCAACCTGTTCAAAATTGGCAGAAAAACAATTAAAATGGACAGAATTTTATCCTGTTTTTTTTTTCTCTTAAAATGCAGAAAATGGAGACAACTCACGCATGTGCGAAATTAATCTTGTTGTGACAGCATCTTGGGTCATCTCTGATTGGTCAACAGGGAACCTTCTACCATCCAAATCCTGCATATAAGTCTTGTTGAGGGTGTAATCCTCAGTGGAAGGTGGTTTTCTTTTTATCTCAGCGGTTCTGCTGATTTTATTAGACACCGGATCCTTACAGGTCCTCTTCCTTAACCTGGTCCTCATTGGGGATAATTCAGTGGATGGACAGAAATGGACATCTTCCTTATCAAAGGTATTTCTTCCACAGTTTCCTGTTGGTTGCATCTTCACTGCAGTATTGCTGGACACAATGAAGCCATTCAAGTCACTGATCTGAGGTGTCCCTTTGCTGGGCTGATCTCTGATGGCCAAAGGCAGAGGCTGGGACACAGCCGTCGACTCCAGGAACGCTCTGCCCCCTCGTACTCCAACTGGAGAGGTGTCCTCCAGGGGTCTGCAATAACCGCAGGCTTTTTGAGGACTGGAAATGGGAGACAGAGTCAAAGCCTGGGCCTCGTTGCAATAAGAGTCAAACCTCTGGTTGTCCTGGAGCTCGTCGATCGTCCATGGGTTCGCAGTTTTCTTCCTGGGAGAGTTGAACTGGGCTCCACGTTGCTCTCTGACGTTGTCGCATGCAAAAGCTCCCTCCTGCGCGAGCATCGCTTCCTTTTGAACTTTTGATTTTAGCTTCGCAAACACCTTCGCTGGAGAGTCAAAGCCGGGATGTAAAGTATACGACGCCATGGTTTGGGGGGCGAGTTAAATCTTAAAATGATCGCTACGTGAATTAGCAGTTAGCTCGCCAGCCCGCAAATTCAAATTCAAATTCTTTAACACTGCGGCCTATGGCTAGAATACTGTGACGTACTTCCACAACAACACGTCACTACCGTTTTTTTTCTTCGTCGTTTTAATCGATTTGAAATAAAAAAAATAAAATAAAATAAACAATTCTGAGCATTTTCTAAAATAAATAAATAAAAAACATTAAAATTAGAAAAGTTGAAAACAAGCGACTTGTTCCACGCGAGTACTCCGCCTTTTCCCCTTATAGAGCGCAGTGAAAAAAAGCGTAGAAGAAGAAGCAACTAACTGCGCAGGCGCAGTGCAAGTGACATTTCCTGATTGCGATTCTAGGACACGAAAATTAACGATTTTTAAAGGAAGTATTACATTTCATAGCTTTAATTAACGCAGACAAAGCCAGTACTAATACTACTATGGAATGTTTCAGTTAGTTCACACATATTTGTGAATAAAGTGTCTTATCCGGGTAAAAACTTGAGCAGTGACTGATGCAACATGGCAGTAAGTCGGTGTTTTCTGTCAGCATTAAGGACGCACGGTCAATGTCCGAGCCGTGAAGCTCACACTCTGGGACTGAAGGCAATCAGCCAGGTGTCTTCTGTTGTGGTTTGTAAAAACGGACAACCACAGGGAGACACGCGCCTTGGAAGAAGATCCCCAGCTTGGGGAGGAGGAGGTCGGAAGGGCGACTCGTCCTTGTTGAAGTCGGTGTCTTTGGGTCTGGGGATCTGCGGCGCGGCGCTTCTGGACAGTCGAAAGGACGAGCAGGAAGACACTTCTGTGCCAGGAAGGTTTCTAAAACTCGTTCTGCCCTCTGCTCGTTGTGCTCAGCCCTTCAAACCTGACAGCCCTCGCTTCAGATACAACTTTATAGCAGATGTTGTGGAGAAGTCCACCCCAGCTGTGGTTTATATTGAAATTGTGGGCAGGTGAGTTGAGCATTTATTGGAAAATTAATATTCAGGTCCTTAAAACTCTCTTTACAGAACTTTTATAAGCTTGATATATATATATTTATAAACTAAATGATAATCCTGAAGAATATCATCTAAGCAGCAGCTTTGTGAGGAGAGAGTGATGCTTCTCAAAAGTTGAGACTGAATGGAAGAAAAAAATCTTGATTCTCAATTTGATTAGATTTTTTTGTTCTGATATTCTGAACATTTGTTAAAGTGTGAAGTTGAAAGGGAATGAAAAACTATAAAGTTTTGACCCAATCAGACGAATAAAATGTGACCCCTTTTTAAGATTCCACAGCCTAAATATAAAAGTCAAGAGGGTAAGACGGTCATAATGTTTTGTATTTTAATAGCTTATGATTTTCCCTTCATCACATCTGGCTTTTAAGCACAGTATGAACTGGATATGCACAAAAGGCACGTACAGTACCTAAAAATCTGAAGTATAGTTCTTCACTTACTGAGTTTATCATTATTTATTTTCTCCACTAATGTCTTACATGTCAGGGATTATTTTTAGTTTATGAAATTATTTAAAAGTTCCACTAGAGAATGTATCTTTACACATTTAGTCAGGACTAGAGAGGCTGAAACTGAAACATCCATAGTATAATTAACAAAAATCCCATTTACTTTTACTATCACTTTTGACACAGGTCATTAAAAAGTCACTTGTTTAAAATGATTAAGTATTGATTTATGGCGATTACCTTCAATAATGTGTAAAAACATTTGAAAGCACATAAACTACAAATATGTTTTTTATGGAGTCTTAAAATCTGGAATCAGATTGTAGTATTTTCTGAGTAGTAAACAAACAAATGAGTAAACAATATTTGTTTTTTTCTCCGTTATTGTTTATGAAAGGCTGTTGATTCATACAACATAATTTATCCATTGTTTTGGCTAAACAAAAAAGTAAAATTTTCTCTAAAAAAACAAACAAAAATAAACTGAGCAGAGTTAAAGATGCTCCATGAAGCCACTGGAAGAATTATTTATTTTTGTAGTACAGTAAAATAATTTCTCCACATCTCCAATCTTAACGACAACAACAACAACAAAAAGTAATAAACAATATTTTTTGTTTAAATGAATTGATTGTTGTAGATTTTTTTTATAAATGCACAGTCACTATTTATATTTTATAAGTTATCCTATTTTTTGATATTCCCATCATTTAATCTATATATTTTTTTTTACTTTAATTCAAAAATTAATACTTGGTGGTCTAAAAGAAGCTGAAAGTGGTTGCATGTAAGTTTTCATTAACCAAATTATATTAATTTCCTTTTCTTGTCTAATAGCAATCAAAACTATAACCTATAAACTAAATTGCATAAAATATTAAAGAATATGGAGCAAACTGCATTTTCCTTGAATTCAATAAGGAACATGTTTGAATTTTCAGTCCTGCTCCTCTTTATGTTCACGTATTTTCGAATAAGCTTCAAGGTTCTTTATTGCCATTCACATCACATGTGGTACATGAGGTGGAACGAAATTGTGTACACAAGGCCACAGTTACATCCATAAATAGCAAAAATATAACGTGTATATAAAGAAACCGTAACAGAACCAGATACTGAAGCTCACGTTACTCCCAGTAAAAGCTCGTTGCACGGTTGTTTAAAAGATTATTAACGGCGTGGTCCATATACATTATGCACTTTGTTTTTGTTTGTTTTCCCCTCAGGATAAGCCAATGATGCATTTTACTTTCACTCTAAAAGTTGCTTTTGTTCTTTTGACAGAAATCCATTCTCAGGAAGAGAAATCCCGGTGTCAAATGGCTCAGGTTTTATCGTCAGCAGCGACGGCCTCATCATCACCAACGCTCACGTTGTGGCCAACAAGCGAGGCGTTCGTGTGAAGCTCACCAACGGAGACACGTACAACGCCACGGTGCAGGATGTTGATCACGAGGCGGACATTGCCACCATCAAAATCACCCCAAAGGTGAGCAGACGGTA
The DNA here is from genome assembly GCF_014905685.2 of Nematolebias whitei. Taxonomy (NCBI): domain Eukaryota; kingdom Metazoa; phylum Chordata; class Actinopteri; order Cyprinodontiformes; family Rivulidae; genus Nematolebias; species Nematolebias whitei. The sequence continues at coordinate 16,667,897 of NC_056518.1, forward strand.
AAAATAAATTGAATTTGTGTGTTGCTGGATTCATTTTTGTTCAAATGAAGGAAGCAGAGGTTGAAGTGTATCAGAATCAGGGTGAAAATGTACAAATATAAAGAAGATGTATTAAATATAACTATTAGATACAGGTTTAAAACTATTAAAATATAGTGGCATACACTTCAAAAGTATCAGTCTGAGACATTTTTACTGCATGAATTTTTCAAACTTTGTATTTATTTGACATAAATCTTTTCATATTCTGCTAAGAAGTATTTTTTCTTCTCAAGGTCTCCTGATTTGTTAGATGATACTCAGATTTACAAAATCTCAATTAGTCACAAGGTCAAAAACGTTTACTGTGCATAATGCCTGAAAGTGTTTTGTGCCATTGTCTTCTTATTTGTTCTTTAAAGAAACAGCTTCTAAGTTTTCCAAATTAAAGTATGTTTGTGATTCACACAATCTGCAGAAAAAGGTTCATAAAGTCTTGCCGTGTTTTAGCTAGTAGGAAAAGTAATGTGGAACTAAAGGCTGATTTAAAGTCTATACTCTATAACGGATCAGGAAACTCGACCATTGGTCGTATCAATGAGAACATTTGGGCAAAAGTGTGAAGCTTCATCTCAACATCTCATAGTTTCTTCTCTTCTGCTTTGCAGAATCCTTTGCCAACACTGAAACTCGCTCAGTCGTCGGACGTTCGACAAGGAGAGTTTGTTGTCGCCATGGGAAGTCCATTCGCTCTGCGGAACACAATCACATCAGGGATCGTGAGCTCAGCTCAGAGAGGCAGTAAGGAGCTGGGCCTGGCAAACTCCAACATGGAGTACATTCAGACCGATGCAACCATCGACGTGAGTGCTTTTAAATCCAGTTTTAGCTGTGCGTTTCACTTTTTAATAGCTGAAATTACCCTGCATCAGAAAAAGACAGATTTCTAAATACAAACATTAGATTTGGCTCAACCTCTTTATGTCTCATATTATTTTTTTTCCAGTTTGGGAATTCTGGCGGTCCTTTGATTAATCTGGTGAGTCACACTTCCTGCTTGTCAAGTGTTTATATATAAAAATGCTGTGCAATGTAGGAAAAAAGTATGAATTGTAGTGTCCTGTTTATAATTACCTGGTCATATGCTCTAATTTAAAACAAATACTGCAAACATGCTCCTTTTCCTGCACACACACCCATCAACACTTGTCCTGCTTGTTGAAAATGTAAATAAACCCTTAGAGCTAAAGGGATAGTTCTGTTTTCTTTGATGTGCAAAGAAATGTTGTGGTCAGGACAAACATTAAATGCCACCAGACTCCTTTGACAAATAAAATAAATTTACCACGAACAGCCCTGATTTAGTGTTGATAGTTTTGAACCATTGAACGAAAAACCAAACGATGCAGTTGTGTTATTTTGTTTATAGCTCTAATCTTATTTTTACAGCAAACATGCATAAAAGCAAAATGGCTACCAAGAAACAAGGCAATTATTTTGCTAACATTTATCTTTTTGTTTAATATTGGGTTATACTTTAGCCATTACAGAAGGGTTCAACTTAATTGTAACTGTCCCAATAGATGTAATGTGGTGAAATTAGTACCGTACTTTCCACCGTACACGTTGTGCCGCCGTATAAGTTGCATCAGTCCAAATATGTCTAATAAAGTGGGAAAAAACATAAATAAGTTGCTTCGCTGTATAAGTTGCATCTATTATGAGTCACTGCTGACCACCCAGAAACGTGAGCCGGTGCTGTGCCAAAAATCGATTGGCTGCCAAATGGCGGCCGTAGGAGCGTGCACGGGATGACTTTAACAAGAATTTAACAAGAATAACAATTAAAAACAATCTTTTTTTTTGCTCAACATTATAGCAAAAGTGTGTCTCAGTTGAATTTTTCCTTAATAAATGCACTTTAACAGTCAAATCAGCTGCATTTCAAAAATCGATTTGCGGCTGTGGGAGCGCGCAGAGGGAGGACTCGCTGTGTATTTCTTCAAAATTTAACAAGATAACCACCTAAAAACAATTGTTTGCTCGACATTATAGTAAAGGTGTGCCTCAGTTGAACTTTTCCTTAATAAATGCACTTTAATGGTCAAATCAGCTGCATTTCACCTGGGTGGCGAAATGCAGCTGATTTGACGTTTGCTCCAGGAGTTCCAGAGCGAGATGAAGGTGGCTTTGTATGGCAAGCCCAGTGTCTCATTAATAGCAACTTTTACCTTTTAATGAGACACTTGACTTGCCATAATGGTTGAGGGCCCTCTGGTGGCTGAAAATGGTAGTGTTCAATATTTTCCATGTCTGAATGAATGAAATTGATAGATCTCAGCCAAAAATTGGGTTATATTTATGGGGAAAAAGCTTATTAGTCACTTCAGTGTACAAGTCGCAGGACTTGCAAATTTATGAAAAAAGGTGCAACTTATATAGCGAAAAGTACGGTAATAGTTTTATTTAAACCAAGTGGTTTTTAGACATTACTTTGAATAAACTGTGTCAACTATTATTTTATAAATACCTGTTTGTTTCAGGATGGGGAAGTCATCGGTATAAACACCATGAAGGTCACTGCAGGGATCTCATTCGCTATTCCATCTGATCACGTGAGACGTTTTCTCGAGCAAGGGTCGAAAAGAAAAAGTAAGTATAGATGAAGCAAAAGCTTTAGATTCTCATGGAGACGGTTAATTCAAAGGTTTACCGTTTATTCAGCTTCTTGGTTCAGTGAATCGGGAACGAAGCCCAGATACATCGGAGTTATGATGCTGACGTTGACGCCGAGGTAATTCATCTGTCAGAAGTGCTGATGGTGACAGCACTGCAGCGGTTGAGCGCCATTTGTTTCGCCCATTTTAGCATCATCGCGGAGTTGAAGATGAGAGACCGGTCCTTCCCGAACGTGACGCATGGCGTTCTGATTCACAGAGTCATCGCAGGCTCACCGGCCAACAGGTAATAAATAGTTGAAGCACTTTAACACCACAAAGGTTGAGTGGGAAATATACTAATTTCCTGGCAAGTATTACATTTGTATTAAATTTAATCCTGGTTCGTACGGCGTCAACAAAGTTCCCATTTATTCGCAGCAATTCACCTCCAGAATGTTTTCAACGTGTGGAAATTCCTGAATGAAATATCTGATTATATGCAACTGCTGTCATTGTTTTAGAGCTGGCATGCTACCAGGAGACGTCGTGGTTGAGATAAACGGGGAGAAAGTGAACACCTCTGAGGAGATCTACAAGGCCGTCCGCAGCAGCAGCAGCAGCATCAACATGTTGGTGCAGAGAGAAAACGAGTTGCTTCTGCTTCAAGTGATTCCTGAATACATAGAGTGAGCTTCACGAGCGGATGACCACATGGTTAGAGGAGGAAAAACTGTGAAACCAATTAATGGTTGTAGTCAAAGGGATTTATTTTGGTTAAATGTGATTTTATTTGCTCTCCAATAGTTTATTGATAATTACTGCTACTCGTTTAAGAAATGCTTTTTCTTAAATTGTCATTTCTCAAACTGTTTGGAGCATTAGATGATTTATGCCTGGGTTTTCAGGTCATTTTTTATCTTTGCAAACTCAATTAACACCAAAAATGCATTCATTTTAAAATAATAAAATGATTCTTACAACGGTGCACTTTTTTAAAGCCATTTATTGTTAAACAGCAAAAAGTAGCATGAGAGACTCGACACTATGGCAAAAGAGCAATGGTATTTAAACTACCATTCAGTGAGTAAATAAGTCACTATTACAAAGGTTGCTATGATGACAATGATGAGCAAAAGATTCAATTTTAAATTGCTTTGAGCATGTCACACAAATAACTGACAACATGAATCCACTTCATGTAAAAAAAATAAATCCCAATCCTGCATAAGAAAGGAAACGAATGTGAAAAAGCTGATTTCACTGAGCCGTGAAGCCATATTAAGTACATTTCAAATTTCCCTGGTATATGTACAGTAACACACACTTACAGTGAAATAATAAAGTGACATGTACTGGGCTACACAATTAAACATTTTTAGCTCAAACACAGCTATTAACTGGAGAGAACATTCAAACCACTTACGGTTTAAACTGGTTTTTTTTTTAACTTTTGGATTAAAGAAATCTTTTAGGTACGAGTACTACAACATACAAGTATGGGAGGAAAAAAAACTGTTCGTATTCCATTAAATCTACTTTAAAAAGGCTTAATATATATTGCTGGTAATATTTTTTTTCTTCTTAAGAAAATAGAAGTTGTGCGACCGAAGCTTACAATACACTGCTGGCAGTAGCGCCAGGCTCTGACCTGCTGGAGAAGGGTCATCCGTCAAGGCGCTGTGTGCTGAGACTCCCCAGAAGAGGAATAAAAATAAAAAAATTATGTTGTATGATGCCTGAATTTCTTAAACCAAAACGCTGCTATGGTGTTTGTCACGGTGGAATGCTGCAAATATCAAACAATGTGCACAAACAGCAGCCAAACTATAGGTCGAACTCATACAGAAGTGGCAGTGGGGTTAAGTAGGTGGGGTTCTTGGAGAGGGAGTGACAATGTGGGGGACTAATTGTAGTGTCCAGTCTAGTCCAGCAGTAAAGTACGGACTCAGTTGACGTGGTCCAGAGCACGCAGCAGCTCCTCCCCCTGTAGCAGGTACTGACGGCCCTGCAAGGGGGCGTTCACCTCGCAGTCGTAGCTGGTGAGATGTGGCAGGGTAGAGAGGGGGCTGGTGCTGTCTGAAGAGGTGGCGAGCAATCGACTCGCCACGTCTTAAGACATAAAGACAGGTATGAGTAAGGTGTTGCTTTAAGAAACATTGGACTGTAGCAAAGATCTGGTTTGCTCACCTGAAGGCAGAAGAAGTACGGTTACTCCTGGCTCTGTCGCCTTCAGCTTTTTGCCCTTCTCAAGTTGATCTAGGGGCAAATTTCCCTGATAATTAAAAAAATATATTAAATACAGATGTTTCATCTCTTGCGCACTCTACAAATTGATTCTGAGCCATCAGACAAACCTGTTCAATCATCTCTTTGAGTTCACTCAGTTTTCTTTTACGCTGCGTCTTCTGAGCTGCCGGCGTTCTGAGGGACACGGTTTTCTCCACGTCAGGAGCCCTGCAGCAAAACAATTATCCATCACATCACATTTATGTATGAACGTTACATAAATGTTTTTTTTTATTATTTTTTTTAAAAGCATCAAAGTGGCGTTTGGGAGATTTTACCTAGCCAAGTCTATGGTGGCTGGAGACAGCGTACTGACAGGCTCTGGTGGTGCTGGAGAAACTGTGCGACTGTCTGAAGGACTGAATAGAGATTTGGGATAGCTGTGGGCTTCCTGTTTGATGAGGACTGGAGACGTCTCAAGAGATTTGACTGGTCCACAAGTGAGAGGCTCGTCCGGAGTGAGGCAGCGCAGCTGGAAGTCGTCATCCATGGGGATGTAGGGCGCCAGCATCTCCAGATCCAAGTCCTCCATTGGCTGAAGGGGAAAATGTGAGTTTCGTTATCCATTTTTCATTTAGGCATGTGCAGTAGAATGGACATGAACACCTATGATACATTTAGAAGCCACAATTGTATTAAGATGCAGCATTCTGGAGGAAGATGGTGTGAAAATACATTAATCACATTATATTGTACCATAACATTAATATAATGAAGATGACTTACAGTACATGTACATACAGGTGCAGAACCTTACCTGTGTATTAAAGTGGGGTTTGGATTCTGGGTCAACGGCAAAAAACTTCACCAAGTCTAGTTTGAAATCTGAGTTCATGTCTGAATCTATGGGGAAAGAAAAGCCTAAAGGATTTTCTGCCTGAAAAGAAAAAAAGTCACATTTTAACTCGTTTTCTGTTAAAAATAAGTGACAAAATAACAGTTGTCTTTCAGACTGTTAAAAAATATTTTACCTCAGAAGAAACGTGGGGAGGAGTGGTGGTTGGGGCTGGAGCAAAGTTCTCAGACTTTACCTCCTCAGAGGGGGTGTTGGAGACAGTAAAAGCCTCACTTGGGGGCAGAGGGGACAAAGGCAGAGTCAACTTGTCGCTTGTGGAGGGCAGCATCACGTCACTGTAGAGGGGATCATCTTTCAGCACGTGGACGTTCGATTCTGTACCTGAACGGAAATACAGATCGGAATGGTTATTTTTTTTTTTAAGTATAAACAGAAGTATAACTTTTCTAAGATTATGTGGACACTAACCAGGACAGCTGAAGTCCAGCGAGATGAATGTGTCCCCAGCTGCTGGTGCCAGCTGGGTGAGAGCCTCAGAATTATGCTTGAACCGTTCGTAGAGGGTGCCCACTGGTCCAGGCCCCACCATCTCTGTGAAGAGCTTGACCACATCCAGCTGTGGAGTCTTCTCCTCTTTCTTCACCAGGACAGTGATGCTGCTCTCAATCTCAACATTTTCTTCTTCTTCTTCTTCTTCTTCGTCCTTCACCGGCTTCACATCCTGAGTTTGCTCCAAAGACAGGATTAGTTGGTTCTCCTGGATCCCGCTGTTAAATAAAACCAAAACGTAAAACTAGTCTTCAAATATTTCTTGTGGGAGAAAACGTATGGAACTAGTTAAAGAGACTGCAGTACCTGAGCACAAAGTTGACGCACACGACACACTGTGGCTGTGAGTTCTTATTGTTGTAGATGACGGTGGCCTGTGTCTCCACCCATACAAAGCCCCCTCTTTTTGCCAACATTCGGTACTGACCCGTGGTGACCTGGCCCTTAGCAAACACTAACAATAATAAAAACAAAAGGTCGGAAGGAAGAAAGGATAGACTTCAACGCTGTTGGTCAAAATTCAAGGTTTGTGAAATTCAGCAAAGTATTTTTTGTTCTTCTTACAGTGGTGGTGCGTTTTGGTAAGATGGTCCGAGTCCAGAGCGTGATAGTACTCATACACAGACCGATTCAGCAGGTCCTCTGGATCATAACCCACGAGTTCTGTGATCCTGTTAAAAAAAAGAAAAAAAAAGGATCGTTTTAGTACCCGGGGCCTCGTGTATGAAACATGGAGTCACATTTTTAGACGAGTTTCAGTATTTTTCAGTTTCATATTGTCGAGTGAAAAAGTTGGCGTTGTGATATGCACGGTCTCACGGCAGGTTGAAAAAGTTTGTGTGCATTTACGCACACTTCCAACATTCTTAACGTGTGTGAAACACTGTGTGAAATCTTTTTTTGTGCGTTCAGGCGCATTCGGCGAAACAAAACGGATACGTTTATTCAACTCGTTCACAATAACTCATCATTGTTCAGTTGTAACATAAAATCGGTTCGAGGTCGGTGAGCACAACCAGAATTAATACATAAGGCGCACCGGATTATAAGGTTCACTGTGGATTTTTGAGAAAATTAAAGGATTTTAAGTGCGCCTTATAGTCCGAAAAATACGGTATATATTGACTAAGACAGCTGAACTAACCTGTCATCACAGTATGTGAACTTCATATCCATCGTGTGACGGCTGAGAAAGGTCTTCGTGTCCAAAGGGACCTCGATGTTGGAAGGGTGGGGGATGGGATCACAGATCAGAACCAGGTATGGGACCGGAGGCTCCTTCTGCCCCTCGGTGGTCGGCTCAGCGTGACTGTCATGAACGTGCACACGACCCGAGCAATGAAGCACCTACAGAAACAAACCGGCAGGGTCGCGACCTTTAAAACATGTTGACCTTGGATCCTTTTCAAATGCAGAAGAATAGAGTTCTTTAAACATTTATTTAATAAAATAAAATAAAAATCATTCAGGGTTTTGAGAAAGTGAGTTGTCATTTAAGTCTGCAATGACTGCAACTACAAAAAAAAAAAAAAAAAGTAGTCATAGAAAAGTCTTAAAAAGATTTAATTTGAAAATATCTTATTGGCTGAAAAATATTCCTCTGTTGACAATAAAATCCCCACATCTACTTCTACCATATATAAACTTTTTATATATGATTATGATTGACTTGACAATAAGTATTTCAACAATTTATACTACTGTAGTTTCCATTTATTTGACAAACTACTAGTTAAAAATATTAACATCTCTAACTGCAGTGTTTCCAAGGAGTGCGGCCCACCATGATCATGTCATGTAAAAAAAAAAAATAAATAAACATTTATACATGTTTGCTGCAGGAGTGCACACAGCCTGTTTGAGGCACTTTCTCAGGTAAACTTAATGATTTCTGCAGCTTTAGTTCTTGGAATCAAACTATATATTAGTACTAAAACGTGTGAATGCTCAGGATTGATGCAACGGCATTCTCCGTTTAACGTTTCTTTTAAACCGTCATGATGTTCTCTATGTGAAAATGTCAAAGTGTTTATCACGAATATCTGCAAATTCCAGATTACAGTAAAATAAACTAGGTTTTGGTTGTGTGCGCTACGCTTGTTTATTGTTGGAACAATACCATAAGGTATGGTGAGAAATGTAATTCAATAAATGAGAAAATATGACAAATTGTATTTAAAGGCTAAATGTGCTGACATCTTTAAAATATAATACATTTGAGTGAAATAACCATTTGAAGGAAGAAATCTCTGTCTAGTAAATATAAAAGGCAATTTTTAAGTTATTTTGTACTGTGCAAAAGACTGTGAAATAATTTTTAAAATGTCACCCTTATGAATACAACAAACTTATATAAAGACAAACCTCATTCTTTCAGTGTCATCTTCTACGAGTTTTATTACTGTAATGACTTGTGAACATCACACTGTTTTGAAAAGGTTCCAAAATTCTGACCTGTGGATTTTCTTGCCACTAAAAGTATTTGAACCTTAAACATCTCATGGCTGGGAACAACACAGGGAAACTAGACATATCCTACGCATTAAAACAGCAACAAAAAGCATCATTGCTTGCCGGAAGAACATGCTAACAGTTTTGTTTTCAGCACATTTCTGTGTGTTCGTTTCTCTGTAGCCTACCTTCCACGTAGCGGACTTAACATTGACGGTGCGGCCCCTGCTCGTCAGGGTGCATTTCATCCGGACAAAGAAGCTCCGCTCTGTATTTGGTTCCTTGACTTTCTTAGAGCCTGAAATCCCCAAAAGAACAGATATAGAGCTGTGGTTAAATCAAGCAAGCCTTCAATTTATGTTATTTTCACATATTGGAGTGTTTTTTTCCTCTGTCTCCATTTTGCAAACTGACAAAAGTTAACATTTGCATAAAGTGGCACCATTAGGCTGTAAACTGCTGCAATGTGGTGAGTTACAAAGAGATAAAAAGGAAGTAACATTACCAGCAGTGACAGTTGAGACAATATCAGTGTGTAGAGACAGAAAATGAGCAACAGATTAAAATGAGAGTTTTGGAAGTTTAAGCAAAACTTTGCACTAAAACTCTGCAGAGAATTACATTAAAAAAAATGTATTAAAAAAAAAAAAAAGGTAAACAAATGTAAAGTTTACCATTAAAATGTGTCATCCAAACAAGATGACTAATCACTTTAAGAACAGGAGTGGAAAGATGCTAAATTTGTCCAACTATGGATTTGTCACTGCAGAGTCAAGTGGATTTTATCATTTGAAGCACAAACAGACCTGACTGAGAGCTCTCTCTGTGTGTGTCTCTGTTTCAGTCAAAAGCTGCATTATTCAGTGCGACGCTGCTCACCTGTTCTGTAGATGAGCATCTCTCTCAGCTCCTCCTGATCACAGGGATGTGTGAAGTCAAACACACTGTGTCCAGTCAGGTCAAACTGCAGATAGACAAACCAAAACGGCAACTTTAGAGTCTGACAGTTCACATATTCTGTACATCAAGTTAGCAGCGGTGCATATCTTGTGTTAAAACAGCAGCTACACAACTGTAACTTTATTGACAATACAATGTTATGCAACAGACTGAACAAACCTAATTTTAAACCCAAATATTTGAGCTTTTTCCCCTTCAAATTCCCTTCCTCTGACATATGGAGTCATTTCAGACCAACCTGTGCAAGCCCGAGGCACTTGTTGACATTCTCGGAGAGATAGATCATATCTCCATCTTCAGACAGCACCATTAGAAAGCCTTCCAGTGCCTTTAGGTAGAAGCCGTTTAGCTGAATATCGAGCTCGGTTTCATTCTCTACCATTGGTTCATCTAGAGGAGATGAAAGCAACGGGGTGCAAGGAGAGATAAATGAAAAGTAGGGGTAAAAAACAAAACAATGGAGATTAGGAAAATGTTAGAAATCTGTTGAAAAGCATTTATATTCACACAGGAGGAAAATAAATTACACACGTGTATTTACAAAGTAACCTATATGTGTGTTTGGACCGAGCAGAAGGTTCGGTACTTCCCCCACTTTTCCACTTCCACTTGTCTGAGGACTCTCACTTTCTTTATGTTGCCCTTTCCTTTACTAAGATGGTTTATACTTGCATTTTATCACTGCAGTTAGAGATGAGGAAAAGATGCGGACAGGTACTAACCTGTGCAGAGTAGTTTTCTCATGCGCAGGTAACTGATGGTCAGCCTCATGATGGAGGCCTTGTCCAGGCTCGAGCCGGTGCTGTGGGGGAGGGGCAGCTGCTTGGCCAGGTCATAGAACACCTCTGACTCCTTTCCACGACGGCATCTCGCTGCATCCCTCGACTTCTCCTTCCTGCGCTCTGAGCTCACCCTGCAGGAGACAGACAGGAGGTAGGTCAGCCGCATGCTGGATCTTCTACTCACTAAAGTAAACCTCCCTTCTTTCGAACTGAATGTCTGCGGAGGCTGAATCCAGCAGCTGAGGCCTTCAACAAGCTGCCTTATGACCCTGCTACTGTTTGAACACACGAGACACATTCACGAAGATGGACATCTGCACCTGGCTGATGACCAAAACAAACAGAGCCCACACACATACAAGTGATTTGTCAGGGAGGAGTAATCTGTGTTTTGGTACAGAGGCCAGCCACGGTGCAACAATCACTGTCACGCATACAAACTTGGTCAAACAAATCTACAGGGACAAGCGATGAGAAAAGAACACACACACACCCAAACAAAACCATGTGGGACATTTTATTTGAGCAGCTCTTAAATCTGCTCACAAGCTGAAAATAGAGCAGTTAATTAAAATTAGTCTGCTACAAATCACATCAACTGGAAGGCTACGTTTTACATGAAAGCTTTCCATTACATGCGTGTTGTGCAAACCACTCAGCAGCACAAACAAGTAATCCTACGAGGTTAAAAGATATTCAAGTGTGAGGCAGATCATTGTCACAAACCTGGAGCTGATGTAGCTAAAACGTTTTTCATATTACGTGTGTACATATTTATACACCTTAGCAAATCATTGATCACACAGAAGGACTTCATTGTTTCTCCGTCAACAGTTTTGATAAATAAGAATAAATTTTCCTGTCAGAATATCGAAGTATTACGGTTACGAGGCAAAATTATTTTTAAATGCACTGCAACGTGAACATGGAAGATACAGAATCAGGTTTTGAATGTCAAAAATCTATTTTATTAACAATCTGTGCTGCCACGTTAAGTGTCAGCAGAGTACAGTCGCCCCTCGCAGTTCGACTTTCACGGACTCGTTCTTTCGCGGTTTTTCAACGTAAGATTGTACATAACACATGATTGTCAACTTTAATATTACATGATTGGGACGGTACGAGATAAAAAGTTAACGGAAAAAAATATATACTTCGGACATTTTGTAGTTTTCTTTCAAAAAGCCTACACAGTAACGCAAGTCAAAAGAACTACATTACCCAGACGTTAACAGTGCTTCCAGCCGCTGCTTTGTGCCAAAATGGAGGGAAACTTTTGCAACCCAAATTCAGAAGTAACTATCTATCAAGCTCACAGAACTGGCAGGAAAGTCACAAATAATCCTGAATCTCAATTACCCACACCCACATCAACCTGGATCGGGCGGTGGGCTTCATCGCTGCAGGGTAGGTCTGCTGAACCGGAACAGATTTGAACCAGAACTGAGCTGCTGTTCTGCAGAGCTGGTGAGTAAAATTTTGCAGTACTGTACAGTACATATACATATGTTGTTAAAATACTGTAGGTTTAAGAGTTTAGAACAATGCAAGAGTGTGGGAAGGGTTTATAAAACTTTATATATGTAAATACAAAAATAAATATAGTGTTCCTACTTCGCAGTTTTTCACCCATCACGTTGGTGTGTGGAACGTAACCCCCGCGATAATCGAGGGACTACTCCAGTTGCTGAATGTTGTCATCTGTTCTAGTAGCGTTAGGGTAGATTCCTGTAGTAGAAACATGTAGCAGTAAAGCTGTGCATTCACATCTTTTTGTCTTGGACTAAAATTTATTTATTAACCTTTATGTAACCAGGCAAATCCCATTGATATCACAGATCTCTTTTGCAAGGGAGGCCTGGAGGCAGCCTAACATGCATGTTTTTGGTCTGTGGGAGGAAACTGGAGTACCTGGAGAAAACCCACGTGAGCATGAGAAGAACATGCAAACTCCACACAGAAAGACCCCCGGTCCAACCAGGGATTGAACCCAGGACCTTCTTGCTGTGAGGCAACAGTGCTAACCACTGAGCCACCGGGCTGCCATGTGCCTGAAGTAATCACAAGAGGACTGACATTAGTAATTCATTTAAAGCCTTTGATGTGTGTATACATTTACAGTGGTAAAACAATGAATCACATTAATTTTCTTAATGTTAAGTGAGCATCTACACAAAATGTTTGTCAGCATGTGTGTTCTGGGCCCTCTGTATGAGACATAAAATAAATAAACCTGTTTTTTATGTGAAATAAGCCAGAGTCATTTGTTTAAAGTTAATCAAAATTTATAAATAATTGTTTTATAATCACATTGTAGCCTTCTGAATCATGATTAAATGAACATGTGCCTCGATTCTCATCTCTACGGAGTATCACAGCAATTTATGACAGCGTCAACACCTTTTCTCTCATCAAAGTTTGAATCTTTTACGCATGTCGTGACAATCACCATGATCAGCATTGAGAAAATTAAAGAACTGATAAATATTTTAAAAGTTGTTGCACATATACCACCCACTGGGAAAGTCATTTGAGTAAACAAAGAGTCAAACAACCCTATGAACTTTGAACTCAAAATGACAACTAATAAATATGTACATATCAGCCTTTCTACAAATTGTTTACTTATTTTAGCTGCTGTGACACATTTAACAAAAAAAACCATCCTGTGACACATTTAACCATATATAGAAAATACATCCTGTGACATTTCTCTAGAACACAACCCCACACGCAGCGGCAGAAAGTATTTCTGTATTTCTAATTTGCCAAATCCATTATGCAAGTGGTGAATTTATCTGTACCCAAACAGCAGATGAGTGGAATAAAAGAACTTGTTGCTGGATAAAACGCAGTAATGTGCCAAAAATATGTATATTTCAAATCAAAACCAAGTGGCCCGTTAGATTTGATAGTTTTTTTTTTTGTGAGCTGTGCATTGAAAGCAAGACCGTCCAACAAAGACAAGCACAGTCCACCGTTACATAACGCTGCTAATCCACTGCAGGCACAGCAGTTTTCTGCCTCACACATTTAGTTTGCAGTCCCACTTGCAATTCAGACTTTATTTTGTTAATGAGGGTTTAAAAGCTAACATTAAAGTTTGCAGATGTGGCAATGTGGACTTTAGGCCAATGAAAATGTATTTAACCAATGCTATCAGAGTTGCTCGTCTGTTCCGTTACTAGAGGCTGACCTATTTCACAAGAGGAATGCTCTCCCCACCGCTCAGTCCTGCTCTGTGTGAAGACAGTTTTGTTATATAATCCAGCTTGAAGATGGTCTAGTACTCACACAAAATCAAATAAGAAAATAAACCCATTTTGCATTAAATTAAGCTGTATACAATTCTGGTCATTTAATTTTTCTTTCAAAGGGTAAGAGTTTAAATACTTTTTTTGGATCAATTCTGTGAAGCTGCTATAAACTACACTCAGTTGTAAAAACAGAATAACAGAGTTACAGCATGAGGTAATGGTGAATTACTGTAAATAAAGGCACACTCTTCCTGGAAGTTGAATGCTTTAACAGTGTGTTTGTATAATTCTGTTTGCATTGCATTCAGTTAGTAAAAAGCCCTATTCGCATGGGATTAGTTTTACCTAGGGACTGCATGTAATAAATAAATTACTCCCCAACGTCTGCTTTTTATGTGGCGCATTCGCACGGGATAACCAAAGCCTGAGATTTAGCTGAACTTTATGGACATCTTCCAGATATGATGTTAACGCAATGCGTTAACATGACCGGACCAGTCCATATAATGTGCGGGCCGGGTCTGTCTCAGGCTTTGATGTGGTTTTACAAATCAGCAAAAATAAAACTAAATAAGAATGCACAGTATAAAAGTGCGTTAATCTACTTGGTGAGGAGGAGGCAGGTCTGACTGGATGGTTTATGAGGTGAAAAAAAGCCACGTTAAGCTCAGATGGACACGCAGCCGCTGACCCGCCAGTTGAAATGGACTTGCGACCTGTCCAGGGTGTCCCCTGCCTCTCGCATAGCGAAGGCTGGACATGGGCACCAGCGACTCCCGCTACCCAAAAAAGCAGAAGCAGGTAAATATAATGGATGGATGGATGAGCTGATCACACACGCGTCCCCGCACCTGCTGTCATTTGCCGTGAAAGAAGTAGCAGCATCTACCAAAGCCAAAGTGAGCAGCGTCTTCATTTAAAATAGCCTTGTTCTGTATTTTTCCAAATGATTTTGCTTAAACAAAAACTGTCATTACGTATCGGATCCCGCCCACTTCTGTACAAATCACAAAGATGCATATTCGTATTGGATGAGTATTATCACAGGACCTCGGAGTTCAGCAAAATATAGTAGGTAATTTGCGGAGGAATTTTTACTTTACAAATTACTGACATGACCGATTCGCACGGGATTAACAACACAGACAATCTCCGTAATTATTACAAATAGCATGTGGTCCCTAGGTAAAACTAATCCCATGCGAATAGGGCTAAAGCCAACTCTTCACCTAAATTTGATTTATTTTTACTATCTAGCTGTTGCACATTGTTTGTATGAAAACTCCCAAAGTTTCTAAAAGATACCACAATAAGACACAAGAAATAAAACGTAAAAACTCAGAAGCTGGCAAATTTACACCACTTTCAAATTGTTTGTCACTCCAAGGCAAACTATTAATATCCATTGTGGGATACTCAGCCAAGTTGTCAGTTGAAGTTAAAGGTATTCACATCTAACAAGATCAAAATGAGAGTGTAACTCATTACCATCTGCTAAAGTTACAAGTTTTTAGTTAGTTCAGTTTGAGCCACATGTTGGTACAATCAGACTAAAACTGAACTTTTACTTTGGCATTCTCATGTGTTCCTTAACTTTATTTCCACTAAAACTAGCAGGCAAAAACATTGATTACAATAAAATAACTTTAGTGTAGACTGACATTACAAAGTGTGCATTACAAAAATAGAAAGCGTGACGTAAAAGTAAACCTTTTTTTTTTGTTAAGCAGACGCCAGACTGCTAATTAGTTCAAGGAAGGAAAGACGAATATGTACAGAGATATTTTTTCCATACATCCTTCCTTGCATTGTTTGGACATTGCAAACTCCTAACAACCGTGCTAAATTTATTAATCAAGAAGAATTTCCAGATGCACATGATCGTGGCAGTTTTGTATCTTTAGAAACTGGTAAAGGACCGCCGCAGGTTTTCTCGACCCATATCTTTACAGGTTTTTATCTTTTTTTAAATCATCAGTCAGGATTGCCTATTTAACGCTTATGAAGCCCACATTTCTCATTTGGTTAACCAGAACATGCTTTTTAAACACAGTTATGAAAAACAAACATATTCAACAAAGATTTAAGTGTTAGGTAAAAGTAGGTCATCCACACGCACTTTCGTTATCAACCACAAACCAAAACATCTCTGTGCTCTGGTTAAGCAAGCAACCAGTTTCAAGTTCTAACTGGCCTGCTGCTCGAATCCCTCAGAGCAACCTGCTAATTGCCAACCAGTGAATCGCTACACACATTTGGCCACTCCTATTGACGTCAAGCCCCAGTTATTAAGGGATGAGGCAGAGGCATTACCAAGACACCTCAACGAAACCAGTTAAAACTACATTAAACCAGTCTATAGCACATGGACCAAACCCTACACACATTTATTAAAAGGCCAAAACAATGCTTATACTTTGCCAGGATTATCTCACAGGGTGCAAAATTTCTAAGCAAACACGGAGTGAAGCCCCTTGACAACATAAAACATCACTGGGGCAACGCCTTCAAGTAGAAAGGTTAAGAACTGCAGGTCAATGGCCATCATGTGAACTTGATTTAACAAAACATAAATAAATAAAATTGTCTTTTTTTACTCCACTTTCTCTTCACTCCTGTGACTGGAGGTCTTTCCCTTGTGACACTAGGGCCATATTTTTTATTTCTTTTTAAACTGACCATTTTTTAGATAATGTGCAGGCTTTGCCACTGTATTAACCAACCTGACCACGTTCTTCCTGCAGTAAATGGATTATGCGCCTTAACAGGAAATGATATTTGGCTGAGCATAAGCTTTGCATGTGGCTCTACATGTAATGGATCAGGTTGGGTGGAAATAAACAGCCTGCATTAGTATAATGTTTAGTTTGAGATCCTATTTAATAGTGACTAATGGAAATCTTTTCTAATAATGAAGCTTCATCATAGAGTTGATGCACTGTAAGGCTTGACGGACAGCTTGAATAAACAACCAAGTCTTTTATAGTGAGGGTGTTAAATATTTTGATCCGGTACCGGTAATGTGATCCCAATGTGAGTATATGCAAAAGTCACATCACCAGATCCTCAATATCAAGTATATCACAACAGTTTCAAGTATTTATCAGTGAAAAAAAGTCTGATCATTTAACAGAATTTACTGGCACGAATTAAAATGTCTCAGACATAGGTCTTTCTTCAGAAGCATCTGGCATTCGTGTTCCGGCAAAATCCATCCGTCTATTATCTTTTGCCCACTTCTTCCTTTTCAGGTCACAGGGGGTCACTGGTGCCCACATCTAGCAGTCACTGTGAGAGAGGCGGGAGACACCCTGGACAAGTCGCAACTCCATCACAGAGACAAACAAGACAACCATTCACTCTCTCACTCACACCTAGGGACAATTTAGAGTTACCAATCAGCCTAACATATATGTTTTTAGTCTGTGGGATGAAACCGGAGTACCTGGAGAAAAACCACGCATGCACGGAGAGAAAATGCGCACTCCACTCAGAAAGGTCCCCAGCTGAGATTTAAACCATCAACCTTCTCGCTGAGAGTCAACAGCTCTAACTGCACCACCGTGCCGCCCCTGTTCCAGCAAAATTAGCAAGCAATTTGATTTTTCAAATCAGCATCACAAAGCACCAATACGAAGCCAGGTACCAAAGCGTTTACAAGCCATTACAACATGTCAAATATCCTTCAAGTGTTCACAAAGCTCATCTCTTGTGTTTGTTCCACTGAAAATATTATTATTAAAATTTTAAAAAGGTAGGTTTGAAAATGGGAAAATAGTTGTTGTTCTTCGAAACATACTCAGTTGAAAGATTACGGCAAGTTTCAAGAGCGTTTTACTTGTGTTATTAATAACTAACAATGTAGAATGTACCATAAATTCTTGAATTTTGCATGAATTGGACCCAGGATTAGGCGTCAACATGAATATTACACATTAAAGGGCAGATTATAGCTTTAAAAAGTCATTTGAGGACATGTTTTGCAGTCCTGTTCTTGGCTCACACTCAAATAAGACCTAGTAAATGTTTTCGTAACAAAACCGGTTGCTCTCCAAGCCTTGCCTTACAGGGTTTGCAGTGAGCATCCCTTGAAAGATACAGCCATTTATTTTGAGCAACTAGATCCACTAATCCTCTGTGGTCAATGTACTCTTGGCCTCATGGTCAAAGTTAGCAGCCACTAATAAGATGTTTCCACACTTTGCTGATGAGTAGAGTTAATCCCTTTACATCATGCTTTCCTACTGCAATGGCTGACAAGGTAATATTTTACTCTTCTGATCAAACTTAAAAAAAGGACTTATTATGTTTTAGCACAAAAAAAAAGCCAGCATTTTGCTTACACAAGGCAACTTTTCTGAGTATTATCAAAACAAAACAGTGCACCTCCATTGATTTATTATTTACAGAATCCATATTTAACACTATCTGTCAGTCAATAAAGTAAATACCTTTTCTCTTGCACGAGGAAGTCACGGCTACTTACATTTAAACTAACACAGCACGCACAGAATACGTAATTAAAACTATTTAATACAGGTACAATCGGGTTGAAACGCTAAAATGAACCGCTCTATCTGTTAAATGGAACAACAGCCTACATTTGACGAACTACTTAGCTGCGTTAGCCGCATGCTAACAGCTAGCAGACAAACCAACTGCAAACCAGCAGTTAACCTTGAAATAAAGGCCGTGTTGTCACGTGAGGTAACTAAAACCAAACAAGACTCGAGCTGTGCAGCGGCTTTAAATATAAAAAAAATACGGCATGAGCATAAGTTGCTGCGACCTTACCTTTTCTTTTCAGGTATAATTCCTGTGTCCATGTCAGGACGATTGGGCTGGAGTTGAGCCTCTCTATCGGCGTCAAACTGTATCCGGCGCGTCGACAAAATGAACCACAATCCCACGATTTTCAAAAAGATGTAAATCCGTGGATCCTCAGGGAGTTACATAAGAGCTTCTGTTGGGTCTATTTCGTGCCCCCAAAATTAAAGTCTCAACGACTAAATCCTGAGACTGCTTTTTGTATAAAAAATAGTGCCACGCTGGATAAGAGCTTCTTCTCCGAGACAATGTTACCTCATGAAGGGTCACTGGCTCCTCCCACTGGCGCCGCGGGGACGCGCAGTCACATGATTTTTTTTACAACATCGAGGACGCGCACAGGAAACGAGTGATTCATTCATTCAGCATAGTTTATTCATCTACTTTTACAAATGTTTCTTCAATAGCTTTTATAATGGCTGTAATTTACCTCATTATTTGAACGGGATGAGGTTACTTTGACAGACAGGCAGTGAATTACTAAAAACTGTTGGACTACAACAATAAAATCAACTCTTAGAACTTCTAAACTGCGTGTTTTTATTGATAAATATGATCATATTACAATACTGCTTTTATGTTGATTCCAAAAAAGTTTTTAAAATTGATCAAATGCATTCGTATTTACAAGACACGCTAAATGTGTTCTGTGTGGATGCTACATGTTATTTTACATCATAAATGTTTGCATAAGTTTTAATGAAATGACAGTTGCAACACTGAAGGAGTGTCTGCTTGAAACCCACTAATCAGGTTCTGTTTTCAGTCTTACTTAGAGGAAATAATCATCTCAATGTTCATAGTGCAATGTTATATAAGAAAAGACAATGTTTTCTCCTAAGTACGGTGTAACATGCTGCTAGGCATTCCGTTTTCATCAAATTTATATTAGTCATTTTTACGACACAGAAATTTTTCATTTGAATCCTTAGTAGCTTGGATCATTTGTCATGTTCTTTATAGCCAGATAAGATGAAAACTACTATATAATGACCTTTACATTAAAATCACTTAAGACATTTATTTTCTTTTAGTTCTCCCGTTTGGTTTTACATCTGCCATTTTTTCCTCTTTGAGCCTCTTCAACCTGTTCATTCTCATTGTTTGTAATTCTGCTATTCTTTAGAATTAAAAAAATGAGACTAAACTAAGAGGAAAGTCCACTCTTTAACTAAAAGTACAAACATATTCACCATAAATTCCGTGTAATATCGCTTACTCAGCACGTTGGTAACCATTTGGCAGTAAAAAACTGAGCAAAGTGTTGGATGGCATTTTGCAGGACTGGCACGTCACCTCAGTGTGAAGCAGCAGAGCTGAACTTGGACCTGAGTCATAACATTAATTTATTTTGTAGAAAAAAAAACTATTCAGTTAATGCAACTAGCTAACATTTTATCTGGTTAGAACTGTTTGTAATATGGAAACCAAAAGAGCATTACAAGCCTATAAACCAGTTAGAACTCCTATTTATCTACTCTGTAACCTTTGTGATGTCTGGGAGATGACTGAGGTGCAAACCACAACTTTATTTGTCCAGATCACACTTCGAAAATCACACCCCAGCCCCTGCCAGTAGGAGCAAACACTGCAAGGATATGGTTTATTAAAGAAGAGGGCAAAAAAACAAAAAAAACAAGCTTGCCTGGTTGGGTTTTGTGGCAAAAACTGTATGTAAAGGACTCAGGTGCACGATATCACCCTTACATTAGCATTGAAAGTGAAGTGTTGAAATCCACATGAAATATTGTATTGCCAAAATTATATTACTGGATGCTGTTTGACAGGAAACTGTATGCCACAAAGAAAAAGTAGTGATATGAAGCAATGATAGAGGCATGAATGCACACGTTTTCATGTGAAGCACAAAAGGTAAAACAAGTAACAAAACTAAAGGCCTGATATTCTTTAAAAGAGTGCATATCACCTGCTGCTTTTTCATGCAAGAAATTTAGAATATGATTAACTTTGGTAAAGTTATAGCCATTTTGGTCAAACTTGAAAATAATCTCATATCACCTTGCATCATCTACTTGGAGTTTGTGTTGTGAATGACTGTCAGCTACTACTACCTCAAATTTTTCTTCAATATCTGTAAAACCAGCTGGGTTAGAACCAAATTTGTATTTTCTAAAGTCAGCTGGCTGTGGTGGACACCTTGCAATGGGCTGAGTCCAAATGTTAGTGGCTGTCAACTCAATGATTACTTTCAGAACATTTGAGTAAAACCCATTCAGAGGTTTACAACATCATTTGCTAACAGATAGGTGAATCCAATAGTTATCTGCAAAGTTTTAGAGATGGTTCACAGAACAAGTTGGGGCTTAGTCTTAGCTGCTAATGTACAAAATCTTTTTTTTTCATTCTTTCAACCTTTATTTAAACAGATAAATCATATTGGGCCTCGAAGACTCATTTACAAGTGAGACCTGTTTGAACAGGGGGGGAAGCAGAGCATCAAGGGTTACAGAGCTTCCAGGCGAATTAAGATAAGGTGGCCTGTCAAGGTCAGTCAGGGAGACAAATTCAAATAAACATGATTGTTTGGGGACAGGCAGAATGTTACTGAATATGTCTACCTCAAGTCTGACGGTCCTCTCGGTTCCGAAACGTCCAAAAGTGGCCACACCACTGATCCGTGCCTGAGAATATTCCCCGAGATCTGATCCATCCTGCCAAAAGCAAATGAGTCTGGGTGCTCGAGGCACAAACCAAGACATCACATAAGACAGGCAGCCAGACCAGGGCCAAATTTGCTTCTGACACTTCTTTGTTTGTTAATAGACAAGAAACCAGCCAAATCCAAAAAGTAGGAAACCAGTTATCATAAATCCAATTATATATGTGTCCTTAACATCCTCGATTGACAGCAGAGATAGACACATCAAGTCTCGCAAGTCAATGAGGTATCCAGCTGCGTGCGTGCCAACAGGGCAAGTCGGCTCGCCTAAAGCCTGTCTTCTCTTTGAAGAAATTTTATCAATTGCATTAAGGGACCAATTGACCAAACCCATCGCAGAATTATGATACAGAAGATTTGTAGAAGAGAGGCTCTAAAGCAGTTTCACAGACAGGACAGAGCAAAGTAGAAAAGGAGAGGAGGGGAAAGGCGTTCGCCCTTGACAAGAGCAAGTGATGACGTTTGCTCAGTATTTGTAAAAACTGACTGAGTTATAGCCATTTTTGTGTGTTTAAGGTGATTTTGCTGTTGCGATTATCTCTAAATGTTAAGCAGCTGTAGACATCAACCCAGTGATCACTTTCTGAAAGTTTCATTAAAATCTGTTCACAAATTGTTGTTTTAATTATTAACAGTCCAGACGCGAGCAATAGCATTATTGCCCTTTGGCCTTCAGGCGGTAAAAATATCAGATTGTTTTATTAACTGTTTGTGATTTGGAGGTTATTTGTAAGGCAGTGAAGAGACGCTGCTGCAAGCTATCAATAACTCTGTAATGAGACTCAGAAATCTGTTGTTTCTTCTTCTTCCCATCAGACATAACCTGAGGAAGCAGCCAAACAGGACGCAACAGTGCCAACGAGGTGTATTTCTGTCCACACCCTCCAACGTGCTTATTTCTTTTGTTTATGAGCTCTCTGTACTTTCTGGTACAGTTTAAAATTATATTTTAAAAACAACCTGATGTTGGACAAGGATTAAACCACAAAGCGACAAGATTTATGCAACACTGATTCAGAATTCATGAATAAAACTTGATAAATAAAGAAAGCCCTTTCAGTTCAGCTAGGAGCACACATCTGGTTTTAGTTTTAAAATCTACAGATACAAAAAACGAACTGCCTGAATGTACACGGACCAATTTAACGTCTCCAGCTGCCAATTTCCAGTCGTCCACAGGACATGTGGAGGAGGAGATAAACGCGTGAAGACTTCCACCTTCGTGCTAACAGGAAGAAGCCGTGTCCTGAGGGTTCAGCTCAGTCGTGTCTCTGCAGGTCGAACCCCAAGACATTCAGCTTTTGCTTTTTTTTTTTTTTGCGTTTCTGCTTTAATCCTTTAAATGCACAGACAACGGCTCGCAGTAATAATATACACATGCAGGTCGACAAACGTCTGAATCTGCCGCTCTCGTCTTCTTGCCTCGATCAAAGGCGACAGTAATGGCGTGGTGTGTGGTTTCCTGTTTATCCTCACCAGGCTGCAAAGAAGAAGAAAAGAAAGGCCTCCTACAAGAGGATCAGATACTGTTACAGTAATGTAGGTTAAAGCTTTTAAGCACCTCTTTTACCTTCAGTTCTCACAGAGACTCAATTGTTTAGTAAATTAAACATGGAAAACTTTCTCTTGGGTGTGTTAGAAATTAGTTCCCACTTCCAGGGAAGTCTGCCCACAAAGACCTGGAAGCTTTAAAAGACCCTGTCAGGTGTGTACACAAACTGATTACTGTTACCCCATTTTGTTCCACGATCAAAACAGGTTTGCATTTTTAAATATGATGTGTGGTGAAATTCACAGGTTTCCCTAATCAGCATGAGTCAGCAGACTGCCTCCAATGAAAAGCTGCTTCGTCTCTGTGCCGGCCTGATCAAATTACACAGGAAGTCACGGAGAAGGATGTGTAGCCATTAATATTTAGTGTAGTTTAGCCCATTAATTAACATTTTAAACCAGTTTTTTGTTGTCTGCGCAGCCAAAATAGCTTTTCCCCCCCAAGAGTGGACAGAGAAAACTCCTTCGGCCTGAGCGCTCAGGTCTGTATGAAATAGGCTTTTTTCGAGGCAGGGTTACATCACTGAAAAGCTATTTCATCTGCTCTGTCAGTCTTTCCAGGATTTATGTGGCATTTCGCATTTTCTGGGAATCTGACTCACTCGTTTAGAAACTCTCCACTGTGTTTTGTGTGTGCTTCTGTGTGTTTTGTGTGTGCTTCTGTGCAGTGCATGAGCAAAAATTGGCGCACAATAACATACATTTTTTTTAAAAGTGCTTTTTTTTCATTTGACGTAAAAGGAAGCAAATTCATTACAACAAGAGCATTTCAAAACATTTGCACGGGTGTGCCAATTAAGCCATATGGCAGTAAAAAACCCGAAATATTTCACAATCTGGTCAAACTGCAATGTCCGAGATATCATGAGTGCAGCAGAGGTCAGCTTCTCGTCGATCTCTGACTTCTTGACCCTTTGATCACATATCAGAGAAATGTTGACAGCACAAACTCCAAGAAGCTGTCGCGTTCATAAGAAGGACCTTCGAGGCTCTTAGAGCTCCAGCAGTTCAGGTGAAATGAAGGAAAAGTTTCTAAACTCCTCCTGGTTGATTGAAGGAATCACAGGGTCATCGATGGGCGTGAGGGTGGGCTCCTCCTGAGTAAAGTCTGGGTCGAAGTTGTTTACATCTTCCGGCGTTTTCTGACGGGACATGATAAAGAAAATGCAAAATAAAGCACAACTAAAATAAATGGCAGCCACACAAAATCCAACCTTACGACCTTTATATGACTTACAATCCTCGGCTTGAAAGGCGGATCTATTTCTCTGCGGTTTAGTTTCTCCCAGTCGATGCCGGTAAAGAAGGTGTGGTTTATCACGGCGTTCTCGCCGCCTTCTGATGGTACGCAGCCGAGACGCCGCACAGGGTTTTTGATCAGCAACTGAGGAAGTTAAAAAATAAGAAACTATGCTCATCGTTTTGGTCAAACCTTGCCAAAATTTTATGTTCAACCCCATGCAATGCTGCAAAATATCACCCTCAGAGTAAGTGCTGTGAATGACTCTCAGCTACTACCACACCGAATTTAAGGTTATCTGTAAAATTAACTCTGTTATATCAACTTCTGTGTTTTAGGATCAGTTGGCTGCGACAGCCATCTTGAATCAGTTTGACTCCAAAAAGTTAATACCCATTAATTACTTTCTGCGAGTTTCATTAACATTTGTCGCGTAGTTCATGAGCTATTTTGCTAACAGACAGGCACACAGACATGGTCAAAATTGTCATAATCTATAACTGTGTTTTGGTGACTCGCAAAATTACTAACAACAACAAAAATCATAATAATAATAATAATGTGTGACTGTGACTGAGCTTTAGGGCCACGTTAAGAAAAAAAAGATTAAAGCCGTAAAATTACGAAAATAAAGTCTTAATATTACGAGAATAAAGTCGTACGAGACTTTTTTTTTGGCAGCTCTTGTTTATTTATTTATTATTTTTTCCACAAGTTGGATTTGTGACACGACCTGTCAATCAACCCAGTAGGCGTGTCAGCAAATGACCAATCCAAAGCTAAATGCTCGTTACCTGCAGAGAGCTGCTGCAGGCCATCAGAGCGTACCACCTGACTGTAAACAAGTTCAACGTTCTGATACTGATAATAATCTGATGCTGATGTGCTGACAGATTAACCATCTCCTTATTTGTAAAACCAGTACCAAAGTATAACTTAACAAGATGCTCAACATTCTTCATTTTGCCACAGTTAACATGTGGCAAACCTGCTTTATCGTGTTGGAGTTTGGATAATATTATGACTTTATTCTGGTAATATTATGTGTTTTTATTGTCATAATATTACAAGTTTATTCTCATAATTTTACAACTTTATTCTCATAATCATAATAAATTCAATTTCTTTACTATCATATGGCTTTGTTCTCATAATATTACATTTATTCTCGTAATTTTATGACTTTATTGTCGTACAACTTTATTCTCATAATTTTATGTTTGTTTGTTTTTTCTTAGCGTGGCCCTAAATCTCCGTCGTCCTAAAGCAGAATAACGCGGAGTAGGAAGATTTCAGCTAAGCTAAATTCAACTGAAAACATTTTGGATGAAACCATCCAGTTTATTTCTGCAACTTTCTTTTTGTTTCTTTCACACACTCATACACACACAGACGTTTGTCCAGCACCTCCCACATAGCTCTTCAAAGTTCAACTACATACAGTAAATTACGGCTGACGTGCTTCCACTTCCCAGAGTTGCACAAACTAAAACAACAGTAAATCCCCAGCTGAATTCCAACCCTTGCTCTACTAACAAAGTCTATGTGGGACAAAAGTTATGAGGAAGCTGATCAACCGAAAGAAAAAAGTCCATGTTTGACCTCGCCTCTAAAATGTCTGTGTTCCTCGGGGCCAACACTCAGACAAGACCACTTTAATCTGAAGAGCCACTGTCTCCACGGTGACAGCTGCCTGCAGATTAGCCTCAAGTCACTGGAAAGATTGATCTTTTATTCATACAAGGTCCAAACATATCAACAACATAGCATTTTCTCAGCAAAGCTAGTATGGGAAAGCATCTGAGTTACTGACATGAGCTCCTCCTGGCACGACCGCACCAAACGTACAGCTTTAATTTCCCTTCACGCAAACCACGTATGCAATTACAGATGGTGCTCGACATTTATCAGAGTCAATAAAGTGTTATTAGGAGTCCGAGTGGTAAAAAGGAGGCAGGCTCAATCAGGAAGTACAGTAACTTTGAGTTTTTTTAGGAATTAAAAAAAATGTACTTGTGAAAACGAAGCGTGAATGCAGGGTGCTAAATTATTTTGTTGACGTTGGAGCCTAAATGCAGTTTATAATGGTTAAAAAAAACGTAACTGTATAGTTTTGAGTTCATAGGTGATACACTGAGATTCATTTAAAATGATAAGTGTGATATTTAGTTTATTTTTGTAATGATAAAGTGATTAAAATGTCAGATTTACTAGAGATTTTAAGTTATATTATTTCCAGTAGCAGTGTAAAATTAGGTGTTTTGATGATCACCTGTATTGGGGTGGGTGTGGATATTTGTCAGACAATTAGTCAGGCTGTCAGCATTCAGGTGCGGCAGAGCGGAGTCACCTACGTCTCTCTGGTTCCTTTTCTTTAATTTTGTACAAGCTTTGATTTTTTGCAACAGAAGCCAAATGTTCGACTTCACTAAGATCTCTGTGATTTTTATGCAATCTTTTATGCTCAGAGCGTCAAGCTAGTGGCTTCAATCAGTGGAAATCTACAGTTGAAGTTTACTGAAGAAGCAGAACAGCTACAAGCTGAAAGGAGCATAAAACACAAACTACAAATTAAAAACACCAAAAACAATAGCTAAAAGCCTAAAGTAGCAAAATGCTAAATAAAGTCTGCAAAACACTAGCAAACTAAGAGCAAAAGGATAATTAAAAAGCTAAAAGTACGCTATCAAAAGGGTAGTAAGTAGCAAAAAGCTGGTTAAAAGCTAAAAACAGCTAAATTACAATTTATCCTGTTGGTACTTATAATTAAGTTATACTCTTATACTTATTATTCATTTATTTTGTCCCAGTTGAGTCACCAAAGGACAGCTAAAAGCCCTTTTAGCACTTCTGAATTCTTTGGGATAAACAGCTGCAGAAGTTACCTTTGTGAGGCAGCTGGTTTGATCAAAAAATTAGAATATAATCTCAAAATAATCAGCTTCCCTTTTGTAATTAAAACACACACAAAAAATGCATTCATTTCCAGTCTTTTGGCAGCTAAAGGTGAGTTTTAGATCTGACTGCAGTCACCTGTTTCAGCTAACACTAATCAAATACTCACTGATCTAACTGATTCTGATAAATTGCATTTAAAGGACAATTCACAAAATGGCCTGATTAGTTTCTATTAGAGACTTTTGCATGAAGAACAAACTTGTCGGGTTAGTGTAAAAAGAGTATTGATTGCACAGTTGTCTGAAAGTCGTGAGTAAACAAACCCTAATCTGGTGAGTGGATCATTGGGTGAGTGTGCACCTGAAGCAACAGCCTGTCTCTACTCAGAAGTGACCCAGTCAGACAGGATGCTTGCTGCTGCGTACATTTCAAAAAGCTGCAAAACTTTTTCCTCACAGACGAGACAGACTAAGCCATCACGCTGTACAGCTGCAGGTGAAAAGAAGCTTCAATAATCCAGGATGGATCCAGAGACATGATGATGGATGGACTCCTGTCACAGTGTGATGAAATATATGTATCAGTTCAGCTCATGGTTGTTTTATCTCACCGTTTCTCACTTGGCTTGTAACACATCCAGACAGATCCCCACACAACAGCTAAATAGTCTGCTTTATTCTTAAACGAGGCTGGAAAAAAAAAGGTATTTTAAATGGAAACCTGCTGCTGTGAGCTTGATGTGATCTATAAAATTAAAGATACACCCGATAGACCCATAAAATGCTCCAAGTTGAGGTAATTTTCAGGTTGACAGATTAGTAGGCGTCATTCAGACCACAAACTGTATTCCCACTCCAGCTGATGTCATCTTTCCATGTCTGCATGTCAGCTGTGCCATCCTGAACAGAGCTGCCATGTCAGCATTACCACGTTTAAAAAAAAAAAAAGCATTTCTGCTCAAAAGCAGCCGAAAAGACAGACCGAGGAGCTGGTGCTGAAACATTTGGTCATTAAAATAAAACTTTAAAAAATCAGCTGGAAAAATAATTAATAAAGAAATGTATAAAGCGTTAGAAGTCTAATGGTTTCAGCCTCTGAAGCCTTTAAAGTAAACTAGAATTTTGACATGAATAGGACCATAAACCTGTCTCGATATAGATTTTTAACCCACTCAGATGCTAGCCTAAAGGTTTCCTGAAAAAACTTTTTTAAACTCTAATTCTGAAAAAGTTATGTGTAAACTTGTGTTTACTAGCACTTGATAAATGAGGACGAGCTCCATGAAGCTGCGAACAAGAACAAGGAGGACTTTGCAACGGATGAGCCTTCAATAAAAATAGAACTGCAGCTTCCAGATCCATTCACACCACGACCCGACTCCGAGGACAAATCAGCCTGGGAGTATGGCGTGACGCTTCCTGGAGTGTGTCAGAACAACGGCAGGGATACAAGACGAACAGTGTGCACAGGGGGAGCAATGAAAGGGGGCGGAGTCATCATATTTATAGCTTTTCGCTGCTGCTGCAGTGAACTATGCTTTAATACAGTTACGCAACAAACCAGGGGACAAACAGATGGCTGGCAGAGATTCAAAAGTTACCGCTCTGCAGATTAAGAATGTCACTTTGTCCGATGGGCAAGAAGTAACAAGTCCTGCTCCAGAAACCTTGAGAAACTGAAACTCATTGTTAGAAATACTGAAATCCATTTTGATATGTTGGTGGCTGAGAGTTGTTCATTACATATACAGTATTTTCCGGACTGTAAGTTGCAGTTTTTCTCATACAGTAGCTTGTCCAGTCGTGCGACTTACAGTCCGAAGTGACTTATATACGTTTTTTTCCCTATTCGTGAGGCAATTTTTGACTGACGCGTTAAATGTTCATTCATACTGACATGAACCAAAGAGTAAATATTACTATTTGCAACCGGGAGAGGTCCCTCTAGGCTTTTGACAACTACCGTATTTTTCGGCCTATAAGTCGCGTTTTTTTTTTGTTGCATAATTTACATTCCCTGCAACTTATAGGCCGAAGAGACGTATTTATGGATGTTTTTTCCATATTTA
>NC_056518.1:16696890-16731756 GCF_014905685.2 Nematolebias whitei
ATACTTTACTTTATACTTTATGTTTTAGTCTTGAACTTTTTGAATTTACCATGTCCTGGATGACTGAGAATCTTCACCAGCTATTAATGACGCAATCAGCCTGCCACAGTCCCTTCACCTTCGTGCTGCTCGCTGCTTGGAGCAAGTCAAACCAGCTGTGCCGCCACGGCAAAATGCAGCTAATTTGACCATTAAAGTGCATTTATTAAGTAAAAGTTCAACCGAGACACAAATTTACAATAATTTCGAGCAAACGAATAATTATTTTTAAGTGTTAATCTTGTTAAATTCTTGTTAAAGTCCTCCTATGCATGCTCCCACGGCCGCCATTTGGCAGCCCATCGATTTTTGGCACAAGACCGGCCCACATTTCCGGGTTGTTAGCGGTGACACATAATACATGCGACGTATATGGCGAAGCGACATATTTAAGGATTTTTTCACTTTTTTAGACATATTTGGACTGATGCGACTTATAGGGCGGTGTGACGGGTACAGTGGAAAATACGGTATATGTTGTTCCTTTATTGCTAACCCTCCCCCAAACATTCACTTAGAAACAACTGAGGAAAACATAACGCAAGTAAAATGCTCCCAAAAGTGATGTGTAATGAGACTGGTGAATTTACTGGTAACTGCCTAAGCCTGTTCAGGATCCCAGGTA
Organism: Nematolebias whitei; assembly: GCF_014905685.2. Classification (NCBI taxonomy): domain Eukaryota; kingdom Metazoa; phylum Chordata; class Actinopteri; order Cyprinodontiformes; family Rivulidae; genus Nematolebias; species Nematolebias whitei. The sequence continues at coordinate 16,697,555 of NC_056518.1, forward strand.
TGTTCTCTGTGTTGTTGTTATTTCAGATTAAATGTCTGTTCTTGCACTTTGTGAAATCCATTTCAAAATAAATGCGATTTATACTCCGAAGCGACTTATAGTCCAGAAAATGCGGTACTCTGAGCACGACATCTCGCATGTTATTAGGCATAACCTTAATGTCAAGGTTTGACCAAAATGATAAAATAATCTCAACATAATATGATTTAAGTTTAAAACTCATTTACTTAATTTTAATGCATCATTGGCTCTTTCACAAGCATTTTCTATGATTGTGTGTGCACAGCAGCTGGTCCTGGACCTTACTCCGTTTATGGTTTTTACAAAAACACTTACAGCTTTGAGTATATCCACAGCATCCACACTGAGCCAGGATGCATAAACAATCTCTTCATTCAGGATGGACTCGAAGAGGTCGTCTTCATTTTCGGCCTCATAAGGGGCGTGTCCCGACAGCATCTCGTACAGCAGCACCCCGAGCGCCCACCAGTCGACGGAGGGGCCGTACAGCAGCTCCTGCAGGATCTGTGAAGACATCACAAAGTTCATACAGTACATACAGGTAACAGCAGCACACTTAAATTTAATACGTGCGCTTTAGCCAGTGGGTGTTTCCTACAGAGCTGCAAAGAAGCCTTTCATACACCTCGACTCTTAGTGAGTCCAGAGCAAACACGAGGACATTATCCCTCATTAAGAAAAACAAACGGGCGTCTAAATATTCATTCAGACGAGTGAATCCGACCTCAGGTAAACAGTGAAGTTTACAAGTCGACTCAGCACAAGCGTGCTGCCTTCCAGTCAGTCAGGAAGGAATTTTAAATGATGTGCGCCGACCACACTGTTTGGTTTAACTGAGGTGGCCTGATGGAGAAACTGTTCATGGACTAGTAGTAGCTCAAACGTCCAGGACTCCTACAAAATAAACTTGGTGGGATTTATTCTGAAAATAGAAACAATTCATAGTTGTAACACCTTTTGTTTCATATGACTAAAAAAAAAACATAGTTTAAGTTGTAGTGCTTTAATCTTAAAAACAAACTGTATAAATGTAACCAATAATCTGGTCAAATTTATTTTCTTTTGGTGGATTATCACAACTGTGTGAGTTAAAAACAGCTAAATCACTCTCAAAGTCACAATTAAGTCAACTTGATTCAAGATGGCCACCATAACTGAACTTGTTTTTAATTTTACAGATAATGACTTAATATTTTGTGTGGTAGTAGCTGAGCGTCATCCCCAACACGTACTCCAAACACCAACAGATTGCACAGGTCTTTGTTTAAAGCTTTGAAACATGAAGCATGTTTCAAAGGATAATTATCCTTCAGTGCAGGTGTTTGAACTAACCTCCGGAGCAATATAATCTGGGGTCCCACAGAACGTTCCTGTGGCCACACCTTCAAATATTCCCTCCTTGCACATCCCGAAATCTGCCAGCTTACAGTGGCCGTCTTTGTCGAGAAGAACATTGTCCAGTTTTAGGTCCCTGGAAGACAAAGCACAGAAGATGAGATCTTTAATCTGGCTCCTTCTCCAGAGAACACAACTTTAAAAACAATAAAACCCATCTGACAGTGTCAGCTGATAAATTTTATAGCTTTCAGTAGTCTCCATGTTGTTTTTAATAATATTAAGGTGGAAGTTTGTGATGCAACAAAAAAAACAAGTGCTTTAAAGACAGAGACGGACAATTCCCTGATCACAGAAGGGGCAAAGTCTGATTCAAGATGGCTGCCACAGCCAAGCAACCTCAGCAAACACAAAAATGGCTGTAACTCAGTCAGTTTGACAACATTTTGAGCTAAAATTTGGTGTGGTACAAGCTCAGACTCATCTTTAACTTAAACTCCGAGAGCGAACTGATCGCACAAGCTCCGTTTGTATTGAAGTAAAATCTGTTTGTATGTTAGCAAAATAACTCATGAGCTGCATGATGGATGTTAATGAAACTTTTAGGAAGTAAATGATGCAAATCTGCAACTGGTTAACCTTTGGCTTCAACCCAATTCAAGCTGCCCGCCACAGCTACCATATTTTTTGGACTATAAGGTGCACTTAAAATCCTTTAATTTTTTGAAAAATCAAGTGAGTTTTATAATCCGGTGCACCTTATGTATTAATTCTGGTTGTGCTTACTGACCTCAAACATATTTTATGTGGTTATTGTGAAAGAGTTGAATAAAGTTTGACTTATCTGTTTTGTTTCGCTTAATGCACCTTTTGTATGAAAACTGACCCGTTCATTGATATTGCACCTTATAATCCGGTGCGCCTTATAGTCTGAAAAATACGGTAATCAAAATTAACAAACACAACTGTAGTGAACTTAACCTGATGTCAAAACTAAGCCTAAGGTCAAAACCCTTGACCTTAAGAACCTTGTGGGACAGAAACTGTCATTTCATTGATTTGAATCCAGAAATACAGGTTCACCCATCCTGATAATACAGTCAAATGTACAAATACTGAGCTAAACTTTGGTGTGGTAGTAGCTGAGCGTTACTCTCAACACAGTTCAAGCTCTAATATATCTTGCACCATTGTATCAGATCACACTTTGTACATTATTTAACCAAAATTGCTACAACTGTAATTTCTCATCATGAAAATATCTCTGCCATATAAATCTGGCGGTGTGCATTCCTTCAAGGGTGCCAGGCCTTTAATCATTTACTTGTAAAAAAATTATATTAAAGTAAATCAAATGCTCGCTATGAGACAAAGAAAATGACAAAACAATTCATAATCAGTTTATTTTGAGTTTTTTTATTATGTTCCTCCACATGATCTATTGTTTAGGTGTCTCCGGTTGAATGTGTTTGGATCATTTAAATAAAAAATGACAACAGCTCTTTACAGAAACCTTTATAGACCTTTTTATTTTTATTTTTTTACAACTACCGTGAATGATATTAATCTTTGTACGTACTACAATGCTTTTAAAAATAGGAAACGATCAACTTTGACAGTTGTTTGTGTCAGAACTCCCACAACCGGTTTAATCTTGGTGACACATTAATTAAATTAACTCCCGCAGGAGGAGTGAAAGTATTTTACCAGTTCATAACACGAGTAAACAAAACAAAGGCAGAAAAGTTTAGTTCCTGTTGTTGGCTGTGCGCGCTGAAGCCTCCAAATAGAAACAGTGTCAAAAAAATCTGCTGCTGTGTGTTCGTGTCATCTGACCCGGAGCTTAAACCTGCTGAGTGAGGGGCCTTGGCTTAAACTCTAATCTGTGATCAGGTGATCTAAATTCATGCAAAGGTCCCGACAGTGATGACCTGAAGCAAGGCAGTAAAACACAGGCTGATGCCCGTGAAATAACAGATTTGAACTTTTAAGAAATTATTTATTAAATGTCCTGTTTCATTCTGAATAAAAACAAACCGACTGAGTCATTTCCATGATAGAAGGAGAAAAGTCAGACAGGCTGACTGCTGATTAAGCACTGGTTTGGTTGGATTAATCTGGTTTGCTTTACCCTACTTAAGGCTGACTGAGCAACACTAATATTACTGAATGTATCCAGCAAAATATATTCTGCAAATAAGCTTAAATATATTATTGAACAGCATTATAGGCAGGGTTTGAACCTTTTGGACACCAGGGTATGAAGAGCAAACAGAAGGAGCTGATGAGGAGAAGACTCTGCGTAACTGGCTACTAAAAAAACACGAGTATGAACATTTCCACAGAGAAGAAGAGGAAGTGCAGAGAAATGCTCTGACGCACAAACTAAAAGATTTCATCTTTTCACATCGGTACATCTGGACCAGCTGCCAGTTTTTTCTGAACTCTAACCACATCAGCTTGTCACTATAACAAGTTTTAATTGTGTTTGTTTAAATGAAACCTGCAGAAAATAATGATTAGAAATGTGTCTACAACAGATTAACATTTGGAGTTGTCTTAATTCAAGATGGCTGCCACAGCCAAATGACCTTAGAAAACACGAGAACAGCCATAACTGAGACAATTTGACAGATATTCTGTGTGATAGTAGCTGAGAACCATCCACAACACATGCTCGGAGCATGAGAAATCGTCATATTGCGTGACATTGCACATACCGTACTTGCCGCCGTACACGTCGCAACGCAGTATAAGTCGCATCAGTCCAAATATGTTTAATAAAGTGGAAAAAATATAAATAAGTCGCTTTGCCGTATACGTCGCATCTACTAGGCGTCAACGCTGACCACCCAGAAATGTGGGTCGGTGTTGTGCCAAAAATCGATTGGCTGCCAAATGGCAGCCGCGGAGGTGTGCACGGGAGAACTTTAACAAGAATTTAACAAGATAACCACCTAAAAACAATTATTTGTTTGCTCAACATTATAGTAAAGGTGTGTCTCAGTTGAACTTTTACTTCATAAATGCACTTTAATGAACAAATCAGCTGCTTTTCACCTGGGTGGCGAAATGCAGCTGATTTGACGTTTGCTCCAAGAGTTCCAGAGCGAGACAAAGGTGACTTTGTATGGCAAGCCAAGTGCCTCATTAATAGCCACTTTTACCTATTAATGAGACACTTGGCTTGCCATATCACTTGAACGCCCTCTAGTGGCTGCAAATGGTACTGTTTAATATTTTTCATGTCAGAATGAATGAAATCATCAGATCTCAGCCAAAAATTGGGTTATTAATATGGGGGAAACACGTATATTAGCCGCTTTGATGTATAAGTCGCAGGGTGTGCTAATTTATGCAAAAAGGTGCGATTTATACAGCGAAAAACACGGTAATGTTATTTTTCAAGGTTTGACCTACTACACCATCATTTCTTGCCATAATTCGGCCTCAGTCTAAAGCTGCGGCATGAAAAGCAGCGGGCGATATGCACTCCTCCAATGAATGCTAGATTTTAAATAAAAGTTTCCATCCTTAAATCATTAGTTGTCTGTAAAGATGAAGGATGTACCACCACATAACACCTCCCTGGAAAGATCTTGTCAGGTTTTATTGAAAACTTCTAAAACAATACATTTCCTGTCTATCTTTGATCAGTCAGCTCCACTAACTAAAAGCAATAATTATTAGTAAGTTCAGTTAAAAAAACAAGGGCAGAGCACAACCAACACAGTAACTGTGGCTTCAACTCAATGTTAACATGGAAGCATTAGCTTCGTTATGTGCACAATGCAGTTTGGGCTCACTTATCTGCAGCGATGTGGCGTACAAGGTGTTGGCAGACTGTCACAGGACACACAAACTAAATATAACTCAGAAGTTACTGTTCGCTCACATGATGGTCCCTCTCCTTATAATCACACACGGGCAGGAAGCCCACTGCTCTGCCATCCGAACACACTTAAAAAAAAAGTCTCAAACTGGAGTAAATGCTAACTTATCTGAGAACGTGATAACAAGAACATTAGAACAGACTCAAAACAAAGATACTGATATTGTTATAATAGATTTGCAGTGGCCATTTTTAAATCAGTAGTTGTGCAAAGGCTTTATCTCTGTAACACAATCCAGTGTCGTTTTTAGAGCTTTTGAATTTTGAACTTGACAAGAAAAGTATGATTTGCTTTGGATTAATGTGACAGAACAATCTTTTCCTGGTTATCTTACAACATCTGAGTTGAGTTAAAGTTCAAACTTGGCAGGAATTTCTTTCTTTTCAAAACTGTTGCTACAACGTTTCTGCTCTCTGAGTCACTGTCCTGTTCCCTGATCTCATCACGGTTAAATGATACATCCATCACTACGGATTGGGTTTTAACATCTATTCCCTCCTAAATGATAGAAAAACATCCATTTCTTGGGAGTCATTGGAGGTGAACCTCAAACCATGATGCTCCCTCCACCATGCTTAGGAGGAGATTTTAGCTCTTTTTGTTAAAAAGTATTTCCTTATCAATCAAAAGAACAACATTCAAGAAGCGTTTTGGTGTTTAGCTGGTCTCTTTGAAACGGTTTTTGATTCTTGCTCTTAACTTGACCTTTGAAGGACAAGCAGCTTAACTCGGAGTGGAAACGCGTCTGAATCCCGCCCGTCAGTCAAAGGTTAGTTGCGGACTGATGAACAATCGGTGGTTTAGAAATGCGTCCATGGCCTTTTCCAGCTTTGCGTAACTCTGTAAAGCTTCGTCTCCGGTCCGGTGAACGTTGCGAGCACGGTTAAGTTCATACAAACCAAACAAGAGCAGACTGGCAGGAACCAGACTTTACACTCGCGTGTTCTCGCATTCCAGTCTTTAGCAGGAACACCCGACTCCCAGAGGGTTTTGAAGAAGCCCATCCAGGATTTGATTCTAACAGTTTTCAGCAGAACTGTTATCTAGATGAAGCTCAAATCATATTTAAAAGTCAGTGAAGCTTTTACATAAAAACCTAACTTCTCACCAGTGATTCTGATACTTTCAATGGTAATTTAAAAAAAAATATGTCATTCAGAATCTCTTCCACAATTGCCCTAAAATATGAGTGGTTTTCTTTCTCACCCGTCTGGACCTGATGCAACATATTGCAGTTCCCATGGCTAGAGGGCGCCTTGAGTCCAAACGAGAAGAAACATTTGCTTCAAATGTTTGTTTAACATCTGTACGCGTGTGATCCGTATCTGTTCAAACCTGTAAATGATGCCTTTGCTGTGCAGGAACATAAGAGCCGAAGTGATCTCTGCCGTGTAGAAACGCGCTCTGGCCTCTTCGAATTTCCTGGATTTCTGGATGTGGAACATGAGATCGCCTCCATTAACGAACTCCATCACGAAGAAGAGTCGATCCTGCCACATAAATCAAGAGCCAATGTCAATTTTATTTCTAAAGCACGTTAAAAAAACAACAACAAGGTCGACTAAAGTATTTTACATGTTGGTTAAAAACAAACAGGATAAACTATCAGAATAAGAGCACACACGCAATACCCATCAAATTAAGCAAAAAGTTTAAAAATAAAGTAAAACAAGGAAACAACGCATTAAGATCGTAAACTTGAATTAAAAGCAAGTGTAAAAAAGTGCGCTTTAGATGGGATTCAGTAAAAGTATCCTGACGTCAGTGCAGTGAGGTGTAAGCCTGCCGACACTGGAGGGATGTGGTCTCGCCTCCTAGAACCTGCTAAAGATGCACAGCAGCGATCTGGACCAACTGCTGGCGATGAAGAGGAGTGATAAAAAATACTTTGTGCAACTTTGGATACTTGTTTCTCAAGTTTAAAAGGAACCAACTAAAAAGTCCAAGAGCCTTGACAGTGGAGGAACAACGAGGAGCGAGAGGGCCTCGGATACCAGTTAACTCCTTCAAAAGGGGTGCGGTCTCCATTTCAGTCCAGTTTCATTCAAGGTCAAACCGTTCTGTGTTGACCGGTGTTTAACGTCTTGTAGGCAGAGGCTGCAGTGGAGCAGAGATGTCATCAGTGTAACAATGAAAGGATATTGCACTTTCTAAATTCATCTCACAGGCAGCATGGGCTGAGGAGGAGGAGGAGGTTTCCCTCGTGGATACAGGGGAACACAACAGGATGCACAACAGAACCAGTGAACAAAGTGAGACTGCTTCATTGCTTCTTCTATGTTTTGCGTTTGTCGAAACACTTTCCACACAAGTGGATGCACAGACGGGATGAATCCAGCCCACAAATCCTTCCCTCTCATTGCAGCCTACACACTCTGTTATATGCGTGATCTTTTATAATGATCTCATGATCTGTGGTCTTGCAGTACAACTATTTCAGACTTTAAAATAAAAGCTTCTTGGTTGCACATTTCCAATTAAAAGCACCGGCAGATGGCATTTGCTACGTTTGTTGTTTAATTTGTACCAAGACTTTCTCAAAGCATCCTGAAACTTTATTTAAAAAAATAGTAGACTGTGATAAAATAAAAACTGTTGATTCAGATAAAACCTCTGGGAAAGAAGTGAGTTTAAGAAAATAGCATCTGCCCCCCCAAAAAAAAACAGCACAGACAAAACAACAAGTCCCCACTCATTTCCTCAACTCGTCTTTTCATACCAACAAACATACACACGTAACTCTAACACTTAAAACCACAGATGATTTCACACCTTTGCTGCATGAGGACACAAGAAAACCATTGTGCCAACGCTCTTGTCGATTACCAGCAAACAGTTGATGAGAAGAGACGTTTAAAACAAATTCATCAAGGAGGTCTTTTTTTTTCTGCAGTTGTGTGTGCAGGTTTGAGTTGTTGAGAACTATCAAGTCAATTATTTCCGTTCATGTTTAAGTATCCTGATGCATGCTCAATAATCCAGAGGACCTGACTTAACTTTTTTTTGAGATTTAAGGTTTAAGATTCAGTTCAGGCAGATTAGGGGCTTCCTCCTTAAGGCAGGTTTAACCATAGTCCATCTTTTTTTTGGCACTGCCCTCTCACATGCAGGTTTTGGAAGGAGTTTAGCAGGTTTATTAATAACCGTATTTTAAGGGATTTTTCGTTACGTTGGGAAAAAGTTTTTTGTTTTTCTAGATTCCCCCAGAAAGGATGCTAAAAGTTTTGTTTTTTTTATAATAAACGTGCCAATTCTTTTGGCCAAATTTTACATCCATAAATGTAAATTTATTAACAAAACGTCATGTTTTCTTCATTTTATTAAGGATGTGGAACTATATGTTAAATTAATAACAGACTCTACCAAGACAAAGGCCCTTAGGACAATTTCTATCTGTAAATCTTTGCAAATATTTGTCTAATTAACACCCCTAGTTGTTTGTTCATGTAAGTGTCGTGTTCTTCTGTATACGACATTCGTTTGTTTGTTGTATACTTGCCATTTGATTAAATAAAGATTAAAAACAACAACAACAACAACAAAAAAACAGTCTCTCAGATAAAGGCTGGGGAACTGTTGCCACCTGCTGGACATCTGAGGAAGTACAACCTGAAAGATGATTTTCCATTGACTACTCAGCTGCATACTGTGGTACAAAACTTTATTACAATGCATTAATTTAATTATAATTAAGTATCTTTAAATTCATGAAAATTAACAACTATAGAATGATTACTGCAAAAAATTAGTTTACGACAGGTTTCTAGGTGTGGGTGTGTGTGTGTGTGGGGGGGGGGGGGGGCAGCCTAACCTTCCTGGATACAGTGAAGAAGCACCTGGACTCCTGCAACTCATATGTGCGGCTTTTATTTATGGATTTTTCATCTGCCTTCATTACAGTAAACACAAGTACTCCTCTTCATCACCTTCAAGCGCAGCAAATCAACATTTGGTTTTATGGATTAAGGATTTTTTAACAACCAGGCCCAGACATGTCAAGATCAATGGTTTGAAATCAAGCAGCATTGGTTTGAATACTGGGGTCCCACAAGGCTGTGTTTTGTCACCAATTCTCTTCCATCTACACCAAATAACCTGCAACAAAAATGGACTGGCATTCTTTATGCATGCAGACGACATGTTTGTTGAACGCTCACTGACAGGCACTACAGTGAGTCTGACACTACACTACAGGCAATTTGTGGACACCGTGGTCATCTGGTTCAGAGAGAGCTCATTAAAACTCAATATTTCTCAAACTAGGGAGCTGTGCCGCGGGGGTCACCGTGTATCTACAATCTGAGATCGACTACCACCTGTCCTTCACACAACATGCAGAGGGGGTATACAAAAAAACATAACAGTGCACGTTTCTCCTGAAAAGGCTAAAAGGTTTCAAGGTCAAACGGGACATTTTAACTAGTGTACCGATCACTCACTGAGCCAGTCCTTACATTCAAGATCTCGTCATGGTGCAACTTCCTTACAGGAAAGAACAAGAAAACACTCACCAGAATTATCAATAAACTTACCAGTATACCTCCAGTGCATCTAACAGAATTTTACAGTCGTGCAGTGCAAAGGAAAGAGAGCTGTATCACCAAGGACCCTTCACCAGTCATTGCAACTCCTACCTTCAGGTAACTGTTTTAGAGTTCCCCATGCCAAGAAAAAAACTTATAAAAACTCTTATTTCCACTTCAATCAGCCAAATAAAGGAAAATATTTGTCGACTTGCAGATGACATATGGTCTAATGTGGTTGTGGGTTTATAGGTATCTTATGATGGTATGTATAGGGTAAGGGGTTTGGGATTTTATATGTGATATATTTCTGTATTATTATGTGTTCTGTTGTGTTTTAATGTGTCTGAGCTAGTGATGGGAAAATGAAGCTTTTATGAAGCAAAGAACCATTAGGGACAAAGGTTTCAAAAATGTCTTCATTTTTTTTTTTTTGAAGCTTCAGTTACAGCGACCTCTCCTGGCCGCCTGCAGTACTGCAGTTACACCAGGCGATCAGATCTGATTTGATTGCACGCACCCAAATAATAATAACAATAGTGTCCTCACAATGTCAGCACTGTACGTTTCCATACAATGGCGAAATTAGTCTCTGCATTTAACCCATCCACCACCAGGTGGTGCAGTGGGCAGCTATTGAAGGCACCAGGGGGCATTTTGGGGATGAAGTGTGCTGCCCAGAGACACCACGTGATATGCAGTGACTGGGGATTGAACCAGAGACTTTCGGGTCCCAAGCCGGCTGCCCTGCCTCTACATCATCTCGGTGTATCAAATAACTTTAATGAAACGTCTTAAAGAAGCTACTTTACTCTGGTCGAAAACAGTTTAAGTTATGTAGCAACTTTCTATGAGCTCACTTGGACTATTTGGTTTTAAAAGTTCATGTTACACATTCTATGTGCAAATAAAGATTGAATATGCATCGTTATAGAGGATGTCTAATCCAAATTGGCATGGTATTGGCGTGCTTGTGTTACTACGACAGAGTCGGGGTCTTTCTCATTGTTAGAAATAATGAAATGACAACGAGAAATCCAGAGTCCCTGTGGAAAACAGTGCAAAGACTGGGAACGATCAAAGATTTATTGAGGAACATCAGTTTTTCAACAGTTTTAAGACTTAGACGGTTTCTTTTTTTTTTTTTCACAATCTCTCCACATTTGGAAAATACTTGCTTGTAAGGGACATATGATGCTGGCATGCATAAAACATATTTCACCAGTGTGAACAGATGTGGGTACACAGGTTGATGGGTCAGACAGTGTGTTCTGATCCAGTGATTTTCAAAATGGGGGCTGCCAGGGGGACCCCAGAAAGCGGGAGAAAAGACAAAAAAAAAGGGGCAAAAATTAAAAATTTGTAATAATAATAATAAAAACTGTCCACTGGGGCAATCTGTATCTGTCATTTCCAGATAAACACGCTTCAAAAGATGTTAGATTTCTTTTGTTTTGATCTTCTGGTCAACAGTTTGTTGAAAAGTAGTTGTTTTTTTCAGTGGGAATATAATTCAGTGTTTAAAACATGTTAGTTAATAACATTTTTATGCTCATCAGCTGTAATAAGTAATTGAATATGGTGAATAAATGTTAAAACATTCTAAAAGTTGATGTTTCTTTACATATTTTGTAGCATTGTTTGTGGGTTTGCGAGGGGTGGGCTCGGCCCGAAGCTAATGCTGTTTGGGGGGCCATGGCATGGAAAAGTTTGGGAACCCCAGTTCTGATCAGCGGTGGATCCGTCACGTCATGTCAAAATAAAATTTGAGCCTTATGATTACAAAAATCATATACATCATTTTACTGTAATGCTAATGAATTTAGGGTTGGGCTATACGATATCTTTACTGCTGAACTTTACTGTTTTTATTTTTTTACATATTGAAATGCCAGAAGCACCTTATCATGAGCGAGCAGAATGAAGTGTTCCCACATGTTTGAACAACTTTTCTTCCTGGCTCCATAATGATACAATCTCAACAACACAAGAGCAAAAACACACCTACTGTCCCAACACATTGCACACTTCACAAGACGAGGCGCCGGGGGATCGGCTGATTGGACCACGAACCAGTCAAGTGATTCATTCCGACAACGAAACAGTTTGTGTTTCAGACGTCACGTGACTTCTTCCACACCAAAGCAGGCTCCGACGCAGTGTTCTGATGTAATTGTATTTCAGGGTTCGAAACAAGTATTGAAGCTTTTGCTTCATACTGCCATCACTAGTCTGAGCCTCTACTAAAGAACCAATAACAATTTTCTGTTGCATTGTGTGACAGACAATAACGTGTTTTGAATCTTGAATTTTGTCTGTTAGCAAAGTGTTTTATAATCTGCTGCGTGTTGAAGTCTGCACAGTTTAACATGGCTGCCACAGCTAATCAACACAAAAATGCCCACAACTCATTCAAATGTACAAATACTGAGCCAAAGTTTGACGTGGTAGTAGCTGAGAGTGATCCTCAACACACACTTTGAGCTCTAAAAGATTAGACTGTGTAATGTTTAGTCTCATGTAGAACTTGTTTACTGATTTTTTATTAAACGCTTTGTGTGAAAAATGCTCTGCTAAAGAGCTCAAACCACACAGAGCGTCCACCATTTTGAGAACCGAATAAAGGAAGGAGAGACAGCCCATGTCACGTTCAGGGGCCTCCCTTTCATTTGTCTTAAAGAGACACGCTGCTCACTCCCTCACTATCCATCCTTCGGTTCAAACTGTCTTATACTGCCATCTGGTGGTACTACATGCAAGACAAATTAACCAACATGTCTTCTTAAATTTGACAATAATTACTAATTATTGTCAAATTTCAAACAATATTATCGTTTATCGCAATAATTTCTGAGACAATTAATCGCCCAGCAAAATGTTATCGTGACAGGCCTAGTCTCATGCGACGCCTCTGAAATGCACTGGCTGACTGTGTATAAGTGTGTTGCACTGACCGGAGTCTGGAAGCAGCAGTAAAGCTGTGTGAGGTAGGGGTGACAGCAGGCCAGCGAGAGAACCCGCTTCTCCGTCATGGTGCACTCAACGTCGTCGTCCTGCAGAATAATGTCCTTCTTCAAAACCTTGATTGCAAAAACGCAATCTCGTTCGTTTAGTTTGGCCAACATCACCTGCTGACACAACAACACACAGTTAGAAAAATGGAGCAGGAAAAAGTACACGTCTTTTAGTTTTTCACTTTGATTAGTAACTTTAATTAAGTTGATGACACTTGAACAATGATCCTGGTGTTTTAAAAGACAATTAAAGGAGTAACGGTGGATTATACGTCTGCAACACACGTCCGGTGGATCCTATGCAGCCATGTGCAGTTGTTGGTGAGTGATGGACACGTCCATATTTAGTTAAGGCTGTTTTTGACGTCAGTGAGCATTTAGAGTCTAGCTGAATTCCTCCAATGAATAAATATATTTGGAAATTTGTAGCTCGGCATGATGCCCCTTGCACTTTTTGTGCAACTTGGGTCAAATCTGGTAACTATATCATATTGTCATATTTACAGCAACTACGTTTCCAAAAACTAAAAAGGTTTCAACATGACAATCAAATATTTTATATTACCCTCCACCAGACCCATTCTGCTTTTCTTCCATAACTGTAATCATTACTGAGCACTTTCCTTCCTAATTATTCCCACCTTGCCAAAGCTGCCTTTTCCAAGCACTTGCAGAAATGTGAAGTCTGAAATTCCCATCCGAAGGGACTGCTGCAGAGTTTCTGAAGCCGTGCTCTCCCTCCTGTCAGAGGGCATCCTGCTCGGCTCTGAACCTTTGACCTGCAGAAACCAAACAAAAATAAGATCCATGCATTTACACAGGCATTGCTTAACTCCTTTAAAAAAACAGAAGTTTTTTTTTTTTACAATTGTGTTTCTTTTAGAGAGTCCTCCAGCCTGCAGACCCATCTCGGCGAGCTTGTTGGCCAGTTCCACACTGTTGACACCGCAGCTGGGAGCAACGTTGCCTTTACAGCGGATGTGAACGTTCATTTTACAAACTGATAGAAAAAAAAGATAAACAGTCAATAATCGATTTACTTGAGATCTTGGTTTCAAAACAAGTTTTGGCATGGTTCTTACTTTTGCAGTGCAGCCCCTGTCGGACTATCCCCCACAGCAGGGACCCACAGTGGTCACAGAAGGTGGGCGACTTGTAGTTGTGGATGTTGAACTTGTGAGGAACGTTGATGCTGAAGCCTTGAGTTACAGGCTGAAAGAGACAACATATGAAGCTGGAAACAAACCAGTATGTTCAGTGATGCATTCAATGACAAGTGTTTAAAGTAGGACTTTATTTTTGTTGAGGTTGCTCGGAACTTTCCAAAGGAAGAGGAACTTGTGCTGTTCAGCACAAAACAAAATGAAACGGAGCAAAACTGTGAATGCAAACCGAGGACAGATGGATGTATTTATAGCGAGCTGAACATGCATGAGACACACACACGTGACACGGTTATTGTGAGTCGACCACTGGTTCAGTGGTTGACTCCCTCAGAAACAGGAAGCCTGCAGTGATGAGACTCCTGATCACTGCAGGTGTTAATTATGAGTGGGTGAATGTGTGTGGAGGGGGGGGGGCTGCTATTTCTAAACATCCTAAACAGTAAAACAAAGAAATTTATTGAAACGAGGAACAAAAAAAACAGAAAAGGCCAAAATATTTATATTAAGAAGTGATTGTTAATTCTGCACTCACATTACTGTATTGTTTTCCAGTTGGATGTTTTTTGCAAACCATTTGCGCATAATTTGTTTTTAGCCATTTATCAAAACTTTCCGTTAATACAGGAGATGGATACAATGACTTTTTTAGACAATCTACTTTTTTTTAAACTTTATTTACAATTTTTTTTTTCCCACAGAAATATATTAATATCTTTTTAAATTACCTCAAAAACTCTTTTCATCTGCTTCAGCATTCTTACTATATACACTGTCTTCTTATAATATTCTTAAATTTTAGACACCCGTTGCTACTTTTAGCTACTCTTTTATTACCCAAGCTCTGAGCGTGCTTTTTGCTATAGGTAAGTAACGCTTTGGTACTTATAACTTTTGGCAGGCCTTTTGCTATTTTTGGCAAGTCTTTTGCAGTTATTGCCTTTGTTATTTTTAGCTAGACCTTTGCTAATATTAGCTAGCCTTTTCTTACTTTTAGCTAGCTTTTAGCTGCTTTTAGTTTTTAGCCACCCTTTGCTACTTTTAGCTAGTTTTATGCTACTGACAGCTAATGTTTTTGTAATTTCAAGTCCAAGTTCAAGGTTCTTTATTGTCATTCGCCTCACATGTGGTACATGAGGTGGAACGATATTGTGTACACAATTTGTTTTTGCTGTTTTTGGTTAGCATATATTAGCTGTATTTTGCTTTTAGCTTTATTTTTGCTTATTTAGCTAGTTTTTTGTGCCCATTAGCCTTCGGCTAGTACGCTGTTTCTTTTAGCTTTGACAACTCAGTTTTAGCCTTTTCATCAAATTTCATCAAAGTTCTTCAGCATTCATCATTTGCTCACCATTTCTGCCCAAAATGTATTTTCTTTAGTTTTATCACTGATTTGATGACAAGAAAAAGACAAAGTGTATGCTGTTTTAATGGAGTTAGCTGCAGCTACCTGCTCTTTTGGGGACTTCTTCATCCGGGGACACACCGTAACAACCAGCTGGTGGCAACGTTTATGAACTACACAGGTACACACTAAAAAAAAAACATCAGAAATAAAACTTACTGTCACACCTTGTGAATGTACGATTAGGAGACAGCGACAAAAAGAAAAAGTTGCACACCTTGACACTGGTAACCCTGTTTTCCCAAAAAACCCCTGCAACAGAGATCGACTAAAACAATCAGATTTCATCCACAGACACAGGTTCAATCAGCAGTGAGTCAATTTGTTTGACTTTCTCACCAAATGAACTCCTTGCAGTGGAAGCAGAAGGTGGGCTGACGGAGGTACGTGGACATGAACTTGTGTCCGTTGACCTGATGGATCCTCCGTCTCACGGCCCCCTGCCGCGTCCTGGTGAACTGCTTGTGGGTGTTCTCTTTCAATACAGCGTCGTCTGGTGATGAGGAAAGGTTGGGATCAAACAACAGATATAAACGTAAGATTTAATCAGTGTGAAGTGGCTTTAAGTCGTCTTTTGATACTTGTGTGTGAAAAGGGCGACATAGAGGAACGAAATCACAAACATTTATCGTCCAACATACCAGTTCTGTTTTGCTTTAGATTAAAATTATCACTGTGCATGAGACTCCAGGGCTGAACTATAAACGTTAAACAATGAAAGAACAAATACTGATGAAATACGGTAGTTATAAAATGGCGAGTGTTTTATCAGGAAGGGCATCCGATGTAAAACACTTTTGCCAAAACCAACATGTGAGCTCATCTAAGTGACACCATACCGGATCGGTCGAGACCCGGGTTAACGTCGACCGCCACCAGTGCTGTTGATAAACAGGGTGCCGGTAGAATTGTGCTACTGTTAGATTGAAGACTTTGAGGAGTGAAGCATGTCAAGAGACAGAGGGACAAGAGGAAAGTCAAGAATGTAGGACTGAGGGTTGTAACTCTAAATCTGGGGACAATGACAAGCAAACGTAAAGAGCTGGCTGACATGAAGCAGAGAAGGAAGGTAGATATTTTATGTGTCCAAGAGACCAAGTGGAAGGGCAGCAAGGCTCGCAGCATTGGGTCAGGGTTTAAAGTTTTACCATGGTGTGGATAGAAAGAGAAATGGAGTAAAGGTGGGCCTGAAGGAGGAGTTGGCAAAGAATGTAGTAGAGGTGAAAAGAGTGTCAGATAGGGCGATGTGCCTGAAGGTAGAAGTAACAGGTCTGATGCTAAATGTTGTCAGTGGTTATGCTCCACAGGTTGGATAGAGGAGAAAGAGAAAGTGTGGAAGGATCTGGATGAAGTGATAGAGAGTATTCCCAGGGAGGAGAGAGCGGTGATTAGAGCAGACCTGAATGGACATGTTGGTGAAGGAAACAGAGGAGATGAGGAAGTGATGGGCAGGTTTGGTGTCAAGGAAAGAAACCAGGAAGGACAGAGGGTGGTGGATTTTGCTAAGAGAATGGAAATGGCTGTTGTCAACACTTGTTTCCAAAAGAGGGAGGAACATAGTGACCGATAATAGTGGAGGAAGGAGTAAGTAGGTCGACTACATTCTCTGTTGAAGAGGAAACGTGAGGGAGATTGGAGACCGTAAGGTTGTTGCAGAGTGTGGCCAGACAGCATTGGATGGTTGTGTGTAGAAAGACTGTTGTTGTGAAGAAGAGAATAAGAGTAAAATCAGAGAAGAAGACCAAATAGTGGAAGCTGAAGAAGAAAGAAAGCTGTTAAAGGCTCTGGGTGGAAGAAAGAGCTTCCAGATGACTGGACTACTACAGTAACAGTAATTAAAGAGAAAGGTAGGAAGGTACTTGGTGTCTCATCTGGACAGAGAATGGATGATAAAGAAAACCTGGTGGTGGAATAGTGAAGTGCAGGAAGATCTTCAAAGAAAGAGGTTAGCCAAGAAGAAATATGACAGTGAGAGGACTGAAGAGAGGAGACAGGAATATAAGGAGATGCGAGATGTTGAGGTTCTCCTTAGTAGTGACAAGGATGGATAAGATTAGGAATGAGATCATCAGAGGTACAGCACAGGTTGAACAACTGAGAGATAAAGTTAGAGAGGCCAGACTGAGATGGTTTGGACATGTCCAGAGGAGGGACAGTGGGTATACTGGTAGAAGGATGTTAGAGATGCAGCTGCCAGGAAAAAGACAAAGAGGAGATGCAGTTAGAGAGGACATGGAGGTAGTTGGAGTAAGAACAGAGGATGCAGAGGACAGAGTGATGGAGGAGGATGACTCGCTGTGAGACCCCCTGAAGAGGGAAAATCCAGAAATAAAAAGAAGCTTTAGAAATAAACAGGTTTATATGACAACTGTGCAGGTGAGTGACCACACATAATGTGTTCAGGTTATTGGTTTAAATTTTTGCTTAATGAATGACTTTAAAACACAGTGTTACATTAACCACGAAGCATAAGTCAGTTTTTCCATGTCTAATGTAATGTCCCAACACTCCCTGTTTGACTTTGAAACGTTTCAGTACTTCATCACTGTAAAATATAATTCAATCAAGTCGTCTCACTCATTCAGCAGAAGGAAAACTAATGAAATCACAGACAGAAATGTAAGCACAGTTTGAGCCTTCTGCACAAATCGATGTAAAACATTTGCTTCACAAACACCACGTGGGCTTCAGAGCCAGTATAGTGTAGCTACATGAGCGACACAAACCACACGTGCGTTACGGAAACCTTCGAGCCCACGCTCTGTCCCTGTGGCTGCTTTTAACAAAAGAAAAGGGGGAGTTAAAGGTTCCACACACTAGTATACACTTCTCTACCTTAAATGACGTAAAAGATGCTTCAAACATTTATGTAACAAAACAAAAAAAGATTTGAAGAGTTTACATCCCCTTGATGTATATTAAAATGTAATGTATCAAACCCTTCCATAATAAAAACACTCAATGACGTTAACGTTTGGGGGTAGTACAATAAACTAACTTATTTTTTTTATTATTTTAACACTTTTTTGTACTGTAAGTGCCTGTTGTCAAACTCTACTTCATTTCCTTTTGTATAGGCTTGCCTATGATACCAAACAAAATAATTTAATGTCCCCTACCAATTTTATTTTCTGTCTCTACTTCTGGGAGATGTATAGTCTGGTTTAGAACAATTTTTAAAAGCATTCAATGTTTGTTTCTTGTAATGAAGCCTAACCTTGACCCTCACAAGTCTTGAACCAGGACTTAGGATTGGAGTTAGTTTAGTTGAACATTCAAGCGTTTGGTTTAAACAAGGTCAAACCTGAAGGCAACAGACAGGAAGCACCTCTGCTTAGTAAGCATGAGATAATAACTCGGAAAAATGATGCAAATGATTATCAGCATGTCGACCAAACTTTTCTCTTACCAGACCTGCAAGTCAACTTCCCCCCCCAGATTATTTACTTTGTCGTATTAATCTGTCAAAATGAGGAAGCTTTAATTCATCGCAACAAGCTGGCTTGATGAAGTGCACCTAACACTTAAAAAGCAATTACACAACCGCACAACAAGCACCAATTATCAGACAAATGCAATAAGTGCTCAGAACAAACAGGAAAATGTTTTTAAAGATAACAAAGACAGGACTGACTGGGTCGCTCCGGTTTTCTCTGAGAGGTCAGAAACAGCAGAGAAGTGAGGAAATTTGAGGCCTTACCATCGGTGAAGGATCCGGTGAGAGTAATGAGGACGAAAACTTTCCCTTCTGGCTCCAAGTCCATCTGTAAAGAGCACAAAGTTATTTCTGAATCCTCACACCGACAACAGAAAGAAATGAAAGCCGAGTAATTCTTAAAGAAATGTAGACGTTTTGGTCAAAACACGTTTATTTGCAATTTCACACAAAATGCTATTCATAACATACTCTGAGTGTGAGTTGTGGACAACTCGGATACAAACGCCAAACTTGAGCACAGTATCTGTAGGCCTGTCACGATACCAAATTTTACTGAGCGATTAATTGTCTCAGAAATTATTGCGATAAACGATAATATTGTTTGAAATTTGACAATAATTAGTAATTATTATCAAATTTACAAAGAAATTTTGGCTAATTTGTTTTGAGTGTAGTACCTTTTTTGACCACCGGATGGCAGTGTAAGACTGTTTGAACCGAAGGATGGATAGTGAGGGAGCGAGGAGCGTGTCTCTTTAAGAAAAATGGGAGGGAGACCTCTTGACGTGACATGGGCTGTCCATAGTTGCCAAGTCCACTTATTATAAACAAATATAGGCTTGTTTTTTCCTAAAGTCACTTGTAAATCTTGTGAGTCGCGGGTTGCATTTTTTTGGGGCTTGTTTGAACATGAAGTTGCTTATTTGGGCTCGACTTTCTTTCCGAGTGAAACTAGTTGATTATCTCCCAGCTCCGCAAAATAAAGCAAAAGATGAGTGGTAGTAGGTAGTTTTGTCCCTTCCACGCCCCCATTTCCTGTTTATCGCTCCCGCCCAAGTTGAGTAGGACCTGGTTGCCCAAGTTGGCGAGGCGACAGGCGCACATATAGACATAAATAGACATATACAAATACGTCTGTAGGCGCGCACCCCAAACACTCATACTGTGGCCGACCACTAGGGGGCTCCACTCACACGCAGATGCAAGGATGTTTAGTTTGTAAAAATATGTAGAAGAAATTACATATGTAAAATGTATTGTTTTTATCAGAGCTTAAAAGCATGTTATTCAAAGTGTTTATCATAATTTAGCTGTTGTTTATGTGTAATGTCATAATAAATGTATGCTTATACTGTTTTAAAATGGCCTGTTTTACACAATGTGGTGGGTTGCCAGTTGAACTTGTTTTGGGCTTGTTTTCATAGAGCTGGTTGCTTGTTTCTATCGCGAGATCTGGCAACACTGGGGCATGATGCAAAACCGCGATTTTGGACGGTTAAAATGGATTTTACAGAGAAAGGGAAGGGTCCGTGAAGAGCACGGGAGTTGAGCCTTTTGTCATCCGGTGTTTTCAGTAGAAAAAGAGACAAGAAGAAATGATAAAGCAGATAAATAAAAATGAGGTCGATCATTTTCATTTATCACGCGATTAATTGATTTATTGTTTATCGCGACAGGCCTAAGTATCTGTACAAGTGACTTATTTCGAGTCATTTTTAAGGTTGATTAGCTGCTGCGGCCATCTTGAATAGAGCCGACTACAGTATGTAATCATGTGCAGGTGTTCACCCAGTGATAACTTTATGAAATCTTCATAAAAATCCATCCTTCATGAGACGTTTTGCTAACAGACACGAGTGAGATGGTGAGTGAATAAAATGAAACAACCAAAGATAAATATTTTTGGTTAGATGCCATTTGCTCCAGATTCAGAACAAGCAGCAGTGTTTCTGCATTTTTTCCATTCCTTTGCATTTGCGTCATGATGAAAGACTGTGAACGCGACAGAAACCCAGCTGAGCAGGTCTGACGGGTCGGGCGGTCGCATGAATAACATTCAAAGCGTTGCAGGGGACGAAGGTTTCGCTGAAGGTGGACACTGCCTGGCACACAGAGAGACTCTGCTTCCGGCTCAGACTACTGAGTGGAAACTTGGGCCGTCATCCTACGCTTAAACCAAGATCTATTTCTGTTAACATACGCTTCCTGGAAAAAACTGAAGCAGCAAAACAATGACACATGCAGAATGAAAACAGCGAAGGCAGACACTCGGAGCTTCTTTTTTTTTCAAGAAAAGGCCTCTTTCTCAGCCAGCTGCTCACATCCTGTGTCAGTTAAGCTGTCCATGGTGAGACGTCCTCTGTGCCGACACTGATGGGGGGGCAGCTGAGTTGCCAGGTTTGTCATATACAAGTACGCCCAGCCCTGAGTGATTAGAAGTCACATTCATTGTTTGTTCTACCCTCCAGTCTGCTCAACAAGTGAGGCCATAGTTCAGTCATAAAATCAGCAGCGTGCACATTTAGGACAACAAATAAAACAAATTGAGGAGATAAAATATCAAAGTGTCTGCTGCTGCAGGTCTGGGAGACAGAAAAGGCAGACTTGATCAGAAATAGGGCGCTCACTGCCGGGAAATTTCGCCCTGTATTTTAAAAAAGCAGAACATTTCACGCTTCATCGCAAAGAAGGAAGTCTTTAAATGATATTTAAACAGATGTACGAGAGTCTAAATGTCAGTAAATGTGGAACATGTTGAAGGGCTGCTTTCTCTTTCTTACCTTTGAGGTCTAAGAAGCCACTTCTTCTGTTCAGTTTCAAACATGAAGACTGAGCAGAGCAGAAAATTTATTTTAACTCATGCACATCACCCCAAGTTTAGACTAAAATCATCTTAGGTTTAGTTGGAGCCGTTTTGGACAAACCTCTGAAATTCTGCCATGTGTAATTTCATTCCAAGCTGTGTGATGTCACCTCAGAGTATGTGTTATCAATGACTCTCAGCTACTACCACACCGAATTCTAGCTCAGTATCTGTGAAGCTGACTGAATTTTTGCCATTTTTTTGGTTTTAAAAGGTCAGACGACTGTGGTAGCCATCTTGAATTGGGTTGTAGAGGGATGCATGATCTTTTCCTGGAGGCTTCATTAAAATCTGTCTAGCAGTTCATGCAGATAGAGGTAAACGTAAGCGAGGAAGATGAGCAGCTGGATAGCAGCCAACAGAAAACGAGCTATTTGGCAGCTACGATCAGCTCTGTGGGAAAAACTTTGATAAACAGCGGCGTGGGCGTGTGGAGGCCTGCGCCTCGTGTGCGCAAAGAACCAGCCCAGCGCTCGTTCTGCACGAGTAAGTTCAAAAAACCCTCGGTGGCTCAGATCGAGCCGATAACAGCCTTGAGCCTCAAAATGAGAACGACTGCAGACCAAGTTCCACTTTCACACCACTTCCTCACAAAGCTCAGGGTCTTGGTGTGCACAAAGCAATCTTAGGCGTTAATTCTTGCTTTTGCAGCTGTTAAGCTGTGACACAAGTTCATGCATTTACATTTTCTACATTAAATGATTCTGCAATTACTCCTAAAACAAAGAAAATAATGGTAGTTAACTGTTTTCGTCTTCTTTTCCAAATCTGCTGATGAAAACAGGTTTATAATAAAACTTAAACACGTTGATTTATTAAAGTATTTGTTTTTAATGCATGCTGGTTTGTTGGTTTTACACAACAAAAACTGCTAAATCCACACTGTGCATCGAAAAGAACCCGACAAGGAGGGGTTTTAAACGAGCAGACGGTCGTTTGGAGGCGAACGAGTGCACAAGCGTGAATCGTTTGTGTGATGACAGCTCGGTGGTGCACGGTGAGAAACCTGCTTCAGATCCAGGTCTGAACAGGTCCGGGTTACGTTCACCAACACCTGCTGAGGCTGAGACGACCCGGAGGAATGAAAGTAAGTTAAAAAAACAACAAAATTAAAAAAAAACGCAGGTTTGAAATGGGTGAAGTTTAATTTTAAAGTTTAAAAGTGGGACTAATGTGAGACTTTATGTTTTGGTCAGTTTCCACTCGCTCCCTTGTGTGCATTAAAAAAATAAATCATCATTTGCAACATCCACCTATCCATGTACCAGATTCTTTCTTTCCAGGTCATGGAGGTCACTGGTGTCCCTATCATTCACTGGACGAGAAGAGACCCTGGACAGGTCTCCAGTCCATCACAGGGACACATGGAGACAACCACTATAAGGACAATTTAGAGTTACCAGTCAGTCTAACATGCATGTTTTTGAACAGTGTAATTGCAATATTAACGTATTCTGTTTTTTTATATCTTTTTTTTTTTTACTATAACTACCTCTGCATACTTTGTGTTTTGTCAGCAATCAAAAAGTTCAGCTGTTGAAGCAGCTGTAAATATAAAAGAACTCTTACGTCTATCCTATTTCAGTCTTTTGCACATGTATTTAAATTTTAATTTAACACATCACTAAGAATGTTATAAAAAGCCTTAGATTAAAGTGGACAATAAATATCCGTACAAAATAAAATAGTAAAATAATAATAATAAGAAGAAACTTTAATTAAATAAGGTTATTTGTTCTTTTATTTGTCAACTTCTGGTTTGTGATTCCCCGGCTTAAAAGGGGCGGGGCTTCAGAGTGGCGTTGAGAGCCTGCACCTCTTTATTTACTTTTAGCTGCTTTTGTGGCTAATATTAGCTATAATTTTCCTTTTTCCAGCTAATAGCTAATTTCAGCAGTTATTCAACGCAGCCTTCATTCTGTATTTTCACAGAAACTGGACTTTCTCTGGTTGTGATGAACCTTATACGGCCGAAAACATCCTTAGGTGTAATTATAACGGCGGCGCAGGTTGTGTGGCAGTGGACGCTGAGCGTTTGTGTTTGTGCACTTTGCCAAGATTAGAATTAACTGCACGATCGCCCTGCATGGTTTCACACTGGGCGGCACGGAGGAGCAGTGGTTACAGCTGTTATATATATATAAAGTTACTGGTAACTCTAAATAGTCACTAAGTGCGAGCGAAGGCTTTGATGGTTGTTTATCTTGTTTGGTCCTGTGATGGACTCGAGACCAGTCCTGGGTGGCCCCTGCTTCTCACACATTGACTGCAGGAGATAGACGTCTGCTCCCCATGACCCAGAAAGGGGAAGTGGATAAAGAAAATGATTTTATGAAGCATTTGGTGAGTACAGACGGTGCAGCTGAAGAACTGTCCTTCACAGAGTCTGGGCTCTGATGGTAAACCCTAAATGAGCTCTGAGGTCAGGACAAATAAGGGAGGTCCAACTGTGACCAGTTTACTGAACTATTAAAGCAATTTCCATTAACTCACAGCAGAAAATAAAAGTTGGATTAAATTAAAGTCCTGTTTTCCACCACTTCTTCAGCCGTGGTCAATGGTACCAACTTGAGTTTTACTGTTAAGAACCAACAAAATGCATTTTGTTTTCACTCAAGACACCCTGCCATTCACTTTGTGGGGTCTTAATTAAATTAAGTGCAACTTTAGTTTTAACACGGTTATTTTAGATAACTCAACAAAAGACCAGTTCATGTCTCTCAATTCAAGAAAATGTGCAACAGGGAAATAATTAAAAAAGACAATGTGGTTCTCAAAGTCACAAGATGACAGCATTACAAGAAAATAAAGCGATCATCCAAACTCAGGATGTACTCTGTGGATTTATGTTATCGCTGAATGAAGATAGTTTTGTCCTCAAAGCTCGATTCTTTTGAGATGAGCAATCAAGTGAACCCGTGTCTCCTCCTGTGTGGAGCTGCAGAGACGAAATTACAACCGTAATAAACTATAAGACGGCTTTTAACGGTCTGCTGTTCAGGTAACTAACAAAATCCCCAAATCTCAATTTCTTAAAGGTAAAAAAAATTATGTGGATAAAGTAATTCATTCTTATTGATTTTCCCCCACTTATATCAATATTTCTCAAATATATGAGGATGCAGAGGACGGAGTGAGATGGAGGAGGACTGGCTGTGCTGACCCCTGAAGAGGGAAAAGCCAAAAGATTTATATTCATAGAAAACTGTAAAACACGTTCCCATTTGAATCTTCAGACTTTAAATCTATATCCACCAAAACTTCTCACTTGAAGAGGCAACTTTCACAACACTATAAAGGTTTTCGCAAGTGCTTCTCTATGAAATGTTTTAAAATGTTCGAAACATTTTTATTTAGCTTAGCTGACTTTTTTTATATATCACCGATTGTCTTATTATGATTTATAGGCTCCTTGAGTTTTTAGCTATTTTCTACACTGCATTTTCTTATCTGTATTGTTTACTGCTAATAAATAGATGAACTAAATTATATTTTGTGATTAGAGCGTTTCACCTGCATTAATCATCACTGTCATCATCTGTGGTGTTTCACTGGAAATGACCAAGAACTTGCCACATACTGTACCTCTCACATCATCGTTTGAAGGTGAACCAGTGGGTCTATAGTTCTGATTGCGCCTGATAGGTTCGGGGTTTCACTCACCCATCCCTCAAAGGTCTCCCCGGTGTTGGAGCTTTTGATCAGGTCTCCGAACTGGATGGTGCAGTTGGCCACGAAGTCGTCGTATCCAATCGGAGTGTCGTGGAAAACAGCCAGCTCGATCTGCTTCCCTTCGTGCACGTTCAGGCTGAACTCCTCGTTGTACGTGGGCATGTTGGTTTTCTGCTTGGTGTGCGTCTGGCCCACTTTCAAGTCGTCCACCTTCACCACAATGTACGGGTCCAGCACCTGGGGAGCCTTGTTGAAGATGACGGTGTGGCGGGTGGACAAGGTTGTCGGTTTGAGGTCCAGCGCCTCGCCGATCCGCAGCTTCAGATATCCATTAAAGCGCATTCTGAGGCAGCCCGCGTGCGCAAAAGTGAGGAAAAAAAATATGTAAAATGTTTAAAAATACATATAAATAAAGCGTTCACGCCCTCTTAGTTATAGGAGCAAACAGTGCTCGCGTTGTTAAAACCATCGTGACATGACTGCTGCTCTCCTCTCTGCAGACGCCGAGTCTCGAACCTGTTCCACCAACTTTCTGTAAATAGGAAGAATCATGCTGAGCTCGAGTTCCGCATTATTCTGTCACAGAACACACAAACTCAGGCTGACGGCTCTGTCACATGGTGCAAAATGTAGTTCTTACTCCGAGACAGGAAGGTAGAACTACACTAACCGTCATGCATCGCTCTGACAGCTGAAAGGTGCGCTGGACGCTCACCTGTCAGCTGGTGTTCAGGGAGCGCGCCCCCCCTGCTGGTCAATACTGCGAAGTGCAGCATTTTCCTTCCATCCATCCATCCATTGTTGCAGCAACAGTTCTGAAAAAAAGTTTAATGCTGATTATAGTTTTAGTACCTCTTTGTTAACATCTTTATGTTTGATTTATTGTGCTCCTGAAACAACTATGTTCCACATTTTGTGTTACAATGAATATATAAATATATATTTTTTAATTATATCGCTTCTTTTAAGGCAATTTAATTAACATCATATTTAGATGAATAAAAGATCCAATGAACGATACATAATTTCTTCTTAGACATGAATTTTCACTAAAATTTAAATATGTAAATACTTAGTTATTTCTCAAAACAAAATCAAATAAAGTTAAAAAAAATGTATTTTTTATGAAAAGTTTTTTATGAACAAAATTAAAAGAAAAAGTACTACTGTACAGTATATACAGGTGCTGGTCATAAAATTAGAATATCATGAAAAAGTTGATTTATTTCAGTAATTACATTCAAAAAGTAAAACTTGTATATTATATTCATTCTTTACACACAGACTGATATATGTTTATT
Organism: Nematolebias whitei; assembly: GCF_014905685.2. Lineage (NCBI taxonomy): Eukaryota > Metazoa > Chordata > Actinopteri > Cyprinodontiformes > Rivulidae > Nematolebias > Nematolebias whitei. Next base: position 16,724,184 of record NC_056518.1, read on the forward strand.
TATTTTAATGTTGATGATTATAACTGACAACTAATGAAAACCACAAATTCAGTATCAGAAAATTAGAATATTGTGAAAAGGTTCAATACTGAAGACACCTGGTGCCACACTCTAATCAGCTAATTAACTCAAAACACCTGCAAAGGCCTTTAAATGGTCTCAGTCTAGTTCTGTAGACTACACAATCATGGGAAAGACTGCTGACTTGACAGATGTCCAAAAGATGACCATTGACACCTTGCACAAGGAGAGCAAGACACAGAAGGTCATTGCTAAAGAGGCTGGCTGTTCACAGAGCTCTGTGTCCAAGCACATTAATAGAGAGGCGAAGGGAAGATGTGGTATAAAAAACTGTACAAGCAATAGGGATAACCACACCCTGGAGAGGATGGTGAAACAAAACTAATTCCAAAATGTGGGAGAGATTCACAAAGAGTGGACTGCAGCTGGAGTCGGTGCTTCAAGAACCACCACGCTCAGATGTATGCAAGACTGTATGCAAGACATGAGTTCAGCTGTCACATTCCTTGTGTCAAGCCACTCTTGAACAAGCGACAGTGTCAGAAGCGTCTCGCCTGGACTAAAGACAAAAAGGACTGGACTGCTGCTGAGTGGTCCAAAGTCATGTTCTCTGATTAAAGTAAATTTTGCATTTCCTTTGGAAATCAAGGTCCCAGAGTCTGGAGGAAGAGAGGAGACACAGAATCCACGTTGCTTGAGGTCCAGAGTCAAGTTTCCACAGTCAGTGATGGTTTGGGGTGCCATGTCATCTACTGGTGTTGGTCCACTGTGTTTTCTGAGGTCCAAGGTCAACACATCTGTCTACCAGGAAGTTTTAGAGACTTCATGCTTCCTGCTGCTGACCAACTTGATGGAGATGCAGATTTAATTTTTCAACAGGACTTGGCACCTGCACACAGTGACAAAGCTACCAGTACCTGGTTTAAGGACCATGGTATCCCTGCTCTTAACTGGCCAGCAAACTCACCTGATCTTAACCCCATAGAAAATCTATGGAGTATTGTGAAGAGGAAGATGTGATACACCAGACCCAACAATTCAGAAGAGCTGAAGGCCACTATCAGAACAACCTGGGCTCTCATAACACCTGAGCAGTGACACAGACATGATCCACTCCATGCCACGCTGCATTGCTGCAGTAATCCAGACAAAAGGAGCAACAACTAAGTACTGATGCTGTACATGCTCATACTTTTCATGTTCATACTTTTCATGTTCATACTTTTCAGTTGGCCAACATTTCTAAAAATCTTTTTTTTTTATTGGTCTTAATGTTCTAATTTTCTGAGATACTGAATTTGGGGTTTTAATCATCAACTTTAAAAGAAATAAACATTTAAAATATATCAGTCTGTGTGTAATGAATGAATTAATATAATATACAAGTTTCACTTTTTGAATGGAATTACTGAAATAAATAAACATTTTTATGATATTCTAAAAGCACCTGTAAATATTCTTCCTCAATCATTAACATTCATTTTGCTCTTCACCCACCAGGTGTTAGTAAAGAGGCGTTTTAGATTCACTGAATAAAACCAGTCGTTTCACATGGTTTTAATAAAACAATCAAATTAAACTTGCTACAAATGAAACACTGCGTTCTTTTTAATAGGTCTGAATAATTAAATGTTAAATTTTTTCCACCGTCATACACACATGATTGTAATAATCCAACAATATGTTGCCAGTTGAGAAAGCATAAAATCTCACAAATGTGAGAAAATACTGCCCGTGTTGTTTCATGGTTATTAATTTTCTTAAAGGGACAAATGAACTGCTCTGATCAGATCTAGTAACTAAAACAAAGACCTTCAGATCTAGTAACATCATATGTCAGGATTCCAGGCTGCATTTTTTAAAGGAAAATAAATCTAAGCTAAAAGTAAAGCCATTTAAATCCCTCCTTTCTCTCCCCTGCTGTGAAGACTTTCTCTTTCTTCCTCTAAAAGCCACTCGCTCTCCTCCTCTCCCTCTGAGGGAGCGAGGCCCGTTCCATCCATAAATGCCACGATCAAAGTCTTCACTTTATTGGTGTTAGACTTGACCTCTGACCCCTCTCTGGCAAATGTCAGCACTCCACATCCCTCCGCTCCAGCTGGTATAAATAAAAAGCCGAGGTCCCACTTCTTGCACATCCCTCGGATCCAGACCGTCTTGTAAACAACCTCTCAGACGTGACCTTGCTCAGAGGAGAGGCCCGTGACGAGAAGGCAGGCAGACTGTGGATCGCATCGGTGCAGGCGAGTGAATGCACGACTCACGGCATTCAGCAGCTAGGATTTCAGTTCCAGTGGGTCAGACTGGAAGAAAACACTTGAAACTGCAGATGACCCAAACCAGTAGGATCCAAACATGTTAGTTTATGTTCATAAACACTGTTTATATTGTTTCTTACTTGAGGCTCCAGAGTCAAGGTGACTGAGTGGGATTTGTGATTGTATATCATATAAGAAAGGTCAGAGGTCACGGATTCTGATTCAGCCTTTCCAGCAGAGGGCAGGAGAAGACTGCTGAATTCACCACCTTCCACCCTTCTCTGAAAAAGCTTCCCATTTCTACCTTCACGCTCTCTTTTGCTTCTTCTGTGAGCAGCAGCAACTCTTTGGTGCCTCCTCTACATTCAAGGTCGATTGTTTTACAGTGACTTGCTGTCATGGTCCAAATCTGACTTTATGGAGGTCTGCAGCAGCAGAAGGTATATAAAAAAAAGACTTTTGAGGACATTCTGAAGAGTAAAACGCAACAACAAAACACAAAATCGTCAAAAAGTAATCAGTGAATATATATTTACGAGTGACTGGAGTCAAGCTAGTTCAAGAAGGCTGCAACATCTAATGAGATTAAAATAAAAATGGCTGTAATTCAGTCCATTGTGAACACATTAGGCCAAAATCTTATGTGGTAGTAGCTGAGAGTGATTCAAAACACATACTCTGATGGTGACAGCTCACATTGTTGCATGACTGCACATTTCTCACAAAAACTGTCCCTGATTTCTCAACAGAAGATGATGTTAGTTTAAAACTTTGGCATAAAAGATGGCGGGTGATGTGCATGCCTTTAGTCTATGAGACGTTTGTTTTTTTTTTGTTTTTTTTTAATGTAGATGTGTTTTGTTTGGTTTAATTGAAAAAAAAAAGTCTTTGCATGAGTTTCAATTTTCTAAATACTTTAAGTTTTATATAGAAGCACATAAAGTTTTGTAAAGTTAGATGTGGAGCTGTAATGGGGCTTTGTTGTGTATTTTGTGTACTGCAGTGAAATATTATTATCCATTTACTTTTCTTGCTGTTTGAGACATATTCATGGCTGTTTCTTGTATTCTTTCTTCTGTGTGTGAAGATTAGTTTAATGTTGCTTTGTTCTGTTAAACAGAATTGCTTTCGACTCCTCTGTGTTTCAACTAAATAATCGCTCGGACACGTGTGAGCATTAAATCCACATTGCACATCAGAACGCGTCTCTTTTGCACAAGTTGTCCGTTTGAGTTCGCAGCTGATTTCTGTCTGCGTACAACCTAATTTAAGCCACTTGTAGGGTTGTCACATCATTTTCACCATCCAGGGTCTAGTTTATGTTTGTAACCCAGAACAGCTTGGTCCTCTGCTCAGATCCCCCCTATGGCCCCCCCCCCCCCCTCCTATATCTGCAGCAAATGAAGCGTAGCATTGATGCCAAACAGGGTCCACCAAGCAGGACACAACTGAGATATGCTAAAGCTTATCTTTTTTGACTTCGGTGAGAAAATAATTATTTCACCTCCAACTTCACCTCCTGCACTGACAAAACTCAGTTACACCCATCAGTCATTGGGTCCAAACCCCCCCACCCACCCACTAAGGTTTGGCCACAACACCCCAGCTTCCCCTCAGGTAAGGCTGAACACATATGTGTGGAAAAAAGTCCATAAATCACACATCTGGTAATGAACAGGCGTTATTCACAACATGGTGTTTACTGCCTCACCATGGGAGAACGAGGGTGAAAAAGTAAAGAATGGGGGGGGGGGGGGGGGGAGTATGAAGAGAAAGTGTTGGTTTCTAATCTATTAGACTTCCATTTCCTCTTCTTCATCAGCTATCTGAACAAAAGAAGACCCTGCTCGAACTGGAGGATGTTCTTCACGAGGAAAAGTGAAAACTGGAGGAATGCAGCTGTGCGAGTGGTCAAGACCGCTCTGGATGGAGGAGCAGCGGGACGAGGGCGACTGAGGCTGGAGGAGGGAGGGGAGGGGGGGGTCGGTTCTATCACAGCCCCTCCTGGGTAATTGGCTCCAGATGTGAGGCAGCGTGGCCCCTGCGCCAGAAAGGCGTCAGGGCCGCATTAAGAGCTCAGCTCCGGGCTGATGGGATCCCACTGACACAACCCCCACCCCCACACACACCCAGCATGAGATACTGGATCCTACAGTGCTACCTCAAGAACCACTCCGCCCCCAACGTAAAAACAGTTTGACCCTGTACACAAAAAACACAACACAGTGATTAATAAATCTGTGAAACAACACACTGAAAGTGCTTCAGCAGCAGCTGATAACATGTAGTTTTATCATTTTAAAACAGTACACTGAATATGCTCGTGTTGATCCCAGTTGTCAAAAGTTTTTACCGTATTGTTCGGACTACAAGGCGCACTTAAAATCCTTTAATTTTCTCAGAAATCGACAGTGAGCCTTATAATCCGGTGTGCCTTGTGTATTCATTCTGGTTAAACTCAGACACTGAAGATGAAGAAGTTGATGGATTTGTGGAAAAGGAAAGAACTGATAAATGAGTGTATAGTTTTATACTTCATGTGTTACAACCAGTGGTGTAGTCTACGTTTTTGTAGTGGGAATACTGCGGTAAAGTTAGTTTTACGTTGGACACAGCTCCAACGTAAAACTAACTTTACCGCGGTCGATCCGTATACTGTGCTTAGAAACCAAAGTACACCGGTTAGTACAATGTTATCATTAATTTATTTTGATTTTTAAGCATACTGAACATTTCCAAAATTTTCTGATGCTTATATTTGAATAAATGAACAAACTTTGTATAATAGTTGGCTTTGTATTAAAAACGTTACAGAATTCATAAAAGAGTATCAAAGCAAAACATGTCCAAGTATTAAGTAGTAAGTACAGTAGTATTAATTATACAATAACTTGTAGGATAAGTGAATGTAAAAAACAGGTGCTGCATACCAATAGATTGTTACGGAAGAGTTTAACGCATCAATGACAGAATAATATGCATCATTGGGCACTTTTAAGTGGGTATACTGAAATTCTTAAGCTTTTCTCATGGGTTTACTCCGTATACCCGTGTATCACGTAGACTACACCACAGGTTACAACTGAACAATGTTGAAAGTGAATGAGTTGAATAAAATTTGACTTCTCTGACTATTTTGATTCGCTTAATGCGCCTTATGTACGAAAACGGACCTGTTCATTGATATTGTGCCTTATAATCCAAAAAACACGGTACAAGGGGAAACAGAAGATCCTGCTTGTTTGGAGGAATTGTGCTCAAATGTGGAGTCTGCTTGGCTGAAGAGGAGAAGGAGCATCCAGATTGTTTAAAGATCGATGCTGAACGATATCTGTCCAGATTTGTTTCAAGAAAAGTGGAGCACGTCAAGGAAAATCATAACCATTTTTATTCAAATTAAAAGTGAAATAAAGCAAACTCTGGTTTTAAGCACACTTTAGATATCTGTTAGGCTGATTATGTAAATCAAAACTCTACAAAGCTTCTTTAAAACCTAATAATTATTTTGTGCGTAAACTGAAATCGTCTGAAACGGACGCATAAAAACAGCTGAGGGAAAGCACCTCCTCCATGTTTCCTTCTTGCTTCCTCAGCTGACAGTTTTCAACATTAAACTGGCCACACGTATTAGTTCCTCCAACACGATTTAATACAGAGTTTAAATCTACAGTGACGACTGGCGTTTGAAAAAGAGTCCTCAGAGCGAGGAATGCTGTTCCTGTGACACAGAGAGCATGTTTACTGATGGAGCGTGGAAATGGATTCAAAGCAGAAAAGCAGCGTGGAGTGAAGGAGAACGAACACGGCAGAGAGGGGGAAAGAGTGGGGGGAATGAAACGAGAGAGCACTTCATCAGGGATGACACTCGCATTTGGTGAGTCGCAGCTCCCACCATGACCAACGAGGGAAACCACTCATCTCTGCCAGCCAGCACCAGAAAGACCCTGGAAGCAGCTCTCGGTCAGGAATGCCTGTTGGACGAGATGCTGCGAATAAACGGAAAGCAGATGTGTAAGCTTGACGTCTACAGACTGACGCTTGGACACAAACAGGAAGAGGAAATGGAATACTGCTTTGGCTGAAAGGTGAAGGCGGATGATAATGTTTGCGTCTGTTAAAGCTCTGGCATGAAAGATGGCGGGAGATAGACTTAAGGAATGTTGTGAGTTTCTACCTTTCTTGTCCTCATAAAAGACAAGGCCAGTAAACTCTGATTATGTCAAAGGTCAAAGGTCATCTACTGGGATCAGATCAGAAGTGGCTGCTATCCTGATTTCCAAACAACAGATAACATTTGTAAAGCGTCTTACAATACGGCTGCCAACAGGGCCTTAATCCGAGCCCACCATCGTTCCTGCATCATTCCATCCTTCAGCCCCGGGAGACGGTGTTGTCATACTGCTGGACACGGGCCCGGGGTGTGAGCGAGTTTAACCAAACAAAAACACTCCCACCCTGGGCTGAGGACCGAGGCCCCATCAGGCCTCCGTGAAAACAGCTCTGAGCTGTGGTAGCGTGCACGTTTCGAACACGCCAACAGAGAAAGAGAGGTTTTATAGTGTGGGAGTGATGCTATACAGTCACTAGGGGGTAATCTTGTGCTACTAATGACTTCGCAGCACAAGTTCACATTCAAGAAAGCCAAGAGAAAAATATTTGAAAACAGTTTATTATTCCCTTCCTGTGCGATTTTTGCATTCATTATTTTCTCCAAGAGGATCAATAAAATATGTTTCTGCTCTTCTAGTTCAGCTGATCGTATATCAAAAATTGATAATACTATAGTGTGCTATGACTTCTTGTAGCTTTTAAAAATATTTAACTTTATTTAAAATATAATTCCTTATATAAATACATCTTGTCCTTCAAAAGCAATGTTCGTTTACAAATCTACGTCAGCATTTTGGTTTTATTTTGGTCTTCTTGTGCTACTTTTTGCTACCATTCTGCTCATTTTAGCTACTGTTTTGCTAATTCTAGCTATTGTCTGCTCATTTTAACTATTGTTTTGCTAATTTTTGCTACTGTTTTGCTATATTTAGCTACTGTTTTGCTAATTCTAGCAATTGTTTGCTCATTTTAACTATTGTTTTGCTAATTTTTGCTACTGTTTTGCTATATTTAGCTACTGTTTTGCTCATTTTAGCTATTGTTTTGCTCATTTTAGCTATTTAAAAATGTTAAATCTGGTCCTCTGGACATTCAAAAAAACAAAACAAAGCAAATCAACAAAAAAATGTAGAAACGTTTTTTTGTTGATTTGCTTTGTTTTGTTTTTTTGAATGTCCAGAGGA
>NC_056518.1:16731856-16823576 GCF_014905685.2 Nematolebias whitei
AGCATGCATCAGGACATTTTAGCTATTGTTTTGCTCATTTTAGCTATTGTTTTGTTCATTTTTAGCTTTGGTATCTGATTTATACCTTTTTGATACGTTTTTTACTGCTAATAGCTACAGTTTTGCTTCCTTTAACTTTTACCTACCGTTCTGCTTGTAGTTTTTAACTTGAGTTCAGCTCATTTTAGCTTTGGTTCTGGTAGTTTAAACTTTAATTCAGTTTTAGCTTCTTCATCTAATTTCAGCAGTCATTCAGCACTCAGCATTTACACTACCTGTTTCACAAAAATGCAGTTTCTGTAGTTTTTGTTTATATCAAGTTTTAGGTTTAAATAGCCTGAGATGAGGATAAATACATCTCTAACCAAACACATGCATCATGAAGAACAGCTGCTTTTGCTCCATTTTCTCTCTCTCTACATTTCAAACATGACAAACACTTCATCCTGCAAGAGCAGCAGCCTGTCTGATCCCTCCGATTAAAAGCAGCAGTCAGTCAGGTGGCGGACACTTTCAGAAGCAGCATAAAGACGATCTAAACCGGCTCATGATTAGAAACGTTCAGAGCATGTGGCTTTCATTAGCTACAAGCTGAGCCTGAGTTTAACAGAAGAGCACATCTGTATCATAACCATTCCTGTCAATCAAACAGGCTGACATATTCAGACTGATGAGCCTTCCAGAGAGTTGATTAATACATTTTAGTGGGTAAGTGAGCAAACTGACAACTAATTACATGAAACAGATCCTTTTTTCATTTAATGCCAGTCAGTCAAAACACAATAAAACAAAATGCTGCACAGAAAAGAGCAGAACATTTTAACGTCAGGAATGTATGTGAAATAAAAAACAATTAAAACGATTTAAGGGGAATCAAAAGAACATTAAATGAACAGTTGAAGTGTCATATTTAAGGTGCACAGTTGTCCACATAAAGAAAATAGTTAAAACAGTAAAAATTAAAATAATCATAGTAAACCAAATTCCACTTTGCACTAGAAATATATATTTTATATACATAAAAAGTAAACTGCCTTGAATTTTCATTTTGTTTGTCAGCATATTAAAAAAAAATGTATAAAAACACGTGTTTAAAACTTTATCAGAAATGATGCTCCTGAGATGCGCTTTGTTTCTCAGTTCCCTTTTTACTAACGGCCACACCAAGAGGCGATGATGTTTCTCCCGTGTCTGTGGGCGTTTGCAACATTAGCAAAATATCTCATGAACAGGTGGACGGATTTTAATGAAACTTATAAACTAATCATTGAATCTACGCCTAAAGCCGTTTATCTTTTGGAGTCAAGCCAATTCAACGAGGTGGCTTCAACCCAGCAAACACAAAAGTGGCTAAAATGATGTCAGTTTTACAGACGCTGAGCTAAAATTTGGTGTGGTAGTAGCCGAGAGTCATTCCAACACATACTCTTAGTGCATAACAACCCTTACAAGGTTTGACCAGAACAGATATAACTCCCATCTATTCACAGCATAGATTTTAGTTTAAGTTTTTTTTGTCATTTAAGGCCGTGTACATTTAATTTCATTTACTGTCTTTGTTTTAAGCTTCCCTTTTTTTTCCCTTTTGCTTTTTCTTTTTGGACCAGAGGGGGTCAGGAGTTCATAATCCATGTGACAATGATGACAGTGAGACTGATAGCACCCATAATCACTCCAAAGACCACAAGGATCAGTGCCTAGAGACAAAAAAATATATATAAAAAATGTGAGTGCCGAGATATCCTGAATCATGTGATAAATATTAAACTGAGGATTTACCCCAGCAGAGTCGATGGATCTGAGGGGCTGGTTGCTGATCTTGAGGTAGAAGATGCCCGGAAAAACAAACAGCAGGCAGCTGGACATGGTTGATCCTGAAAAACGAACAAGAAAGACTCTAAAGCTGCAGATAAGCTGCATGTCGGATAACAGCGGCTTCATAAACTGTTAGATCAGGAGCGCAACATTAATTATGCACGAGCAGGCAGTGTAATTTCAGGAGTGGCAATCAATACCAGTGGAATATGGAAATGTTAGCTGCTCCTAATGTCCTTTTTGCAGCTGAAAGGAGACTGAGGAGCAACACTTGCAGTTACTTTCCTGGATTAAAAATACACATTTCATACCTACTACTCCAAACACGTTCCTGATATCGGGCACAAAGATGGCCAGCATCAGCACCACGCTCAGGAGGATTAGTGTTGAGGTGATGTGGATCCGCCAGGAGAAGCCACGTCCTTCGAACAGCAGCAGAGTCACAGCCTTACGAGCCTACGGCACCCACACAAACAGAACTTGTTCATTTCAAACATGAGCGGTTCAAATGTTGTTTATTACTACATTATCATCCAGTGAAATCACACCTGTATGAATAAACTCGATTTTACAAAGTTTCACAGAACTGAGTTAGACATCTGAATTAAAGCACGAGTAAACAGATCGTCTTCAGCCCGACTGAGCTAAATGGATTTTGTGTCTGGTGGACTCACAGGGAAGTGGATGAGCGGTACGGTCAGCAGCACAGAGAGGAGGATGGCCACCCGGACCGTCATCACCATGATGTCTCGCGGTAAGTACGCATTGTAGCCAAGCAGCAGCTCAGATTCCACATGACCTACAAGAAGAGGACGAGCAAGTGAAGGCGCAGGAAGAGCAGGAACTTGATGACGTGTCCCTTCAAGCTTACCGTAGAAGGTGAGGTAACCGAACAGAGCTGAAATGAAGTAAAGCAGGAAGCTGAGGCCAATGCCGATGTTTGAAACATTCTGCATCCTGGACTTGGAGGGTCTAAAAGACATCAGATATTCACTGAGCCGAGTGTTTACATCAGAACGGGTCGTTTCTTTTCCTAATGCTGCAGGGCTGACCGTTCTAGTTCACAGTAGATCGGCAGGATGGCTGTGTGGCACAGAAAGGCGAAAGCCATGGTGGGGATGGCGTAGGCACTCTGCAACAAAATATTAGTCGCAATAAAAATAAAAATAAATTATCAGCTTCCTGTGTTACACAGGAGGGAAGACAGAGAGGATAAACATCTAGGCTGCTTATTGTGATTACAGAGTGAATTTTCTTGCAATGTCCTCTAAATATCTCCCCACTACAAGTTCATAAACACTTTACCATCTCCATGATCCTCCATCTGCCTGCATGGACCAAACCCTACGGACCTGTTTGGCTCCACGGGGAAAACCTTGGATGTTCTCCGTCTGCTGGACCTGGTTCTGAAGCCTCCAGACTGCCGTCTGTTAGGGCAGCTGCTGCGGTCGTTATCATCATCAAGCTGCTAGCAGGGCCTGCTAACGCTACTAACAGGATCCTCCATCTGCCTGCACGGACCGAACTCTACGGACCCATTCGGTTCTACGGGGAAACCTTGGATGTTCTCTGTCTGCTGGACCTGATTCTGGTCTGTGGTCTGTGAGGGTAGCTGCTGCAGTCGCTATTACCATCAAGCTGCTGACCGGATCTGCTAACAAGACCTGCTAACACTGCTAACAAGATCCTCCATCTGCCTGCACAAGCAGTAGGGACCCGTTCGGTTCCGCGAGGAAACCTTGGATGTTCTCTGTCTGCTGGACCTGGTTCTGGACTGAGGTCTGTGAGGACAGCTGCTGCAGTCCTTACTACCATCAAGCTGCTGACCGGACCTGCTAACAAGACCTGCTAAGCTGCTAACAAGACCATGCCGCTAACAGAACAGAGCCACGCTGCTGAAAGAACCTCACTGCTAACCGAACCACACTGTAAATGTATTACTTTTTCAACTTTAGCGCCTTGTTTTTAGTATTTTAGTAGTATTTTTAGTAAGGTTTTAGTAATTTAGTAGTATTTTTAGTACGTTTTTAGTATTGTAGTAGTATTTTTAGTACATTTTTAGTATTGTAGTAGTATTTTTAGTACATTTTTAGTATTTTAGTACGTTTTTAGTATTGTAGTAGTATTTTTTAGTAAATTTTTAGTATTTTGGTAGTATTTTAGTAGTATTTTAGTACGTTTTTAGTATTTTAGTACGTTTTTAGTATTTTAGTAAATTTTTTAGTACATTTTAATATTTTAGTAGTATTTTTAGTACGTTTTAGTATTTTAGTAGTATTTTTAGTACGTTTTTAGTATTTTTGCTGCATGCTTTGGTATTTCTTGTTGTTGTTAGGGGTTTTTTGCGTGTCGAGACGGTTCTTCTTGTCCCAATCATTTCACTGCACTGTTGACATTGTGTTGATTTTGTATGACAAATAAACCAAACCTAACCTACTGCAGAAATAGAAGCAGCCAATTCTTTTAGCTTTGTGCTGAATGTAATTGTGTCTACATGTGGCCTCAACATGCAACATAAATGTGAGTGGCAGCAGAATAAGTGCTGCTTGACTTCCTCATAAAGTCACACCAACTCTTCATAGGTGAGAGTGTGACCTGTCAGCAAAGTCAAACAACTGGCATTCAACAACTTCTCACTGCCACCACGAAGGCTCTGCACGAGCACAACAGGGAGAAATAAAAAGAAAATCACTGGAGTTTTATATACTCACCCTGACGGACATGATGAAGAGTTTGGGAGTACATTCTGAGTCAGAGGCATTTGATATCTGCAGAAACAAAGACGTAAAGAGAAAGCATGTAGAAATATATTTTCACAGTTTAACCTTGATGCTAAGGAGAAACAAATTTCCCAAAGTTAATCTGTAAATTAATCCACGCCAGGTCTGGAGTTACTGCTCGGTGTAGAATTTCTAAAAGTCAGAGTTCATTTCCAGGATCAGACAGGGTCACCTGGACTTCCTTCCCTTTAGGACTGGCTTTATTCACCATGCACAGCTCTCCGAAGGTCTCTCTGGTCCTCATCAGCCAAATCAGACACGATCACTAAACTCAATATCCTGAGTTTTCCTCCTCGTCTTGTGACCGTGACTGTTTGGTTAAAACTACCTACCTCACACCAGCGCTGCCTCACAGAAGAAGTTCAAAACCTGAACACACATATTCTATCAAATACTATGATATTCTACTTTAGTTCTTTTATTTAAAAAAATATGACCAGTTCAGTTTCACATTTTAGTATATCGGATCTTTTCCGATATATATTTGTGTGCAATGGTTAAGAAGTCATCTACCTTGAATGTGCTCGTCAGTTTTGTCCCATTGTGAGGCAGAGGACAGGGAATGGACCATTTCTTCACCACAACCTAGAGACGAGATGATTCAGAGTCAACAACAGAAGAAAAACAGATGACGCTTATTTGAGTGTTTAGGCCAAAGCTTACCACAATTGCAAAATATACTATGAAGATGAAGGAAAGGCTGCTGGTGTAGCCCAGGAAGCCTGTAAGTGAGAGAAAAACCCAGTAAGAGAAAGTAAAACAAACCAGTCTGAGGAGAAAAATCAAGAATTTTAGAGTTCTTACCGATTTTGGGAAACATGGCTAAAGGCAGAACGACACAAACTGTGACAAGAATCAGGAGCAGCCTGCCATCTGCATACCAAGCGTTTCTGAAAACATCAAAACGTGTAAAATTAAAGCTAAAATAAGCCACATTTCTCGTCATCATCATTTTGTGTTTTGAAGCGATAAAAACACGTTCTGGAAATTCGTCTCCATTTCGAGCTCAAATAGGAAGCGACAGTTTTGTCATGTGGAACAAATTAAAGGCTTTAGCTCTTGCAAATCATAACAATTATGTAATTCACATGCTAACGTTGTGCCGCTCCATCAGATGGGACCACATTTCTCTCTCTCTGGGTTTTTCGAGAACAGAATAATATTTTCCTTCTCTGAGGAGCAGCCTTGGCAGTTTATTTGGGATTGGGAAGTTAAAGAGAAAAAGGAGGGGCCGATGTTCAAGTGACACATGCGGAAAACTCGCCGGCTCCGCTGGGGTCGGCGTTTGGGTGGGAAGGGTGCTCCTGGCCGCTGTACGTTGGACCACAGTGCGGGGTCACGAGGGACTGGCTCCACTTTTCTTTACGAGGGCTTCCAGAGTCAGCAGCACCTGCTCCAACCACATCAACACCCACTGACCCCCGTTTGGCACGTCCACAGCTGTGGAGTTACTATAGGCGCTGATGGATCTGTCTGTGTGTCCACACACTTTGTCCCATAACTGCATGTCAAGGTGACCTTTGCTCTGACCTTTTTGTCAATCAGGTCGACTCCAAGATAAGTTTAGAACTAAAGATTGAACAGTAATGTTAAAAAAGTGTAAAAATTTTGAATTAAACTTTAGAATACCACCACAAACAATAAAATGTAAAGCATTTAAAGCCGCAATAAGAACGTGCACGTCACAGAGTTAACTGTGGAACACGTCAATGTCCATACAGTTCTCGGGATTAGCTTAAATCTGAACAAAATGCAGCACAATCCAACAGCAGCTTGGTTTAAAACCCAATAAAAAAAAATAAAAAAAAACGGTATGCACAGTTTTATTGATTTATTTTTACTTTTTTAACCAGAAACAATGAGATTGAGTCTGCCTGTTTTCACTTTGCTGCGTTATAATAAATGAGCCGGCCAAAAGCAACACGTTTTAATATCAAACAACTCATTTATTCAGGCGTTGATGGAATCGGGAGCATGCCTGGTAACATCCCAAGGCCACTCATTAACAGAAATGTTTTGCTCCCCACCACAATCAGCTGTAATTAGAATGGCAAAACTGATATCCCCTTGTATCAGTCTGATTCTGGGGAACATGTGTGAGAGATTTTGTGTGGGAGGGGGTGAACAGAGCACGCTAATACAGAGCAGCTGTGTGTGGAAGAGTCAGATGTTGACAGATGGGGCTGAGAGCTGCTACAAGTCTCGCTTAAACCAGTGTGGCCAATAATAAAGTGATATACACTACATTCTTGGCCGAGGACTTTAATCTGCGAGGATCAGGAGCTGCATCTATGGGACAATGAAAGATGAAGGCTGCTGATAAATGATGAATGGCTTCCTCCATCATGAATACATTTCCTTTGGACACTATTTTGCTCAATAGACACCGAGCTGAGAGGTTTTCGTTCACAGAATTATTTATCATTCTTGTTGGTGTAGCCTTGGGTCAATTCAGACTTTTTTTGAAAAGCCAGAGATATTCTCTGGAACATCATGGGAGTAGGAATGACTCGTGTTATTTAGTGCAGCTCATTTTTATGAAAACTAGGTCTCCCAGTAGCTGTTTTGTTTTGGAAAAAAAAAAAAAAAAAAGAGCGATCGGTTCTGTACTCACTCTGTATTTTCTGTGCTCAGGAAGCTGCAGATGGCTGCAGGAAGCTCTGACTTCAAAATGAACAAATACGACGACATGGCTGAGGAGAGAAAGGCATAAAAAATAAACACAATCATAATAAACATAAAATTGTGAATCCAGCAAATACACAAATGTGAGGATGATTTTACACCATGAGAAAATGGCAAGACAGTGGGGGGGGGGGGGGGGGAGCACCAGAACCCACATTATACTGGTCTTCAGAGCAGCCAGGATGGAGAATTGTAAGAGGAGGGGGAACAGGAATGCTAACAGTAATGATCTCTGACGCTAATCCAGGTACCTCCACCCTTTCTCCACCTCGCTAGGAAACAGGATACTTCCCCTGAATGCTCCGACAGCCAATCAGAGCAAAGGATTGGGGTCATTTCCTGTGAGTCAGCCCCCAAAACTCCAGCAGCAACAAGGAGAGTGCAAAATTTTTATTTTTTTAAAAAGGAACACATTTGGTGTGAAGAGGTGCTTCAGGTGCGGTGGGGGTGAGGGGTGTCAGTCATGAGATGGAGTAAATTTAAGGGATTTAGATTTGTGAAGCCAGGCATATGCAGGGTTAGACGGGACCTTACTGCCCTAAGAGCAGGTATTGCACTCTTGGTTAAATAATCCTGTCCATAATCCCTGTGATCCTGTATTTGTTTTTAAAAGAAAATTCCTCCAAAAACCCTCCAGCCCACACAGACACAAGCACATTCTCCGCGTACAACCACTAGCATTAATAAGCACTAAAATATGTCAATAAGGGGGTTATTTTGAGGCAACAAAACGTATCCATCAATCTGAACAAACTACAAATCAAACACACACACACACACACAAACACACTGAACAGAAGAATCACACAACAAATGATGCAATGCTTTAGCTTCATGCAGCTGGTCACTAAACACCACACTACTATGGGAACTACAGGTGTGATAATACTTACGTTTCTAAACAAAAAAAAGACCCTTGAATGAACAAAGAAGATTGTTATTGGCCAAGTGGTAAGAAAACAGATACTAATGACAGGCATGTATGTAAAGTTCAAGGAACATTTAAGTAAGTCCTCTGTGTGTGGTCAGCAAATAGCTGGAGAGCGTGTTCAACAAAGGACAGAGCCACTTTCATTTCATTAAGAGCACGGAGAGAGGCAGGCTGCGAGAGCCAGGGGCTGGTCAGTAATTAAGGTCAATTGGCCCATCAGCCTTTGGCAGTGCAGATGAATGTTTACCCAGAGTGAAGCTAATTGCACTCTATAGAGGGGCTGGGGGTATGGACACATGCAAGCTGGAGTGCTGGCTCTCACACTCTTGCACACACGGCCCCACGCTGGGAAAACCACAAACAGAAAACACAGCAGTAATCTACTCAGCTGTGCCGCTAATGATGGCATGAGAGCAACCGCCTCTGCTTTCAGCTGTAAGATGGTGGTCTGAGACAGGAAAATGAAAGGGAGGGTCTCGATAAGTTACACTCCGTACAAAAGGAGTGGGTTTACCATCAGCGATCAGTTAAGGGAGAAGTTGTGATTCAGGTCCAGAGGAGAGGGCAGAAATGACAGTGGCTTCAGGGTCAGAGGTTATCAGGGAATCTAGACAATCCTAACAAAATGAGTGTGTGTGGGGGGAGCAATAATCTCATCATAAATCCTGGTGTTCACCAGCAGGAGGCAGTATCTTCCTCCAAAATTAAACTGATCTTGAAGCAGTGCTTATAGTATTTTGTCATAAAAATTCAAAATGTCAGGAATAATGTATGCTACTGCATAATGAAATGAGCTTACCACCAATATTTTGGGCGACAATAGCGATTCCAACCATAATCTGGAGAGAATTTTAAGAAGGCAGGAATGTTAGCCTGGTTACGTAGAAACCCTGAGCGTGTGAACAGGTTGGCATCCAAAAAGAAAAAAAACGTACTTTTCCTGGTTTCTTTAAAGCTTTCTCACCAAGTTCTTCATACGAGTTGATACCTACAGTTTAAGAAAGCAGTTTTAATAAAAAATAATATTTTAAAAACAATTTATATGCGGAAGAGAATATGCATACACGTTCACAATAAGGAGGTAAAAGGAGGGGATATTCTTTTTTCATTAAATGTGTGTTTGGTAACCAGAATTAACTTTTAAAAATGGATTTAGTGGTAGTCAACAGCTCGTACGTCTTACTATTATCTTTTTTTTTATCTTCTTTTTAGGCTCCTTTGATCCACTTCCAAACATTACTCAAACATCCCCGACCAGGACTTTCAACCTAAAGTGCAAATTATCTGTTGTATTATCAGCTTGTTTTGCAACAAACTGATTCAATCAGGGGTAAAAGAAGAAAAGACGGCACAGAGTATGAAGTCTAGACTTATCCTTGTAGATTGGCCTACATGAATGTGTTATCCAAAATAGGGCTTGAAGTCTCTCACCTGTTAGATCACAAAGCCTCAGGAGGAGGTGTATAGAGTATGAGGCCAGGCTGGCCACCAATACTAACAGGACGCTGGAAAATAAAGACAGAGCATACACTTGAAGTCATTTAGTTGAACTGTAAATATGGAGCAAATATTAAAAGAAAATGCTGGTATAGTTAGAGAAATCTTACGAAAAACCAACTATTCCTGTGCTAGCCATAGCATAAGCAAGGCCAAGTATCCCGCTGCCCATGATGGCATTCATCAGGTTAAAGACAGAAGAGGCAAAGGAGGCTCCTGTGGCTCTGGTTTGCACTGTTCCCTGCAAACACCACAGGAAATATTAAAGGGTAAGACTGCAGTATGAGGTTTAACAAAAGCAGCTGAGGAAGAAATATGATTATTGTTGTAGGAGCCTTAGGTAGCTTTCTCATCACAACTGGCCTGACCTGATGATGGATGTCATAAAACAACACTGCAGTGGCATGCAGGATCAGGGGATAGAAACGGGAATGGACGGGGTGGGATTTGTGCTGCTGGCTCTGGGACAGCTGCCTGAGCTTGGGATAAGGGGAGCTGCCCAAACTGCTTGACCTCTCTAATGGGGGATATCCTGGATAGAACGAGCTGCAACTCTGGTGTCAGTGTCACAACAAGCTTGGATTGACCTGCGGGCTGCTCAGCTGGATTTACCCTGTTACAGTACTGAAAGACAGGAAGTACACTGCAATAACCAGACAAATATATATAAAATGGCAGAAGAAAGGCAATGCAAAACAAGAAGATTTAATCATATATGCTGAAATCTACTGAAAGTGGGGTTTTAAAAACAAATATGCGTATTTGTGATCAGCTGACTCGTGTTAAGCTACACTGAAATGCAAAAAAATAAAAAAATCCAAAATGAGGTGTATTTGTTTACATATTTTATGCTTTGTAGTTGAAGTCACATTGATGATATGCTATTAAAAAGCTAGCTGTAGAAATACTGAGATGTATGATTGTTTGAAGTGTTTGGTTTTAAAAGTGAACCAATAGATGGATGCCACTGGTGAAACCTGAAAATACAGCACAAAACACCAAATTCACATGGTTTTATAACTCTTCCTAATATCTAATGGAAAATATATCAAACACAAACTTTGCAACATGATAAATAAATTGAATTTCCACAATAATACAAAGTTTTTTTTAACGTCTATATGAATAAACCGTTTTCAAACCATTTACTCCACTGAATAATAGAAGAGACAAGGACAAGATTTAAAATCTGTTTATGTTGCGTGTTTTGATCCAACGCTGAGGACAACCTAGATATAGTGAGAGTATCGTTTCTGAGAGAAATAGATTAGTAAAATATGAGTTAAAAAAAAAGGAAACCAAATATAAATTCATAAATAAGGCTTATTATATCAGTCTAGAGAGCATAAAGTACTTCCTACACAACAAAAAGATGTCAATATAAATGGAGAAATGAAGGAAATCAGAATTTAAACTTTGTAAAACATTCCTTCAGGTTGCTCAGTTAAATATATTTTAATTCCACATTTGACTTACTGATATTTGAGCAATATTTCTTCCTCTGTCAGCTCTTCTTATAGTGCTGACAGAGGAAAAACAAAGGAAACTGAACTGAAACTACCAAGATCAGCTCATCATCATGTGCTGGCTGTCATAGATTTGGCATACCAGTTTAAAAAATAAACCCCAGTCCTTCAGCTGTCAGGCGTGAACTCAATAATATCGTTGCTTTGTTAACACTTACATTTTGTAATAAAGGGGTCGTCTCGCAGCTCTCTGTGCTTCCGACGTTGCTTTTGGTGCAAAAATTTAAGTGCAAATCGCTGTTGATGCTCATTTTTAAACAATAAAAAAATGACGCAGAGGGAGTCGGGTCAGACGCGAGCACCTGAAGTCAGCGGGACGACACAAATCCAGAGTCTTTCTATGACCATTTTCTCCTCCTTTTAGCTCTTCTCTTATCAGCTCGTCAGCTGCTCACCACCGACTCCGACTCTTTTGTTGATGTTGAAAGTTCGAGCTTGTTCCGTCGCATGTTTAATACTAAATAAAAAAACTGTCCAATCAGAAACCGAAGCTTCCCTCTATTGACCAATCACCACTCAGCTACGGTCTGCCGTTGATGACGTCATCTCAACATGCTTCTGAACAGAAGGTGAGCGTTTCATTTTTATAAAATTTCCATTAAAATAAGAAATATCTCAGCTTTTTGACAGTTGTTTTTCTATTCAGTATGATAGCAAATGTTTGTGGCCTCGCTCTTCAAAAACAAATGCCTTTATTGATACGTGAAGATCTTAAACGTTGCCGTTTTTTCCTTTGAAACTTATGTTTCTGTCTGTGGATGAAATAAATGTGGTTTTTAAGCTTGCGTCAGCGATTTAAGAAACAATAACGACCACCTCTGCACCGTGCTTTTTACATGTTGCAATACAATTGTATTTGGAAACTACCATAAACTAAATGGGTTGATTTTTTTTTTTAATGTGTCACTGTCGGACAAACTTTCCTCAGAGGTGACATTGCAAAGTCTTAGGTGCTTCAAATGCATATTTTAACCTTTCAGACCTATGTGTTTACACTGTTTTACCTTATAATGGCAGTAATTGTGTTTATTTTTTGTATTAACAGGATCCTCACTAGAATTTTTGCATCACTTCAAACGCAGATAAATCTAAAACCTGCATCTGTACATCAGAGCTTCTCACCTGCTAAGTTGCTCCATTCTGGAGTTGCTGCTAAGATCGTAATGGAGCCCAAACTGTACCAACCCCCTGTAGAGGTCCGAGGCATGACCTCCCTGAACAAAGATGCTTTCACACAGATTATTACAGTCCCAGCTCTACGGGTTCCCATCGGGGTTTTACATAAAGTGTTGAAGAGCCTGAAAAAGTCCATCATCAAGCGACCAAACTTATTCAAAGTGGTTCAAGACAACGAGGGGAGTGATGACTTTCGGTTGGTGCTGCTGGATCCTCACAGTGTGTCCTCAGCAAGCTCCTTCAGTGAGGCTGAAGCAGAGATGCTCAGGTCGTTTAGTGTTGCTGCGGAGCTGCAGAACTATGAGCTGAAGCTGACCTATGACCAACTGAAGAGCGATGAAGTGCTGGAAGCGGTGCTCCCTCAGGGTCAGGTGGTGACCTCAGGGTTCAGTCGGGTGGGGCACATCGCACACCTCAACCTGAGAGACCACCAGCTCCCTTACAAGAACGTCATAGGTGAGGATACACAGTTAATACTTAAATAATTTTATAAACGTATTAGATCTATTGACCGATTGTTTTTATTTTGCTGCTTCAACTTCAGGTCAAGTAATTATGGATAAAAATCCCGGTGTCACCTGTGTGGTGAATAAGACAAACATAATCGACTCAACCTACCGGAACTTCAAGATGGAGTTGCTGGCTGGAGAAGAAAACATGGTTGTCAAAGTAGGTGCATTTAAATATGAACTTTGATTAATTTTAATGGCGCCATTGTTTGTCATCAAAATATGTTCTTGTTGCAGGTGAAAGAAAACGGGGTGGCATACGAATTTGATTTTTCTCGTGTTTACTGGAACCCTCGGCTGAGTACAGAGCACCAGCGAGTGGTGCAGCTCGTTAAACGAGGTGACACAGTTTTTGATGTGTTTGCTGGCGTTGGACCTTTTGCCATCCCAGCTGCTCGATTAGGCGCCAAAGTTTTGGCCAACGACCTCAACCCTGAGTCTTACAAATGGCTGCAGCACAACTGCAAACTCAACAAGGTGGAGAGCAAAGTCCGAACCTTTAATATGGACGGCAGAGCCTTCATCCAAGGACCTTTTAAAGAGGAGTTGCGCTCTCTGATGAAAGGAGAAGGTGGTATTCATGTAGTGATGAACCTGCCTGCGCTGGCTCTGGAGTTTCTGGATGCCTTCAGAGGCCTTTTGCAGCTGGAAACAACCTCTGAGCTCAACCTCCCCACAGTGTACTGCTATGCTTTCTCTAAAGAAGAAAACCCTGAGGCGGACGTGGTGGAGAGGGCTTCCCGTAACCTCGGTTTCCCTCTGGAGAACAAGTGCTCTGTGCATTTTGTGCGCAATGTAGCACCCAACAAAG
This sequence comes from Nematolebias whitei, assembly GCF_014905685.2. Taxonomy (NCBI): domain Eukaryota; kingdom Metazoa; phylum Chordata; class Actinopteri; order Cyprinodontiformes; family Rivulidae; genus Nematolebias; species Nematolebias whitei. The sequence continues at coordinate 16,745,587 of NC_056518.1, forward strand.
ACATGCTGTGTGTACGATTCCCAATCCCTAAAGAGGTTCTTTTCTGCAGCGATGAAAGCAGCACAGGTGAGAGACGATTTGCAGAACAAGTCATCTAACAAAGGAGAAACGTTTAATGCTACGTCGTCATCTTTGAACTTTTTTTTTTTAATTACCAAGGTTTTATTCTTTAAAACAGAAAAAAAAAATGCATTAGATTTTTTTTAAAGGTGGAGAAAAGCAAAACGTTTTTCCCCTTTATGTAAAACAAAACAAGAATGAACTCGTAACTGATGTTTTCCCAGAACATAGTCCTCTTTTCTTATGTTATTTACAACTAAACATGGCTGCCTGGTTGAATAAAATTTAAATGCACTAAAAAAAATTATATTAATAAAATATCCATCTAACCCTCAGCATTAATGACCTAAACAAGAGCCTGGAAATGATCCTTTTACCACCTGTTCATGTGATTTACATTCAGAAGCCTAGCAATCACGCTAAACTTTACCATAAACTAAGTGCCGTATTTTCCGGCATATAAGTCGCTCCTGAGTATAAGTCACATTTATTATGCATCACCGCTGACCCGTTGCATTTATTAAATGGTCAAAACAGCTTAATTTTTCCCTGGGGAGCGCTCCATCCATCGCGGATGGAGCTGCTAGCTCTCTCGCATTCCTCCACCTGCACCAACTGAGCGAAGCGAGTGTGCACGGGAGGACTCACTGTTGCAGTTCTTATCAATTTAAAGAGTCAAAAATTGTTATGAATATGAAAAAAAATCATATATAAATCACATGACTGGCAAATCTATGCAAAAAAACTGACTTATATGCTGGAAAATACAGTTTGTGTTACTAATGTACAGAGTATGTGTCATTTTATTTTCTTGGAGATTTAGGTGTTTTAGTGGGATTTTTTTCTTTGAGTAAAACTTGCTTTTTTCAGTTCTTAACAGTTTTTTTATTAATTCACAGAGCCATCAGAGGAACCAGCCCTGAAGAGACTGAAGTGTGATGAATCAACAAAATAACCTTCCACTGTGAAGAGTAACAAAACACGAGTTGTATTTTTTAAACCAAGTTTTACTTTTACTAGAAATGTTGCTTCCTCGAAAGAAACCACAACTCCGCTTTAGTTCAAATAACTTCCTTGAATTCTTTTGTTCCAAAATCTGATAAATTATTCTGTGATGTACATTTTACGTTTAATTTTTAAGTAAACCACAATTGATAGTCAGTTTTTATTACTGTGTAAAAAATAACGTTAACAAAATATGTATACACATTGGAATCAGACATAAGAAAGAGCTGGCAAACGGCAGCACGGTGTTGATGCTGCTGTATTTTAAAGTCCATTCAGTCACATTTCTGATGGGAGACAGCTTCAGCCTTTTGGAGGAAACAGCCCACTGAAAGCATCCTGGATGGCTCGGTAGCACGCCAGAGCTGACGTGTATCCTCCAGCTGTGTCCTGAGGCAAGGCGGCCCTCACGTGATTCAGATACCTGAGAACACAGACACCTTTACTCAGCAGTGAAATATTTAGTGAGAGCTGCTTAAAATAAATAAAACACTTCCAGTGAATTTAAGTGTACTTTTTCATTAAATCCACACGTCATTTTTATCATCTCTTTGTGCTTGAATGAAATAGGTGGGATAACTTACAGATGTGTCTTGCTAAAACTTCTTAAAGCCTTCACATCTTGTTTCCTCAAGCATTAATGCTGCTTTCTTAACGTGCAAACAGGAGTTTTAGACCAACGTTTCCACCCGCTTTAACGGGTTATTCCCCACAGCAAAGCTTAAAGAGTGAAGTCCTCAAGCAAATAAGGCTTGCTCACCGATACTGGACCCCGTCTTGCGCTGTAGTTCTGGCAGACTGGTCTAAAGCCCTCACACAAGTCTGACTTTGTAGCCTCTTGTTCCTTTGAGCTAGGGAAACTTCAAAGGAAAATGAGTATCAGGAGCACAGACAGCTCTCTGTGATTTCTAAACCCATTCAAGCTGCTTTACAGAGTAACCCAACACCTGTGGGGAGGCTCAGAGACTGACAGAGCTGAGGTGGATGTGAATCGATGACAGACGAAGAGGGAAAAAAAAAGTTGTTTTCTCAGACGACACGCTGGATAAATAATTTTGCCGCTTTGTTTTTGCAACCCACTAAACCCGCCTTTAAAAAAAGTAAAGTAAAATGAATGTAAAACCACCAAGATCTTAAAATAAGACGGTGAATGTGAGACAAAGGCGATGAATGCCAATCAGATCAGACCACTCATCACCCACTACAAAAACAACACACAAGTTCAAAACAGGAGGCGTAGTGATTAATAATAACTTCATTAGGCCCAAGCTGCTGTAGCCTGTCCTTCAGAGCACTTGAGGGAGGTCTTCTCATATGGCTTCCTGCATTAGATGAGTGCTATCTATTGATTATATTATACTGGGCTCTTTTTAATGGCGAAAAAAAGTGGGCTATTTACGGCCTGGCTAAGTCTGCTCTTCCTGCTAATCTAATCCCCAAGCTACTCATGTGGTCATTCCTTCCAAGAAAGCTGAGAGCTCTGTGTAACTTTATACCTGCCTGCCCCTGAGGAGAGGGAGAGTAGAAGGAGAACATGAAGGAGGAAGAGGGTGTAGATGTGGGGGCTGGGAAGTGGGGGGAAAATATAGGTGGTGGTGGTGGGGAAATCAACTTTGTATATCAACATCGCAAGCCCACTTCTCTTAAACCAACCCTGTCCATCCCTGCGCTCACCCCGAACAGCAAAGGTTAGTTCAGTTCTGCTCCATTAACTCGGCGCCTGTATCCGCATCTTCCTGTAAAAGCCTCAAACCGGCTGTTGACGTTCATGAGACTGACAAAAAAAAACTTTACCTGACAATTCTGACAACTTCCAACAGATCTGAACTTCTTTTAATGTGCTTTAACACAACCCAGACAAAAAAAAAAAACAAAGCATCCTCCAATTTTAGAACGAGCTCCAACTCCCTCTTTTCAAACACATGCATCACTCCCCTCTTACTCTATACTGCCACTGTTCTCCAACGGTCTCCCACCCCCCCTCCATCACGCCGTCCCCTCTTTCTCCCAAAAGATTGGACAACCTTTTGTTCGCAGGGCACTGAAACCTAAGACGTTTTGGCCAGTAGCATCTTTCACTCTGCGGGCCCCATTGGAACATTAGCTGCAACGTGATATGGGTCTTTTCAAAGCTTTGTATTATTGGGTAAATATGGGTCACTTTGCACAGGCCCATTATGTCGCTTCAGGGGAGCTGCAACATACAAGTGCAGGTGATGGAGACAAATGAACGACACAGTGTGTGTGTGCGTTAAACTGCAACAACGGGAAAATATGAGTTTTACTGTAATTTCAATTTTTAAAAATTCTTGTTTTTAAAAAACACACTTTTTTTATATATAAATATTTTAACAGCAGTGATATTTTCTTGCTCCATTTGAAAAAGTCAAATTGGGTCAAGTTATTTAAAACTTGATACATATTTCCCCATGGGTTGGCACTGAATACCTGGGCAGCGTCTCGTTCGCATGCTAATAAGGGTTGCAGATATTCCTGATAGGACGCTGAAGGAATTCCCAACTTCTGCAGCCTGGGAAATGCACCAGAGCCCCTAATATAAAGTGAAAAGATAAGTGGCGATGCGTTCCAGCAGGTTCAGTGTGACTTTCAGATGAGAATGCGTTGCTCCTCATTGTGTTTGTATCCACGATGCTGCAGTGAGATGGGGAGCGTTTGAAGAGAAATGGTAACGAGGCAGGGACTCCGGTGGGAAAACGGCAGTTACCAGACAGAGATGCAGGCTGCGTTGGGCCTCCTGTCTAGACTGCATGTGTTGGCTGGAATTAGATTAAGAAAGGCTGTGGAAGTCAAGGCTAAATGGAAATAAAAAAGGCCTGTAATGCTGCTGCAGCAGTTTCAACAAGGAGACACTTAATCAACATGCAAACCACAGAGCAGAGGAGACACAGTACACAGGAGAAATCTGAATCACTTTTAAACAAAACTCAGTGTAGGATCAGAGTTTGAGGTTTGGTTTGATCTTTAAGCCTTTGTATTGTCACTCACAAGCCTGATGGCTTAAAAAAGCTAAAATGGCATTTTGTTATGATATATGATGTATAAATACAAGAAGATGAACTAAATTTTAAGTCAAATGATGTTCTTACTACAGTGGGGTCCTTCATGATGCAGGTGGCCCTCTTCCTGCATCTACACCTCCAGATGCAGGAAGAGAGCCACCTGCATCATGAAGGACCCCACTCACCCAGCACACACACTTTTTGCCCCGCTCCCCTCAGGAAGGAGGTTGAGGAACATTAAGTGTAGAACCACTAGACTGAGGAACAGCTTCTACCCCGAGGCTGTTAGACTCATGAATCTCTAACCAGAATAATCACTGTGAAAAATCACAACATGTTGCTGCTGATCTGTTTCATGTTGCTGCTGATCTGTTTCATGTTTCTGTGTTCATTCGTACTCATCTGCTCATGCAGACTCAAGTTCGTGCTGCTGTTCGGCGTATTGTTTTTATGCTATTAGTGCTTAGTATATTTTTAGTTGATGTTTTTCTTAGTTCATATCTTAGATCTTATTACTTTTTTTTTTACATTTTATTGTTCGATGCAACTGCGACCGTGTACAAAATTTCGTTCCAGCACATGTACCACATGTGATGCAAATGACAAACTCTGACACCAGTTTTATTACTTATACTTACCCTTTTAAATGTGTTAGTTTTCAAATAATTCCACAGCTAACTTAAGAAAGGCATTTCTGTACAGTAAGGTTTCTCCTCAAGCACAAAATGCTCCAAATTTAAAAAAAAAAGATGGTGACGTGCATTTACCTGCACAAGATAATTGTCAGAGGTGTTCATTTCTGAACATTTTATTTTGACCTCATGTTTTCCATTAAAGTAGAGAGAAGGATTCTGAATTTAAAATATATATATATACCATCATTTTTTGGGGGGCCACTTCAACTTGGCACCTGCCTGCTTTCACATCACTCATGCTGATCTGTGGTCAGCATTTGTGTTTTTACTGAACTTTTCACAGGTTTGCAAGCTTTATGCATTCTGTCTTTCATCAGCATAATTCATGATCTACCATACAATGACTTCCAGGTTGTTTGGGAGATGAACTCTGTATTCAGCTAAAACAACTAACTAAAAGAAAAGATGTCTGCAAAAACAAATCAATAAACCACATCCCATCTTAATCTAAGAATTGCAGCCTGTTTAGTTAAGTTTATTATAGCAGGGTGTCAAATGCACAAAGAAAGCAGGAGGCAAACACAGGGCAGGATATATATGAACAATGCTTGCCCTATCTTTCTAAAAGCCATGAGCCTGCTAGACAGAACAAATGCCCGGAAATCTTCCTTTAGCGCTCTAGCAGCAACTGAAGATTCCTGGCCTGGGAATGATGGGAGCTGAAGAAGAGGGAGGGCTGCAGAGCCACACACCTGCCAGATGATTTGTCATTATCGAGGGGTCAGCACTCAGCTGTCACCCCCTAATCACCCATCCTACCCCTTAAGTCACCCCCCTCCTTCACCCACTAAACTCTAGTTCTCCTCGAACACCCCCTGCATTCCTCAGGCAGCTCCGGTTTCACTCGCAGCACTGCCACTCCATCTGCCCCTCCTTCATACTCTGCCCTGGGAGAAAATGTACCCCTGTGAGAGACAGCACAATGAAGTCACTGTTTGGATGTGCCATGTGTGCTTACACCCCTCCATGTGTGTATCTACACAATTCACTTGTGTGCATACATGTTTATCTAGGGGCAGAGCTGTTCATAACGATACCAGAGGCGAGCCGGCGGAGCAGAATTTTGCCAGCAGAGAAGCTCTGACTTGGTCCGGGCTACGATCCAGAAACAAAACCCCCCGCAGACAAACCAAACACAAAAAAACTCTCACAGGTATACTATATCTGTCAACAGCGGTCTTTCACCACTACAGGTCAAAGGTCACTCTTTTCCACTGAACGCTGTTTCCTTAGGGACATGCGAGCGTGTGAGATAGATCCTCAGCCATCAGTCTGCCCACTGTCCAGCAGATTATCTCAAGTTGTGAGCGTGCTTGAGATGGGGCTCAGTGCGGTTACATCATATCCTCACAAGCCTACAAACTGCTCGTCCATTATCATGTTTCTTATCATCGCTACTGACAGGCTGAGTCGGCCTCTCCGCATCCCAAAAGAGAGCAGGGCGGGGAGGTGAGCACTGCTAACACTTTCTTACTTGAGGAGAGAACACGTTTAGGGTGTTAACAGAAGTGTGGGGTGATACATGACATTAACACTCACAGAAAAACATTCTCATGTGGAGTGACAGAGAATCGACAATCTGTGCTCTAACAGGCACTGTGTTGGTGTCAGTGATAATTAAGAGGTATTCTTGTATCGTGTATAAAAGTCAAGACTGTTGATGCGACTGTGATAAAGGTGCTGTTTTTCCCTTCCTGGTCCAAGGATCACCTGTCATCACTCGTCCAAGACTTTTGTCTTTGCAGTGCACCTCACTTGTCCAGCCTGATGGGGGCAGAAGAGGCTGGCTGACAAGCACAGCTACTAGGCTGATGTCTGATGGCAGCAACCTTGAGGCCTTACACAACCCTTTAACCACCTGACAAGCAGCATCTTTCTTTCATCTGCCATGCTGCCACCTGATAACTCTGCCTCCTGGAAATTTTAGAAGGAGGAGGGAGGCAGGCGTTGAAAAAAGTTGAAAAAAGAAAGATAATTGCATGACATCAGTGCCTTCGTTCACCAAATGGGGCTGTACACAATAGAAGGACATATGTCGTCCAGTGAATGGCCACTAGCATACGGCACACCCATACACACACACATACAGTGTAAAGGAGCCTTGACAGAGAGATGCAACATTCAGGGAATAGATCGCTGATACACTGAGGAAGAATAGAGTTTTCCCAGGGGGGATTTTCCTCTGCAGATATCAGTTACTGAAGCATCTGAAGCACTGGGAAAAGGCAAAGAGAATTTCAATTAAGAGTTTAAAATAATGGCAAAGCATAAAGAAAGGAGTGGAACACAACAAAAGGTAGTGAAAGGTAAAACAGAATGTGGGCCAAAATTCATACATTATAACTGAGAAGTTACGTCCTACCCTGAGGTGAGCTGCAGCAGGTCCCAATGGCTTCTCCCCTCATGACGGAAGTTTGTTTTGTTTCTTCAGCTATTAGGAGGGGAAAATGAGCCATCTAATCCCTCTGTATTTATCTGGGCTCTTTGGCCCCAGGGGGTGAATAACAGAAGAGATGGACAATGTTCCAGTTCCTTTGTCTTTGTGGGAATTACAGGCACAAACTGAGGAGAGTTCATGCGAGCCTAAATACAAACTACTACACGGATAGGTGTGTTAAAATAATCAGGACACATCATTTCATCCTCTACTGTATGTTGACCCTGCTGTGTGTGTCTACAATGTGATAGTAATAAATCTAAACACAAGACAGAATATCTCTGGTGCCCTACACCACCTGCTGTTTCCTCCACCACTAATAGTCTGGGTTCATCTAAAGGCAAACTGGTACCGTATTTTTCACCGTACACGTTGAACCGCCATGTAAGTTGCATCAGTCCAAATATGTCTAATAAAGTGGAAAAAAACAAATACATCGCTTTGCTGTATAAGTCGCATCTATGATGTGTCGTGTTTGTTATGTGTCACTGCTGACAATCCGTAAATGGGGGCCAGTGTTGTGCCAAAAATCGACTGGCTGCCAAATGGCGGCCGCAGGAGCATGCACAGGAGGGAGGACTTTAACAAGAATTTAACTAGATTAACACTTAAAAAACAATTATTTATTTGCTCAAAATTATAGTAAAGGTTTGTCTCAGTCTAACTTTTCCTTAATAAATGTACCTGGACGGTCACGTCAGCTGCATTTCAAAAACCGATATGTGGAAGCGGGAGCACGCAGAGGGACGATATGCATTTCTTCAAAATTTAACAAGATAACCACCTAAAAAGTATTAGTTTGCTCGACTTTATAGTAGAGGTGTGTCTCAGTTGAACTTTTACTTAATAAATGCACTTTGACGGTCAAATCAGCTGCATTTTGCCAGGGCGGCGCAGCGAAATGAAGCTGAGTTGACGATTGCTCCAAATGAGCAGAACTAAGATGGCAGACAATGGTAAGCCGATTGTGTCATCAATAGGCACTTTTATCTATTACATGACACAACGGCATGCCACACTATTCAAGTGCCATCTAGCGGCTGAAAATGGTAGTGTTCAATATTTTCAATGTCAGAATGAATGAAAATGGTCATGTCTCAGCCAAAAATTAGTTTATAAATATGGGAAAAATCCATAAATAAGTCGTTTTGGTGTATAAGTTGCAGGCATGCAAATTATGCAAAAAACTGTGACTTATAGGCCGGAAAATACGGTATGTAACCTGCTGAGGAAAAACAATAAAAGCAGAACTCTTTCTGATGACGCAAGTACACATGACGCATGTGCACCCCTCATTCTGTCAATCTGTAATTCTCTCTCTGCTTCCTGCTTGCTCTTTGGGTCAGAAATGACTCATCAACAAGAAAAAAGGCTTCTAGTCAACTACAGAGTGAGCTTATTTTGACTAATACTTCAAGAGAAGATCAATATTTGCACAGATCTATGGGAGGGAAAACAATAGTGATGTGGCCTCCACCAGCCCTGTCTGTTAATGGTCTGTTTACTGAGACAGACGGGATAATGGCCTGGGTGTTGGCTGGTGGAGAATCAGATGGTAGCCACACTCCACTCCGTTTCTGGAGTAGTTTCGGTGGAAACAAAAAGAAAAAGACTCTACTGCAAGAAACTGAGCATCTACCAAGCGGTGACTTGTGCAGTGTATATGGACGGGACATCCTGTTGACACAGACAGGTTTGCAAGTCAAATAGCTGGCCTCAAGCCTCCACAATTTTATAGTGCCTGCACTCTCTTTTGGCTATGCAAATTTTAAATCTGTGTGCCCCGTGACAGCAGTCAAACCATTAGAGGCAGTTAAATGGTTGGGGAAGCACTGCAATGATGTCTATAGTTACTGGTTGTACAGCAACACAAGTGTTATGAGTGTGTTCAGCTGTAGGTCTCAGTCCTGGTACCAACCTCAGAGTATTTGTGGAAAAGCTCTATTGTGTTCAAGAAATAGTTTGGTAAAAATCTATGCTATTTATCAAACCATACTAAATATTTTTAACATGTCAAACAGAAATAAAATGTGTTTGGCACATATCTAATAGTTGTGAAATTAGATCAAAGAGCACTGCTCTTGAAAAAGTTCACGTGAGGTCATGCTAACCGGCGCCTCAATCTCCAGCTCATAACTTAAGCATCAAAGCTGTGTTTGTGTGTCAGACTGCACAACTATTTGCGGCCCACAATACGAGACTCGTCTCTCTGAGGTGCCATCACTCTGCTCCTGTCAGACCCAGCACTCCGACATCCTGCTGCTTTGCCTAAGGTCCCTCATGGTCAGTGACCTCCGACCTCCCCTGCCCCTCCAGACCAATCCTGCCCATCAGATGGATGTGTGCCTTGCAGGAATCAGAGAACCTGGAGCGAATGGAAAAACTATTCAGGAATGTTTCTAGAGATATGGACGGCTGCCCTCAGCATATTAGGAAAAAGATGAATATCATGATTGACTTGCAGTTTCATCACAGAGAGAGCAGAAGCAGGAAAGAATGACTTGTAAACTATTCAAGTCTTGTAAACTCTAATTTAGCGATGGCAGGAATGGATTCAAGAGTGCTCTCTAAAGCATGTTTTGTGGTACTGCTGTGTCCCAAAGCCAAAGCCGGGGTCACTGGTTGTACTTTTGGCCAACGATGCCAAAAACAGAAGAAAAAAATCTTTCATGCTTGGAGAAACACCAAACAGGCAGGAAGAGGCTAACAAAGTTATAGCTGCCAGGAACCCGAGGGCTGTGATGGCATCACTGACTAATCCTGGATGCCTCCTTTCGACCAAAGCACTTAACATGCAGCATAAATCAACACACAAACAAACAAACAGATGCAGTTCAAATAAACACGCAGGCTCTAAGAGATGCGTGTAAAGATAAAGAACACAGAGAGGAGAGAATCACTCAGAGACCCATTAACCTCTGGCTTCCAACCAGAACAGTGAGCAGGCGTCTTTTAAGTACATGTTCAACATAGCTAGTCTATATGTGTGTGCACAAGTGATTTGTGTATTACCTTTGTGTCTATGCGTCTATTTACTTACTTTAAAGACTAAGGGGCAATTTTGAGGGGAGAAAATTATTGCTTATCGTTTGTATTTATGAATGTTTGTCACAGCAAACTACACACGACTATATAACCCCTCAGACAGTGACTTAGTGAGAGAAAGTCCTCTCAGGACTACTTCCCTGTGAATAGAAGCGCATCCCCGAGAGAGAAGTTCCAGACTAAACACTCATTCATTCAGCTGCTCCCCTTCACCCCACCGACAAGAGACGGATCCCTGACAAGCACTCCCAACAGAAAAAAAAACTCACTTTTTCCACCAATTATAGAAAGCAATGCAGAGTGGGGGAGGAGGAGGCAAAACTTCAAAATATTATACACATTGGCATTTGGCGAAACGCACTGAGCAAGCTCTGTCAGAGAGAGATGGGCTAATTTCAGGGCAACGTGTGCCAACACAAACAACTGTTCTGGCCAGCTTTTATTGTCAGCACTTGAGGTTTGAGTCAAAATTTTCAACGCTCCACAGCCAATTTCTCTTTCCCCTATTTCCCCCTCCCTCCCTTATGATTTGTCCTTGTCCAAGATCCCAGTCAGTCTTTCATCGCCTACACAGTCAGAGCTTCAATGCATTCTGGTAAAAGAGCTAACTCAGATCCAGATGTTATCTAAACTCAAACAAAAATGAGGCCTTTTTAATTCTACTTGTCCGCATTAACAGATTTATTTTATGTATGAAGTGGGCATGACTTTGAAGTGTTAAGTATTTTGATGTATGCCCAGGTTATGAGCTTCAGCTGGTGTGGGGTCAGCGTGAGGCGCCAGCAGTTCAACAACTACCACTACAGTGTCTAGGTGCTATGTGCTGGGATTCATATAAGTTATGTGAACGTAAACATCATATGTTTCAGTTTGTGTCTCCAACTCACTATTTACTTCTCCTTTGATTTTGTTTATTAAAGGTCTTTACTGTTCAACATAAAAGCAAGAAACCATGGAAGGACATTAGTACAGGCTGCAGTGTTACATTTGAAGCCTGCTCATAATTCTTACGGCTCACGCTCAGTTCTGGGTGCGCGCCAGTCGACGAGATAGGCATCACTGTGCAGACACCTCCCACAGTCGGTCATATACTTTGTGGTAAATCATACACACCTTTGCACATAAGGAAAATCTTTGGCTGTGTAAGAGTAAGAAGAGGGTAGATGGTGGAAGCTGAATGGGCACTTTTGAAGGCCCCGGATGCCTGAGCGTGCAGCCTTTACTCTCCTCCAGTATTGAGGCAGCTGTCTTTAATATAGGAGCTCCACTCAACCCATATTTATTCAGGTACAGACAGTGAAGGAGGAGTGGCTTTTCTTTTTCCTGGCAGCCGTGGAGCACTCCTGTGGTTTTTGGGGGGCAAAGGGACAAGTAACGCAAAAAGAGACACAGACACTAAAGACAGAGGAAGAGGGATGCAGGAGAAAAGAGCAAATGGACAGAAAAATACAAGGCTCCAGTCAGTCCTGCGTTGACTGGACATCCTGTGCAGTGCACAAGCCCCAGAGGGCCAGGGGCCACCAGGGTGGGGGCATGTGAGCTCAACGCTCCAGTCTCACACGATGGCTGTGTCCAAGACAAATCACCAGTGGTGCTGCTGTCAGTAGTTCTTGACCAAGACAAACAGCCGTGTTTTAAAATAAGTACTTGCCCCCACACAGCCCCTTACACCTCATCCACACTGAGGCGCATCCACACCTCCACACAAGTTCAAGCGTATTCCCTTCACAGGTCACAGGAGTGGAGCTGGAGTCAAGCACACCATCTCTGGACAATGTCTGCATACTCACTCTTCTGCACAGAACATCGCATGCCGTATCCATCCATCTATCCATTATCTTTTACCCGCTTTTTCCATTTTGGGTCACAGGGGTCACCGGTGTCCACGTCCAGCAATCACTGTGCGAGGGGCGGGGTACACCCTGGATGGGCTGCAAGTCCATCACAGGGACACATAGAGACAAACGAGACAAACAACCATTCACTCTCTCACCCACACCTAGGGACAATTTAGAGTTACCAATCAGCCTAACATGCATGTTTTAGGTCTGTGGGAGGAAACCGGAGTACCCGGAGAAAATCCACGCATGCACGGAGAGAACATGCAAGCTGCACCCAGAAAAGCCCCCCGACCGGGATTTGAACCAGGGACCTGCTCGCTGAGAGGCAGCAGCTCTACCAGTTGTGCCACTGTGCTGCCCCACATACCGTATTTTCCACCGTAAACGTCGCGTCGCCCTATAAGTTGCATCAGTTCAAATATGTCTAATAAAGTGGAAAAATCCATAAATACAACGCCTCGCCGTATACGTCACATCTTTTATGCAACACCGCTGACATGTCACGTGTGTTACGCGTCACCGCTGACCACCTGGAAATGTGGCCCGGTGTTGTGCCAAAAATCGATTGGCTGCCAAATGGTGGTCGCAGGAGCGTGCACGGGAGAACTTTAACAAGAATTTAACAAGATTAACACTGAAAAACAATTATTGTTTGCTCACAATTATAGCAAAAATGTGTCTCAGTCTAACTTTTCCTTAATAAATGCACTTTAATGGTCAAATCAGCTGCATTTCAAAAGCCGATACACGGAAGAACGCGCAGAGGGACGAGTCGCTGCTTATTTCTTCGAAATTTAACCAGATAAACACCTAAAAACAATTATTTGTTTGCTCGACTTTATAATAAAGGTGTGTCTCAGTTGAACTTTTACTTAATAAATGCACTTTAACGGTCAAATCAGCTGCATTTCAAAAGTATTTGCTGCCTCGGTGCTCCGGGAGCACGCAGACCGGGAAGAAATCAGGAAGGAGGAACGCTGTGCATTTCTTCGAAATTTAACAAGATAAGCACCTAAAACAATTATTTGTTTGCTCGACATTGTAGCAAAGGTGTGTCAGTTGAACCTTTACTTAATAAATGCACTTCAATGGTCAAATCAGCTGCATTTCGCTGGGGCGGTGCAGAAAAAAGAAGCTGAGTTGACAGTTGCTCCAAGTGAGCAGAACGAAGATGGCAGACTCTAGCAAGCTGATTGTGTCATTAATAGCCACTTTTACCTATTACATGACACAACGTCATGTTATACTTCTCGAGTGCCATCTAGTGGCTGAAAATGGTAGTGTTCAACCAGTTTGACAAGACTGTCAACAAGGAAGAGGGCCGGCAATGGAGGAGGGGGCGTACCAAAGAGACCATCTTATCACAAGCAGAACTGGTTTGTAAGCTGTTGGGGGAAGAATCAGTTTTGTTGTGTGTTTCCTTGACTGATGAAGCCTTCCAGACAGAAGGCGAAACGTTTTAGCACAAAAAAAGAAACTGTCCAGATGATCTGACTGAAAAATGTTGGATTGTACACCTGGATTATTGAGCATGGTCTTTGTTGGTAGTGTTCAATATTTTCAGTCAGAAGGAATGAAAACAGTCATATCTCAGCCAAAAATTGGTTTATAGATGGGGGAAAAAAACACATCATCGTAAGTCACAGGGCATGCAAATTATGCAAAATAAATGCAATTCATAGGGCAAAAAATGTGGTATGTTTCTTTGTAGCCAAAGTGGTAGCACTGCAATAAGAAAGATGAAAAAAGGTGAAATGTATTTGACACAAAATATATAGACTGAAGCAGCTAAGGGCGTCTATGTGTTACTTTGTCTATCACAGATCCTCAAACATACTGCAAAGTGTGCATAAGTGTCAGCAATATTCCTTGCTTTTATTTAACAGCACATTGCATCTTGGGACTTGTGGTTTGTCTGAACTAGCCTGTCTGTGTCGCTGCCTGCAGCCTGCACCAAAGGGAATGGTGTTCCTCACTGAACACAGCCTCATTTATCTCTGTGGCAGAGTCCTTCCTCTCCAGCAGTGGTCCTTCTGGACCCCTGAACTGCTGACACGGGGCCCCCCCTTCTTTTACTCCTTCCTTTGAGCTTCAGCATGCAGCAAAATTGTGAGATGCGTTTCATCTGCATATTGATTAGCTTGGCCGAAAGAAAACAGAACCTCAGCACTTCACTGAATACATAATGTAAAGTTGTAATTCAGCTTAAACTCTCCTGAAATGTTTAACGTGAAGCAGGTGCTATCCAAGAAAATTTGTTTGCACAAGAAGTCCATAAAATGTTTATCACCATAACAAAGAACCAATTAGGGAAAAAAAACTGATCTTAAAAATATTTCTGTCCAGGTGAAGCAAAGCATAAACAAGGAAGAAAAAAATAACTTTGCCCCATTTTGCCTCCATCACCCAATAAAGGCAGGCCGTGATGTGTGTGTGTGTGGGCAGGCTGTAGTGCCAGGCAGTTGAACTGCAGACGGCTGGGCGCTGGGTTGTCTGATGGATGGCTTACACTCAGTGAGGACTGAACCAATGGCGTCCTGGATTGATTGGCCCAAAGGGGCCGTCGGGGAAAGCACTTCCTGTGTGTGTTAATGGACGCTCCTGCAGATGCATCATGGCGGCTTGCGGCAGGGTGATGGTTGTTTCTCCCTCTCTTCCCACCAAACCTCCTCCCCCATATTTTTCTTTTCTCAGTTAATCAGAGGAGAGTAAAGTGAAATGAGCCAGGCCTAACAAGCGGCACATGATCTGAGCAGCTCACTAACAATACATCCTGAAAAAAAACCTCTCACCAAGCCTCATAATTAGAAGGTTCATAAAAATCCTGTAATTTATAATGTTTAATCTGGTACCAGTTATTTCTTGAAATTTAGTGCTACTATAAATCACTCAAGGTCAGAGAACTTTTCTAGTAAAGATTTTTGGAGAACCTTTAATGCTATTATTTCAAATTTTGTTCCCTTCTTTAAAATGGCAAATGACTCATAAGGAAGGAATGAACACGTTACTATTCGTTCTTCAACAACAGTGTTTCCAAAATAATTGGAACCCTGGGAAACAAGTCGGTACAAAAAAAATGCTGATTTTTTTCTTCTAAAAGCTCATTCTTGTACTTATTTTAAAACAGAACAAATGCAGAGAAATATACTTGATTTTGACTAAATAAAAAATAAAATAAATTTGACAGCTAAAAGCTATCACTTTTTGTCAAAACTGTAAGCTTTAATCGCCTGAAGAAATCAACTGGTTTAATTTTTTTTTTAAATAAATGTCTTTTAGATTGATTTTGCACGATGCTGAATTCGAATTATGGATACAAAAACAAACTTCATCCACTGAACAAAACTTAGAGAACTATTTTCCAACTTGCTCGTTCAGAGTGGTTGCCCTCTCCATCTTTAATTTGTAAATGTACTCAAGTTATACTCAATAATGCTACTGATTTATTTTAGTTACATCTATAGTTGTAAGATATTTTACATTTACCCAAACTGTTTGAAATCAATTCTAAAATGACAAAATGAGCTTATACCTGTGAATATGTGTGTGTTCTTAACATTTGATATAAAGTAAATGACCAAGATTAAAGCATTTAACAATCACTGCATTTTCCTTTTTTTTTTTTTTTTTTAAATCTAGACTAGCTTGTAGCTAGGCCTGTCACAGTAACAAATTTTGCTGGTCGATTAATTGTCTCAGAAATTATTGCGATAAACAATAATATTGTTTGAAATTTGACAATAATTATTAATTATTGTCAAATTTAAGAAGAAATGTTGGTTAATTTTATGTGTAGTATCTTTTTTGGGACACTGGATGGCAGTATAAGACTGCTTGAACCGAAGGATGGATAGTGAGGGAGCGAGCAGCGTGTCTTTTTAAGAAAAATGGGAGGGAGGCCCCTTGACGTGACATGGGCTGTCTCTCCTTCCTGTTTTTCAGTTCTCAAAATGGTTGACGCTCTGTGTGGTTTGAGTTCTTTTAACATATTTTTTTTAATTAAAAGCTTTGTGTGAAAAATGCTATCAGTAAACAAGTTCTCAGCTACTTTTTGCAGACAAAAACAACTTTTTACACGAAGGCACGGGTTTCAACCATGAATTTTGGAGATTTGACAAGACAGAGGTTTTTTTTTCCTGAGATTGGCCTGTTAGCTTAGCTCTTAGCTTAGCTTCTCAGCTTAGCTGCTTTTAACGATCCAAAAACGCAATTTAGGATGGTTAAAACAGATTTTAAAGCGAAAGGGAGGGGTCAGTGAAGAGCACCGGAGTTGAGCCTTTTGTCATCCAGTGTCTTCAGTAGAGAGAGAGAGACACGAAGAAACGATAAAGCTGATAAATTAAAAAGAATTTTCTTTTATCATGGGATTAATTGATTTATTGTTTATCGTGACAGGCATAAGTGAACGTTGGACTTAAAGCAGGTTTTCTTTGTGGTAACTGTCCAAATATACTGTATCTTGCAACTGATTCACATACTTTTAAAAATGTGCAGCACATCTTTTCAGCTGTCTTATTTGAAATAGACTAAGAATAAGAACAGTCAAAACAGAGTGCAAATAAATAACAGAAAGCTCTGGACGAGTGCTTGAACAAGAGAATGAAAAACACTCTAAAGCGCTTTCAAGAACCTGTACATGACATTCAAAAAGATGCTATACAGCTGTGGACCACTCACCACACATTGAATCAATACACCATTATGTGTGAGAGCAGCATTTCTTGGATCACAGTGTTTGTAACCACTTTTCAAACTGTTCTAGATACATATTTTTTAGAGCCTTGCAGAAAATGTAGCCGCAGACCTTTTTTTACTTTCTATGCAAGACGCATCGTTTCTGCAGGGAAGCAGAACCTCTTCTGAGTGCATTATGATCAGAATACCAGCAAGCTCCAACTGTTGAAGCAGCTAATTTGACTAAACAGATTTGGTAAGGGGCAGCACGGTGGCGCAGTTGTTAGAGCTGCTGCCTCTCAGCGAGCCCCAGTTCAAATCCCAGCTGGGGGCCTTTCTGGGTGGAGTTTACAGGTTCTCTCTGTGCATGCATGGGTTTTCTCCCAGTACTCTGGTTTCCTCCCACAGACCAAAAACATGCATGTTAGACTGATTGGTAACTCTAAACTGTCCCTAGGTGTGAGTGAGAGAGTGAATGGTTGTTTGTCTCGTTTGTCTCATGTGTCCTTGGATGGACTGAAGACCTGTCCGGGGTGTCCCCTGTCTCTCACACAGTGATATCTGGACATGGGCACCAGTGACCACCACAACCCAAAAAGGAAGAAGCGAGTAAAAGACAATAGATGGATGATAGATTTGGTAGGGTGAGGTTCTGCCTCAAGTGCAGGAGTTCAAGTATCGCAGGGTTTTGTTCACGAGATAGTGAGAAGTTCAGGTATCTGGGAGAAACTCGCAGTAGAACCACTGCTCCTCCACATCGAAAGGAGCCAGTTGAGGTGGTTCAGGCATCTGGTAAGAATGCTTCCTGGACGCCCCCCTAGAAGGTGCTTCGGACATGTCCAACTGGAGACCCCAGGGAAGACCCAGGACACGCTGGAGAGACTATGTCTCTCGGTTGAACAGGGAATGCCTTGGTATCCTCCCAGAACAGCTGGAAGAGGTGGCAGAAGGAGATGTCTGGGTCTCCCTGCTCAAGCTGCTGCACCCACAACCCGACTTTGGAACAAGTGGAAGATAATGGATGGATGGATTTGGTTTCCTAATACCTGACCAGTCTCTTCAATGAACAAGAAGCATTACTAAAATCAATGTCTCAGACAATAATGTGATTTAGAGAAATATTTGGCTTTCTGTCCCTTTCAATGTAAAAGTCACAACTTGGAATATTAAAAAAAAAAAAAGTATAAAATGTCAAAAGAAAACGGCATGATGAATTTCCTGGATAAAGTTGATTAAAAACAAGAATGAGTGAATATTATACCCAAATCTTCCCAGCTGCTCCAGTTCAGGCACAGGAGGCCCGTAGGTTTCAATTTGAATAGGTTTGTAGTGGTACAGCACTTCCTCTATCCTGGGCACAGGCTGAAGAGACACATTCTGCCGCTGAAAAACAAACACAAGCAGTACAATAATCATGATGTGCAGTAAAAAACTGACTAGCTTTCCTTCCGGGAATGAATATCGCCCACTGCCTTCCATGCCAATGTTTTAGACTAAGATAACCTTATGTTCAGAAATAACTGAGTTATAGCTATTTTTGGCAAACATTGACAATTATGCACAATCTCACGCATTATTGCAATATCTTGCGTAATCTGTTAGTGCTTGGAGTATGTGTTGTGAACAACTGTCATCTACTGCCACACCAAGGTTTAGCAGTTAATAACTGCTTCTGAGTTTTTTTTAATCTACCCAATGGACGGGATATTTTGTTTACAGACAAACAGGATTGGCTCCAAAAAAATAACTCCAAGGTTTTGAGCAAAGATGTTGCACAACGTGTTGTGTTCAAAGTATAAGTTGGAGATGATGCTCGGCAACTCAAACATCAAATTTTAGCTCAGTTTATGTAAAATAAGTTAATTTGTATTTCTTAAGGTAAATTGTTTGTGGCAGACATCTTGAATTGTGTTGACTCCAAAAGTAAATATCAACTCAATGATTATTTTTTGAAAGTTTCATTAAAATATGCTCAGTGATTGAGGATATTTTAGTAATGGATCAGACAAACAACAAAAACAGCATCACTCCACATTTAGCAACAGGCAAAAAGAAGGGTTTTTAAAAATATTTTATAGGGATTAAAGAGTTCTGTCTTTTCTCCATAATTTGGTAGAGAAACACTATGACTGTTTTTATTGGTCAACTCTTTGTGAGCAACTAAACAATGGACATTTTAACTAGAAGGAAAGAAGTCAGAGCCATTATATAAATACAAATGTTTCCCTGCTGGTTCACTTGGACATAAGATGGGCAACGTTTCATACCAAGCACTGTACTGTGCTCTTCAAACAAAACAGAGGGAACAGTCCCTCAAATTTATGATTTCAATAAGACTTGACCGTGGTATTTAAAGAAAAATAAGAAACTCCACAACAATAATGTGAAACTGTTCGATCTGTGGCTAAGCCGTCAAAGAGGGAATTTCCACACAGCGTTTTCCCCAACATTAAAGAAACAAGAAGCAGAAGACAAGCCAGTGACAAAACCTGGAATTAAAAAAGCTGATGTTTAAACAAGCATTAGCTATTTCAGAGAGCAGCGAAGGAACTCAAGAGACAAAGAGAAGATAAAAAGATAAGAAAGAAAGCAAAGAAAAAAGAAATGGGGGAGAATAAACAACAGAACACAGAGGGGAGTTGATGAAAACCACACTAAACAAGTAACATGTGCCCTGCGGCCACAGACTGCCCTGCCCGCCATCACATATGCTGCGGCTTATGTGATCACACACACACATGCAGACACAAGCACACGGTAATAAAGCGACCAAAGAAGGTACTACAAAGAATGAAAGGGATGTGCAATGGCTCAATAGTACATGCAGTTTTCCTGGTCAATACAAACAAAACAATAAGTGTTGAGACACAGAGAAAGTACCATAAAATCAGCAAAACTCTATAAAATGTTCTTTATTTAATTGTAAATAAAATGTCTTTCTTTATTTAAACTTTGATTTCCAATTCTATTAAGTAGATTTTGGTAATGGGACCAATATACGTTGCTAAACTGTCCCAAAAGTTTCCATACTGGAATACGATCATTTCCCAAATATTTGCTAGAATAATATTTATGCTTGGGTAGGAGAGCATCTACAGTAATAGAGCATTTTTTCCACAAAATTTAAATTCTTATTACCAGAATAAGTTTCAGTGTTTCATCTATCTTAACAGAACATGTCCAAACCTGTTACTTTGTGCAGTAGCTTTTGTTGTTGTTGTTGTTGTTGTTGTTGTTGTTGTTGCGGAGGTGGGGATAGCAGCCGAGACAGTGACAGCAAATTAACAGAAATAAAGTGGGGTTTTTCCAGGGAAGAGCTCATCAAAGCAGAATTTCTACCTTGAACAACACGACTATTTTATGTACATCTCAGGCGTACAATGACATCTCAAAACTAGAACTACAGGTTCTGGTCTTTGACATTATTAAGTCTTCCTTTGTAAAATAATGATAATCCCTCCAGTTAAACCAAACAAAATGCATAGTTTGTCAAGTTTGGCCACATAAACTCACAAAATGATTAGAAGAAAAGAAAAATGTTGTATTTTTAATATTTACTTTGGAATATTTCTTGTATTTTTTTACTTTTGTTGTCATTTTAATTTTGTGTTTAACTGAATGGTAAAGTAATTTGTCAACTGCTGTTATTTTTCTGTACTAAAGGTCCAGTGCTTGGACCAGTACTCTTTACTTTATATTTGCTTCCATTAGGTAAAGTTATTAAACAGCATGGGATAAATTTTCATTGTTATGCTGATGACACACAGTTATATTTGTCCATGAAACCCAATGAATCCAATCAGTTACTTAGACTACAAGCATGTCTTAAAGACATAAAAACCTGGATGACTCTTAAATTTTCTCCTTTTGAACACAGTTAAGACTGAGGTTTTAGTTTTTGGACCTGAGCATCTTAGGAATTAAGTTTTCAGTCCTTCTCCCTCCTTAGATGGCATTAATCTGTCCTCCAGTTCTAATGTTAAAATCTTGGTGTTATTTTTGATCAGGACATATGTCTTTTATCCCCCACATTAAAAACGTTAATAGAACCATCTTCTTCCATCTGCGTAATATCACTAAAATTAGAAACATCTTATCTAAAACTGATGCAGAAAAACTGGTTCATGCATTTGTCACGTCTAGACTGGACTATTGTAATGGTTTATTATCTGGGTGTCAAAATACTTCTTTAAAAAGTCTTCAGTTGATCCAAAATGCTGCTGCCAGAGTCTCTTAACTGGAGTTAGTAGGAGAGATCATATCTCCAGTTTTAGCTTCTCTCCATTGGCTCCCTGTCAAATCTAGAATTGAACTCAAAATCTTACTTCTAACCTACAAAGCTCTCAACAACCTAGCTCCATCTTATATTTGAGATCTAATTGTTCCACAGTTTCCTAACAGAGCACTTCACTCTCAGACTGCAGGCTATCTCGTGGTCCTTAGAGTTTACAAAAGCAGAATGGGAGGCAGCTCTTCCAGTTATCAGGCTCCTCTCTTGTGGAACCAACTTCCAGTTTCTGTCCGTGAGGCTGAAACATTGTCCAGTTTTAAGACTGGGCTTAAGACTTTCCTTTTTGGTAATGGTTAGGATTTGCAGCTACCTTAAGCTTAAACTACTGGAGGACAAATTGACCTCATTTCCTTAAACGAATTGTTAAAATTAAATAGTTTTCATTTGATGTTGTTTTTATCTTAACGTGTAATTCTTGTCCTGCCATTGTGTATCTGTTCCTACCAAACCCAGCCGGTCGAAGCAGATGGCCGCTTGTTCTGAGCCTGGTTCTGCCAAATGTTTCTTCCTCACGAGAGAGTTTTTTCTTCCCACTGTCTCCTTCATGCTTGCTCAAGATGAGACTTCAGTGATGGAGTTAAATTAAAAGTAGTCTGCCCCTCAGATAAATAATGTTAAATTATTATTTTATATATGAATGTTTCTGTTCAGTGCCTTGAGGCAACTTCTGTTGTGACTTGGCGCTGTATAAATGAAATAAACAAAACTAAACTGAACTACTATAGAAATAAAACTGACATTTTAGACCATAGTACAGTTCTGCACAATTTACTTCCTTTTTAAGTGCCGTTAAGTTTTTACAGTGGGGGGTTTGAGAAGTGTTTTAATAAAACATAAGAAATGCACTTCTCTCTAGTTTTTACTCAACCTTTAACCCAAAGGTGTCCTTGTGAACAGTCATCCCATCAGTTAATCCAACTCACAGCAGCTCCACCTCATCTTAATGAAATCCAGACCATAAACTCCCATTACAGTCACTATCCCTCTCTTTCACACTCCTTTGGTCTCTTCATCCATCTTCTTCAGACTTTCAACACTGTTTCTCTTCCCTACTGCGCCAGTCAAGGAGATGCACTGGGACCAAGGTGCCGAGGAAGACGCACAAAGTCCACAAGTGAAGGAGCTACACAGAAAGTGAGCAGCAAATTGGGAGTTGCAGACAGCTCAACTTCAGTAAATCAGATTTTTAAGTGACAGTATGGCCTGAACCCCTCCTCCCACCAGTGTGGAGAAATCAGTTGCATTCTTTAGCAAGGGCACCTTAAAAATTGGCATACGGCCACATTGGCAGGTCCAAACACAGCTTAAACCATTGTTACACAAAAACATAATGAATAAAATCACAAAACATGAGCCAAACTAACATTTGTTGTACTTCTAAATGTATTTGATAGAAGAAAAGCAACTAAGTGTCTATAAACACAGAACTGCTCTCGCAGGGCTACCTTCCAATAATATGTATTGAAAAACTCAAACACGAACTGATCCCCTCCCTGT
Organism: Nematolebias whitei; assembly: GCF_014905685.2. Taxonomy (NCBI): domain Eukaryota; kingdom Metazoa; phylum Chordata; class Actinopteri; order Cyprinodontiformes; family Rivulidae; genus Nematolebias; species Nematolebias whitei. Next base: position 16,768,152 of record NC_056518.1, read on the forward strand.
GTGAATTACAACATACAAGTGTTGTTTTCAAAAATGCTCCAGAGCAAGAAAGCAACACAAAGGGGCGATAGAGAGGACCCTCAGCCAGGCCCAGCAGAGCGGGAATGACTGCAGGACCCAGGGTCTTTGGAACAACGACTGAAAGAGCCAGTCTACACATCTGCTTTAATCATCACAGAGACCCATCCAACTACCTATACAGCACTGCGTACATTTTAAGTTTGTGTATGTACTAGTACTTAAATTCTTATGATACTCTTGTGGCACTAAAGTGAAACTCTGGGGGCCATTAATCTTAATAAAACCGTAGGGGGGATGATTTGAGGAAATCACTGCTGCGCCATTGGGAAGAAGCAGGACGTGGAGGGATATTCCCTAAAGAAAGTTATAGTTTTATTGAAAAATAAAAAAGGCACAGATTTAAAAATGGAACTGATTTTAAAAGCCAAATAAAGCGGTCACATGTTCCAACTCACAAGCTTTTGAAAATAAAGGCAATATATCAAACAGTTGTACATCTTCCAGCCTGTATTTTTGTGACTGACCGCAACACTTCTTTCTCAACTCTTTTGTTTGTCTTACCAATGCAAGTGAATGCATCAGGGTTATTAGCACATCTGACTGAGTGAGGTAGCAAACAATCATGAAACTTTTATAGGACAAAGGTCTCATAAAAGCAACATTACTTCCAGGCTACAAAAGATTTATCCCTAGGGCATCGTGTCTACTGCATGTATCTTTAACACAGACTCAACCATCGCTGATTTGTTTGTTTTTTTAACCAACTAACTTGGCAAGTATAAAGCCATCAATTTGAAGTATAAAAGGTGGTCAATATGAGAGTACCTTGGTTAAATCCTGTCTTTGAAATGCCAGTCTTAGTCAGAGAATTGTGGGTCGTTGCTCAGAATGAACGGTAAAACGTGCAGCACACCAAACACACAACGTAAGCATCAGCACTCTTCAGCACCACCAACTTTTCTGACTTTGCTGCTCAGCAAGACACATCAAGGTTGCAAAGACTAACCTCTCCATCAGCACCTCCCCGCCATAGCTGCATACAAACAAACAAAACCACATTCACTTGGTTCCATGAGACGCAGCCTCAGACAGAGGTTGTGGTTTTTGGACCGGAGCATTTTAGGAATACATTTTTCAGTCTTTCACTTTCTCTGAATGGCATTAATCTGGCCTCCAGCTCTAATGTTAAAAATATTGGTGTTATTTTTGATCAAAACATGTCTTTTATCCCCCACATTAAAAACGTTACTAGAACTGCCTTCTTCCACCTGCGTAATATCACTAAAATTAGAAACATCTTGTCTAAAAACGATGCAGAAAAACTGCATTTATCATATCTAGGCTGGACATTTGCAATTTATTATATGGGTGTCCAAAAAATTATTTGAAAACTCTTTCAGCTGATCAAAAATGCTGCTAACAGAGTCTTAATGAGAGTTGATAGGAGAGATCATATCTCTCCAGTTTTAGCTTCTCTCCACTGGCTCCCTGTCAAATCCAGAATTGAATTCAAATTCTTACTTCTGACCTACAAAGCTCTCAACAACCTAGCTCCATCTTATATTGCAGATCTTATTGTTCCATATTTTCCTAACAGAGCACTTCACTCTCAGACTGCAGGTTTACTTGTGGTTCCTAGAGTTTCCAAAAGCAGAATGGGAGGAAGATCTTTCAGTTATCAGGCTCCTCTCTTGTGGAACCAACTTCCAGTTTCTGTCCGTGAGGCTGACACATTGTCCAGTTTAAAGACTGGGATTAAGACTTTTCTTTTCGATAAATCCTATAGTTAGGATTGGCTTCGTCTCCTGACCTATCCATTAATTATGCTGCTAAAGGCTTAGACTACTGGAGGACAAATTAATCTCATTTCATCAAATTAATAGTTACAAATGAATAATTAGTTTTTTTTATTTATCTTTCCTCCTACTGAGGACCTGCTCACCTCCATTCTGGACCTGCCATTCTGTGTCTCCTTCCTGTCCTCTCAAACCCAGCCAGTCAAAGCAGATAGTTGTTCCATCTTGAACCTGGTTCTGCTGGAGGCTTCTTCCTATTATGAGGGAGTTTTTTCTTTCCACTGTTGCCTTTGTGCTAGCTCAGGATGGGAGACTGCGACGAAATGAAGACTCAACACGTTTGCTAGCTTCCTTCCTTAGATAGAAAACTTTTCTACCGGTAATTGGCATTTATAATGTATGTAAATGTTTTTGTTCAGTGCCCTGAGATAACTTCTGTTGTGACTTGGCATTATTAAAAATAAACTGAACTGAATTGAAGTAATAGCTAGCAAGGCCGTCTTCACTAATGCATAAAGTGATAATGAGAATAATGGAAAGGAAAATGTGTAGAATTGTACAGTGAATAATAACGATGAGCCTAGTTATGAGCTTTGCTACAACCATTTCCTTCTTCTGCAGTGGCACAGCCTCTGTTTCTGTAGGGATAAAGAGTTTTAAGCTGCCCACTGGTACGTTTAGCAGCAAGTAGCAAGTGTAAAAGCTGCTGGCTCGCTGCGCCTTATAAGTTTAAATATATCTGCCTGACCAGTGGCAGCTGCCCCAGTGCAAAGCCCCCAAAGCTGACAAGTCCTTTTTCCGCAGTGCCGACCTGCATGTGGGCAAGTTTTGCTGAGGCCAACCTAAACATGGGTAGAGGCATAAGTGTGAATGCCCACATGTGCTGGTGCCAATCAGGGCCCACGTGGTTTTCTTACCCCATTGAGGTAACCCCCTCATTTCAAGCTCACACCCCACAGCTGCATGGCAGCAAACCAATAAAAATCAAAAGGCAAAGGTTAAAAGCACTGGTTTTTGAATGGCGTCAAGATCCTTTGTTAACTTTTTTGTTGAGAGTGTGAACAAGAGACATGAGGATAATGCAACGAAAACTTAGTGGGGGTTGCAATGAGTACATAGCAACAATTCTCAGATAAAACAGGTTAGACCAGTCTGCTAGAATAAAGCAAAGCAAAGACTGGCCTGCATTCACAAGTGCATCTACTGAGCAGAGGTCACTTTAGAGGACTTAACCAAGTAAGCAAATACACTCACAGCATGTGTGTAAAATTGTGTAGGATTTTCTGGTAGTCAAATTCTGCTGCCTAAATGTGGAATGGCCTACAGCCAGGGAGAACCAAAAGTTATTTTAGCCAGCGACACATCAATGTTTAGGGATAAACTTTCCACCCTGAGTGTGTTGTGAACTGCAGTTTGTTTATGTGTGCGTTTGCCTCCTGTTTCATTAAGCGCCCATGTGGACATTGTCAGGTATGTCAGCTGCTCATGTCAGGCTGCGAGCAGCGGGATGGACCCCGGCAGAGCTGGAACCTGGGAACTTTGATCTAAGACGGTGCTGAAAGCTGCCAAAAGGTGGAAAGATTCCCCATCGGTCATCTGCCTTCAGGAATGGGACACTGACGCAGCTGAACACAATCCCCTATCTGCACTAACACACTCTTATGTGAGCATTTATCAACAAAAACAAAGCCAGTGTTTGACACTGAACCTGTTACACAACTACTTACAGTACACATAATTTATATGCTAATTTATATCTATGTTCTGCGCAAAGCAGATGGCAAACGACTTCTGTCAGCATGACTTTTGTCATCAAACTTGGGTGTAATGTTGTGTCAGACAACAAGCAACCTGTTTAAACCGTGAGTCGTTGCCTCCCTCCCACGCAGAGCATGGCTTTTGATATCAGCGAACATCTTCTTTTAAAAGACACTTTATACTTCAAAGCATGTATAGTCAGACTGGGCGGGGGGTAGGGGGAGTGTATATGTGTATGTGTGTGTGTCTTTGAGTTCAATAGAATATCTACAAAGTGAGGGATTAGTGAGCGTTACCAGAAAATTCCTGAGGCAAGACCAGGCCCATCCCACTTCCCATCACACCTGGAATAATACTCCTACTTTCCCCCAGAATTGGCCAACTTCCTCAACAGTCCAGTCGACTGTGATGCTAGTACACAGCCAGGAATACCAGGGTTTAGTCTGGATTCCCCTACACCAGTTCTAAGAAAAGTCACTCTGGCACTGAATGATGCCAGCCTGGCTGAGAATAACACACTCGTGTTCCCTGCACACAACATATCATGACTAGATTCAGCGTAAGATCACTCTTTAAATATAGCCTGGAATGACTGAGACACTGAGGAAGAGTTGGCATCCTCAAGTTCAGTGGTGAGCTGGATGGATGATGAAACAAGTGACCGCTCACCTTGACTCAGGCTGAAGCAGCTGCCCTAAAAACCTAAGAGGTGAGGTGGAGGGTGTGGGGCAGACTGGGTAAGGGGTAATCAATTTAGCTTCTATCACTTGCACATTTGCACAACAAAACAACCTAGATAGATGATTGTTTTGCTGATAAGAGCTTAAAGATACTCTTTTTGAAATAACAAAAAATAATAAATAAATAAAAATCACAAGTTCCTGGAGCCATTTTACAGATATGACAACTAAAGAAATCGCATTTCCTGCAGAAATGCAGTGTGAATGCTTTTTGCAGAAGAACTTGCTGAAAAACAGCTAAAATTTGAAAAAAAAAAAAAACATGCTGAAATGTAGCTGAAATAGAAGACTAAGCCTACTTTAGCAGAAAAGAGTAGAAATAACACATATTTGCTGAATAAGCAGAAATGTGCGCAAAAATTAAGTAGTTAGCTAAAAAAGCTGAAATTAAGAGGAAAAAGTGGCTGAAAAGTAGAAAGAAGCTTAAACTACCAGAAGGAAGTGGAACGAGCTAAAATGAGGCCCAAAAAATTTGAATTAGTGGAAAATGCTGAAATTTGTATAAAAACAGCTAAATAATAGCTGAAATAGCAGAAAAAGCTGATACTAGCAGAAAAAAGCTGAAATGAGCATAACAAGCTAAAATTACCATAAAGAAGTTATTTATAGACAATAAAGTATACCGGTACTGTCGGTACCTCTATCTATAGGGGTGCACCGATTGCAGTTTTCTGGCCGATCACCGATTTCTAAAAAGCCTGACCTGCCGATTCAGATTTTGGCCAATACCTCTTTTGTTTTATAAGCGACACTGTCGGGTGTTATTAGGTCACAATGCACCTTCAATATTTAATCTTATTTTATTGAAAAATATACCCTTGAACAATATCATAGAAACAATACAAACGTGTTTTAACTGGCCATGAGGTAGTGCTCTGAAATATAAAGTAAGTTTAGACAGTTGTTGTTAAAATAAAAAAAAAAAATGGTAAAATCAGTTTCTCATGTAAGTATCGGCCAATCTCCGATTTCCCAAAATTAAGGAAATCAGGGCTGATAAATCAGCTGCCCGATTTATCAGTGCACCTAGTTATTTAGGTTGAAAGTAGCAAAAATTACCAAGGAAAACTTGAATTTATCTGCAAACAGCTGAAATTAGCTAAAAATGCTAAAATGTAGCTGAAAATGTAAAACAAGCTTACTGTAAATTAGCAGAAGAAAGCAGAAAGAACATGTTTGCCCTATTAGGCTGAAAGAAGCAGAAATGAGCACAAAACAGAGGAAGTTATCTGGAAAAAGCAGCTGAAATTAGCATTAAAAAACAGCTGAAAAGTAGCTAAAATATCAGAAAGTAGCTTAAATTACCAGAAGTAGAGAGAGCACATTTTTGCTGAATTAGGCTGAAAATGTTGAAAAGAGTGCAAAAAATTTGGGATTAGCTGAAAAAGTTAAAATTAGCATAAAAACAGCTAAATGGAAGCTGAAATAGCAGATAAAGCTCAAACTTGCAGAAATAAGCTGAAAGGAGCACAACAAGCTGAAATTAGCAGAAGTTAAAAGAAGCACAAATGTTAGCAGAAAGAATCAGACAGGAGCACAAAACAGCTGAAAGAACAGCTGAAATTAGCTGAAAAATGTTTAAATATGCACAAGGAAGCTGAAAGGAGCTGAACCAGAACAAAATGTGAAAGGAGCAGTAAAAGGTTGTGAACAGGAGGTAAAATGAGCTCAATTCATTTTCTATTAGACAAAAAGTGGCAGAAAAGGCTAAATATTTCAAAAAGCTAAAGCTGCATCGATACTAAAAGTCATAGCAGGATAGTCCTGAAAGAGCCGAATGTTTTGAGATAAAGTTGTTGAAACAGTTTAACAGCGGGCCGAGAAGCATGCTAAAAACTAACAGAAGAAAAATGGATCACTATAGTGTGAATGCTTCATAAACATTCACACTATTAATGATTTCGGATTTTAGCACTAAATTCTTTTTTTTTGCAGTAAAGATAAATAAAAATGTGGCTAAGCCTCATTTATTACTGATTTGTTTCCACTAATTTGTACTGTCTGCAGCAAGAAACCACAAGCTGTAAGATGAACGAATTCCAGCAATCTGCAGGAACCCACCGATCTGTGCTGAAACCCTACCAAGTCAAACAAGTCATTCGAATGGACTCCGAGCTGAAAAGACATCCAAACCAACACTTTCCTCTGCCTCACGTCTCCGAGTCCAACCAAGCAGATGCTGCTGGTAAGAGCTCTGCTTCACCAACAGCACCTCAAAATGTGAAGATTTAGAGAAATTTAAGAAGGAAGGATGAAAAAGCAGCCACTAAAAAGCCAAGAACAACATAATCATGGTGGTTCTTTCTACATCAGCAAGTTTAACTTCACACTTTAAGTCGAGGGAGTAAAATCGATTTGGGGCTTTTACGCTGTCTCTTAAGAAACAAGAAAAATTATTTATATTCAAATGTGTCAAAATCTAGTTTTGAGCTTCAGGTGAGTGTGAAGCTGAAATCTCTCCCACACGTCGCTGAACTGTGGGAAGACAACTATGCCTCATGAGGGTTGCTGTGGGAGGAGAGGAGATGATGACGCAGCCTATCTCATCACTTTAAAATGAATATAAATGACTGAAAGCCTGCACTCCAGCCAAGTAAGAAGGTTTCTGTGTTTGCATAAAGCTGAAAACTCAGAGGAGCTAAAGCACTGAGCCCGCATGCTCCATCTCTCTGTGGGACCCACTGCTCATAAAAAGGAATGTGATGACATGACCGAAGAGGTCAGGGTCCATTCCTGCACTGAAGAAGCACCAGATGAGGAAAAGATTTTGAGGTCTGGGCTGTTATTAACACTGCATTATCAACTCAGCATACTGTTTAGTGCTACATATTGTCATCATTGTATGTTATTTTTCAAAAACGCCTCCAAAAAGTTTAGAAATATACAAGATAGAAATGTAAAAGACTGACTTATACTTACCATTTGGATTCCAGTTGAAAATATACTGGTAGGCTTCACGTTCTGTTTCTGCTGCTCGATCTCCGTCTCCAGCTGGGCAGCACGAACTTTGTGCTTGGCGAGTAAGATGGTGGCAGGAAGCTGAGACTGCTCCTGAAGGAACATGTGGGGTTTAGGATTTTATGAGAATTCACAGAATGTCAAGAGAGAGCGTCATTAAGAACGTTTTGCTCAGAGAGCATGGCGGCAGCCCTAACCAATCATTCATCGCTGTTAACTAGATAACCATCAGCAAATGGTGCTTTCAAGTTGGCGGTCACTGTCCTGAAGCTATATTAAAGCTGTAGCACTGCAGGGGATGCCATTTAAAAATCTCCTCCACCCCCACGCAAGGTCAGGTGTTTTGGTTTCTTCGGTGGAGTGTTGCCAAGCACGAATGTTTTAAGAACACAAGCTTGGAAAAAGTGAGGAGGTAGGACAGGCGACCTTCAACAGGATGGAAAATGTATGAATGAATGTTGAGTGTGCAAATGGCCACAGGGACATGGAGATGTCAGAGCTCAAGAGAGTTCTCCTCAGAGGGAAGAAAGAGCTGATCTCATCTGCCAACAAACAGGCCCCGTGCCTTAAGCAAATAAACACACGGCTTAACCTGCTATCTGTGATGGTCCTTCAGCAGACCGCTTCGCAGGAACAATCACTTCCAAAGCTCTCGGCTCAAAACAATGGTGCCAAACAGCTTTAGAATCATAGAATGAGAACAATGCAAACCCACAGCACAATGACCCAAATAAGCTCTTATTGATCTCCCAGACGGAAACCCATAAGGTGACTGTATGTGTTGAAGTATGTGCATCAGACGGAGTATCTGTCATGACGTCCTCTTTGCATCAACAGACGAGTCATTCTATATAAATATGGACGTGTTGTTTTTTTTTTCTCCTCACCAGTTCATCCAGCAGAGCCTGTTTGTTCTTCCTCTTGACCTGCAGCTGCCTCTGCTCCTCCTGCAGCACCTCCAGCCTCCGCTGCTCGTTGCTCTGCTGTTCCAGGAGAAGCAGCTCCTCCAGCTCCTCCTGCTCTCGTGTCTGAGAATGAGAAAGAAAATAAAATAACGATCATGTAAAGCATCCATAAAGCCTCTGCTGATGCCACATGACCCTGCAGTTTGGCCTGTTTTAGAGGAGGAAGCAAGCTTTAACACACCATGAGTTTATTTTGGAGCTTAATTATGAATAAACTTAATAGTACATACAAGCTTGGCCTTATTTTTCTGGATGATGTCTTTGTTTTCTTTCTGGTATTGCTCCATCCTCAGCTTGGTGTTTTCCACATCAATGTTGTTTGTGAGGTTATACACTGCAGGAAAACATCGAAAAACATAAAAAGTTTTACTCATAAGAGTTGTCATTATGGCATGCTGTTTTATTTTTTATTCAAACATTTGTAAAACTGTAATTATGACATTTTTTACATTATTAAAGGGTATAACCTTGACAATTATAATATCTAACAAATAGTCATCTTTTTTAAGTCCCCCAAACTGGATCGGAAAGGCTGTTTGGCGTTGATTATGGAGTGTTAAGGTCATTTGACTGTGTGCTAAATTAATTAATTTTTTTAATCATGTGCCTTTAAACTTGTGGTTAAAAAATGTTTCTTAGCCCATAATAATTTTCTGAAATGACAGCGTTCTCCAGAATGAGCTGCAACACAGTTCCACAGTGCCAAACTGTAAAAAATAACAGCTTTAAATGTTGAGTCATCCCTCGTTTCTTTATGCTTTCCTTCTAGAGAGCCAGAAATTCTTGACAATTTTTTAAAGTAGCCTTGATCAACAGTTCTTAAAACTTACTGAAGGTCTTTCAGTTTTTTTTTTTTATTTTTGCTGCTTTCTTTAATCATTTTCTGTCGAATAACATTTCAGAGAGAAGTTTTTGATTGATTGTTTGTTAAGTACGACGGAGCTTTAGGGTCACGCTAAGAAAAAAAATTATAAATTACAAAATTACATTGCCACTATAAGAAAAATTTTTTTTTAAAGCCATACAATTACTAGAATAAAGCCCCACAAGTCGGATCCACGGCGCAACCAGTCAATCAATCCAGTAGGCGTCGGCAAATGAGCAATCTGAAGCTAAATGCTCCTTACCTGTAGAGAGCTGTGCTGCAGCCCATCGGAGCGTACCAACTTATACCCCTTTTCCATAAGTAACAGTACAGCACGGTTTGACTTGACTCGGCACGGTTCCAAAGCTTTTCCTCTAGTAACGGTTCGTAGAACCGGTCTCTTTTTTAAGAACCCTTTTCTCTGGGGTTCCAAGCGGGCTAACTGTAAACAGGTTCAACGTCCTGATACTGATAATAATCTGATGCTGATGTGCTGACAGATTAACTATCTCCTTATCTGATAAAACCAATACCAAAGTATAACTTAACAAGATGCTCAACATTCTTCATTTGACCACAGTTAAAATGTGGTAAACCCTGTTCTATCGTGTCGGAGTTCGGATAATATTACAACTCATTTAGCTTCGGATTGGTCATTTGCTGACACGCCTACTGGATTGATTGACAGGTCGCGTCATGGATCCGACTCGTGGAAAAAAATAAATAAACGAGAGTTGGAAAAAAAAAAAAGTCTTGTACGATTTTATTCTCGTAATATTAAGACTTTATTCTCATAATTTTATGGCTGTTAAAAACATTTTTAGCGTGCCCTAAAGCTCCGTCACAATTAAGCCCCTACCTTTGACCAATGAATCATTCAGGCAAAATAAGACTCCTAAACCAAAAGGATGAACCAGTGTTGAGTCGGTACATGACAGAACAGTTTTCAATAGAATCTTTAGGTACTTTATAAGCAGCTTGTCACAAAGACACAATTAGTTTCCTTTTTTTGTTGTTGTTTTAGTTTAATCAATAAAAATGCCAAAGTACACACAATCTGTCAGATATAAAAATGTATTTTTTTTTTTTGCACAAACCAGTTGATTCCCAAAGAGCAATCAGTAGAAAACATGGCATACAGTTGATAATCACTGAAAGATTGTGCACTTCCCACTGTCCACACAATATCTAGCTCCTTAGCTCCATCCATGCTAAAAGTCTTTTGAGGGCTTTGAGTCAAGACGTCACTGCAAAATGTTTCCTAACTCAACATCTTGAATGGCAATAAGGCCTTTGAAATAGACAAAAGTCAAGGAGGAAATGCAATACTTGTTTCAAAACAAAGCAATTCAAGCTTATCGCCTACCAATGTCCTCGACCTGCTCCAGATAATCGTTATATTCTCTCAGGCTGGAGAAGTCAAATTCTCTCTTGTTGTAACTGCAAAGAAACAAGAACACCGATGATAGAAATAGTAAAAACTTGATGAGAACAAATATGCATCTGTTGGCTCAGTCATTTTATAAATCCCTCTCTGCAAACGGCCTAAAACACACACATCAGATATCAATTAAGGGGCTATTAAAAAAGCAGATAGGATGGAGGGAAAGAGGGCAGGGAGGGGCTGCGAAGTAAAAATCTGGCAGGGAAAGAGCCTTCCCATTTGAGCCCCCCCTGGGGAGACTCATTGTCTACAAAACAAACAGTGTAATGAGAAAGACAAAGGCAGCTTAAGAAGAGGGAGGAGGCATGGTGTGACATAAACACACAGAACCCCACCCACCGCCCTCGTGGTCACCCCCTCACTCACATTTTCATCACCTTCTTGCGGATCTCCACCTCTTTGTCGATGGTTGGGTCTTCGAAGAGCTGCACGCGAAAGTTGCTCTTCCTGAGCGGTGTGTCACACTGAACGCAGCTGCCTGAGCCGCGCGCAAACAGCATCTCCACGCAGTTCTCGCATCTGTGCACGAAAACAAAACTGACATTCACAACGAAGCACCTTAAGAGTCTGCTTCACGTGTACGTGTGAAGCCAGGTGTAGCTGCTGAGACGCAATTTCCCACAAAGTAAAGCCAATTGCTGTGTATTTCTCTGTTTCTGAGACATCAACAGGCACTCTGAGCAATAATGGTGCGTAAGAATATTTCCTCTGAGTGCTCGAAGATGGCTGGGATTACAATCAGAAGGTCAATTAGCCTGCTTCACACTCTTAGACTAGAGGAAATTAGTCCAACAGCCCCCCTTCAATGGTTTCTCTGCTTGCAGAGGAAAAACATTTGCTTTCTTGTTATTCCATCAAACCTCAACCATTCTAACATGTAGTGCAATGCTTTGTAATTCATAGTTCGCTCTGTCACTTCAAGAATGGACTATATGTTGCATAATTTAGGAGTGAGAAACAAAAAAATGCAGCGGTTTGTGTGCGCTATTAATTAAACACACACAAAAAAGACCATTTCCCCCAATTAAATAAAGAAATACATTAAGCGGACGTGCTAATTTGGAAATTGATTACCGCCTTCTATCGAACAGCAAAAGCTGATGACAATGCGTTTTTGTTTGTTTGTTTAAATGTATTTGTAAATGAAACTCACAATAACTAATCACTGGTTGATCATCTACACCCGATTGACTTTTGGAGTCACTCCCATTCAAGATGGCTGCCACATGCAACTGATGTTAAAACCCAAAAATAATTGCTATAACTCGGTCAATTTAACAGATTCCATTCTAAAACCTGGTGTGGTGGAGGCTAAGACTGATCTGTATCAGTGCTAACACATAACACAAGATTTGTGTTTAAAATTTTACCATTTACTATCTGGAGTCAACCCTGTCAGTCTGTTAATAAAATATCTCTTTTACCATTTGATTGATTTAAATTAAACTTTCAGAAAATAATTATTAAATGGACAGCAACAACTAAGTAACTTGTTGAGTTTATGCTTCCATTAGGTAAAGTTATTAAACAGCATGGGATAATAGTTATATATGTCCATGAAACCCAATGAATCCAATCAGCTACTCAGATTACAAACATGTATTAAAGACATAAAAACCTGGATGACCCTAAATATTCTGATTTTAAACTCAGACAAGACAGCGGTTGTGGTTTTAGGACCCGAGCATCTTAGGAATAAACAATGCAACCTTTCATTTCCTATAGATGGCATTAATTTGGCGACCAGCTGTAATGTAAAAAATCTTGGTGTTATTTTTGATCGGGATGTCTTTTAACCCCCATATTAAAAACGTTATTAGAAATGCCTTCTTCCACCTGCATAATATCACTAAAATTAGAAACATCTAGTCTAAAAATGATGCAGAAAAACTGGTCCAGGCATTTGTCATATCTAGGCTGGACTATTACAAAAGTTATTTAAAACGTCTTTAGTTAATCCAAAATACTGCTGTCAGAGTTTTAATGAGAGTTGGTAGTAGAGATCATATCTCTCCAGTTTTAGCTTCTCTCCACTGACTCCCTGTCAAATCCAGAATTGAATTCAAAATCTTACCTCTAACATACAAAGCTCTCATCATCCTAGCTCCATCTTATATTACTGATGTTATTGTTCCATACTTTCCTAACAAAGCACTTCACTCTCAGACTGCAGGTTTACTTGTGGTTCCTAGAGTTTCCAAAAGTAGAATGGGAGACAGATCTTTCAGTTATCAGGCTCCTCTCTTGTTGAACCAACTCCCAGTTTCTGTCCATGAGGCTGACACCATGTCTACTTTAAGATTAGACTTTAGTCTTTTCTTTTTGATAAATCCAATATTTAGGGTCAGCTTGGGTTTTCTGAGCAATCCCTTAGTTATGATACTATAGGCTTAGACTGCTGGAGGACAAAGTGACCACATTTCCTCACTTTGCTGCTATTTATACTTGCTCTATTCTACCTGTTTGTATATTTGTAATTATTTATATCCTTAACATGTGGGGTGGTTTTTTTTGTCTTTTCTCCTATAGAAGGTACACCTGGACCTGTCATTCTATGTTTGTCTGTTTCTACTTCCTGTCTTCTCAACGCCCAGCTGGTCGAAGCAGATGGCCGCTCATCCTAAACCTGGTTCTGCTGGAGGTTTCTTCCTGTTTAAAGGGAGTTTTTTCTTTCCACTGTTGCTTTGTGCTTGCTCAGGATGTGAGACTGCAAAGAAGAGAAAATTCAACAAAACCTGCTGGCTTCCTTAGATGGATAACTTTTACTAATTGGCTTTTATTATGTATGTAAATGTTTTTGTACAGTGCCTTGAGATGGCTTCTGTTGTGACTTGACGCTGTATAAATAAACTGAATTGAATTGAGCCAATCCAAATCAAATTGGCCTCCGCATCTAATTGAAACAGAGTCAATTTTGCATATTTTAAGACCAAATTTTATGTGACAGTAGCTGAGAGTCACTCGTGTGACATCTACATTGCATAAGATTGCATATAATGTTTCAATTTTCACCAAAACAGATGCAATTCTGTCATTGGCCGACACAAAATTATTTTATTCTAAAACTCAGGAGAAGTGCAATATTTATTATTTTATTAAACTTTATTTAACCAGGCAAATCCCACTGAGATCACAGATCTCAATTGTAAGGGAGGCCTAGGCCTGAAGGCAGTCTGACTTGCATGTTTTTGGACTGTGGGAGGAAATCGGAGTACTCGAAGAAAAACAACGCAAACATGAAGAGAACATGCAAACTCCACACAGAAATACCCCAGGTCCAACCTGGGGATTGAACACAGGACTCTCTTACTTTGAAGCAACAGTGCTAACCACTAAGCCGTTGTGCTGCCAACATGATATGCATTCCTTCAAAAAAAAAAAAAAAAATGCTAAGACTCAAATTTGTTTTTATTAAAGCAAAAGACTCATTACGTAGAGCTGAAGCCCTAATTACTGGGGAAATTAGGACATTATTGATCAAAATATTTAGGGATGCATGGTATTGGATTTTGGGCCGACATCCGATATATCGATATGTTAAAACGTATTTGGCCGATAACCCATACTGATATTTTATATACTTTCCTCTGTCAGACCATATTCTTCTTATTTAGGCTTATCTGCTACACAATTTGTGTAAGAGCTGTAAGAGCTGGTGACATATATTCAGTAACAGTCATATGATATGCATAGCACTTTTAACTTATATTAAATGAAAAGTGTTAAATGTTATTTATTAGTATTAGTCACTTGCGATGCTGTCTCACGTATGGAGGCTTGTTCCAGGTTCCTAGCTGCAGTGTGGGATCCTCTGCTCTCTTGTGCATGAAGGAAAGACTTTTTAAGATCAAGTTTTTGTCTATCCATTGTGCCGTAAGACTAATCATGCTAACGGGGCTAACACGACGCCCAAATGTCTGCGATAAAACTCACCCAAGTGCTATCAGCTATTAGCTTCTCAATGATGCCGGAGATGACGGGTTGTAACTCTGGTAAGGCTACGTCGGAAAAATATCTCGGAATGAGGACAATGTAGCGAGGCTCAATGTAGTCCAAAAATCTTCAGAATCCAATATCCTCAACGGAAAAACAAAACTTCCACACCTTCGAAATTTTTGACTTCTTCCTCTCCGCCATGCAGGTAGGTACACGTGACGTCATCACGTTGTACTGGTGCTGCAGTCATCCTTGTCACAGGGTTGCCATACAAAAACAGCGTCTTTTATATCGGTGAGTTATTTTAATGGAATAGCCGATGTACAATATTTAACTTTAACGCTAAAATCGGCCGATACCATGCCGATAATATTGTGCATCCCTAAAAATATTTGTTCTAACCCTGTTTCATAAATTTCTTACACAGTAAATAAAGCAGGGCAGCTCTTTACGTTTTCATATGACAGTTTAATCTCTAATTCAGTGCAATTTAAAACAATTTGGGGGGATTACATCAGGTCAAACCCAGATTTAAACCAGAAGATTTGCTTCCATCACAACAAACTCCATGGCAACCTGTCAATGTTCCTACCTGAGGCCACAGTCCTCAGTCTAACCATAAATCACACCTTTATGCAGGTAGTCGCACTCATCAGTCACACTCCAGTGAAGAGTGGACTCCACAGACAATGGGGAATGTCCCTTTGTCTCCCCTGATGGAGAGGAGAGCCTGGATAAACGTTTATGCAGTGTACTCTTTTAATTAAGTCTCTTTGGAGCGTTATTTCCACAGGAATCCACCTTCCAACTCATGATCACCCTCACAAAAAATGGACATCTGGTTTTCTAATGGCGCTATGAGGTTTTGAGCATGGACACTATTCATAATAAAACAGAGCAAAGCTGTTGGGGAAAAGGCAGATTTATCAGTAAACGGCGCTGATGGCAAGGCTGACTCACATCGTTCCAGAAGTGACTCAAAAATCAAAAGTTTTCCAGAAACAGAACAAGTCAGACTGTAAATCCTTTCACATCATCAGCAAGACACTAAAAAAAAATCAGCTAAAGAAGAAAACTGCAGAGACATGGGATTTGTGTGTTTATACTTAACGTTTCAAATAAGGGTCAAACAAGCCCAACCTGCCATTTCTGACGCTAAGCGTTTGCACTTATACAACAATGGCATCAAGCACTATCGTATGTCAGCTTAGCTTGGCTGTAATGAAGCAGCAATATTGAAAATGAAAGCTGAATGACAGAAACATTTGTGCTGTCCAGTTGGTGCCTCGAGTGTGAAGAGCGCCTGCTCAAGTGCACCCTGGAAGAGGCAGATGTTCGCTGTGGCCTCAGGCTACCAGAGCTCTATAGGCCTTGCCATATGGAGGTAGATGGAGGGATTCGGCTTGTTTCCACAGGCCCACAAAGAGTCCATTCATCAGCACGGGGCAAGGAGTGGGGCGTAGCTTGCCCTCTGCCCCATAAATAGACCACACAGCCAAACTCTCCAAAGGGCAAATCCTGTGTAACTCTAGAGCCAAGAGGTGACCATTTAAAATGGAGGGAGGAGACGTTAAGGGTCAAATTTTTTCATGTTTTTTTTATCTTTTGAAATGTAGCAGCCTTTAGTTTGAGTGCTTGTAGGGTTTGTAATCAAAGAGGGGCACATCAGCTTCTTGCCAAGGCGAAGCCGATTTACTTTGCATACAGACAGGACGTTTAGACCACTAACAGCTTGCAATCTGTGTCCCAAGGCTGTTGTTGCTGACTGAGTGCTTCTGACTCCTCCCTTTCTCACCTGTCCCACGCAGAGCTTCAGGCTTCTATCTCTCCATCTGCAGCTGTCAGCAGGTCAGGGGAGGGGGTGCTAAAAGGAAGGTAAACAGGGTCCTGGCTCAGCAAAGAGACTCCACCACCAACATAACACACCTTAGGGACACAGCCTGCATCTTTGCCTTGTCCCTTGCAAGAAAGTGCAAGAAGACAACAGGACTGTGGACAAGAAGGTGATCCAGCTAATGGCCTAAAACTGAGTCCTGATAGACTTTTATGAATGAAAAACCTTAAAGGAAACGATATTGCCCACCACCGTTCATACCAACCATCTTTATAATGTGAGTTATTGGAGCTACAGCTGTTTTAGTTCAGTCTTGTAAATGACGTAATGAGCAGTATTATGCAGTATTGCCATGTGATAGTACTCAGCCTATGCACTGAGGATGACTCTTAGCTAATACCATACCAAATTTTACCTCAGTCAGTATTATATTCATTTTTGTGTTGACAAAGGGCAGTTAGCTGTGGTGGCCATCTTCCAAATGTGAAAAAGTTGTAGGTGTACAGTCAATGACTACTTTCTGGAACGGCTGTGGCTGAGTGGTTAGAGCAGTCATCCTCCAATGCGAGAGTTGGGGGCTCGAACCCACCAGCAGTTACATGCCGAAGTGTTCCTGGGCAAGACACTGAACCCCTCGTTGCCTCCGATGTGTCCCATCGGTGTATGAATGTGATAAAGCACTGATTATTCTCTTTAGAATGATTTGTTCAATTAGCTTTGTAGAGATCTAGTAGAGTCTGTATGAATGAGTAAATTAGGGCACAGATTATAGTGTAAAGCGCTTTGAGTGTCTTCATAAGATAGAAAGGCGCTATATAAGTACAGTCCATTTACTTTCTGTGTTTCATTAAAATCAGTTCAGTGGTTCACAAGATAATTTGCTAACTCAAAAGATAAACTAACACGCACACACCTTTATCAACAGGTGATAAAAATCTAAACCTACAATGATGCTCAGTGCTGCCCTGAGACCTACAATATCTGCAGCATCACAAATGCTTCACAAAAACCTACTATGCTTGTCGCCTGAGCTACGGTTGCTTGGACTGAAAGTGACCTACATCAAACACCAAAGGACACGTTTTTGGTGTCACCCTGCAAAGGTAATAAATAACATCCATTAATTGCCCTCGGTGACAGTGATCCAAAAAAAGTGCTGTTGTAGATAGACGTTTGGTAAAGCAACACACCACCAACAGATCATCAGCTCAGACTATTATAGACACTCAACTGAAAGAAGGAAGCAAGTGGCGTACAGTTGTTTAAATGACTGAAATAGTGCAGAACGTTTAGTTATTTTTAACTTTGAACACAAAACAATAAAGCTAGAAAGGTTTTCCAAACTCAAATTGCAGTTTAAAAATAAAACGCACACCTTACATATATTCTCAAAAGAAAAGCAACCTGATGACAATGAAACTAATTGATGACAGTGATTAATTTACATTTCGCCTGATCAATGATATTAGGAAAATTACATTTTTGTGATTTTTTGCTGATTATACTGCCACCAGATCAAAAACGATAAGAAGAGCCAACTAAACAATACTGCGCAGTTTAATTCAGATTCACGATTTTCACACGTTCTAAGGATCCGGTGCAATAATAACAATGGTGTGTTTTGGTATTTTTAAAGTAATTTTTTTGTTTTTAGATTTTCCCCTTTAATTTATTTATCATTCTTGATTGTATCAAACATAAAATCAATACCTGTGGCATTAAAGCATAATCTCAAATTGCAGCATAGACTTAAATTATTAAATAAAAGAAGATGCAAAGAAAAAAAACACATTATGAGTTAAAGAGAACAGCAGTTTCCATGCGCTGCATAAATTTACTGTTGCGCTGAACAAATCCAAGGTGACCTGAGCAAGGACGTCACTCCAAATTGCTTCACTGCAGAATCAGTTTAATTTTCTGTGTGTGTGTCCAGGCGGAGGCAGTGAGGTATGAGCTTGCTGACCTGATGACAAAGCACGACCACTTCCTCGTGGTTCGGTCAATAAACGGACACTGTTACAAAAAGTCAAGCTCATCGGGCCACCACTGTCACTGGAGGACAAGAGTTTATCTATTTATTTTCAGGTTTTTGAAGAGCTGACATTAATAAATTTTGGAAAAATGCACAACAAACAAGTTTTACCAAGACGTGACATCCACAACATTCTGTAGTAAAGCGATTATAACATTAGTGGTAATTGTGACAGAAATGGAGTTTCACAAAAGCTTCATGTTTATTCCCATTTAGGTTGTGACATCAAGCCAAATCATGAACGCCATTAGACTAACAGTAAAAAATGCTATGATTCGGTCAAGCTAAGTAAGGATGTTTAATCATATTTAATTGTTTAAATGTTTAATAATCTAACAATCAGAAAGTCGTGACCTCCAAAGCAAGATGATCCAGTGCAGTGCAGGACACTTCCAATGATGTTAAATCGCTCCACTAGTTTCAGAAACTTATAGAACCAGAGCATTGAAACTGTTGTGTCAGCAGTTTATGGCATCAAAACAACATATTAAACCAGTTCATCTTGACTTTTTCTTTCATTAGTCACACATGTGTACATAAAAAAAACAGTATGTTGTGATTGTGTCACTAAACACTTGAGGCGTTATCACAAGAGGCTCTGGGGGTAACGGGTTTCAACGTGTCAGTTTGATTTACAAGCTGAAATCATCTGGCATGTGATCAGTTAGAACAAGGTTTATGACAGAGATGATAACTCAAATTGGCACCAAGAGGTACTTAGTCAAATTTTACCATGAATGAACATAAAGTAAAAATTTGAGTCTATTTGAACTTTTAAGAAAGTTAGTTTATGATTTGCAAATAATTTGCAGATATAAAACATTACAAACAGCTTGCACTAGATGTTGACCAATATGTTTTCTATGGCTGATACCAATCTTTAGAAATCAGAGCAGACAGAGATGGCTCAAAGTTTTGTATTTTTGATCCAAATTTAGTTTTCATTTACCAAAATATTATAATAATTGTTTAACATAACTTCAAATATATTTAACAACCATAGGGAAACATGTTCACTTTAAAATAATAAATAAAAAATATATATTTATTAAAAAATAAATACATTGTGGACTTGAAGGTAGCTGGTTCTACTCCACAATAGTTTTAATTTTCTTAGTTTTCCTGCAGATTGCACATGTTTTAAAGTGTCCAGCATTGCCAATTAAAATTAGTCATCTGAATAATCCATCTCTACTTGTCAATATAAGTTTTGAAATAAAATCTGACTGCTGCACCCTGTTTTTAAACCTTGATGGATTTGAACAGGGGCAGCACGGTGGCACAGCTGGTACAGCTGCTGTCAGTGAGCAGGTTGCCCTGGTTCAAATCCCAGTCCAGGGGCCTTTCTGGGTGGAGTTCTCTCTGTGCATGCGTGGATTTTCTCCCAGTACTCTGGTTTCCTCCCACAGACCAAAAACATGCATGTTAGGCTGATTAGTAACTCTAAATTGTCCCTAGGTGTGAGTGAGAGAATGGTTGTTTGTCTCCATGTGTCCCTGTGATGAACTGAAGACATGTCCAGGGTGTCCCCCACCTCTCGCACAGTGATGGCTGGACATGGGCACCAGTGACCCCCACGACTCGTAAAGGAAGAAGCAGGTAAAAGATAATGGATGGATTTGAACAGAAGCACAAATAATTAATTCAAAGTTTAAAATGGTCTTGCCTGGTCTTCTTAACATTTATGCACAAGTAAAGGGAACGTTCCTCAACCAGAAATATTATTTACAAGATTAAATTAACCAAAGATTACTGAGCTTTACAGTGGCTGACCAGAGATGACCACACACTACAGACAAAAATCTCTGCTTAAGGACCTCATGTTTTGTTGTTTTTGTTCCAAGTTAGTATTGCTTTAGTCTTATTTAAATGTTCATATTTAATATGTGTGTGCTGCAGTTGTTTTATTAAATGTGCTACAATTTAATAACAGACAGCTGTGGATGTCATTAGGTACCATTTGGACTGCATTATAAGCTCTGTTGTCCTGTTGTAACATTTCTTTCTTTCTGTAAGGGCTATTTAGTACCAGCCTTTTGAAGTAGAAAAACATAGATACCGCAGTAAAAATGCTTTACATTAGTGATTTTTTTCATAAAATCACACTTCAGTGCTGCTTTTAAGTTGTCTAGTGGCTTGTCTTGTGGTTTGAATCCGAAACAGTGTAATTTAGCAGCGTTTTTCTTCATGTTTAGCCAAATAAATAAAAACACTCACAGCGTGTGTCCGCAGACATTCACCATCAGCTTCAGCGACGGGTTCCTGTATTTGGTCGTTTTGCACCTCGGACACCCCTGGTCGTCCATTTCTCCTTCTAGCACACAAAACAGCAGAAAACTGTCAACAACCAAGTCTCCTCCGTCACTTGTAAAGCTGGGAGATGTTGAGTCACACTGAAACCGGTCCGATGGGAAACAGCTATGAATAGAATTGGTTCCTATTGTGAGATCGGTTCTGCGACTCTACAAAGGTCCGGGTAGTTCATTTTTTATTCAGACCTTTTATGTAAAGAGAATGTACATAAAATAAACATTTTAGATTATATATATTATGTGTTTTTATATGTATACGTTATGAACTGAACTTGGCTTAAAATAAAACCCAATTAAAACCAAAAACTGTCCAGACTGGAACTGTTTCCCAAAGCAAGGTGTGTATGTTTTTGGAGGAAAATAGTTATTGTAATTTTGAATACTGCATTTCTCATCATGTTTAGGATTGCACAAATTATACAAAAAGTAATATAAGTGTGAGTATTGATCGAATCATTTTTCTATTTTTCTTTTGTCTCAGATGTTTGTTAAATAAAAAAAAGTGATATCCCAAAGCTGTGAATATTAATGTAAAATTTTACATTTAGAGTTGATCTTTTTAAAAACTTTATAACTTGTCACAATTTTCTCAGGCCTGTGTGTTTCCCAACTGTTGCTAAATGCACTTTTTGTAAAAAAAAAAAAAAAAAAAAAAGACTCAATAGCCAAATTAGATTAAATTAATTTGATCATTAAAATTTACAATCGTGTCTTGAAACGAGCTGTCACAAACAGAAGATGGAAAAAGGTTGCAAAGGACAAAACGTTTGATTCTGAGTTAAAAGTTATGGGACGAAGCCTGTTAATAAAATAAAATAAGGCTTTGCAATCATCCAAACTAATTGTGATGATATTAACATACAGATTTTTGCATTTACACAATTATTTGTTATGGTCAGGTCGAGAAATTGGATTTTTGAGCTCATAAAAATAATCACATAAATATCTAAAGAAAGTCTGTCATTCAGAAAGTTGAATAAATAAAAATTATATTCTGCATTTCAGACAGAAACAATAAGTCCTGGATTCCCATAAAAAAACATCTTTTGTGCATACCTATGCAACTAATAGAATCGATGAGATTTTTTTTTTCTTTCCCACGTTCCCAAAAGCACTCACCTTGCACAGGTGAGCCACGGGAATAAAGCCCGTATACTGGAAGTTACATGAGTGACGGATGGAAACCAAACATTCGTGTATGAATCCAGTTCGCTCCTCCCTTATGGGCCCCTCGGCGGCCAATGGCGTGGCTCTCCTGCAGATAGACCCCAGCGTGTCTCCCTCCAGCTCCAGTCCCCGCAGACTAAAAGTCACGTTGGGAGGAAAAGGGGAGAGAGAGATATCTGCTTACAGCTGCTGTCAGATATCCGATCGCCTTCGCATGGCGAGGAGGTAACCTGATCGAGCTGGGAGGAGTGACTCTACCAGGGAAGGCTTGAGCAAAAAGAAAAAAAAATGTCTTCTTCTTCTGCCGGAGAGGTCACAACAGCAAATGACATCAAGAGGGAAAATGTGAAGGAGGTGGATAGGCGGGAGTGCATCAAGCTTGTGGAGCTGGACGCGGCGGAGTTGTCCATGGAGCGCGCGACTCCAGGCGCTGACGCGGTGCGCACGGAGCTGCTGGTGAGCGCCGCTTCCTCCCTGGCTTTCTCCCCGGAGCAAGTGGCGTGCGTGTGCGAGGCGCTGCAGCAGGGAGGCAACGTGGACCGGCTGGCGAGGTTCCTGTGGTCCCTGCCCCAGAGCGACCTGCTCCGCGGCAACGAGAGCATCCTGAAAGCGCAAGCGCTCGTCGCGTTCCACCAGGCTCGGTACCAGGAGCTGTACAGTATTTTGGAGAACCACAACTTCAATCCGACCAACCACACCTTTCTGCAAGATCTGTGGTACAAGGCCCGGTACACCGAGGCGGAGAAGGCGCGGGGGAGACCCCTGGGCGCGGTGGATAAGTATCGGATCCGGAGAAAGTACCCTCTCCCCAGGACTATCTGGGACGGCGAGGAGACTGTTTATTGTTTCAAGGAGAGGTCGCGGAACGCGCTGAAGGATCTCTATAATCAGAATAGGTACCCGTCTCCTGCAGAGAAGCGAAATCTCGCCAAGATAACAGGACTCTCCTTGACCCAGGTCAGCAACTGGTTCAAAAACAGGAGGCAGAGGGACAGAAACCCGTCGGAAGCACAATCCAAAAGGTGAGGGCAACAACAGGAACACGCTGCGCACTCTCTCTCCCATGATCTTTTATTTTACACAAAAACAAAAAAAAAAAACCGCGTAAAAGACGCAAACTCTTACACTTAAAAGTTAAACTTCTTTTTGTGTAAAAATAAATAATTTAAATAAAACCACTCAGGCCTTTTGATAATTTCTAACAGGTGTTTTAGAATAAGAGTGGCCAAATACTAGTTATGAAACCAAAAAAAAAAAAAAGGCTTAGGACCACGTTTTTACTGTTTTGAAATATGAAGCTGTTGCCGTTCAGATCCGGTTTCAAGCGAAGCGGAGCAAAGAGTCATGGAAACCATTAAGGCCACAAAATAACCCAATGCCCTACAAAGCTCCAGAAATCTGATTTCCAGCCAGAAGAAGGTGATGAAAGAGCTCCAGGGCCGACTTAAAAGGCTTCTTTACACTATATCTGTGCATGAACGCACATGTTCGCGCGCGCTTTCCACAGATCAGAGCATAAATCATAATCACCTTTATTTTCTTCTTCTCTCGGACCAAAGAGGATCTCAGAGTTTCCATCAGCTCCGCTGCTTTATGTCATGATCCACAACACAAACAGACTGAGATGTGAAGGTTGTTCTTTCATGTTTCCCTCTGTGTGAACAAAAATGACGCACACCTGGTGGAGGTGACCCCTCTGTCTCCTCAAACACACACACACATACACACGCACGTCAATATAATCTTTGTATAGCCACAAAAAAAATATTATTTAACTTTTGAAAATGCTACTTTGCTTAAATCAGTGGTGCTTTTTCTATGAAAGAGGAGTGAATGGTTTGTGTGTGTAATCGGTCTTTTAAAAAATATATAATAATAATAATAATAAAATACAGCTGCTATAGGATCATGCCATCTCAAAAACATTTGGTTTGACATTTAAAGCAGATATTCACCCTCTGGGCCATTTGTTCTGCTGACAGCAGAATTTATTGCTCCAAATGGTCACAGGGTTGTTGATGTTGATTGGTTGCTGTCTGAGCACTTCTTTATGAGGCAGGAGTGCAACACACAAACAGCCTGCTCTTCAAAGCCTCTGCAACAAACGTGTCTATCTGCTCTAGGCAAGATGTAAAAATAAAGGAAATAAGTGCAAAGCATTTTCAGTTTTTCCATCATTTGAGCTAAAGCATTGTTTTGTGACAAACTATCTGTTGTTCTTCTGCCGATCTGTCAGTGAATCTGATGGCAATCACAGCACAGAGGATGAGTCCAGTAAAGGCCAGGAGGAGCTGTCCCCTCGTCCTCTCTCCAATTCTTCAGACGGAGTTATAACACATGGGAGCCTCCCTATTCACGCAGGACCTCTGGACGGAGGGGTCGTCATCCAACAGATTGGGGACATCAAGATGTCCACTGGCTCCAGCAGTGGCGGCCTCTACAATGGAAGCCTGGTTAGCAGTAACACTTCCTCCACTGTGTTTCACAACGGTGGCTCGTCCTACCTCCACTCACCTGGAAACATCCTCTTCAACGGGCTCAATTTGGGCATCCAGCCGTTGGCGTTCAACCCACTGAGGTCGCCTGGTGGGGTGCTGCTGGGGGGCTCTGGAGCAGACTTGCAGATGCAGACTGGACAGGAGAAAGGACTGGGCAGTGCTGAGGAGTCCACCCTGCAGTACTCCTCGTACTCCAGCTGTGTGAACGGGGCGGAGGTGAAGCTGGAGGGTATTCACTCCATGGCCGCCCAAAACGGAGGCTCCTCTGTTCTCACGTTCAGCTCACCCTCAGGTGCTCTGCAGGTGGGTGGCTACAGCCTGGTCCACGTACCAGGTGGGGTCTCTGACAACGATGGCAACTCATTACTCAGCAGTGATGCAGGCCTTCCTCCCCTGCAGCTCTCCTCTGCCTCACCTTCCTCAGCAATCACACAACAAGGTGGGTTCAGCAAGTACAGTGCAACACAGAGTTAAACACAATGACGCAAATAAATATATTTTATAATGATTGCATTTTTATTAAATGTAAAACGTGGAACATATTTCATTATTAAGATGATAGATGACTTATGTTGTCAACTCCTTTAATTGGTGACATGTTCATGCAGCTTGCTCTGACAAAGAACTCTCTTGTTGCACTTACTAAAAATTAAACTTAAAGTCTCAGTTTAATAAACACGATGAGGATTGCAGCTACTTTACAGTTAAATTCTCATATTATATTGTCAACGTTGCCCTTTAGCCTCTTTAAATCTAACGGTTGTCCATCACTGGTGGTTTGTCAACAAGACTCTTCTGCTCCCATTCATAACATCTCAGCTGCTTCATGAGCTTATCCACATTTGGACCATAGCCTGAGAGGGTAATGCTACACATACCGTAACACACAGAAGAAGAAATCAGGAAGGGCCTCATGCATGTGTATATTTATAGACGTCTTTTCTGAAGGTCATAGATGAATAAAGCAAGTTATGAAGTCTCCATCACTCCTCATCGTTGATCGCAAAAGCAGATGGCGTTTAAAAAAAACGCAACAACGTGGAAAAATGCTGATATTTGTTTGACATAAAGCAGAGAAATAAAAAGCAGAAAACAACACGGAGCAGCAACTTTGAGGCCAAAGATTGCCATAAAAAAACACACAGTAAGAATGGGATCTGCTCCAAACTACAGCGAGACATAATAATTGATCTGTTGTGTCTCGCCAGGTAACATGTCTCTGAGTAATGTGGCGGTGAGCTCCTCCAGCGACGACTCATTCCAGCAACAAGACAAGCTGACCATGACGTCTCTGCACCACAGTACAGTTCTTTACAGCATGAACAACGCTGGACAGGCGCCCATCAAGAAGGAGCCTCTGGAGGGAGGGGTTTACGCCTCGTACCACCCCGGGCTCCACATGGATCCCAGCGGTCAGATCAGCTACGCCGATCCAAACGGCGAGGAGATCTCCTCCACCTCCACCAGCGAGGTGACCGCTGTCAGCTCGTCCAGCCCCGTGCCGGAGGTCTACACCACCCTAACCAACAGCACGCCCCTGATGGCTCAAACAGACCCAAACGCCAACCACCTACAGCCTACAGAGTACCTCGCGACCCACGAGGTGCCACGAGGGGCCCCCTCCTCCCACCTGATGGGGCCCAGCTTGAACAGCAACTACATGAACCTTTCAGAGACCAAGGTGGACGGCTCGAGGTCGGGGGTCATGAATGAGATGGTGCAGGCGATGTGCGGAGAGATGGAGGCTGTGGAGGGGAAGGAGCTAGCCAAACTACAGACAGTACAGATGGATGAGGACATGTCTGACCTCTAGCCTCAAACCTCACCCCTCACAGAAGCACTCACAGTGATACAGTGAATCGTTTTACTCTTTTGGTGTGTGTGTGTGTGCGCGTGCGTGTGAGTGTGTGCTCTTTAGCCAATAATTTCCTTTAAATTATTTGCTTTTATTTGCCTTTAAAGATGCACTCTTGTCAGAGGTGAGCCCTGTGGGTGGGCCCGATCAGTTTAGCAAGAAACTGACAAAAGCCTGCGATGTGATTTTTATTATTTTTGTTCTAAGACAAAACATTTCAAGTGTCAGAAGCGAACACAAGCAGTTTCTTTATGCGTTTGAGCCTCATTTAAATGAGCATTTTTATAGCCAGCACCTGCTACTTCCTGTTGAGAGGATTTGATCTGCAGAAGCAGGTGCTGGAATGCCTCGAGTCACGTGGCCGGGATGTTCCTCCAAACTAAATGCCTCATCCGGGTCAAACCAAAAAGGTCATCCTGGAGGGGGAAGGAGGGAGAGGAGCCTCTATGAAAGTTGTCAGTTAAACAGCTTTGCTGAAGGATTGCAGAAGAATGGTAAATACAAACAAAAACTTGCTGATTTAAGAAAAACAGTGTCCTTCAGTATAAGCACTTTAAACTCCCCAACACTTCTCGAGTCACTGCAAAAATGCTGCTTTTTGTGCTTTTTATCCCATAAAACAAATCAGGAGCCTTAAATGTGTGTGGGGGGTATAAGTGAAGAAGAATGTGCCTTTCTGCTACTAAAAACACCCATCGGTCTGTTTTGCACTACCATGATGACATTACAACGTTTCAGGCAACCTCTATGTTGAAAAGGTTTGTCATGTGTGACACACCCCAAACAACGCACACTGTGGCAGCAACGGCTCCTGTTTCAAGTCTCATCATCGAGCCGAGAGGCCGAGACATAAATGGTGATCGCATATCCACTGGAAGTTTATAATGCTGCGACAGATGGTCCATAGGTGGCATGATGATGCTTCATGTTGAGCTCCAAATATTTTTCTATAAAACCGAGTTAAAAAATAAACCCGCACTGTGTTTTGGTGTCAGAAGGCCATAAAAGGGCACGTTTAATACAAAGAGATGCTCATTATTTCTCTTTACATGGCATCCTGTTTTGGATATGAGTGCCTTTTTACAGTTAATGTGTTGTCAACCGTAAAAATGGTCTGAAAACAGCCTCAGAGGTTTAGCTCTGTTGTCTGCGGTGGCCCTAAAAATGAACAACATTTGAAAAAAACAGAATTACATTTGAAAAAAACGCAGCAACATTTGAAAAGATTTTTTATTACGTTTGAAAAAACTGAATTACATTAAACCAAACCAGAAGTGGTGTGTGTTTGCACATTGTTCTGTTGTTCTGTTTTATGTTGTTAATAAAGTAAAAAAAAATACAAATAGACACACACAAACCCTCTCACCACTTCGGCTTAATATAAATCTGTTTTTTCAAATGTGATTCTGGCCACTTCCACTTTGGCCACTTCCGCTTTGGCTTAATGTAATTCCATTTTTTCAAATGTTGTGTTTTTTCAAATGGAATTCTGTTTTTTTCAAATGTTGTTCATTTACACCTTAGGGCCACCGTAGTACGGTTGTCTCTGCTGGAACATTTGTTCAATGTCACACAAAAGAATCCGAAGCCCATTTGTCAAACCAGTCTGGCGCTTTTTCACAACAGGAGCCCAGTTCTCTTAACGTCATACGTGACCATAAAAGCACATTTACACATCCACCAGTGAATCACATGTCAGGTTTTAGATGACAGGATCTTTCAGTGAAAGGTTCCTCAGTGCTTTAATGTCATAAACCAAAATCTCTGAGCTAAAAGTTTGTTTTGTTTGTTTGTTGTTTTTTTAGTTTGAATTGTATGTTTGTTATCTGAAATTATGTGAATGTATTTTTCTAAATCTATGTACTGCAATAAAAGTTTATATTTATAAAAACAAAAAAAAAATAGACGGTTTGGATTCTTTGTTGCAATTTTAGCTTTAAAGAGGAAACAGGAATGTGATTTTTTTTTAAAATATATATTCCTGTCATGAATGGGAGTTTATGTCAGACAAAAAGCACATGTTCTTCCAAGATTTAAAAGTCCCCATGTTGCCAGATTGTTAGGATGGTGGAGTGGGGTGGGGGCATAGAGGGGGCTGTAATCCAGCGAGCCTGCCGCAGCTTTCAGCAGACCTGCAGTGATCGTTTGCACATGTCCGGCAACCTGGAGTTCATTAGGCCTCCTTTTCTCATCCCAGCCCCTGTAATTCAAATAAACAGCAATGAGATTTCCAGAAGTAAAGCTCCTTTTGGGTGGGGGGTCTGAAAGCTTGCCACAGTTCAGGCCAATCCAAAGGTTTTTTTTTTTTCCCCCTAAAATGCATACCCACCCCCCCCCCCCCCCCCACCTCCACCCCACGCCTCCACCTCAACATTTGGACAAACGAATTTGAGCGTCTGTCACTCACTCAGTCCAGAAAAGAGCCACGGTCCCTCTCACAGTTTCAGGGAATTCTCTGTAAATTTGTGGATTTCCACCAAACCAGTGCAGAAGTATGATGGGAATTTAACTGAAAGGCCGTGTTCCCAGCAGCTCCATACGTGATCCAGCCGGTGACCCAAGCAGACAAAGGGCTGTTAGTCTGTGCTCACTGCTGAGGCACAGGGAAGGAGAAAAACGCAGGGAACTAAAGGAAGGGAGAGGCAGGCGACCAGGATAAAGTTACCTGTGCGCAGGTGACCTCGTCGCCATGGGCAGTGGATTAGCTGATTGTTAGGTATCAGGTGACTCCTCCTGTAATATTGAAGAGGGTGAAAAGAGCTTTGTTGGAGCCCAGAACAATATCCCATTTGCAGCAAGAGCCCATGGTTTTTGGATCTCACGGGGAGGGGTGCACGGAGGAAACTGCAAGTTCCACTATGGCGTCCATGAATTAGATTATTTAAAAAACAACACATTTATTCAACCCAGTTTAAAAAAAACAAACCGTTTTTGTCCGTTTTCTCTGGGTGTTAAAACCAGAGCATCCAGTGGATCATTTTGTCCACAATCTAAAACACCCTTGTTGTAAAAGAGAGGGAACTCCCCCAGAACTCTGTCCTTATTAAAAACACTGACCTCTGATCTTTCAGATGGTTTCAAAGCTGACATTTAATGCGGCACAGCAGACTGCAAGCCACATGTAACATGACCTGGAGAGCAAGGTACTCCACCACTCTACGTCCCACTAATGAGAGGGCAAGGGTTGACGCCGGCTACAGGCCCACCACTCCTGACCAAGCTGGTCCTGGCAGAAACAGTTTGTTTGAGTTGTGAAAAGTTGGTAGTAGAGTTGATATTAACTACGTCCTCATGGACGCTGTTGTTTTTTTACCTTCTTTAGCTGTTGCTCAGCAGAGCAGGGGGGAAATATGCGCGTCTGCTGCTGCCCATCACTCAAAGAGGGAGATGTAATGATTCACAGATTTGTCCTGGATGATAAAACATAACTCACGAGGACAGTTTTAGGTGTTTGAGTCTGACACAGAGGCAGCAGCTGTGAGGCAGCATCACAGCAGTGGTCAGAGGTATTTCACAACACACACACACACACACACACACACACACTGCTGCACAACTATAACACAAACACCTCATCCCAGGAGTTACATTCTGACTTGTATGACAACATTGTCATAGCGCCCCCTCCCTGCCAAGAAGGCACACATGGCAGCTGCTGGTTTAAATCCTTCCTGTGTCTGTCTGGTTTGTTTATTTAGCCCAGCCAGAAAAAAGAGGCTCTTTAAAACAAATGTCTTCATCTGTACACCCCGGGTGTGTTTACCGAAAGCAGGGAACTGTAAAAGCCGAGGTCCTAATTGCATATTTGTGGAGGTTGTCCTCTGAGGAAATGATTTTGATGGTTGTGTGTGTGTGTGTGTGTGTGTGTGTGTGTGTGTGTGTGTAGTGGTGGTGGGCTATAACCCTGGCGCACTTGTACCAGGTCTAATTTTCCAACATGACAGGAAACTCTGTTAAGCTGATAATTGCAGCTCCAATTTCATTTAACTCACTCATGTCAACAGTTGTGTTTTGTTTTAAGAGGACTTGTCTCTTTCTTTTTTTTTCGGTCTCTCCTCACCACCAAATAAAACTCCTAATCAGAGACATGTTTAAAATTCAGCAGAAATTCAAGATTATTTGTTTGTCCCATAATGTCATAAAGACTCATTCAAAATAATCAATATGCACCATTTTGTTCTGGTATTGATGTGAGCTTAATTAGAAATTTATGACCAACATGTGTGTTTGTTTATACGGAAACAGATTAAAAATGAGTCTGCAGCCATTTGTTCATACTTTGTTGACATTGAGTGCGTACCTGCATTTTATCAACAAATGTGTAAATCTATATACTGGAGTAAACAAACTGCTTCTTTCAATAAATGTTTTATGTTTGATTTTATAGTTTGTAATACATTTAAATAAGTAAAATACATCCTGAACCACTTTTATATGTGCAAAAGTTGAAAAATAATTAGAAAATAACGAGGCAAAGATTTTATTATAGTTATTCATTTATGGCTAAATCAGTCAAATAAAGAAAAAAATGATTGAAGCTGCGTTGTCTTTAAAGCTCTTTACATTCTTTTGAGAGAATAAATTATTAAAAATGGCTTTTCGGATGTGTTTGATGGCGTATGTTAATTTAATTAAACTATATATTTTGTTTAGTGTTGCTTTTTGACGTGCTCCAAACCCCAGGAGAATAAATCTAAATCTCTTCTTGTAGATTAAAACAAATGAAGCAGTTTTGTTCTAGTAAAAAACAGCTGAAATACCACTTTGGACTCAAATGGAGTGAAAACCATCTGTTCACTGAGCCGTTTCAGTTTCCCTCATATTAAAAGAAAGGAGCAAAGCCTCCAGCAGGAGAGACTTTTAAATGATGACATTTTTATGAAGTGTTTTCATCGGTTTCAGTTGAGTTTTCTCTGTTTTTCCCTCTGCTGTAAGAATGCACACGTTTCAAGACAAAAACGATCTCCTCAGATCCAGAATAAATAAGTGGTTGACTTTACTATAAATAAATAAAAAAGTTATGCGATTTATTTTAATCTTCAAGTTAAAAAAAAGAATATTTTCTGCTTGTAAGTCCCATTTTTTCCCCCGTCACGATGAGGAATGATCATCTACCCAAGAACTGGAGGGTTCTGAAGGAGCCCAGTGGCCGAGGCAGAGGAGGAGGTGGAGGAGGAGGAGGAGGAGGAGGAGAGCCACATCTTGAAATAATCTCGCCCCCCGGGCTGCTCGGGTTAAAGGAGGAGGCGCGGCGCAATGTGGTAGAGATATTAGAGAAACCCGAGAGGCGCTCATCAGACAGCTCATTTACTGAAGCACTGAGGTTTTACACAGACCCGGCCTGTGGGTCCACTTCAGTCCACTCAGTGCCCTGCACACACACACACACACACACACACAACTCTCATTAAGTATTCAAATAAAGGAAATCAAACCAATCATCATGGCAACTTTTATCATTTAGTTTTTCCTGCAGGCTATAATTCTGTTTATTAAACAAGATAAATAGAAAAAAACCCATTTAATTAAATCAAGCATATAAAATGTTATGGCGATTTATATTAAAAGGCAAAAAGAGTTTACGTCTGTATATGCAATTCAGAAATGCGGGTCTGCACCCAATGTAAACAAAGCTGAACCTGAAGAAACTTTGTTTTACTTCATGATTTTTCATGTCTCGTTCCTTGTTTTTTTTTTAAATGACAGGAGTTTTAAGGTTTACAGCAAAAAAAACAAACAAAACCAAAAAAAAAACAAGTGAATTAATTTATAGCTTCAACAAGTTTGTAAATACATGTTTGTTATTTATTATTATTGACGTCGCAAATATAGAGATGGAGCAGACACACAAAAAAATCAAGTGGAACATTTGCTCACATGTTTGTCCCCATTTTTTTTACAGGATTAATTATGAAAAAAGATTTTTTATTTTCCAGCAAAACAACAAAAAAGTGGGAATTGTTTCGACTTAATTACAGTTAACCAAAAATAAATAAATAAAAAAGAGTTTTTCACAGCAGAACCTTGTTCCATGTCAGAAACTGAGAGAGAGTCCAGTTTCAGACTTTGGTGCCGATAAAGAAATCTGATCCAGAAGCTCAAACCAACAACTGCACCACCAAGAACCGGTGTCGCTCAGAACTCATTTACTAATGGACTGGTTTAGTGTTTCAGCCCACAGAAAAACACTGGAGCCAGTGTGGTGCCCGTCTAATCTCTGAAATATAAATGTGGACAACAGGCGAAGGACCTCTTCACCAACACGTGAGAGGCTCAGTGCTCATTTATTATTTTAATTTCAGACCAGTCCAGATTTATAAATTGTGAATTTTCACTTTAATTCATAAAAGTTTTGAAAGTTAAATATCTTACCTGTCTCTGACTCACTGGGTCATAACTCATTTTGCAGAGAGGCGCATAATGGACCCGAACCTTTTAAATGACCTCACCTTAAAATTAAACAACTCCAGTAATTAAAAATCAGAAATACAACTTATTCTCTGTTTAATTTGCACGTGTTTCATGGTCCTCTGCGTAAATAAAGCAGAAAGTGGACTTGTTTTTTAATAAAACAACATAAAAATGACCCAAAACTAACAACTTATTCTTTAATTATCACCTATTTCAACTTATTTCTCCTTAACACTTTTTATATTGTCTAATCTCAGTAGTTCTACATGTTTTAGGTTTGCAACCTTTTAACTGAGTTGTTTTTTTTTTTTTTTTTGGAGGTTCATCTGACATGATGAACTTTGAAAGATATTTAGAAGGCGCGAGCGCGCACTTTTTGAGAGCTCTGCAATAATTGATTAGTGTTTAGGTGCTCATGCTCCCTCAGCTGAAGCGGGAGAGGGACTGTGGGGGTGGGAGGTGGGAGCGCTCCTATTTCAGCCCCTGACGCACTGCCTCTGGGGAGGAAACGGAGCTGCAAACTCAGTCCTGCTCTGCTGTACAGGGTGCAGGGCAGAGGGAGAGCCAATCACCGAGACGCACAGGTCTCCCTTTAAGTCTGACATATCTCCAACAGGAACAAATTGTCCCAACAATCAACATCCCCAATCTGCTGCGCGCATCGGGAGGTTGGAGAGGAGTGGATACAGAGCGCAGGCCTGACGGACAGGAAGCTTTGAAAACCATTTGAGGACAATAACCCGCTCTGGACAGCGACATTTCTGGGCTCTGGACACCATGTCAATCCTTCCGTCCTTCGGGTTTACGCAGGAGCAAGTGGCGTGCGTCTGCGAGGTGCTGCAGCAAGGAGGAAACCTGGAGAGGCTCGGCCGCTTCCTGTGGTCCCTGCCCGCCTGCGACCACCTCCACAAGAACGAAAGCGTCCTGAAAGCCAAGGCGGTGGTCGCCTTCCACCGGGGGAACTTCAGGGAGCTGTACAAGATCCTGGAGAGCCACCAGTTCTCGCCGCACAACCACCCCAAGCTGCAGCAGCTGTGGCTCAAGGCGCACTACGTGGAGGCGGAGAAGCTGCGCGGCCGGCCGCTCGGCGCAGTCGGGAAGTACCGGGTGAGGAGGAAATTCCCGCTGCCCCGAACCATCTGGGACGGCGAGGAGACCAGTTACTGCTTCAAGGAGAAGTCCAGGGGCGTGCTGCGGGAGTGGTACACGCACAACCCCTACCCGTCCCCGCGGGAGAAGAGGGAGCTGGCTGAGGCCACGGGGCTGACCACCACGCAGGTCAGCAACTGGTTCAAGAACAGGAGGCAGAGGGACAGAGCCGCCGAGGCCAAAGAGAGGTAAACATGAGCTGCCAGCTCTTATTGACTTTAGAGAAAACAAATGAGACCGAGAGAGAGAGAGAGGAAAAGAAATGAGATGAATAAAGCCTCTCTGACATGATCCATTTTATTCATATTATTTGTGTTGAGGTACTTTGCTGTCAAATATTGTGACGTGTCAAAATGGAGATGATGCTGAAGACTGCTTGCAGGGATTATTATTATTATTATTATTATTATTATTATTATTATTATTAGAATAGTGTGCAAAAGTTTAACTTGTTAAATTAAGACACAGAATAAAACTTAAGAGCAGAAACTCCAAATAAGAAAATGATCAGAAACAATTCAAAAGAAGCGTTTAGTTCTTGATTCAGGCCTCAAATTGCTCTGCTTCCTCGCATTTATTTGACTAAATATTGATGCAAATCTGACTCTTTTTTTTTTTTCTTGTTGCATTTTGCAGAGAGAACAGTGAAAACAACAACGCAGGAGGCAACAAACAGAACCAGCTGTCCCCTCTGGATGGAGGGAAGTCTCTCATGTCCAGCTCGGAGGACGAGTTTTCTCCTCCTCAGAGTCCGGACCAGAACTCTGCGCTTTTGCTTCAGGGCAGCATGAGCCACCCTGGGGCCTCCTCTTACCCCATGTCCGGCCTGGGGGCCCCACAGCCGGTGCACGGCATGCACGGACACCCACACCAGCTGCAGGACTCCTTGTTGGGACCTCTAACCTCCAGTCTTGTGGATTTGGGCTCTTAAAGCAGCGGATTCTTCTGTTTTACGGAACCAGAAGAAAGAAAAAACGGAAGAGGACTGATAATGATATCAGATTGAACATGTGTATAAAATAACACTATTGTAGCCTAACTTCTGATAATATAGACTGACTTATCTGTCGTTAAATTTTGGTTAGAAATTAATCCTCTAATGCGCTTTAATCACATCCCCTCAACAGATTTTTTTTTTCTTTCTGAAAACACACAAAACGGACCTTTATAAAACTTAACAGGACTGCCTTGCTTAATTTATGATTTATTTTTTGTTAAAGCATAAAAAAAATATAGCAGCCGTCTGCGATGGAAACTAAAAAAGTAACGTTTTCCTTAGAGTCATGATTAGTTTCCAATAAAACTAAAGTATTGCATTTGTCTCCGTGTTATTTGTATAAAAGTAGACCTTCTGTGCATTTCGGTTCCGTAGGTATATCATAATTAAAAATAATAATTTTGGAACTGATTAAATAGACGGAGCTTTTTTTAATAATCATAAAAAGTAAACATATCCACGTTGGTGGGATTTAAATTTTGCATGAGAGATTAAACTCTGCGGGTTCTTGTAAAAACATTTTTTTTTCTATAACAAACAAAAGAGCCATAAAGGGGAACTCCGATTCATCCCATCGAGAGTCAACATCAGCAGCTGTCTGTCAGGATGAACACCGGAAGTAGCTCCATCCTCCATCCATCGCGGATCTTTGACTAATCTTTTTTTTTTATTTATTTTTTATTTTTTTATTTTAAATATATTTCCGCCATTTTTAGCTGGACTGGATCACTGGCTTTTTGTTTTCTTTCCTCTGTTTGTTCTGGGCCATGGGAAAGAGCCGCAACCTTTGGATATTTTATGGAATGAAATATAAAAAAAACATCCCACAAGGAAAACAAGACATGCTTCTAATAATTCAAGTCAAACAATAGGTGTAGTTAACTTTATAGTCTGACAACAACAACAATGGTGGTGATGTTGGGAGCAGGATTTTGGTGCAGGCTGCCCCTCCTTTCAGCTCATGTCAGAGTAAATTGTTTTGAGCAGAGAGCACCGAGGATTTCCTGACAATAATCTGAACCATTCGCTGCAGCCTCACCGCCTGATTGCGAAGATTGCAGGCGCTACAGCTTCAGAAGGACCCTGAGGTGTTCTGCATCTTATAGAAGGTTAAATCCACCTCCTGTTCCAGTTTTGTTGCTGACCCAGCCGTCATTTTAAAAACACCCCCAGCTTTTTTATCACTTTTATCTCATGGATGTGTCTCCTCTGGAGATCAGC
The DNA here is from genome assembly GCF_014905685.2 of Nematolebias whitei. NCBI lineage: Eukaryota > Metazoa > Chordata > Actinopteri > Cyprinodontiformes > Rivulidae > Nematolebias > Nematolebias whitei. The sequence continues at coordinate 16,804,111 of NC_056518.1, forward strand.
AAAGTTTCTTTTATTGTTATATTTAATGAATCAGTTGTGAAAAAAAATCAGGGATGGCAGAAGAATTTTGCTCAAGTCAATAAAAAAAAAAGCTATTGTGTTAAAGTTATTTTAACACTGGACATGACTTTGGTGTTACATCCTGAATCCACTTCAGTCACTTAATGTTGACTCATCAATCTGTGGCCGAACACAGTTGACAACATACAAAATGTAGAATTAGATGATATCAAAACATGCGAAAATTAAAGTGCGAGGACAACTCTCGGCTTGCAGGAGAAAAGTTAAATGAGGAAACATGTTTCCAAGTCTTTAAGTCTAAATTAGACTATGAAGAGGGGTTTTATTTTAAGCTGGTTTGATATAATTTAAGCTTTGTTGTAACTGCAGAAAGATTTGACAGAATTTCAAAAAAAAAAAATCAAAATGGTCAAGATTCATTATTTAACAATGTGCATCTTTAAAGCATGTTTTCTGTATTTATTGCATCTTTAAAATAAAAAAAAAAACATGCCTGCAAGGCAAAGATAAAACAACCAATTAATTTGCATGTAATAGACTTTTACCACGGCTCGTGCTTCATGATTGTGAGTTTAAATCAGCATTCAGCAGAGAACAAAGGTCATACGATTCTGAGAACAGCTTGCGTCCTTCGCTTCTGGCACGCTGCGTGGCTGAATATTCACAAATTAACAAATATGTGATCACAAAGCCACCGAAGAGACTCCTCATACCTGTTAATCTAATAACACTGCCAGCAGAGTGCAGACAGTGCAGGAATTAAACCCACTCTGCCCCACATGACAGCCAGAAGCTGCCACAATCTCCTCCAGGATGTGCAGGACTCCACAATCAGCCCCTCACGGAAACTCCTCCAGTACTTTTTTAATCAAGCTTAAATCCTTTGCTTCCAGCTGGAACAAAGTCCATTTATCTCTGTGCTGTTTTCGTCTCGTCAGATGTGCAGCAAGTGCAAGTGGAAAGCCTGCTCGGGCCTAAACGGGAGACAAAAGATGGAGGTAACGTCAGCCTGGAAGCAGGTCGCTGCCAGTAACAACAGCTGCTGATGGCAAACAGAGCACGAGTCATCAAAAGGGTATTTCATTTGTCAGAGGCGTAAGTGGCAGTGGCTCTAAATCAACAGCAGGAAGGGCCCTGGCGTGTTCAAATAAACATGAAGAGTATAGCCCGCATGAGCCGGGTCAGTATCTGGCTTCAGAGGACAAAAACGAGACGTAATTTCTGGGGGAGTTTGGGGTTAAATGTAAGCTGCTCTGGTACCTGCAGGTATAATGCACATGTGTGTGAGACTGTTGCAGGTATCCATAACCATGGGCTGCATGAGGGGTGTGTGTCAGAGGAGGGAGGGGGGGGAGGGGGTGAGGGACAAAAGGATCTTTTCAGGTCTGCCTCAGAGGGGTGGAGGTGGTGGTGTGGGGAGGTTGGAGAGATTTTCTTACCAGTGATGCATGGATCTGACAATGATCCTGCCTGGACAAACCCGGAGGTGTGTGTGTGTGTGTGTGCATGCACGCAGGAAGGTTTCTTAAGAAAATAAAAGTAAATCCCCCACTTAAACCAAATGTTTTCTTCTCTACATCACGAAAACAAAAGATCTGGCACCACTCTGCCTCAAAGGATGGTGCACTGACACGGGGGCTGCAAAAACCAAAGCCCCTCCGCTCCCAGGAGCAGGAAGTCGTTCAGGAAGCTTCTATGTGACAGAGCTGAAAGAAATATTTATCTCTTTCCCTCAGTCCTCTGAGTGATGCATGAGCCAGGCACGAGGAGGAGAACTGAGGACAAACCCTGAATATTAGCGGCGTTAAAGAGCATGTTGTACGCCACATGAAGGCTGGCATCATGAATGTTAGTTGATGAAGGGAGGGGGGGGGGGTGCTGTAATGCACTGAACAGAAGACAAGATAAGACGTGCTTAAACTGTCAATAAAGGCAAAATATGTCCGGGAGGCAGAGGCTCACATGACAATCCCTGGCTGAGACAAAGCCCAGCTCTTGTTTCTCAGAATATTTTTGGAGCTTGCAGAGAAAGATGATAGTTGGTATCATTAGTCTTGTGTTTGGTCGAAAGAGTGACTTCGACTTGAGATGGCTTTTAAAGAAAAAAAAAATAGAAAAACTTTTTGTGAGGCCTAGATGTCACTTTCAGACATGATGAATGAGTAGCAGGAAGTAGTGGTTTTTACAAAAATAAAGATAAATCATTTTTAGCTGAAGGAGATTATTATATTTAAAGATAAATGTTCAGGAAAAATTCAAACTGAACGCGTAAATGAAGCCGTCAGCCAATCACAAGCACTTTTAATAATCTGTCTCTGGCAGACAAAGTGATGACTCTGAAAAACATTCTTGTTAGTGACAGAAATTCCTTTATTGTTTTGGATTTACTGACGATACCAAGAAAAATACAGAGTAGGACCTTCACTTTACAACAAATTTTTTTTGTTGGTATTTAATAGGAGCCAGAGAGCAAAAATGAAAACCTGAATGTTTGTGTAAAAGTCAATATATAAGTATTATAAGTATATATAAGTTGTATTTTAGTCTAATTTTATCCAAATGTAAAGACGTTTTTAAACGCGCAACAGACATTTTAAAAGGTTTGATGGTAAAGTTTGTTCACAAAAATACTTTTTATTTGATATCAATATCGATTCACAACTAAAAGCCCTGTTAGAGGGAAAGAAATGTCTTGAATCAACAGAACAGATGTGAAATAAACACAAACTAAATGAGCCACGAGTGAGAAGTTCTGTTTTTATTTGAGCGGGTCCAGTAAATGAGCTCCACTGGTTTCTGCTGCATTTTATTCAGCGTGCTCTTCATGAGAGTCGTTCTCAAACACAGCGTTCATTCAGAGTTTTAGACGTTTGGTCAAACTGCTTCAGAATAACCATCATCCTAACCATATTGACAAAAGTATATATTTTCAGATTATTCTTATTGATCTGTTAAATGAGAATCCTTGTCTTATTCAACCATTTCAACCTTTGTGATGGTTTTACCTTTAAAAGAACGTCAGAGGGTTCACAGAAGATTTAGTCTTTAAGATTCTGTCACTTGGTTCTAATGATTCAAAATGTTGCTTTTTTTATTATTACAATAACAAATTAATTTTTAAGGCGTACCTTTTCCATATTTACTGCACCACTGCTGGTTCCAATATTACATCCAGGTTTCTACCACAGTGACAGATGTTTTTTTTTTTTCTGAATGGAGCATTGTGTCCAATGTCTGTGGGCGTCTTTGGAGTAAATTGTCCAGAAAAAAATAAAAAAATCCTTTACAGAATAAATAACAAGCAAAAACTGTCATTAAATGTTTATTCAACTTGCATTTATTTAGGTTTTCAGTAACCTATTTTTATCTGTTTAAAAAGTTGATAAAAGTCTTTTGTTTGATAGCTCAAAGTTTTCCTCTTTTAATTTCAGTTTTATGATCCAAAACATGGAAACTGTTCAGCCACGAGCTTCTCTTTCAAAAAGAATGGGAGGGACTGACTAGATTATACTTTTATTTATTCAGTTATGTTACTAAATTGATGGAATGCTTTGATTTTTAAAATTTTTTTTTTAATTTAAGTTTATTATTCCCAAACTAAAGTGACTTTTTGTAAAAAAAAAAATTAAAAGATGGCAATTAAAGCATACATCATAATAGAAACACTGAGCATCATTTTTCATAAAAGTGCTGATATTTTCACACTTGTGCAGTTTAACAGTTTGACAGCTGCACACATTTTTCCACATTTTTGCAGAAAATGCTGAGGGTCTCTTGTGGTTGAACTCACATTTATGTTATTCAGACAAATACAGAAATAATTATTTAAAAATGTACTTTGTATGTACTTTCAGCAGAACATTGTAGGTGCATGTTCTATGTTTAACATGACCAAACAGAGCTTTAAAGCGTCACAATACTGCATTTAATTAGGATTTGATCATTGTTGTGGATGGAGTTTACCAGAATTATACATTACATAACAACTTAGATATTAAGTAATAAAGTGCACGCATGTAAAAAAAATTAAAGCTTTAAAGTTCAGCACATTTTAGAGCTCAAAGTAATTGACAATAGGGGAAGTTCTGCATCAATCATCAGACATTATAAAGAATTTTCTTGGTCTTATAAATGCAGCAAAATATCTTATGACTATTGTCATGGCACATTAATACATTTATTTCAGCGTTTATGCTGTAAATTGAATAATCTTTTCCTGGATGAGTTGTAGTTAATATCATCACACCTGCTAAGGTGCCACTGACACCATATATGTATTTAGCCTAAATGATGGCAGTGACAGACATTCTGCCATTTTTCTGTAAAAAAATTTTTTTAAAATCAGACTATTAAAAAAAAACAAAAAATTTGTTATCAATAAAAGTTACTTAATGAGTTTCTTATCCTTTATAAAGCTTTAAATCCGCTTGAAGCAGCGCATGGACCTTCACCAATTCACTACCCCACTCCATCCTGCTCAGAGACACAGAATACATCTTTCTAAATTGATGTAAAAACATCAGCATCCAATTTTATTTTGCAGTTTTAAAAAAAGTCTCAGGAAACAGAGCAGCATGGGGGATTTTTTGAGCATCTCTATTAGACGTAGACATCCTGTGTGTCTTTTGATTAGACGACATTTCACACAACTTATGCACACTGCCACTCTGCTGCTCGTTTTCCACACTATGAGTCCATGAGCTGCATAAGAGCCACAGGTCAAAACGTACGGCTGCTGCAGGATCTCTGGGGTTTTCGAGGCGTGGCACGGACAGCAGACACAACAAGAGGAAGCAGTGAGGGATATGGGATAATGAAATCTATCTCCTGCTCCCAAGGGGCATCACCTCACCTATCCCGAGGCTCACAAATAGCTCAAGTAACCAACATGATCTAAACCCCCACAGAGCCCAAACCACAGCCTTCACAAAGAGCTTCGTGAAGTTTGGTCTTTGTTTGTTTGTCGATGGAGGAGTGACATCAGCCCAAATCTGAGCTGCCATCTTACCTCTCCTCTAATTCTTCATCTTCATACTGCAGGGTGGGATAAATACCTGCTTCGGTTCCACAGAGAGGAAGGGTAAAAAAAAAAAAAAGAGAGAAAGAACATTCAGGAAATGAAAGTTGTAACACGATCCTCTGAGTGCCAAACGTCTCCCTGAGCAGAGACAAAAGGCCATAAGAGAAAAAGCTGCAGGACCCATTTCAGCCAGCAGATGACAGAGGGCGAGGGAGGGTGGAGGTGAAGGTGGTGGATGACGGAGGGGAAGAGAGATCAGACGGAAAATGAAGCTGATTTGAGAATTAGGATTCAGAAGAATATAAAGGGATGAGGATAGAAGGTGAAATATTAAACTTGCAGCCCCTCTCTGCACAGAACTCAAAATAAACGTCCCACTCCGGCCCTGCAGCTTATTTTCTGAAGGGTTCACCTCAAGAGAAAGCATTTTTTTTTAATACCAGTTGGATGTGCAGAAGATAATAGTGGAATATAAAGAATATTTCAGCTGCACTGATTGCAGCGGTGGGTGTGTGGCGGGGAGTTAGCAGAGTTTGAAGTGCTTTCAGTCTGACCTGATGTGTCGGAGCTGAGGGCATCCTGGCAGCAGAGGATGGGCGAAATGTTCTCTCGCTCCTCTCAGTGACGACTGATGCATTTGCAGCATGGTGTCAGCGGGTGGTGGTAATTACCAGGCTCTCTCTGAATTAGTGCCACCAACGTGCCACCAGCTCTGGTATTCCAGCTAAGCTCTGACCAAAGGCCCTGCAGACTCCTGTCTAATCTGCCTATAATGACTGTTTAATCAAGTTTTTGTACTTACATACTACAGGTTGGTGTGGTAAACTGCTCGTTGTCACATGTTGGAAACATGTTTATACGTGAAATTTCCAACAAAATAAGTTGTCGTTGCAGTTTGACACAATTAAACCTGTTTGGTCCCGTTCAAAAGGTTTTACAGTCATTTATTCATGAAAGAAACAACACAAAAGAAAAAAATCCCTCATGTCATTCTTGCAAATGTCTCCTCTCAGATTATTGGAGAAAAGAAAATATTAAACTCAACAATTTCTCGTCATGTTAATGTTACCAAGTTGATTGATTTTCAAAGTTTCTCCCATCTTTGAAAAAGGACTCTTTTCTTTCCTGCACACCACTGAGTACATCTTTTAGTCCAGATCTCGTTTTGCAAAAGCAAGTGTTTTGTTCACGTTTCACTTATTTAGATGTTTAGAACAGAACTGTGCAAAAGTTTTCAACCACACATAGTGTCTTCTGGGTTCCAACAAACCAGATTTTCTTGTGATGTATCGACATGATCTCGATCAATAGTTCTCCAGAGATTTTTGCGGCCTTTGTAAGGATTATTTTCAGCTATTTTGAGTCTAATTCTTCTGCCTGACCATGACAGCATGCTGTGCAAAGCATACTGGGTGTGATTGAAAACAAGGAAATCTGACAGGCGTAGGACAAAACAAGATGAAAAACATTTTTCTGATCACATATTGGACTACAACGTAAGAAATTGAAGTCAAGTCCCATTTCAGAAAGCATGAAGAATTATTGAACAGAACAACTTTTAAAACTTCCAAGACAACCCACTCCCCTTTAATTCAGAAAGTTAAGAACTTAAGATACCAGCAAATGTCCACTTCTCACATGTTTAAATAAAATGCAACAAATTCAAAGAAAGCTGATTCGTTATATATATATATATATATATATATATATATATATATATATATATATATATGTTCCATTTTAGACAAATATTGATGCAAAAAACATGTTTTCCCCCATATCTCATGCTGCATTAGTACTTTATGGTGTTTGACTCATGATAAGCTGGTCTTTTGGTGAAAATTTCAGTTCAGCGACAAGCAAAATTAGCTAACAGACCATTTAAAATGAAACACAAGTGGAATGGAAGATGAGGGACTTGGCTTCACCTTTTGTGTCGTAGAGTTTGGCAGGTTTATGTGAACCATGTGAACCAACAGTATGGCTGAGACCGACTCAAGGAGCTGAACTTAAACTTGGCGACAGCTGCAGAAACTGGAGAGCGGAGAGTTTAAATATAGAGCTTTAAAAACCCCAACTGGTGCTGCTCCTCCGCCTCCACACTTTATTACACATGTAACATTCACACCCTGCTCTCAGTCATGCTGTCCTCTCATTTACACTTGGGACAAAAAGCCTCTTCAACCTGCAGTTTGTTTGGCACAAGTTCAATGTAAAAAGGCAAACAATTAATCTAAAAAACTTTCCACAGATGCAGATGAGGCTTATTTATTTTGTCACAAACTATAAAAATAATGTGAAACGGTTTATAAAGCTCTGAGATGAGCTTTTTTCTCTCTTTTGTGGTTTTTGTTGAATTTTTCCTGCAGTAAAATAAGACAGACCGGTCTGTGCTGTGGCTTAGAGAAACTAATCTTCTGCGGTGTTTGGGCACCATCTCCTGGTCATAAAGTGTTACTACAAACATGGGAAAAAAATTAAATAATTAGAATTACCCAATTCCTCAATTTTTCTGCTTCATATTCTCACTTGAGAAGAATAAATAAATAAAACTGCCTCTTTTTGCTTTACAGAGTGTCAAACCTGAAGTGACTCACAGATAAATATTAACGCTTGCAGATGCAGAGAAATTTGTTTGTATCGTTTTGTTAAAGAGAAAAATCCACAGCTAAAATAATTTGAACCTGACAAAGCAAGAAAAAAGAAAAACAATGAAATCAAGTAATGAAAATCAGATATTATGTTTGAATATTGGTTCAACAAAACATATATATATATATAATCTATTAAAATTGGACTACCTTTAACTTAATGTTGGTTGCTCAGCCCTCTGAGTTAATCTCTGCCATCAAGTGATTTCTTCAACTCTCTCTGAGACTCCTGCATCCGTTCTCAGGTGTTCTGGTCCTCTCCTTATGACCAAACTGCTCCAGCTGTCTCAGATTTGAATGATGTCTTCTCGGACAGCATGTTTAACCTCCTTCCACAGATGTTTGGCTCAGAAGGCCACATCTGAATGGTCCACTCTTTGGTTCAGAACCTTTCGTGTTTTTTTATGTGTGTTCTGGGTCATTATCCAACTCGTGACCTGCGACTGGGCTCAAGTATTCTGACAGTGCAGCACATTTTGCTCCAGAAGGCCTTGATTGTCTTGAGATTTCATTGTACCCTGCACAAATCTGAGACACTCATTTCCAGATGCAACAAAGTAGCTCCAGAACAGAACCAGGGCAATGTTTTTTTCTTTGTATATTTTTATTTTTGTGTTTTTAAACAAGTGACTTTTTGCCAAAAAAGTTCCAGATGTGTCTCATCTGTCCAAACGGTATTGTCCCCAAAATTTTGTAGCTTCTCAACAGTCTGCCTTTTTTATGATTTGATGTCTTCTTAGGTTGTCTTCAATCAAGTCCTCTTTGTCTCAAACAAATGCTGCAATCTGACCCTGATATATACTGAACAACAAAATAAATGCAACACTTTTGTTTTTGCTCCATTTTTCTTGAGCTGAACTCAAAGATCTAAAACTTTTTTATGTACAAGGTATTTTTCCTCTCAAATATTGTTCACAAATCTGTGTTAGTGAGCACTTCTTTGCTGAGATAATCCATCCACCTCTCAGGTCTGACACATCAATCTCAATCAGCTGATTAGACAGAATGATTATTGCACAGGTGTGCATTAGGCTGACCACAACAAAAGGCCACTCTAAAATGTACAGGTTTATCACAGCACAATGTCACAAACACGTCAAGATTTAAGGGAGAGTGTAGTTTACATGTTGACTGCAGGAATGTCCATGTTCACAGAATTTGTCAGTACATCCAACAGGCCTCACAATCACAGACCACGTGTAACCACACCAGCCCAGGGCCTCCACATCCAGCATCTTCATCTCCAAGATCATCTGAGACATCCACCTGGACAGCTGCTGCAACAATTGGTTTGCATAACCAAAGAATTTCTGCATAAATTGTCAGAATCTGCCTCAGGGAAGTTCATCCGCATGCACGTCGTCCTCATCGGAGTCTCCTGACTGCAGTTCGTCACTGTAACTGACTTCAGGGGGCAAATGTTCACATTTGATGGCATATGACACGTTCACTGATGAATCCCGGTTTTCTCTGTGCAGGACAGATGACAGTATGGTGTCATGTGGGTGAGCAGTTTGGACATGTCAACGTTGTGAACACAGGACAATGAACACAGGGGCTGGTGTGATTGCACATGGTCTGCAGTGGTGAAGGAGGTTGGCTGTACTGCCAAATTCTGTGAACATGGACGTTCCTGCAGTCTGCATGTAAACTACACGCTCCCTCAGATCATACGACATCTGTGTCATTGAGCTGTGTGATAAAACTACATAGAGACAAACGAGACAAACAAACATTAAAACTCTCATTCACATCTAGGGGCAATTTAAAGTTACCATTAAGCCTAACATGCATGTTTTTGGTCTGTGGGAGGAAACTGGAGTAAAACCACGGAGAGAACATGCAAACTCCAGCCAGAAAGGTCCCCGGCCAAGATTTGGTCTGGCAACCTTCTCAGTGAGAGGCAACAGCTCTACCAACTGAGCCATGTGCAGTAACCATGCTGTCTCATCAGCATCTTGAGATGCCACACCTGTGAGGTGGATGGATTAACACTGAAGGTGAATGCTCACGAAGAGATTTACACAAATTTGTGAACAATATTTGAGAGAAAAAGGTCTTTTGTGTACAAAGAAAAAGTCTTAGATATTTGAGTTCAGCTCATGAAATATGGAAGCAAAAACAAAAGTGTTAAATTTTTATTTTTGTTCAGCAAACATTAATCTTGGAGCTCACCTCTTAACTCTTGGGAAAACGTTTGGCAGTGACTTCCAGGATCCCTTCACCTAAACAATGTGTAGTGCGAGGAGCTGGTCTTAGACTTCACCTTTAAACTTTTTTCTTTCTAAGCTCCTGAGACAACTCTGTCCCGAGGTTTCTATGGTCCAAGTTCAGTGTGTTAAACACCAAACAGCACTGTGTCAGACTACAGCTGCTGACTACAGGACACACTTTAGTTTAACACGGTCCAGTTATATTCAATCTTTGTCCAGTTAGTTATTTTTTAAATATTCTAATGAAAATGTTTGCTTTCCATTAGTTTATTGTCACTTTTTTATTGTTCATATATAGTTTATTATTATTATTATTATTATTATTATTATCATTGTGGGTTTTCCTTTCTTTCATAAAATAAAACAAACTACATTTATTTCCAGCCAAATTAATTCTCAGTTTATTTATATAGCGCCACATCACAACAAAGTTGTCTCAGGGCACTTTACAGGAACATTCACATACATAAAAAAGCCAATTAGTAAAGTTCTCTATCTAAGGAATCCAGCAGACAAGTTGAATCTTGGCTTCGTCGCAGTCTCCCATCCTGAGCAAGCACAGTGGCAACAGTGGAAAGGAAAAACTCCCTTTTAACAGGAAGAAACCTCCAGCAGAACCAGGCTCAGGACAAGCGGCCATCTGCTTTGACCGGCTGGTTTGAGAGGACAGGAAGGAGAGACACATGAACACAGAATGGCAGGTCCAGATGTTGGTGCAGGTGTACCTGAAAGACAAAAACACATGTCCAGGATAGAAAAAATAATTACAAATACAAAACAGGTTGAGCAGAGTAAGTAAAGAAAAGCATAGTGAAAAAAATGTGGTCATTTTGTCCTCCAGCAGTCTAAGTCTATAGCAGCATAACTAAGGGACAGCTCAGGAAACCCAAGCCGACACTAACTATAGGATTTAGCAAAAAGGAAAGTATTTAGCCTAGTTTTAAAACTGGACAATGTGTCAGCCTCACGGACAGAGATTGGAAGTTGGTTCCACAAGAGAGGAGCCTGATAACTGAAAGATCTTTGTCCCATTCTGCTTTTGGAAACTCTAGGAACCACAAGTAAACCTGCAATCTGAGAGTGAAGTGCTCTGTTAGGAAAATATGAAACAATAAGATCTTAATATAAGATGGAGCTAGGTTTGTAGGTTAGAAGTAAGATTTTAAATTATATTCTGGATTTGACAGGGAGCCAATGGAGAGAAACTAAAACTGGAGAGCCGAGGCCCGAGATGGTGTAGGGGCAGGGCAGTCGACTCAAGACCCAAAGGTCCTGGATTCAATCCCCAGTCATTGCACATCTCGTGGTGTCTCTGAGCAGGACACCTAATCCCGAATTGCTCCCCGGGCGCCTACATAACTGCCCGCTGCTCCACCTGGGTGTGTCCCAGGTGTGATGGGTTAAATGCAGAGAACCAATTTCATCTTTGTATGAGAACATACAATGATGACAACACATAACATTTTATTATTATTATTTTTATTATATTCGTTATTATTATTATTATTATTATTATTATTATTATTATTATTATTATATGATCTCTCTCCTACTAACTCCAGTTAAGGAATTCTTCATTTCCTGCGATTCGTTTCTTTTTATTTGGTCAGTGTTTCCATCTAGTGGTGAAAATGCGCATGTCACCGACTGATCAATGATTGATTGATTGATTGATTGCTTTATAAAGGCTGAGGTTTGTAGCCAGTATTGATGGCTGTGATTTCAGCTCATTGTTGTCAGAAATTCAAAGTCAGTTCATCAGAGAGGTTTATCAATCTGCACAACATAAACTTTGGGGTTTTCTTCTGCTTCTATTAATTTTTTTGACTACCTCAATAAAACACACAAAAAGCATCACTAGAAATCAAAATGAAAATTATTTAAGCAAAAAGAAGAAAAAAAAACATATTTCAGAACATTAAGCTGCACATCATCTGACCTCCCGCAGCTTCTTCTGCTCTATCCAGTCGATATCAAGAATCCCACAATGCACCTCGAACTTCTTCTTCTTCTTCTTCTTTGTTCTTTCAATCTGAAGTTTGAGCACAGCGTCTGTCAAAACAAAAGCCTCTTACAGATAATAACTGCTGGCTGCAGAGGAGCTGATCGATTGATTTAAACGCGTCTGTTTATAATTAACAGGAACCAATCAATGTCTGCTCAACTCTGAAGCGCGTGGAAAACCAACAAAAGCTCGTGGAGCTGCATTTGGACACTTTCTGAAACATTTGAGGGAACTTTTGTTGGGCCATTCAAAGCTGAGACAATTATTAGAGGACACTAATGAGAGCAGAAGCGCTGTCCATGGTGCTGAAAATCTTCAAGGTCCAGCTCTTGGACATTTATGTATTTTATATAAATAGTTTGGATTATTTTAAATAAGTCTAACAGTGAAATAAAAACTGAAGTGACACTTTAAATAGAATAAACTCAAGTGAATGTCTTTCACTTTAACATTTCATACCACTCCAAAGGTAAGAAGCTGCAATTTTCCAACACGATAATAGAATTTTTCATTTCTGTTCGTGTGAGTTAACACGTTTTTAAACGCTGTTTGTTTTTATTTTTACTTTTAGACCTAACCCCACTGGAGGATGAAAATAAAAGTATAAAATACATAAAAACTGGTTGTTTTAGTTGCTTGGATTAATTAAAGAAGGAAAAAGGCGCGATTAAATAATTTCGCATCATCGCGCTGACGATGCTGGGCAGTTACTGCCACGAGGGGGCGCCACTGACACGTGGTTTCCGTCTTCAGCTCCTCGCGCTCTGCTGTAAAAGCGTCTATATTGTTTATTCGCTATTTTTCCTTTAAAAAGCAAACAAAAAAAGAAAATCTGTGGAAATAAAAAAAACAGCTTTTACAAGAAGAAAACATCAAGGCTGATGGATACTGTGCAGCAACAAAAAAAAAAAAGCTTTCAAATGTTATTTTATAGTTTTTTTTCCCCACAATGCATTTCACAAAAACACACTTTTGTCATCCGAATAAAATATTTTGATTGCTTTTTTCCCTTTCCTTTTAAAGATCACAAAGTGAATTGTGGTTTAACCTTGTAAACAGTAAGCAGTCTGGGTTAGGGGAGTTGTTGGGGGCGGAGGGGGTGGACTGAACAACCGAGAAGGACAAAGGGGCTCGTTGAAGGACGCGCTTCTCCCAATCAGTGACCTCAGGCGCTCCTCCATGTGGGATGAGAGGAACACTAGACAAAATAATACAAATGAATCCTAAAATACTTGTTGTGTTTGCGTTACTCACAGTAATGGAAGCAGGAGTGTAAATACTCAAGTGATGCTCGAGAAGGCTGCCGAAGTAAAAGCTGCATGAATGGGTCATAATGGATGGTGTCTTAAAGTTTGAAAGATAACTGTGATTATTGGTTATTGGACTCTGAGAAAACAAAAGTGCACAACCCCACCCTCTTAAAAAGCGCAGACTTCTACATAGGTTTTATTTAGCTGTTTCTGCCATGCAACAGGCCTAAGTCTGCAGATAAAACTGTAATAAATCTACATCCAAATAATAATAATAAGGACATCTACTTCCACACTGAAGGGCGTAAAGGAGCAGCTACAAACAAACCTGAGGCCACTTTTCTGGCTAAAGAAATCTGGTTTCTTGCAATCATCTTAAACAATCTAAAAAAAAAAAGTCTGATTTAGTTTAACAAACATGCTATCTGTAAAAATGAAGTAAACAGAGCTCAATGATCACAGCGTTAAATCACTGCAAATGTAAACATCTAGTTCTTAAAGTATCTATTTTTTGTGTTTACAATTTGTTTTATTGCCCAAAACAAAAACAAAAAAATCAAAAAAATGCTCCTTGTATCTTCAGAAGCTGCGGAAACATTTGACATGTTTAGGTTTATTTGTTGTAATTTTGTATATTTAAAGCTTCTTCTTTTTTTTTAATTGATCAGATGGACACAGGAGCTGAACATTTTCATGACTTCATCTGCTGACGTAACTGTTGACTGTGACGTAATTGTCAGATTTTCTAAACCGAAAGGGTTTAATACATAAACATGTTCTGCAAAGGCAAAATTATTATTATTATTATTATTATTATTATTATTATTATTATTATTATTATTATTATTATACGGGCTGCTTTTATTAGCAGGTAAATCAAGAGTTTGTAAACAGTTTATAAAAAATTTAAATGAAGCATATCTCAAAAGCTGCACATTTATTTAGTCAGGTAAATATAATTTATTGCTATTGGCTCAACTTAGTTTTTGAACAAACAAAAAAACAACTTTGTGCCTAAACAAGGTATACATATGCAAGTTGTTTGATATTTAGTATATGAATATAAAATAATGTAATAAAAATACAGCACTTTATCTTGCCAAATAGCAAGCTTCTCTCAGAATGTGTTTTATAACTTTTATAAAACATAATAGTGTTTAGAAACGCGTGAATAATCTGTTTATGCCGAGGCGTTTATTAAATCAAACGGTACAAACAAATAAAATTAACATTTATTCCCTAACAATATTTGTTTAAATGGAACGAGATGCATCAGAAGCATGAGAAGCTGAACGCAGAGGACGAATCATAAAACATGAGTGTGTCCATGAGAACATGTGATCTGAAAGCGCGCGCGCAGCACGGAGCTGTCTGAAGATGGAGAAGTTCTGAGGGGCTCGAGACTGTTACAAGTCACAAAACAGCCAGGAGTTCACGCACATGCCAGCGCGCGCGCACACACGCACATTGGAGAAGTTGTGATGCTCACACAATCCATGGAGTCTTTTCTTCACCCGCGGTCGCTTCCCTGCACAAAACAGCGGCGGGGGCCCCTTTTTGTGCGCGCGGGGGCCCTCAGCCCCCCTCATTAGCACTGATTACCGCTGACCAGTTTGACAACCTTATTGACTGCGAGGAAGACTTTGTCATCCGCTCCCCCCGCTCTCAATGGAAACGGAAATATTTTGCTCTTTTTTTTTAATGTCCCACTATTTTTCTTTAAGAAACAAACGCACAAAAGCCCGCATGCACCCCGCATTTATTTCCTGTCTCCATCTCCGGATGTTGGCCTCATTGCTCGCGCAAGGTGGAAAAAGCTTGTTTAAAAATCTGATTTGAGGAAGAAATCGATATTTTCTCGCCTCCGGGTGCTTTTAAAAGCAGTTTCCCAACATATTTATCATCCCAGAAAGGTTACAAGATGTTGCTTCTGTCATAGAGTTAAAATATTTACTTTTAGAGAATGTGCTCTTAATGAAGGAGGCTGTTTCTGATGAGCCTGTTTCTGTGCGTCCTCCCTCAGCTCCACAGTCTGGGGCTGGGGTTTGATCTCCCATGATCCCTCTCGCGGATCATCCGGGTTAGTGAGCCGGCCTCTCGGTGACCTCACGCTGTCACCCTGCATTACAGGACTCCGAGCATGTTGGCCAATTACAGCTCGCTCTAAAACGTGTCCGTGAACGCAGCACGGTACCCTCTCCCATCATTTCAGACAAAAACAAAATGTTTTCTTACATGAAGTTAAAAAAAAAAAAAAAAAAAAAAAGAGACTTTCTTGATCAACAGTTATTTTATTATCTTTACTTTTTTTTTTTCCTTTTTACTGAAACACAATGTCACTAAAGCGCGCATGCTCAACAGGTTTACCTGTGGACAGTATTAAAAACACCAAGCAAATGAATATGAAACTCCAAGAGACAGCAGATCCGGTTCCTTTTTTTTTTTTTTAAATAAGCAAATAAACATCATTTATAAAACTTTAAAGTAAAAATGTCACAGTTCTTTTCACCATGAAGAACCCACAGAGAACGGCAGGTCACTTTGAAATCCCTCATCCCTTCATTTTAATTTATTTTCTTCATTTTTTTTGTTTTAATTCCCTCCTTGTTTTTCATCTTGAAGCGGCATTAGTCCGTGGAATGTGCGTGTTTTTGTCCGTTTTCAGGTATCCACGCGTGGGTAAAACGCAAAAAATAATAGGCCTAAAAGGATGAGGATCCCCTCATGTTTTGGCAGCCGTCAGAAATCAGTGTGTGTGCGTGTGTGTGTGTGTGTGTGTGTGCGTGTGTGTGTGTGCGTGTGTGAACTCGACGCAGGCACTGTTACTTGTCTGTATTATTGTCTCTGACTCTCGGCCGTCAGATGTCACATTCACTGTCGCTGGAGGTGATGGAGATGGCCGAGGCGGCCGCCTTGCTGGACAGACTGGCCTCCGGACTGGACGAGTTCCCCAGGCGGTCCACGGTGCCGTCCTCGTCCGCCAAGGAGCGAACCGAACCGCCGGACAGAACCTGCTGCTGTAGCCTGAGCAGAAGCGAGACAAAAGGAAGGAAAACGTATAAATAGATACAATTATATATAAAATGTTGTAAGCTCTGTCATCCAGAGATGACATGATTTAAGCCTTTTTGTTGTTCATAATAAATAACATTTTAATATTTATTTTCATATGTAAAACCTGTAAAACGCATAAAAATGTTTAAAGCAAAAAACAGAACCACACAAAGGTGTTTTTCCCATTTTATGACAAGAAGTGAAAGCTCTCGGCTAAAAACATCTGTTTTTACAACAAATAGCAGCGCGTTTATTCTTTATTTTTCGTTCTGCACAAACCAGATTAAACTTTTATCTGCAAAATATGAAACAACTGCTGCACTTCCTCCATCACTGTTCACACACTAAAATCATTGCAATAATATCAAATATGTGACAGTTTTTAGAGACTAGCAGGCATGAGTAAATAAATAAATAAATCAGTGCAATTCATAATTTAAATATTTTCTGATTTTTTTTATTTATTTTTTTTTACTGTAGTGAAAACAACAAACTAATCCGACATCTGGGAAGATTATGGGATGTTTTTTATCATCGTTTCCTGCTGTCATCTTATTCCCTTCAAAATAATGCTAGTCTCGCGGATGGATGGAAATAAACGGAGAGCACAATCTTAATATGAATAGAGGTGTCTGCTGCAGATAGGATGCTCTCAGCTCACCTGTTCTTGGCAGCAGCCGCTCTGTCTCTTTGTCTGCGGTTTTTAAACCAGTTCCCCACCTGCGTGGGTGTGAGTCCCGTGGCCTGTGCCAGCTCCCGCTTTTTACTGGGGTTCGGGTACGGATCCTGCAAATACCACTCTCTCAACAAGTGCCGGGTTCTCTCCTTGAAGCAGTGGGTTTTCTGCTCCCCGTCCCATATGGTTCTGGGCAGGGGGAACTTCTTGCGCACCCTGTATTTGTCCACGGGCCCCAGCGGGCGGCCCCGCAGCTTCTCCGCCTCCTGGTAGTGCGCCTCCAGCCACAGCGCCTGCAGCTTCGTGTGCGACTCTTTGGTGAACTTGTGGTTCTCCAGGATGTGGTAGAGTTCGCGGAAATTGCCCGTGTGGAAGGCGACGACGGCCCGGGCCCTCAGCACCGACTCGTTCTTGTTGAGGACCTCGCAGGCCGCCGGCGCGACGGGCAGCGACCACAGGAAGCGGCCCAGGCGCTCCACGTCCCCGCTCTCCTCCAGAGTCTCGCAGACCCCGGCGACCTGCTGGGGGCTGAAATTCAAGATGGGCAGCTGAAACATGGAGGCTTCTCCCGTGGTTCCCTCTCCTCCTCCTCCTCCTCCTCCTCCTCCTCTTCTCCTCTCCTCCGCCCGCTTCTTCTCTCCGCGCGCCGAGGCAATCCAAGGCACCCGAAGAACCGAAGCAGCCCCGACCCGAATGCTTTGAGCCGCCGTGGAAAAAACAACAAAAAAAAAAGAAACGCGGCGGAGGAGGGGGACGATGCTGTGAGGGATGGCGGTGGTGATGGTGGGGGCCCCGGCTACCGCATCCTCAGGCTTTGCGGACTCGGCAGGAAAAGGTCTGCAGACGCAGATTTTAAAGCCCGAGAAGGATTATTTTCAAGGTAGCCGGGGACTGAGTGCAGGAGAGGATTCAAACCCGAGCTGAGATGGATTTTAAGGGGCAGGAAAAAAGCCAGCGAAGCCCCCCTCTGATGATTTCCTATTGGACTTGGCAGATTGGCTGCTCGGTTGCCATGGATGCACGTCAATCACTGTCAAGTTCGGCCAATCAGGCGGAAAGAGGACCTGAGCGCCTCCCTTTTCAAAAATATTATAAACATTTTGACCTTTTTTTTTTTTTTGCTGCGCGTTTTGAAACCCTGTTTTGTGTTAAAGAAATAACAAGTCTTGATCATGAAGAGCAACAATCCGCCTGATCAGATGTGCTGGATTTATTCTGCAGCCTCAGTAATGATCCATCCATCACACAGAGCTGCTGCAAAGATGAATAAATAAAACAAAATACAATCATTGCATTAAAAACACGAATCATTTTTATTTTGTTGCGTTTTATCTCAATGTTTCAACATGAATTAGCTGCCAGCTCTGTTTTGCAGCCTTGAACTCATCAATGTCTTTTCAAACTGACAAAAAAATAAATAAATAAAAAAATGAAAAGAAAAATCTTATAAATTGGTTTGACTAACAAATAAATGCTCTTTTCTGCACGGAGTTGCTGTTATGCAGTTTCGGTATTTGTAAAAAAAAAAAAAAGATTATTATTTTAAAGCAAATGCTCCATCAGTGCCAAAAGCACATCAGCGCGCGCATGCATCATGGAAACATGTGCATAAAGTCATGATGGCCCCGGCAGGCTTCTCCGGGTTTAGCAGGCCTATCATGCACACTCCGTTTTGTGCACGGGCTGATTTAGTAAATAAGAGGGCGGATAGATGGCGCAGATGGTTAGAAGTGTCGGGTCAGATCATTTCATGGCTGGATACAGTAGGAAAGTTCATTCTGACGGAAAAGCCTGATATTATTTTCACTGAGACACCGCTCCTCCTCCCCCCTCTCCTCCTCCCACACATGCACGCTCTCCTCCCCTTATCTCTCCATTCCGTGCATGCGCATTTACGCTTGCTTATTTATTATTTCATGAATGATGCCAGGTTATGAAATGCATATCTCTTTGTCGAACAAAAAAACTAAAAAGAAAAACTAAAAAAAAAAAAATCAAGGTTTTTAACAAACAGTTTATTTTTTTTCTTTAGCTCAGTTTAGACTATTTATATTCCAGCTGTAAATAAATAAGACCATCAGATGAAAGCAAAGGGAAATAAACAGAGGTCGACTGACAAGGTGCTGATCTGAAAGATTTATCTGTCTGTAAATATTTCATGTGTTCAAGTCTCAGACCTAAACTTACAAGGACTGCCATGCTTTTCTGGAAAAAGCCAGAATTTAATTAAACATGAGCCAGTTTTGGAGCTCTTCAAGGAAGAGGCTGCAAACAACAACACAGCTCATGTAGTTTCACTTTAAACATTTATTAAACGAGGGGAAGATTCGTCTTGTTCCTTATTTTCGGTCATTTTGCTGCATGGTTGCCTTTGAAGTTGCATGTGACCATCATTATGTTTGCAGGAGTGGTTTAGGCCCTGGTGTATGAGACTCCCCTATATGTCACTGTGTCAGCAGGATAGGCCTCCTGACACCAATATCTCCACTCATTCTGCAGCAACACAGTGCATCTCATTCAAACACGCCTGTTTCTTCATCTCCTTGGCTTCATGAATCATGGTGCCCCCCCCCCCC
>NC_056518.1:16823676-16824084 GCF_014905685.2 Nematolebias whitei
CCCCCCCCCCCCCCCCCCCAGCACCAGAGAAACCACAATATCAGGCTGTTTTATCAGTTTCTTCATCATATCTGATGATTCCTTTACGGTGCAATCATGCATCCATCTCCTCACTTTTTAAAGTATTTTTTAACACTTCACTAAAAGAAACACGCAACCGTTTTACAACATAATGGTCTCATCTGGGATGGTTTCATTCCTGTTATGTTTCTGCTTCATTTTAGTCCATTTATTATTATATGTAAACATGACTTTTTACATGATTGTTTGACCAGAACTCATTGGAAGAGGCGATTAGCTCAAATTTATTCCTAAAGGAAAAATGAAATAGCACTTAAATGAAGTGAGACCAACAGAAAAGTACACTAAAAGTTAATTTGGACAAGTTTTGCACACAAGCAAACTATA
>NC_056518.1:16824184-16826355 GCF_014905685.2 Nematolebias whitei
ATATATATATATATATATATATATATATATATATATATAATGTAACATAAGAAGTCTTAAAATGTTTTCAGAAGAGTAATTGTTCAGTCACCTTTCTCATTAAAAGTTTTTTCAGCTGCTACCGGTGCAATTAAGGAACTTTGAGACTCAAAACTATAAATTAACTTTATATTCAAGTGAAAAGATGTACACATTTTATTAGCCTTTAAACAAAGACGCTGTATACAGAATTTAAGAGAATTACTGAAGGTTAGAAAATAATTAATGCGCCGTGTTTATATAGCTCCATTGCCAACACATCCAGATTTACTGAATAAAGAAGTTTTAAAATGTCTGACAGCTTGTATCTAAAGGTGAAGAGGTGTGCTGCGGACCACTCTGCTCTCTGCAGTAAGAGCACGTTTCCTTTCTGTCATCATTAGCATGTGAGCTGCAGCTCGCCATGGGCAGAGGGAGGGAAGGAGTGGGAACAGTTATGAACAGGCTGGAAATGACCCAGATTCCCTGAGATCACTGGAGCAGACGAGACGCTACGAGAGCCTGTCACCAACGGCCTTCCTGTTACAGACCTACAGCATCTTTCCATCTGCTCACCCCTCCACCTCTTCATATTCCTGCTGCTCTATATGTCCTTTAAACCCACTGAGATGTATGCGAACGCATGTGCAGGCTCATCAAAGGGTTTACTCACTGGCAAATGCCAAGCATAACACCTTTGTGTACTCTGACCAGTTGCAGGATGAATGGAAGGCAGGCAGCGAATTCAACCTGGCAACATGAGTGAACGCTGTTATTTCCAGAGGCAGGCTCGACAACGGCTGAAGATGCAAATATCCCTGCGTGTTCACAGGCTGCCAGGGTTTTGTTGATTTCCCTTTGCACTGCTGCCCCGGCCACCGGATTAACTTTCCAATTAAGATATCATGTCAGCAGCATCACCAGTAACCCCTGAATGACCCGGACGCTGTTAAAAAGCCTGCTCCATGAGGCAGGACTTTAAAGAGAAGCCACTCCACTCATGTGTTGCCACGAGGCTCCGCAGTGACAGAAGGGTTAAGCCAAATCTCTCTCAGAGTTGTGTTTCAGACCCACTTGCCCTCGGGGCAGCGCTGGCTCTCGACGCTACGTTTAATCTGTGGATTTGTGGTAACAGAGAAGACTTCTTATCCACTGACCCATTGGCCCCTAGTGTACATAATCCAGTGCCTTTCAGTCACACAGCCCAGCTGACATGGAGAGAGGAGAGCCCGGATAGTGGGGGCACACACACATGGCCAGTTGCACTGACACACATACCATCCCCTGAAGCTTTTGTTCAGCGGGGCATGCACTGGGCAGCTCAGCCTGGCCACTGTTGTCACAATCAGTGCACGAGATACTTGACCTTACACCCAAATTTACCGCTTTATTGTTTAAAGATGATATAAATCTGCACGTCGAGATACTTGATATTCAGACAGGACTGTTTTCTTTCAGAGCTCGTATTAAAACCAACATGTGCAGCCCAGAATGCACGTACAGTGAAGTCAATACAAAAGCAATGCACTATGGGTCAAAGAGAATTCCTGTTGTGTAAATCTCTGCAGTGCTCCTGAATTTTACAAAAGGTTTCTTTCTTTTTTTTTTTTTTTTAACCAACCGTTGCCTGTAAATGCAAGTTCGTTGAATTCTGCTATTGTCACACTGCAGACACACACAAAAAAGAGATTCTGAATTGAACGTTTTCCAGCGTGCAGCGTTCCAGCTTCATTGCAGGTTGCAAATTTGATAGAGGAGGTTACATTCGGCTGCGGCAAACAAACAATACGGAGAGAGTGGACCTCGAATCCTTGGCAGAAAGCCATTAGGAATACCTTGAAACCTACCCTTTTTTCCCTTCAAAAACACATTTGTAGAGCATGTTATAGAGCGCATGCAATTATTACATCCATTCCACTCTTGAATGCAGTCAATTTCTGCCCGGATAAAGGGCTAAATGAAACTAGAGGGAGTGCATGGTGCACACTGCTCCACTTTATGCAGCCTGTGTTTGTGAAGGCAGAGCAACAGGGAGCAGAAATTGCAAATGAACAAATGCACAACATCACATATATAGATAGCACTTGGGCGACAAAGTGTGTGTGTGTGTGTGTGTGTGTGTGTGTGTGTGTGTGTGTGTGTGTGTGTGTGTG
>NC_056518.1:16826365-16838462 GCF_014905685.2 Nematolebias whitei
GTGTGTGTGTGTGTGTGTGTGTGTGTGTGTGTGTGTGTGTGTGTGTGGGCAGCCTTTTGTTGCTGGAGCCAAACTGCCAAGCTGGTAATTGTGAAAGAAACAGAGAAATTGACCACAGCAGCGAGCGAGTTTCCACATACAAATGTGAAAAAACGTGCACAAAATTACCATCCAGTGGGCTGCTTGATTTTCGTTCTAGTCTCTCATTTGATTTCAGTGACTGTGAATCACAAATGAACAATATAAATGGTAATATTATTATTATTATTATTATTATTAATAATAATAATATATAGTTTTGTGGGTGCAGTGCAGCTACAGTGTGTCTAAACTGTTTAAAAATGTGTTTTTAGTCCTTCCTCTGCAACCACCCAATGATTTAGTCTTTTAATGACACAACTTTAAATATATTAAAATAAAATAAAGAACAAACAGAACCAGTCCGTTTTTACGTAACAAAAATTAAATAATTTATATATCTATGACACCAGTAAAGTGAAAGGATTTTACGTGCTATTGTCTACATGAGGCACAATGGCCGAGCATTTACACACGAATGCTTTTCCTGTTTGAATACTAAACAATAAAAATCTTTCTTGTTTTCAAGTTGGATTAAACGTGCTGAAACAGTCCAGCCCAACATTTTGTTTCTTGCTTTCCTACCCCATATAAATACAAAAAATAAAATAAAATAAGTAAAATAAAACTCGTCATCAGATCTTGATGACACTTGAAGGTGACAGGAGTCACAACTCATCATGATCAGGAGGTCCTCTGCTGCCGAGCGTGATCCAGGGCACACGGGTCGCGACGCCACAACCCCGCCGCCTGGGCCTCACCTCCACTTCACATTGTCTAAGAGGCTCCACGCCTCCAAGTCAACACACACACGCACACACACACACAGACACACAGCTCTGAAAATGTCTCTGAGCGACACACTTTGCTCTTTTGTCTGCACCATGGCAGCTTTCTCTATAAATGACATTTACACACATTTCTTTAGGATATATGTGACTTATTGTGATCTGCTATAGTCTTCATATTAAATCATGTTTTTTTGATTTCCATTTTGTTCAGGAATGTAACAAGAGTTAAAAAAAATGTATAAAAACATCTCAAGTGTCCATTAGCTGAGGGAAAGACTCAGCCTGCGAGTGTGGTGACTTCACCTTGAAGAAAAAACAAGGTTATAGTGAACGGTTCATTCCTGCTAGTACTCCATATGGTGCAATAATCCAAAGGATATATCATTATTAAGTGTTCTTGACCCAGTTCCTGGCTGCAGTGAAGTTTGCTCAGAGAAAATGTTTTAGCAGAATTACACTCAGAAAGTTAGAAAGGCTTTCGTTAGCTAAAGCATGTCCGCCTGTTGCTTTTAAAATAGGATAGAAATGCAGAACAGCACCAACACCGTCACCCTCCGTTGAAGGTTAAAGGCAGTAATGTTTGTCTGTGAGCATGCTTGGCTGTCTTTTAGCTAAACATCTCATTAACCACTGGACAATTTTAAAAGAAACTTACAGAAAGGAATCATTGTCTATGATGGACCTTTGGAGTCAACCCCGTTCAAGATGGCTGCCACAGCAATTCAACATTAGCCAACAAGGAGCACCAACTCAGATGTGCAAGTTGTCTCCACGATGAAGGGCAGAGGTCAGGGACAGCGTGGCTTCTCAGAGTCCTAATGTCTGTCATCTGTGTTTTATTGATGGCTTATGTCAAATGCCATCCTGACAGAGCTCGTTAGGATGAAGGGAGTTGTCTGGGTGGAGGCACGAAGCCCACCACCGCACCTAGAGGGTGATGCCCGTGACAGGGGTCAGCCGAGAGGCCTGTGTGTGTGAGACAGACCTGCAGAGCGGGGCCGAGGCGCAGGGACAGTGCATGTGTTCATGTCATTGCCCGAGTTAACGGGTGTCACCGAGCAGGTCCCCCCCGCCTGATGCCGCTACTCCGAGCACGACTGACAGGCTGACAGTCATCCCGCTTTCGCCACTCACACGTGCTCAAATATTTATCTGCGCTCTCAGCGCCATCAGCAGTCTTCTGCTACAGGGACGGAGCCCAGCGGAGACTTCAGAGACCTTGAGAGGATGAGTCAAATGATTTCCTCTCTGTAGCACAGTCCTGAAACACAAAGTGGTCATTTTGTTGCTGTTGTCTCAAAATGCAGGAATACATTTTACATATCATCAGTGATTATTCTCTAATAGCTTGGAGGCTGGGTCTAATACCACTCTAAATAGCTGAATCCATATTTGCTTTGGCCAGCGGCATTGCTGATGAGCTCAGACTGTTATGTGACATCTTAATATACTGATTAAAAATGCATGTTTGGAGGGGAAGCAGAGGGGTGCCCTGGGTGCTCCTGCCAGGGAAGATTAAATCATCCTACTTAACAGGCATGATGGGGATTGGGGTCAGTGTAAATGAGAAATCTGGAAGAAATAAAAAGAGCAGTTTTTAACAAGGCAACGTCATAATATTTCAGAAACAAGCACGATCAATGAAATGCCTGGGTGCGTGCATTGCGGTGGAGGTTACATTCAGTTGTGAGTGAGAAATTAAAAGCTCAAAATGTAAAAGAATATGATACAAGGCCATCAGCCTCCAGCTTCATTAAGATCCTGCCAAAGAGTTTGGCAGGTCTCAGCCCATCAGCACCAGCAGCAGCAGCAGGGAGGCCCATTAGATAAACCTCCAGATATTGTCAATGCATTCAGATCAGGGAGGTGATGGTGGTCCTCCAAAAAGATACGACTATCCAATCAAACAAAACTCAGAGTCCACACACTGCTGACTTGTCTGTGCCAAACACACTCAGATATTTCCATTTTTTATTTACAGGTGGACCAACCGGGCAAGGAAGAACTTTGAGCATTATTTAAAATACAAACGTTCAGCGCACTGACAATGAATACAATTCCAAAATGTTTATTTATGGTGAAAAAACGACTGATGATGGTAATTTTAGCTTTTATATTTTTGTTTTTTTTTATCTTTGTTTTTGTAGCTAAGTTTGGATTTGAGCTATTTTTGCACAAATTGAACTTTTTGCTAAAATTCAGCTAAATGTAGCTTTTGGCAATTGTTTTGCTAAATTAAACTTGTTTGTTAGCATTTTTAAATACTATTTTCTTAAATGTTGCTTTTAGCTACTGTAGTTTATTTTAGATTGTTGCTACAGTTTTAATAGCTAATTCAATACATTTAGCTTATGCTTTGCTAGTTTTAGCTTTTAGCTACTGAAGTTTATTTTAAAGTGTTGCTACAATTTTAGTTGCTGTAGCTGATTCAATACATTTAGCTTATGCTGTGCTAGTTTTAGCTTTTAGTTACTGTAGTTTATTTTAGCTTGTTGCTACAATTTTAGTTGCTAATTCAATACATTCAGCTTATGCAGTGCTAATTTGATATTTTAGCTACTGTAGTTTATTTTAAATTGTTGCTACAATTTTAGTTGCTAATTCAATACGTTTAGCTTATGCTGTGCTAGTTTTAGCTTTTCGCTACTGTAGTTTATTTTAGATTGTTGCTACAATTTTAGTTAATAATTCAATGCATTTAGCTTATGCTGTGCTAGTTTTAGCTTTTAGCTATGGTAGTTTATTTTAGCTTGTTGCAACAGTTTTAGTTGAAATTCAATACATTTAGCTTATGCTGTGCAGGTTTTAGCTTTTAGCTACTGTAGTTTGTTTTAAATTGTTGTTACAATTTTAGATGCTGATTCAATACATTTAGCTTATGTTGTGCTAGTTTTAGCTTTTAGCTAATGTAGTTCAGATTGTTGCTACAATTTTAGTTGCTAATTCAGTACATTTAGCTTATGTTGTGCTAGTTTTAACTTTTAGCTACTGTAGTTTATTTTAGCTTGTTGCTACAATTTTAGTTGTTATTGCTAATTCAATACATTTAGCTAATGCTGTGCTATCTTTAGCTTTTAGTTACTCATGCTAATTTGTGCTTTTAGCTACATGTTTGCTGGTTTTAGCTTTTAACAACAGTTTTCCTAGATTTAGCACTTTAGCATCTGTTAATGTTAGCCTTTAGCTACTGTCTTGCTCATTTTAACTTC
The DNA here is from genome assembly GCF_014905685.2 of Nematolebias whitei. Taxonomy (NCBI): domain Eukaryota; kingdom Metazoa; phylum Chordata; class Actinopteri; order Cyprinodontiformes; family Rivulidae; genus Nematolebias; species Nematolebias whitei. Next base: position 16,830,444 of record NC_056518.1, read on the forward strand.
AGCTCTGCTTGTTTTAAAATTGAGAACTCAGTTTCAGCTCCATTAACAAGTTTTAGGAAAGTCATTTAGACTGCAATTTCACAGAAAATGTTTTATTTTTCTGGTTTCTATTAATATGATAAATTTATTTTGTATTAATTCATTACTATTGATCCAATGTGACAGGAATCTCAACTAAATGACAAAAAAAAAAACTAACAATAAATCAGAATCCCACAAATTTTTCTTCAGCTTAATATAATAACGATGTTGACTTCACATACAAATTAAATAAAAGAAGACAGAAATAGATTATTACAGTCCTTTAAAATATTTAAAAAGCCTTGAAATTTTAATGTAGAAAATCACTGATTCTAATTAAAAATATGTTTATTTTTGTCTCTCTGGGCTTAAAGTGACACAGCTGTAAACAGCGTGTTTCCTCCATCTGGTTGGCTGCTGACAGTTTTTAGCATCGCCATTTACAATTTTCCAAACGCTTTTAGAAACACTGACTGCCATGACCTTGAGCTAAATAATACAGCTTTACAGAGAGCAGGGGAATTTTCCTACGAGCACAGGTGTCCTCTGATATTCTCACAAGCCTGCGGGCGGCACAAAGACGGAAAGATGCTTCCCTGGTGAAAAGGAATGGGGAGGCACAAAGTGGAGGAACACTTCAACAATGGCTCCTTCACTCGGGTGTATTTGGTTTCGACCTTCAGACGGATATTCAAATAAAATCGACTCCAAGGAGGAAAATCAAAACCCCACATGACCGACCCTGAATCACTGCACGGGCTTTGAATGAACATGTGATGTTCAAATACGTTCTCAGACAAACGGGAAAACAAAAGTGTGCAGGTTGGGCCTGTCAACAACTGGCAGCACGAGCAGCTAGTCCCTCTTTATGTGTTCAGATCGTCGACGGCAGTTCAAAAATGTAATCATGTTAAAGAATCTTTAAATCAGAGCCATTAAACCAACTCAAAGGAAACCTCAGAGCTGATGCGCTCTATTGCGCTCATCCTTCTCCTAACTTCTGTCTGGTTCACTGCAGAGGTCGGCGTGGCTGCTTGACGTGCACTGATGGGGCTGACAAGGTAAGTGGTCAGACAGCTTAGTCAGGAGAAGACGCTTATTGAACGAGGAGAGGAAGTGTCTGCTCAGGAAAATTCAACCAATCCATCAAGAAAAATCTCCAGATCTCACCGTACAGCGGAGCGCCATCTGCTTATGACAGAAAAGGGAGAACAGGATGACGCAAGGACTTCTGCAGCTCAACAAGAAGCAGTTTCAAACATCTAAGGTTGAATTTGAGCACATCAGAGTCTCAAAGAGCAAGTCTCGCGAGCAGCCATGCCCACAGCGAGCTGCAGGGCTCGCTGAAATCCCGCCTGTCCTTGTGTGTCACTTACCAGCCACAGGAAAAAATAAATCTACATCTTGCTGATAGCACAAAGTGTCTCCATGAGGCTAATGCTTTATGTCAGATTCCATACAAACAGGCCCATCAGAGCTAACAGATCCACCTTTACTTTTTTCCATAACTCCACCCCCACCAGCAGCAGTGAGGTTTATAAGTAGCTGAAAAGCTGATGATGGAGTTTTTAGTGTAACATCCTTGATTTTGTGTGTTCTCTCTTTATTTTATTATCCACACTTCAGCAATGAGGAGAGCCAGGAAGTGAATTGATGGCAGGGTGGAGCGGGGATGAGAAAGAGGAAAAGAGAGGGCAGGGGGGGGGGGGGGGTACATGACAAAAACAAAACAAAAACAGACAAGGAGTGCCAGGCTCTGCAAACTGGCATGCTACAGTTGTGTGTCAGTCACCTAGCAACAAGTCCTCCCCATCACTTACCCCCCGCTTCCCCGTCTCCCGCTGCGCTCTCTAATTCAACAAATCTGCTCTAAATGTATGGCTGCGCCTGGAACAAAACGCATTCTGCGCTGGGGGCTAAGGATGTGGGCCTCGGCTGAACACGCCACTCAGCTACCCATTGACCAGCGAGGCCTTTCTCTGCACACACTAAAGAGCGGGGGACAAAGACCCTGAAAGAAGGGGCAGCTCCACAGAGAAAACATTTGCTTGTAATTGTGTTTGACTGCATAATGAAAATGATGTTCTTTTTTAATTTGGGCTTGTTAAGGCCACACTATTTTCCCCTGGTCACCGGATTATTGTAAAGAACCAGCCCCTCACTTGGCCTACGGGCCACTGAGGGGGGGAAATATTGAAAATGGTCCAAAGACCTTCCCACTCTTTACTTTAACCCCTCTTGTGATTCAAGTGTTCTCTGGTAAAAACATAAATATGTGGAGTCTGTTCATTACAGCATGGGAGTGTACACTGGATAGAGCCCCCCCCAACACACCCCACCTTTTCTTTTTTCATTTTCTAGAGAAAGATAATGGCAGCGGGCACACACACAAACAGGAGCATGCTCACTCTGAGCTGTGAAGCATTGAGATGGTCAGCATTCCTGCTCCTTCTTCAGTGAATCAGACCATTAGTGGAAGCATCGGGCTGGCACCCAAAAAGAGCGCTTCAATGGACACATTCACATCCAGTGATTATTTGCACTTTTTAGCCCCCAATTTCCTGTTGTATCAATGTGTGTTTTCCACATTCATCCGCCTTTCTCCTGTTCCCGTTCACTTAGCAAAGGTGAGCAACACTCCAGGTGAGTGTTAAAGGCTGGGAGACTGCACTATGACATAATTTGAGTCTTGTTAAAAAGAAAAGAAAAGCAAAAGCAGCCTCTGGTTATTCACATTATTATTATTTCAGTCCCGTAACATCTGGTTTATGTCAGTAACTGATGCGCCTTTGACCCCCTCAAGGTTTCCATTATTCCGCCGTATGGACATCTATTCAGTGATTTAATTGGTTTAAGTTGGACGCCCATTTTCAGAGCCGTCCCCTGGAAGCCCTTTGACCAAACCCAAGTTGTTTGAGAAGTCACAGGTGAGAAGTAAAAGCGCTGACCTCTGCACACTGATGATATTCATGTTTGCACGTCGGTCCTGGAGGACTGAATGCAAAGGTTGGCTCGTGCAAACCAAAGGGGAGGCTGTAGTGAACTAAAAACCTTCAAATCAAACCAAGGCGTTCATTTTTTTTCTTTGCTGGTGCAAAAGTAATTATTTACATGTTGTTAAATCTCAGAGTTTATTCAGATTTGATAGAAATATGTAGATTGCTGAACATTTATCTGCTTTTTAATGGTTTACTGATCATTCAGTAGTCCCAAAATTTTAATAGGGAGCTAAAAGGTATAATTAAAGTCATTAATTTTTCATTTCACACAGCAGAATATCATCATTTACAACCTGTTTGACTAAAAAGCAATCACACTGGATCTTGTGGAAGATCACATTTTGTGTCTTTATTTGTCAACTGTTGCATTTTCACTTTTTTTTTTTTTTTTTTACTGTATTGCATATGGTGTTTATACCACTGCGGATGGACTAAATTTAATTATTTCTTAGCACAATAAAGCATTAAAAATCCTTTCCAAAACAGCATCCTTGATCATTTCTAGACCATTATAAGTAACATTTATAAAATGTTTTTTATTTCATATTTGCATGCAATCAAACAGAATCATTCATTTCCAGTAATTCAAACTCAGTCCTCATTTAGATGCTTCATTATAGGCAATCGAATGATCTGTATATTTAATATGTATCAGATTTAATTGGCTTAGAGCCAAAACGGGGTTAACGTTTTGTTACTAATGAAACTAAATTAGGTTAATCTGACAACTCTTCTGCAGACTTGTCTTTGCAGTAAGCAGTTTTCCATCCAACAAAAGCAACGTGATTGTTTATATTTTTTTATATGCAAAATTTCAGAGCCTGATGTTCTGCAGCATGTGCAGCTTTTTTCCTTTAATGAATAACCTTGACTTGTTAAGACTGCTTGTCCAATTGGAGAAATATTTTATCTGCTTCGAGTTCTTTCTTTATTTCTCAAAAACTTGTGACAATTTACAGATAAAGCAACTGGCTGGTGTTTATTAAAGACCTAAATTGGATCGATAAAGTCGATTTCATACCTCACAATGAGATAAATGTGCTCCTGATACGCAAAAGACTGAAGGATCTTACAGTAACAGCTTTAAATATTTAATGAGACCTTGTTAATCTTTTGATTGTTCAATAAATAAGTCACATGACTACCTGTGTGGTCTTAAAAAGGAGGGAAACCAAATGTCACCGCTGTGACTGCTTTTGACTGGGTCATGGGGTTTCCTGCAACAGTGCACGACCTCAACAAGATGCTTTTTACTTTATGAACTCTGAAACAATAATAGAGAAGTAGCAAAACTAAGAAGAGTCACTCAAAGGAAATCATAACCGTACTGACACAAATTCAGTTTCAGCTAAGAATCAAACAGAAAATCAGAACAACTAAAACAAAAGTTTTACATCAATAGAAATGGTTTGTATTTAGATTTCCCTTTTTTTAAAAAAAATGGATTTATGTCTACAGTCAAAGTGACATTTGTAAGGTTTTCATAATGTTATCACTCGAAAAAAGGTTTCACAACAGCCTTGAAGTAGAGCACACAGAGTCAAAAGAAACAAGAAGCGATTTTAACTCATATTTCCAGCAAAGGGTAACAAAGACTTAGAAGAGTAAAGGTCAGGAATAAAATTCAAAGTGGTAATAAAAACTAGTGGCTAAAATAGATTATATTTGCATTTTAGGGCACATCATGCAAGAAATAAGAATAAATCTAATAAAAGATCATTCAAATCATTGAACTACGTACAATATAACTTCTTTAAATCACAATATTAGACTGTTTTATGGTTTTCGATTTATTCTTTAAGTTTCATGAAAAGAACATGCTTTTGTCACTTATTTCGAGTTTAACTTTATTCTAAGTTTATTATGATCGTAAATTAAGGATGTCAAACGGGTTAATGAGGAACATAGCCTCCTTAAAAAAGTTAAATATCACAAATTAAGCCTGTAATGTTAGAAAGTGTGCTGCTTCTGATGTCTTACCTTCAAGTGACGGGCGGGTTCATCCTGAGGAAACTCCTCCAACCTTCTCCTCCCCTCCAGTGTTTCCCTTCTTTACCCCTTGTTGTTGTGTGTTTTCATGATAATTGGCAGCAGTTGAACTGCGAGCCATAAATCAAGAAGTGCAGAGTGTATTAATGAGTCGGACCACCCAGGAAAACTATTTTCCCGGCACTTTCTCCACAGACAATGTGGGGCTACTTGAGTCTGAAAAACCATGAATGAACATTCACAAGAGCAGTGCTCCCCTGCTGCCACATTTTCAGCAGGCGGATGGCTGCTCCAAGTGATGATTAGGTATTTATTTTAAAATACAAAGTGAGGTAGTGCGGGGCAAGCAAATCATTTTATTTGAGCCACATTAAAACATGTACCGTATTTTTTGGACTATAAGGCGCACTTAAAATCTTTTAACATTCTCAAAAATTGGCAGTGAGCCTTATAATCAGGTGCGCCTTATGTATTAATTCTGGTTGGGCTTACTGACCTCGAATCGATTTTATGTGGTTATAAAGAACGAGTTGAATAAAGTTTGACTTATCAGACTGTTTTGGTCCGCTTAATGCGCCTTATAGTCTGAAAAATACGGTATAGGAAATAAAGTATTAGATTCTAATGTAAAATATTCCTAATTTTTTAAAAATCTACAAACATTTTTGCAGATTTTTTTTTTTCATTTAAAGCGAGCTTGAGTCTTTAAGCCTTGCGAGTAATTTGAGCAGGGGAAATTAAAGCACATTTCTTGATAGAAAAACAAAAATTTGCTTCTGAACTCCTTTTAAAAAATCCACCCCAAAATGTCTTGCTATAAATAAAATGTTTTCTCTCCATTAGAGCAGCCCCTCGGCACTGAAAGTAGTGCTATAATTGTCTTCCATTATGAAACCTCACAAAGCTAGACCATTGGCTACTAAAATACCAAGGTTAATCTTGATTAAATGTCTTCCCAGGGCACAAAAAGCATGTTTTACATAAAACATCCTTCAGGAGGGATTGAGGCTTGATGTTAAAAAGATATATAAAATATTGCTGATGGCAAGGCCAAGCGTCCCAACTCTCAAATAAAAAGGTATCAAAGGGATTAAAGAAAGCCCATTACAAATCAACATGCTCGCATCTGCCCTATTATCTCCCCTCAATTCCAGTCACACCAGCAAGACAAAGCTGCAAGTTTAATCTTTATTCAAAGTACATTTTAAGATTTCACGTGAATGCTTATCAGTGCATATGCAGTACTTTAACGTCTTCTGCTTTTGTAGTCGCCGTTCGTTGTAAAAGACAAGTTTGCTCTTTAAGCAGCAGCTGAACAATAGGCAAAGTGCTGTTTAGAAAAGTCAAAATGGACCCGCTGTCGATCTGTATGTTTTGTTTAATACATAAAACCAGGCTTTAAAGGTGAATATCAAGAATTCACGCTGCTTCTACTCTTGTGACTGGTTTGAAGCTTTGCAAATCGTTTGTTGGTGGTAAAATAGGCCATTGATGGGCAAAGAAGACCAATTAATTCAGCTGTAGAAATGCTTCTGCACAACCAGCTGTGTCTCTCTCTTCTTTCCCCTGCAGAGCAAGGAAATCCTCCTGCAGGCTGAATGTCCCACTGCCAGCGACTTTTGTTCTCATACACTTACTCCGCACTCCAAACGTTACATCCTTCTGCAAAGAGAGAGGCGGAAAAAAAAAAAAAGGAGAAGATATTTCCTCCCACACCTGTTAATGAATTGTGTTTGTGTACAAGCAACAGACAGGGTAATAACGTGTCTTTATAAAGGCACATAGTAGTTTCCTCACATGGATAATGGTGAATAGGGGAAACCCTTTTCACAAAAACAGCAGAGGGCAAATTAGCGTAATCGTCACTTAAGAACAAAATGATTCCCATTTTGGACAGGCAAGTCACAAGATGCCTTAATGACTGGTGCTGCTGCAGAATAGAAAAGGCTTGTTTGTATATTTTTTGGATGAATGCTGTTGAATTTATTGCCAAGATAAGACTTTCCCTCCATGGAGCCATACAGCAAAAACACAGGAAGCTTCATTCACACACCCAAACTTTTACATTTACACTTTAAGTATCTTTTCAGGGAAATTGCTTTAAAACATACTTTTTCTTCTTCTCGTTAAATTAAAATCTTTTTTTTTTGCAGAACACATTTGCCGTAAACTCGTCTGGTTCACTGAGAAACGCTTTTCTCCTCTAATAAAGTTTACGTTGTAATCGTGAAGACGACAGTTTTTATCTTTCGTAACTTTTGCAAGGAAACAAAAGCGAGTTTAGGTTTCCTTTTGTGAAAACGTCAGTTTAAGAAAGTGCTTTGTCAAAATGCTTCGACGGGTTATTGTCAGCACAAGGTTGAAAAGAAGCTTGCATCCAGGGCCAAGCTCCTGCTGATGTAACCTCACGATTCAGAAGAACTACATCTGTGCAGAAGTGTGACAAAGAAAACCATACAAACAGCAACAGATCTGGATGGTTCAGAACTTTCATTTTCATCTGCAGCATTCATGCTGTCCTCACACTACAAAGATAATTTAGCTCAAGAGAATTTTTCATTTTCTGCTATCAAAGGTGCAGCGGGCGCGCGACCTTCCTGAAGACGCTTTGTTCTTTTTTGTATGAAACAAAGCTATTTTGTCCTTTACATGTTGGAGAAAAACAAGGAGGACGTATGAACTCGGACAATTTATTATTGTATTTGTTTGAGAGAGGGACACACAGACTGTTTTGATCTGAGTCTTTGTGTGAAACCAGGAGTTAAAAGCTTTAAAAGTATGTTTTATAAGAAACTGTCTGCACATGAGCATAAAGAATACCTTGGCTGAATTGAATTGGAGAAAGTTATTTAAAGCTGAAGTTCAGTCATATTATTCACTTATTATTCACAATGAAAACATTCAGAAATCTAAGCAGAGCTGCTCAGTGTCTGACCTTTCAGTGTTTGCTGCTTAATTTAGCATATCTATCTATCTATCTATCTATCTATCTATCTATCTATCTATCTAT
>NC_056518.1:16838472-16845355 GCF_014905685.2 Nematolebias whitei
TATCTATCTATCTATCTATCTATCTATCTATCTATCTATCTATCTATCTATATAGGCTCATCAGTCTGTGAAAAAATGTGTTTCCAAATGATGGAACAAATCCAGAATGATATTTATCACTTGAGAATTGGGAAGACTTTGAATATCACGTTATCTAAACGTCGCAAAATCATTAGAACATTTCTAGAATGTGGAGAAACACTTGTGTACAACAAAAGGGGGCAGAAGGCAATATTTAATGCTCGTGATCTTCAGTTCTTTGGGGGCCCCTGCACTAAAAACAGGTCTGACTCTGTTCTGGATCACTGCATGGCCTCAGGAACACTTCCACAAGTCATTGTCCATAAACTCACTGTGTCATCTACAAGTGCAGGTTAAAGCTCTATCATGCAAAGAATAAGTCATATGTGATCACCATTCAGAATTGTTCCTGCATTCTCTGGACCAAAGCTCATTTAAAACAGATTGAGACAAAGTGGGAAAACTTTTCTGTGATCAGGGGAATCAAAATTTGAAATACTTTTTTATTTTTAAAATGAACACTATGTTCTCAATACCAACTAAAAAAAAGACAGTGTTCAGTTCAAAACCCTGCCTCTCTGATGGTATGGGGGTGCATTAATGCCTTGGGCAAGGACAGCTTACACATATGCAAAAAACACCATCAATGTGAAAACATATGTACAAGCTTTAGAATAACACATGCTTCCATTCAGATCACATCTTTTTCAGGGAAGGCCTTGCATATTCCAGCAGGAAAACTTAAAACCACAAAGAGACAACTTTAATAAACATACATTGTATTTGTAGCAGAAGAGTCCAGGTGCTGAACTGACCTGCCTGCAGTCCAGACCTCTTACCAACTAAAAATATTTGTCACAATGAAATAAAAAATCTGTCAAAGATGACCCAGAACTGTTGAAACAGACAAGAATGAGACAAATTTCCCCCAAAAAACTCCAGAAATTATGTCTCCTCAGCTCCTAGATGTTGGATGCTTCCCAATTGGAAACATGGTCCTGACCCAACTTTTTCTGAGATGCCTTGCTGCCATCAAGTTCAAAATACTATAATTAAAAAATAAAAGTAGCAAAAGGCTAAAAGCTAAAGCAGAACAGAACACCATGGACTTTGTGGATAAGGTGAGGGATGTCATCATGGAGACTGATGAAACAATGGTCTCTTTTGATGTCACATCACTCTTTACGTGCATTCCTGTTGATGATGCAGTAGAGGTGGTCAGTTTAAAATTAAAATCAGACACCACTCTGAGCAGCAGGACCACACTTTCCACAGAACAACTGTGTCAACTCTTGAAACTGTGCCTGCAGTCAACCTACTTCACATATGGGGAGCAATATTATAGGCAGAAACATGGGTGTGCTATGGGGTCTCCAGTTTCTCCTATTGTTGCCAACCTGTACATGGAGGAGGTAGAAAAGAGAGCCTTGACGTCCTTTTCAGGGACACCACCAAGTCATTGGTTCAGGTATGTTGACGACACCTGGGTTAAAATTAAATCTCAGGAAGTCCAACATTTTACTGACCACATCAACTCTGTGGATAAATACATCAAGTTCACACGAGAAGATGTAAAAAATGGCTGGTTGGCTTTCTTGGACTGTGAGGTCTCAGTCTCTGATAGAGGACATTTGCAAACTGAGGTGTACCGCAAACCCACCCACACAGACCAGTATTTGCAGTTTGACTCCCATCACCCTTTGGAGCACAAGTTAGGAGTCATCAGGACTCTGTATCACAGAGCAGACAGCATCCCCACTAGCTCAGGAGCCAGGCAGAAGGAGAAATCCTACACAAAACAGGCTCTAGAGCAATGTGGATATCCTAACTGGGCCTTCCTGAAAGCAGAGAAGAAACCCAAACAGGACTCCAGTCAGTCATCAGGTGAAAAGGAGGAACCCAGACCCAGACCAGTGGTCATTCCATATGTTGAGGGAGTATCAGAGAAACTGAGATGTTTATTTTCTAAACATAACATCCCAGTGGCTTTTAAACCCCAAAATACATTACGGCAAAGACTGGTTCATCCCAAAGATCCAGTCCCCCGGCACAAACAGAGTAATGTTGTGTATGCGGTTCAGTGTCAGGAGGGCTGTGATCAGTCTTACATCGGAGAAACTAAACAGCCACTGGCCAAAAGGATGGCCCAGCACAGAAGATCAACATCATCAGGCCAGGACTCTGCGGTCTACACTCATCTCCAGGCCAGCGGTCACTCTTTCAGGGATGAAGATGTTCACATCCTGGATAGAGAGGAACGATGGTTTGAGAGAGGAGTAAAGGAGGCCATCTTTGTGAAAAGAAACCGTCCATCATTAAACAGGGGTGGAGGCCTCCGGGTTCAACTGTCCCCCTCTTACAATGCTGTGATTGCTAGTATCACTCAGCCCTCTGTGAACAGTAAACAGCCATCAGTGTGCTAATGATCCATTGTTAGGCTGATGGTCCTTCTTGAGCATGTGATCAGCTGGTTTTGGTTGTCAGCAGCAAAACTGGTTGATCCACTCTGAGAAGGTGCTATTTAAGAGACTGAGCTGAATACAGCACCTCAGACTGAGGAAGTCTCTTGGATGAGAGACGAAACGTTTCTACATTTTTTTGTTGATTTGCTTTGTTTGTTTTTTTTGAATGTCCAGAGGACCAGATTTAACTTTTTTAGACTAAAGCAGAACAGTAGTTAAAACCCAACATACGAAGAAGACTAAAGTAAAGCAAGTATGCAGAATCTGATTTCAAAGAGAAACAATGTTTTATTAAAGAAATGAACTCAGTGTGTTTCTTTAAGAAAAATATTTTTTGAAAGTTTTTGACATTTAGTATGAATTGCTAAAATTGCATATGCAGAAGTAAAAATTCAAAAAGCAAACAGAGGAGAAATAAGGGAAACGATAATATAAATAAAAGCCCTTATATACATGTTAGCTCTATTTGCATTTGAATTTATATTTGTGAAAGTGTTCTTACGTTGAAGCATTCTTTATCGAACACTTTTGCCCATGGATGGATAATACAAAAGAGGCTTCACAAAACTGCATTTGGTTTATGCAAAATATGTTTATTTTTAAACAAGAATTGATCTTTTTGCTCTCTAATGGACATGAAAATGACCTGGAAATATACAGTACAGAACAGCTCAGTGTTGAGATTAGGTCTAAAGTGCTAATCCACAGTCTGTGTTGGATAAATCAACATGTGGTCGTACAAGAGGAACACCATGCAGAAGCTGCTTCCTGCAAGGAGGAAAGATTCTGTCTGGAAAGCAGCATCTGATCTCAGCACCTTTTTATCACAGACTGTTGAATTAAGAGTCGTTTGGTGTGGTCTGTAAATTACAAAAAGCAAGAGGTGTGAGCTGGACCAAGAAGAAAAACAAAGATGTACAATCCATTTAACTCTTGAATCAAACATACTGGAAGAATGCATTTAAAGACTGACCTGAAGTCTTCAACATTTCTAATCTCTTCACATGAACAGTGTATACGAGGGAGCTATTAGTGGATTTTTCGGATTATAAGGCGCATTAAGCGAAACAAAACAGTCAGAAACGTTAAACTGCATTCAACTCATTCGTAATAACCACATAAAACTGGTCCGAGGTCAGTAAGCACAACCAGAATGAATACATAAGGTTCACTGTTGATTTGTGAGGAAAATAAAGGATTTTAAGTGTGCCTTATAGTCCGAAAAATACGGTATTACTATTGTTTTCAAAAGTGGTCCAGCACAGCTGCAGGAATCACAGTTGCTGCTGTGCATCACTGCTACATTAAAGCCAAAAGAAAAACACTGTCCTGGCTTTTGGCTGATAAGGGAAAAACTATAACTGAAAGCATTAATAATGAAAATAAAGTAAAAATGAGACTTACAGCTAAACAATTAAAAGTTAAAGGTCCAAAGGGCTTAGAGACAGAGCAGTAAAATCCAAACATACAGAAGATAAGTGGAGTGAAAATCCACCATATGTGCTTTCATACACTTACAAGTGGTTGTACATGAGCAAATGATGAGTAGAACATATGTTTTATGTATAAATATACCATTTTGGTCATGACTGATGAACAGCTGCAATGAACTTAGATCATGTAATTTATATTTTTATAATCAAGTACATAAGTCACAGAAGATTTTGTTTAAATGCATTTATCTAAGCCTCGGGCTTCTCACTGAACACAGTCTACTATAACTTAAATATTTTTACTTTTAACTTCTGCTTTGTATAAGCTGCTCTGTTTGCTGCTCAGAATAATGTTGGGGAAACCATGTTCAATAGAGACTCAATAAAAATATGTCCTTTCATGCTTCGTGGCTTCTTAATTGGTGTATCTTACACCTGATCGTTAGCCTGTTTTAGTGACGTTTGATTAAGGTTACAATAAATAACTATTTAACAACAGCTCGTTTGCGCAAACAACTCCTCTATATTTGCTTTTACCATGTTTTACAAACTAATTTTTCAAAGGAGAAAATGAAATGGACATTTAAAAAAAGGCATCCCGTTTGTTCACGTGGATTCCATAAATATTAAGCAAAATGTGTAATTTTAGGACAAACACGTAGCACCAAATGTTTGACATCTTGTGATTAGTTCCAGTTTTAGCTGAAACCACGGAAGAAGAGGATGACTGGGTCCTGGAGAGGAAGAAGAGCAGGATGACGATGAGGTGAAGAGTAGATAGAGATGAAGTAATGGCAGTGCATGACATGCAGGAGGAGTGAGCTGCATGCTACCAGAGGTCAGAAAACATGCAGGAAATGAATAAGATCAGTAGAAAAAAAGAGGGTAACACCTTTGACATTAAGAAACTCATTAATGGTTTAATGGTCCACAGCTCCACACACAGTCAAAACATTTCCATCCCTCAGCATCCCAAAGAAAAGCAAACATGCACTGATAAATTAAAAAAAACAACACACATTTACTATCACTTTTCTCAACATATCCTCACAATAAAGAGCTAAATATTTAAAACAAATGCAATAATGAAATGTTTAATGAGAACTGACAATAAAAAGTTAAGAAGTTTCTGAAAAATAACAATCTGTTTGAGCCTTATTCAGAAAAAACAAACTGTGTTTTTATTTTATTTTTGACTAATGTCAGAGTTTCAGCATTGGTGTCCACTATGAGCCAATTTAAAAACGAGGTATCCCACCTCATCGTGTACAGATGTGGTAAGAAGCTTACATGCATCCATAATGAGCATTATTGTCATACATTTAGGCTTTTTAATAATTAATTTGAACCATTCAACCCAAGGTGGAATGTCTTAACTTGACAGGTTCAAGTCTGTTAACTTCCTGTCAGTGATCATGATTGACAGCCGCTTGCTGATTTTCTTTAAGAGGACTCAAACTGCCAACTTCAGACGGAAGGAAACAGGTTCTGATATCAAGAAACTATCAATCCTCAAATGTGCCATCAAGTGGAATCAGGTGAAACACCAGTCACTGTGAAGCCAGTTTTACAGTCTGAGAGGGTGCCCACCAAGAAACCCCTTCTCCTAAAGCAAAAAAACAATTTGCTATATGTTGAAAAATCACTCCACCTTAGTAAAAGAACAGTTCAAATAAAATAATAAAACCCCAGAATGTCATTCATGCTCATGTGGACTAGTAAACATTCAACCACAACAGTGTCTTTTATATTTTTAGTTAATTCCAATCTTTTGAATCATCAAATTAGACCTAAAATGCAATAAAAAAGAGCAGTACACAGAAAACACAAGGTCTACTTGGATACACATGATCTAATGATTCAGTGTTTCACTTCAAACTGAGGAACATTATTAACAAAACATAAAGAGATAAGATTTATAAAAACCTAAGCACTGAATGAAAAGATCTCAATTTCAGTTTTTGTTGTTGTTCAAATCCAAAAAATGAAGGATGCTTCATTTTCCAACTTACAACTCAGCAAATATATTGACAAAACAAGGTGTTTTTTTAATTTTTATATATTTTTACCCAGGAAAGCTCTCACCAGAACAGAGCAAAACAAAGACAGCGGTAATGAGAGTTTTATTCAAAGCCTCATGTTTGTGTTGAGTAAAACTCACCGTAACGCACCATCTGCATCCTTCAGGCTGAATAAAAACATGTTGAATGAGACAGTCTTCATCTTCACAGCCTTTGTTGACGTGTTACTTCCACCAGCAGGCATGTTGGAAGCTGGATTTGTTCATCTTTAAAGCTGAACAAAAACCCACTTTTTTGACTCCATGATTATTTTAATGATATGAACCTTTAATAAAGATGTGTATTTCTTGAATGCTTGTATTCCATTAAAAAAAAAACATTGTATAAAACTTAAAAAAAAGGGTTTGGTTGATTTTATTTTGGTAGCAACACTTGTTGGCAATAAATATTGCACTGTTAAGAAGCCTGCTCATTTAATGCTCTGCTTTTATGGTGCCAGATTCAGCTTATTCTGCTACTGAGCGTCTGGTACCTCACCTGTAAGCAACACGTAGCAGCCCCGTTTTTCTAGTCTGGAACCAAAATCTATCCTCCGAAGTGACAACCTCTCACCCCCACAGAGCAGGGTTTATAGAAGACTTCCTCCAGAAATTTGGGAGGTAACAGAATCCGTCCTGACTATCCCCTTGGATACCTGTAGGATCAGCTTGGACGTACCGTTTGTTCCAGCGTGACCAACACAACCCCATTGGCTGACTTACGACAAAACCGGCTGAATAATGCGATCAGCATAAGGAGGCGCCAGGCTGTTGTGGCTGCGTATGGCTCTTCCACATGCTACCAAGTCCTGTTTGTTAAATGAATAAATTGTTACAATTACCAATATGCCTTGTTTCATCAGACTTAAATCATCTGATCAAAGTAAATAAATAAAACACCAAACAAG
>NC_056518.1:16845755-16873197 GCF_014905685.2 Nematolebias whitei
CTCTTTCCCTACTCTATGCTTATAAGCTGTTTAGCATTAGCAGAGAAGATTTGGCAAGTTTTCATGAGTGCATCCCACCTACATAAACAGTTTCATTACAAATGTGGCCTATTTAAGGGGAAATAAGATTAATTGTCAAGAAGTATTGTTGCAACAAAAAAAAAAAATCAACCAAACACAAATGTCTGTACTTTGTGTGCCATCTGTAAACATACAAAAAGATTTACGACAGAGCTTTACAAAAGGCCGTTCCACAAGACATTGATTTGATTTGTGTTTAATTCCTTGCAGCAGAAACAAACTCAGCCATTGGCCAGACAAAAGCAATTGTGAGACGTTCATTTAATTTTTTTGTTTTCACACAATGAATCATGGGGGTGAGGTGGTTGTCATATAAGGCAGCTGTGAACAACTTCCACAGCTTCCCGCCACAGCAGATCAATCAGTCCCATATCTGAACCTCACCAGCGCTGACCCGCTGGCTACGACTGACATTAATCCTAAACCTTCCAGTCAGTGCGGAGGAATGACAGGCTGCAGCGTGGTGGTGTGAGTGAATGCTGATACAGGCTCTAACAAGCAAAGGTGCTGATGCTAATGAGCAGATCTGTGGCTCTCTAACGAGCCTGCATCATTTGATGTCCTAATTTACAATGAGCTGTGTCTCAGGGGTGCAGGATAATGAGCTGGACCGGGATTCCCAGGGCAGCAGCTTGTGTAACCCATCTCATGCAGAGAAAGGAGAGATGGGGGGGGATCACTCACTCCAAACCAGCGTGAGAGTCTATTGCAGGGACATATTTCCATGGGCAGGAGGATAGGTTGGTACATGTCACCCCTGCATGTTTGTACACACCAATCGAGGAATCGCTGCGTCCAAGTGAGAAAAGCTCGTGCTCTCTGTGACAAACTGACCTCGGGCAACAAGAGCTCTCAGAAAGGAAATGGAGACAGAAAGCCTTTTGAGTCAGGGAGAAGAAATGAAAGTGTTGACCTGGATTTACAGAAGTCTCCAAATCACTACTAAAAGACTAATCTTCCCTTGTTCTGGGCTTCCTTATTAATCAAAAATTAGTTTTTACACTGCAACCCTGATGGGGAGAAAAAAAAAAGAATCTGGCTCCTGGTGCACTTTGCATCAAATTAACAAATGTGGAGCTCAGTGACCTCAGTGCTGAGACCATCCACACATAGAAGGCAGCGAGCATGCCCTATCTACCCCCACCTCCTACTGCTGCGTCTGCACGGCTGCATTAGTCAAGCTCAGATGGGTTTTTCCGCCACGAGTAGCAGAGCATGACATGCACTCAACAATGGCAGGCAGATGACGAGCTGGCTCTATCTGACAACGGCCTGTGCAGAAACGGACTCTTTTTTTTAAATGTGCAGGAATATGTGGGCAGCTCGATTCATCGTGGGTGCACAGGTAGCCTGAGATCTAATGAGCTAGTTCAGTTTTAACATACAGAGGGATGTGCACTCTAGAAAAAACAACCTTTGACCTCTAATTCTGAATACAATGCAAAACTAAAAGGACAAAGGCCTATAGATTGTGAATTCTCCTGATTTTATAAATTACATCTGGACATGACTTTACCTAAAATAAAAATCAAGCATTATGTCATATTTTTTAAACTAAAAGCCAGCCTGTGCATGCCATGCTGTAATGCCACTTGGTTATTGATATGTGCTGCTGACTATCCATGCTGCTGATCTCATGCTGCTGATCTCATGCTGCTGTGTTCATTCATATTCATTTGCTCACACACTCATGTTCGTGCTGCTGTTTGGCGTATCGCTTCTGCACTATTAGTGCTTAGTGCATTTCTTAGTTCATATCTTAGATCTTATTACCGTTTTTCTTTACAATTTATACTTTTATTGGATGTAACTGGGACCCTGTGGACACAATTTTGTTCCACCACATGTACTACATATGATGTAAATGACAATAAAGAAACCTCGACCTTGAGCCTGCTGGGTATACGCTCAATGAGCCATTTTTGAAAACTATCTTTAGAATATGGGTCTCCAAATGGTGCACCACAGAATGGACTGAGACCCAAATAAAGACTCATCTGGACCCAGATCAGTTGTTAAATATCAATTTTTTATTCTTACTTGCACGTGTATTCTAGCAGTTATGGTCAATAATTTAAGTTTGTTTAAGCAGTTAAGGTAACAGCAGCTTATTCCTGTCCGCAGCAGGCAGCACGTGAAGAAAGACAGTGTGGCTGTCAATATTTCTGTGAACCACGAGGAAACATTTAGTTTTTCTAAAAGCAACCTCTGTATTAAGACATGCCGATTTCAGAGGTTTATTTAAAATGTAAGTATTTTACCTAAAGGTAGAAAGTTTTATATTAATTCATTTGGAGTTTTGTTAATGAGAAACATCTTTAAGTATACCTCACTGGATTTTATTTGAATGAAAATGTTAGAGAAACATCTACCAGAGAACTTGTGAGTGGTTTTAATCACCACCAGAGCCATTAACACTGCCCCCCTCTGGCAATTTTATTTAACTGATGAGTCAGAAATTCACTGCAAAAACAAAATTTGTAGCATGGAAACAAAAAAAGACATCCAATTAAACACTAATGTAAAGAAAACATTCAAGTTGTAATTGTGTTATTTTAGCATTTAAAGAAGAAATGTGTGTAAAATTACTTTTTTTTAAGTCAACTCAGGAATGCTTCAATCCAGACTGCACATCTTAACTGCCTGCCACTGAGCACCATTTGAACGTTTGACCTTCTGCCACGGCTCATGACATTATGTTGACATTTGGAGTAATCCCTCCTGTGGTTCTTAATCCCAGTGGCCGCAGACTGCCCTGACCCTGCCTGAAATCCAGCCCCTTGCGTGCCCTCGCCACAAACTGGCGGAAAAGACACGAGGAGGCAAACATGGCGAGACTTTGTCACCTTTCAGAGAGGTCACGTGGGTTCACTTCTCGCAACAAATAATCATTCAGAAGCTGAAGTTCATTTGGCTGAAAAAGCAGCATAAGAACAGTTTGTGAAAATGTATGTTCCAGATGTTGGATAATTTACACAGAGGTGAAATTTATCAAACCTCCTCTAACAGGAGAACAATTGAAACCAGAAGTTTACATACACAACTTAAAAAGACACGTATGCATTTTTATTTTTTTTCACACACCGACGTGAAATCTGAATAAGCTTTTCCCATTTTAGGTCAGTTAGGATTACCAACATTTTTTTTTTATTTGCGAAAATGCCAGAATAATGAGTGAGAATTTTTAAGGCAATTTTTATTATTTTCTTCAAAGGCAAAAGTTTAAATACACCATTAGTATTTGGTACCATTGCCCTTCGACTGTAAGACTTGGGTCAAACGTTTTGGACATCCTTCCACAAGCTGCTCACAATAGTGGGCAGGAATTTTGTCCCATTCCTTGACAGTACTGGTGGAACAGGGCCATGTTTGCAGGCTGCCCTGCTCTCACGTCTTTTCAGCTTTGCCCATACATTTTCTATAGGATTGAGATCAGGGTTTTGTGATGGCCACTCCAAAACACTAACTTTGTTCTCCTTGAACCACTCTGTAACCAGTTTGGCAGTATGCTTCGGGTTATTGTCCATTTGGAAGACCCAAGCTTTAACTTTCTGGCTTGAGATGTTGCTTCAGTATTTCCACATCATGTTCTTTCCTCATGATGCCATCTATTTTGTGAAATACACCAGTCCCTCCTGCAGTAAAACAACCCCACAACATAATACTGCCACCCCCGTGTTTCACAGTGGGGATGGTGCTCTCAGGCTTTTTCCTCCAAACGTAACAATGGTCATCACTGGCAAACAGTTCCATTTTAGTCTCCAAAAATTAAGGTATTTGTCCCTGTGTGCATTTGCAAACATTAATCTGGCTTATTTAGGTTTCTTTTGAAGTAATGGCTTTTTCCAGAGTGGCCTTTCAGCCCATGTCGATACAGTTTCACTCTGGATAATGAAACACTCTTAGCTCCAGCCAGCATCTTCACCAGGTCTTTTGCGTTTGTTCTTGGGTTGATCTGCACATTTCAGACCGAAACACGTTCATCTCTGGGACACAGAGCCCGTCTCCATCCTGAGCTGTGAGATGGCTGGACATTCCCAACTTGTTTGTACTTGCGTATAATTATTTGTGCAGATGAACGAGGCACCTTCAGGCATCTGGAAATTGCACCCAAGGAGGAACCAGACTTGTGCAATCCACAATTCTCTTCCTGATATGTTGGCTGATTTCTTTCGACTTTTCCATGTTACACAAGAAAGCAAGTGTGTTCCAGGTGTTCCTTAAATTACATCCACAGACGTGTCTCTAATTAACTCAGATGTTATCAATAAACCTATCAGAAGCTTCAAAGACATGACATCAAATGTCCCAAATCATTTAAAGGCATAGTAATTTTGGTGTATTTAAACTTTTGACTTCGAAGAAAGTAATAAAAATTGCAATAAAAATCTCCATCTTATTATTCTGGTATTTTGCAAATAGAAAAAAATATAGTCATTATAATTGACCTAAAATGGGAAGAGTCTTATTTCATGTCAGACAGTGTGGAAATTAATATGCACGTCTTTTTAAATAGTGTATGTAAACTTCTGGTTTCAACTGTACAGGTATATGCCTTTTCCCCTGTCCCTTCTTTTCTTGTCAGCATGGTGGAACGCATGTTCATTTTCCAACAGATAACTCATTCTTTGAATCCTGGTGTCTCCTATTCATCTATTTTTTTTGTTCATAGCTGAAGAAACATAACTGGGCTTTGTCAAACTAATTTACCAGTCACCATCAAAGAAAAAGTTGCACTTGGACAAAAGGCAGATAAAAAGTGATGAAATCAGGAGTACAAGATGACAACCCATTTATTTAGTAATACATTCTGCAAACTAGAAATTTTATTCAAACTTCAATGGATTAAAAAAAATGAAAGAAAGGGAAGAAAGAATGAGAAAATTTTAGGAGCAGGGAGAAAAATGCATCTATTCACAAGCAAGGAATGCAATTTGTTCAATCGACAACACAAATAATACAATTTAGTTCAGGGAACAAAGCTTTTTTCTTTTTTTTTTCTGCCATTTCTTTGGAGCTAAAACATAATACAAAATATACAGTTATTGAACTTTGTAAAATCACTCACAGAGGCCTCTGAGAAGCATTTGAATCAACATCGACAATACTTAACTACAGCACTCTAAAGCTATTCTCGAATGTAATCATAAGTAGAGCAGGTACACCGATGTATGTATGCACATCTTGAATGCTTACAAGGTTACTATGTTAAAACACTTGTATTTGTTAAACATGACATCTTTTGCAGTGGGGAAAAAAAAAACCTTCAAAACCAAGATGACCGTATTTTTCAGACTATAATGCGCACTTAAAATCCTTTAATTTTCTTACAGACAGTGAACCTTATAATCAGGTGCGCCTTATGTATTCATTCTGGTTGTGCTTACCGACCTCGAAACAATTTTATGCGGTTATTGTGAACGAGATGAATAAAGTTTGACACGTTTTTTCGCTTAATGCGCCTTACAGTCCAAAAAATACAGTAAATATAGTGACATGGGAAAAATGTACCTTGTGACAGCCAGAGCAGTCACTTAAGAGTTTAAGTACCTAATTAAATAAATAAAAAGTTTTCAATCTGTAATTGTGTAATGTCAGCATTACCCATAGTGTTATGTTGGGCAGGAACTTTAGGGGGCAACATGAGAGTGGGTAAGGCAAATCGGTGAGCTTATTGATGAGCTGAAAAAGATCAGCCAAGTGAGGCTCGGGTCGCCCTGTAAGGGGACGAACAAGCCACCACTGCTAAGGGTCACACAGTAAACACCTCGACTGAGGTACACCAATATGTACACGAGGGCGCAAGCATTTAAAATCTCTAACCTCTGCTAGGTAATCCTCCGTACAAGAATATACAGGATGCAATCCAGGCAACCAAAAGTAACTCTTTAAATAGCTTTACATCTTTTCTATGTTTAAGAAAAAAAGCTCATTAAACAGATCAGTGCATATGACTTTAGTCACACGCCAATCAGCTACAACAAACCCACACCTTGTTACAACACAATGTCATTTTGTGAAACCTACAGAGTTCCCACTCTTTATCATGTTACTTTGGCAGGATGTAAACACGACTGTATAGCACACTTTTCATTAGCACCAGTTCAGGATGAAAAACATGAAATAGGTGCCGACCCCACTGTAATCCAGGGTTTCCTTTGCCACGCTTTAATGTTGTGGTTGACTGGTGTATTTTCATCACGCATTTCTAAACCCCTGTACAACTGCAGAACTGTGAAGTGTCTCATACACTGGAAAAGATGGTGGGTATTGTTAGCTTCCAGGATAAAGCTGATCGTGTTTTAATAGTCATTAAAATAAGCTGCCATTTGCAGTAGCTTCCCAAATACCATCTCGTTTTATTAGCATCAGTACAATAAACACTGTACACAAGCAAATTTCTCAGATACATCTGTTTTAACAAAAAACAAACTATTAAAAACAGAACTTATTAAAGTAAACTGCTTATAAACACTTCCTATAGAGATCATGAGGTATTTAAGTTCATGAAAAACTATATACTGTATATATGATCGGGATTCATATTTGTTCATTTCAAGACATGAGTGGGCTTGTTTATACTTCTCTGGGAACTTGAACATAATGTTAACAACATACCTTAAAAAATAATAAATGCAAGACTATTTTTTTGTTGCTAAAATTCCAGTTAGACTAAAATGTCCACATTGTGAGGCTAATATCCATTTTTTTTCTGTGGAATCCATTATAAAAATGAGTAAAAATTATTTTTAAGGGTTACATAATTCATTCAAAATTATCTATGCAAGAATGCGAGACATGCCATGATGTTTCTAAACCACCCAACATACAAACAAAAAACATGTTTGTTCCTCTTTGAGCTTTAAGGAAAATAAAAAAATAAAGGAAAAAGAAGCATAAAATGTTGCCTTTAAAGGCATTAACATCTGTCGGGTTTGCAAGGAGCATACAAATGTTAGGTAAGAGATATTTAGTGCACTTTACTACAAGCTGTGCAACACAAAGAGCTGCTGAACTGAAACAAGAAAAATATACAAAAACTTCCATTTTGTATACAATTAAGTTTTCTTTGCTCAAACACTGTGAATAAATCCAACAACTTTACACGATGCATGAGCTATATGAATCTAAAGGTGAGGGAATTTATTTTGTTCAGATGCCAAACTGTTTTGTTTTAATGGAAGAGATGTTCAAATCAGATATCACTGCAGATATTTTTCATGTTTTGTTGAATCATGAAGGTACTCTGTGGCGTCGTCACTTGCAATGAAAAGTATACATTCAGCATTTACAAAAATTGCTATCAAGGCCCGTTTAACAAATACATTTTCACACCCGTTTCTTTTGAAACCTGTCTTAATACTTGTCCAGAACTAATCTTCTATATTGACATTTAGATCCACACCAGCGCCCCCTGCAGTCCGTCACGTGTCCTGCAAGTTTATTCTCCACAACAAAACCAGCAGCTAAAACCACCAGAGTACCTTTAAAAGCCAACACTAAAATCTAAATGTCTATTTATTTTTTCTTTTAAACTTGTTTTGCAGGGGTAGAGCAGTTTTTTTTAATTTTTTACTCTGTCAAACAGGAGGAGTCTTTGGCATTTTTGCCACAAAAGCACATCAATAAGCAGCTTTAATAATCTTTTTTTCTTCCTTTACAAAATTTAACAACCTACCCACCACAAATCTAAATGAGGTGAAATGGCTAGGATTGTCTTTTTGATAAATTAAGGATTATAAATTATATAAATTTAGTACAATTTAACTGTAGTATATAAATGAACTCGGTAAAAAAAATGATTAAAAGCAAATCTGTTAGCCAATCATCAAAAGACAAATCAGTATCACATTTTGGCCATGGAAATAAAACTAATTCAACCAAAATTATTTATTCCTCAAAAGAATTAGGGCAGAAATATACATACATAAATGTCCATAACAATAACATGACAAAAAAAAATGGCAAAAAATTAATCTGAAATAAAACAATTTCTCTTTAAGAAATACATCTACTGTGTTTAATACAGATTTATAAGTTACCATTCTTCTGGGGGGAGATATTAGAAATAAAAGTTAACCCACAGATCACACACTATAGCAGCAAACGTGCTGAGGATAATGATGTGGAAGAGGAGAAATTTAAGTTATGGTAATAAAAAGGTGCTACACAAACAGGAGAACTCCTTGCAGGGTGTTCTCAGTTTCAACGTCTTGAAAACTAGTTTTAAGATCCAAACGCTTCTACAATGTTATTCTGAGGTTTTGTTTAAAATAGTCAGTGCTTTAACTGTTCACCTCATACTGAGACAAAGAACTTAAAATGTTTATTTGCACCAAATACAAAACAAAAAATTGGCTTAGGCTGTAATAAAGCTGAAAGTGTGGTTAAAAAAAAAAAAAATTATATGGCACCTACAGTGGTCTTGTACATTTAGAAAAATAAATCATATTTTTAAATATGACACAATGTATGAGTAAATCATTTAACAATTGACAAGCTGCAAAACAATGTACACCACCGGCAAGTTCAATTATGTGCCACCTCAGATTAATTTAACGTTCCAACATGTAACAGCAGCGGGTTTCTTTTAGCCAAAGCTGTTTGGGGTTGGAAAGTCTTTGTCAGGGTAAAAATGGGAGTGGGGGGTAGAATGGGATGGATATTTTCTTAAAATACAGCCCCTCAAGGTGTCTGAACAAACTGCATGCAAAATAAAAATCAGACTGATCTGCGTTTCCACAGATTTACAGACGCAGCTCAAATTATTGGAATATCGTGAAATTTTCCTTTTTTTTGCCAATCATTTCAGAAAGTGACTCGTTAAATAGATTCATAACAGTGAAATATTTCAAGCCCTTATTTCTTATAGTTTTGACGATTACGTCTTACAAATAATGAAAAACTTAAATTCATTCAGAAAATTAGAATATTGTGAAGAGTTTGAATATTGTAAACTCCTGGTGTCACACCCTAATCAGCTGTTTAACTCCTGGACATGAGCTGCAAACGTCTCATTCCTCAAGTCCAGCCACTCCAGAACCAGAGTCAGAAGCGTCTTACCTGCTGAGGACAAGAACTGGACTGCTGCTCAGTGGTCCAATGTCCTCTTTTATGATTAAAATAAATTGTCATGTCATTTGGAAATCAAGGTCCCAGAGTCTGGAGGAAGTGTGGAGAGATCCAGAATCCACGTTGCTTGAAGTCCAGAGTGAAGTTTCTACAGTTGGTGATGGTTTGGGTCCATGTCCTCTGTTGGTGTTGGTCCACTGAGTTTTCTGAAGTCCACAGTCAACGCAGCATCTACCAGGACATTTTAGAGACTTCATGCTTCTTCTGCTGACTAGCTTTATAGAGATGCTGATTTTATTTTCCAGCAGGACGCGGCTCCTGCCCACACTGACAAACGGTACCAAAAGCTGGTTGTGGAATATTCTTATTTTATGATAAATGAATTTTGTTTTTTCAGTATTTGTAAGCCACAATCATCAAAATTACAAGAAACGAAGGCTTGGAATAGTTCACTGTGTGTAGTGAATCTATGCAACATATGAATTTCACTTTCTGAAATGATTGACAAAAAAAAAAAAAAAAAGAACTTTTTCTCCACACTCCTATTTTAGATGCACCTGTGCACATACATACACACAAGCACCCACACACCTGCAAGTATATATTTGCACAAATCTGTTGCCATGGATCACCATCAACAAATCAGTCTCGAACAAAGAAAATAAATAAAAACTATTTGTCCACCACATACTGTCAAGTTGCCATTATTGTTTGAGCATTTACAGAAAACCTCTTACCTAATTAAAACCATAAAAAAAACAGGAAAAAAAAAAACATTTGGGATTTAATTGGTTTGATATAGAGCTTACTGTGCTGTGAACTATACAATTTACCCGTTTCTTAGGAGCATAGACTAACTGGGACAAAAGAAAAAGACAGTGGGGGGAAAGTAAAAGCGCAGAGACATTGTGCCTGGAGGACAAGCAGTAATATTCACTGAATAAACATTTGAATTCCAAAAGAGCAGGAAAAGGCAGATAGTGCATAAAAAGTTATCTTTTCCCCATTTCTTCCATTTTTTTTTCCCCTTTCCTTTTTTTTGTTTTTTCTTTTACTTAAAATCAAGCTGCGTTAAATACAAGCGGTTTGTACAGGACAATTGCACTTCACAAAAACAGAAATATACAAACACACAAGGAAATGTGAATCAAATTAATTACAGCAACAAAAATATACTATTTAAGCGGATTATTTAACAAAAAGAAAACAACTTTGCGGACTCACTTGATGAGGATTACTTTAGAGAAGAATATTAAGGAGGGTGAACAAAAAAGGGAGACAAGACGGTGGGGATCCTGAACTCCAGAGTGGACTGGTGCTGCACTATTCCAGGTTTGTGTGCATGCAACTCTTCCTCCTCCTCCTCCTCCTCCTCCTCCTCCTCCTCCTCCTCCTCCTCCTCCTCCCATGAATTCCCTTCTTAGAAACCAAAAGCTCAGAGTGACGGAGAAGCAGACTGCTGAGCTGAGCTGCTGTGGGTCTTGAGAGGATGGTGGTTTGTAAACTCTATGCTGTGTTAGTGGTAGGAGGTTGTGTTACCACATGTCGTCTGTGGATGCAGAGTCCTTGATAAAAAAAAAAGAAGAGGAAGGAAAAACCCTTCAGACTAGGTCTATAAACGCACCGAACAAAAGCTGCACAGGTTCAGTACGTCTGACATAAAACTAAAGCAAATAAATAAAAAAAATAAAACACCTTTCAAGAACGAATGAATCATACCACTTCCCTTCCGGCATCCAAATAAATACTACAGAATATCTATGAAATCTATAAAAAATTCATTTATCAGATGTATCCTTTTCAAGTAGCAAACGTTCAATACATATAGCAAAACTGACAAATTGTTTTTTTTGTTCAGCCTGCTCTAGCCACTTTTTAATCCACTTTAATTACTTATGATTGTTGATAATAACCAAATCCCCTACCTTCATTTATATTAGTCATTAAGGAATATATATATATATATTTTTTTTTTTTGGTACGTAATCTCAAAAGATGATAATTGTTTCATAGAAGTAATGGTGCAGAATTACAGTAGTCCCTTGTTTATTGCGGGGGCTCCGTACCCTGAAGACCCACGATAAGTGAAAATCTGCAAAGTAGGAGTACAAGTAGCAAGTAGTAGTTTATTTTATTATTTATATATATTTATATATATTTATATAATAAGGCATTTTAAATCCTTCCCACACTCTTGCAATTTGCTAATTAATGTTTCTAAACTTTAAACTCTCTAAAAGAACATATGTCATGATTTAAGCTCCCTGCCTCATCTGCTCTTCACCACCTGCAAGCACTCTTGGCCACGCCCACTTCTCTGGTCTGCACGTTGAACAGCTGATCAGTTGCAGCAGGAAGTTTATCCTGCAGTTTGGGCTGCACAAAGCTGCAGGAGGTGCTAAATAATTTAAAATTATTTTAAATAAAAATCCCATGCTGATCGTGTGGCTCATCCATCAATCAGTCAATTGTGTGTCATGTCCAATCTTATTTTGAAAAACCACGATAGAGCAGTCCGTGATAAATGAACCACGAAGTAGCGAGGGACTACTTTATACAGAAAGCCAACCAGTTTGAGATCTGTAAATGCTTCCTAGTAACAGATCTTTTGGCCATCTAATTTTTTTTTTTTTTAAATAAAATTCAGGTTTGATTAAAACTTTCATTCTGCTGATTACAAAGTTGAAGAACTACGTTGGCAGCTCATGGTCCTTTTTTAATTAAAGATATTGAGTTATTTTAGTGTGCATGGGGAAAGAATCATCTGTTAACAACATACAGTAGTTTTAATGCCGTTCTGAACCTTTACTTTGGACCTTAACATTTGTGTTCCTTGTTTTTAATTTTTTTTATTCATCATTTAGTAAAATTCAATTTACTGTAAGAATACTTTGGTTACAAAAAAATATATAAATTTTTTGTGTTTCTTTCAAATCCCTAGTACTGGTATGTCAGTTTAAAAACCACTGCCCTTAGATTTTTATTTTTTATTTTTCCACCAAAACAAACCTGCTGATTGTGTTTTTTTGTGCGAAGATGTCAGGAGAGATTTGTTAAACAGCAGATAAACGCCTGAGGGGTGACATAATAAAAGCTGCCAGAGATTGTTTCAATCTAGGTCTCTGCGTACTCAAAATTTCATTATTGTGATTGGACTTGTTCAGAAAAATTCACTACTATTGTCCTCTCTTTGTTGTCAACCAAAAGTTGAACTCAAAGAAAAACTTTAACAGGTTAGCTCTGATTATTTAGCGTCCAGACATCCATTTTCCTCAGACAGTGCAATACCACAGAAAGGTTATAGATTACAGATGAAGAACCATTAAGAGGTTCAATGAGGATCTACAGCCACCGACTTCTAAACAGACGTTTGTGACTGTGTCTGACATCTTTTCTTAAAGAGATTAAGTACGTAGTGAGTGTTAAGAAATACTTACATAAAACTGTACATTTTCTGTTGATATTTTATCACAGGCAACAACATTTTCTCAAAAGTTAATACTTTTTTGTCTAATAGATTACCATCTGATGCTCCATGATAAATGCTGGAATTACATCCAGAGCCTGATGAATTTAAAACGACGTCTACATCACTATAAAGCTTTATGTGACTGAGCAGGTTTGATCACAGACGTAAACACACGCCACAACACGAGAGATTTTCTGTCCAACAAAGAACCCAGACCAGATTAACAAGTTACACTACGGCAATAAGATTCAGGAAAAGCAACACAACAGAAGGAAAATATTTTTTTTAGTAGTCACCAATAATATTTAGAAAACTAAATAAAGCTAAATAAAACAAATCGAGTATAAAGGTATGAACTATCAAGCACAGTTATGACAAATTTGATCTTTGAGGCAACTTTCATTTGCATCAACAGCTACAAAAATGCTATCACTTAAAATACTATTTCTTAAAGCAGAAAAAAATAAAAATGTAAGAAAGCTTTGCCTAATTATCCACAACAAAAATAAAACAAGCTACTGTACTTCAAAAAGGGCATAAATATTAAAAATGGCCAGCTTAGACGTTTACTTTCAAGTACTGAGCTAGATGTAATGAAAACATAAAATGATCTAAATTAAAGTAGAACAAAAACAAAGAAATAGTTGTCGCATCAGGACAAACTTCTTGATTTTCAACAAACATAATAGAAGACAAAAAAGGCACAAAATCAGCTGAACAGACAAAAAATGTTTGTATGGCAGCTGACATAATTGATGGTGTAAAGAAATTGATTATATCCACAAAGAGGTATGAAGAAAACCGACTCTGAACAAAATCGTTTTCCCAACAAAAAAATAAAATAAAATGAACGACAGGTCTACATAACAAAGCCTGTTGTACAATAGACTGTACAGATTTAACGGGTAACAACGTTAAAAAAGAAGAAAGTCAAATGAATAGCTGCATTCCACAGACAAATGGAATCTGGTGTTGTTAACTTTGTAATCTGCAAAGTGTCTTAGAATAATAAATAAAATTAATTAAATTGGCTTCTAAGATAGGAAAATACAAAAAAAACTTATGTCTGCACCTGGGCACTTTTAAAACTAAATACAATGCGTCCATTTACTCAATCTAGACTGTATTGATTTGACTTCCAGAACTAAAGTACTAGAGGAGATATATTAGTTTTTTGACGAGGACTGTGTCCTTTAAATCACACATAAATCTAGGAAAACAGCAACTGACTATGTGCAAGAACCACAGGAAAGCCTCGGCATGCAAAGATGCAGCAGCCACTCTTGATCCAGAGAAAAGCACAAGTTTTTGTCCACGTGCTAAAATACAGAACTGTTGCTGGAAATCAGGAGCAACCTTCAAACTGTTTGTGGAGGATTAAAGACATCTCACTAGGGAAGAGAAAGGAAATAAACACCTACATGCTGAGGAGATTGAAAGCTGACTGGATGCTCAGAAAGTGAATGCAAGGTGTCCAAAATGAAGCAAAAGCTTAGCTCAACTAAAATTCACTCTGCACATACTACATCTCCAATAACACCGATTTCTCTCACCGGGGTCCAAATCTGACACTTGCCAGGCTATGTAGGTTAAAAGTGAGGGTGAACAGAAGTTATGCATTTATCACTGTACTGTCCTAAGACTGAAGCCATTTCTGCAAGCTGATGTCACAACAAACTACTACAACATAAATAACAATGGAGGTCCTTTTGTCACCACAAAACAACAGTTTATCCACTGTGAAAACAACAATAGGGCCCTTAAAGTCATGGTATACGAGTTCTCAGCCATTGATTTTATTTTACCAATACAGTATAAAATGTATACTAATTATGATAAATAGACTTCCAGACTCGCCAAAGAACCTAATGCCATGTCTGTACTTAAAAGTTTCATAAACAAGTGTGAAAATAATAGTTTTTAAAAGTCAGAGTTAACCGATGTCCCATTAAGTTGTGTTAGTCTGTTCACAAACCTCTGATTAGCCATGTACTTTTTAAATCTGTTTGTAAAGGGGCATTTTTACTCAGACAAACATGACAATTAAAACTTTGTTGCTTATTTAATCTAGAGTGAAAACTAATTTAAATTGCAGAATCAGATAGTCTTTTTAGCACAAAAACAATTATGCATTTAACCTCATCAAAATTTAATCAAGTAATAGAGATATTGTTCTAGTATTTACTAGTTAAGGCAACCAACTGTGCATTTTTGTTGATAGAGTGAAAAGACTTTGGAGGGATCTTTTTGTTGTTGTAGAGTCAAACTATAATCACCCAATATAGCCTCAATTTGCAAAAAATAAACTATTTTCTTTGTTCTAATTCTACATGCAAATGCATGCATAAGATTAATTTATTTTTGCTGGTCACACATCAAAACTGTGCATACTCCAAATAAAGCACACAAAAACATCTAAGAAACTGTCCCAATACTTACAGTGTCATCACTTCGGTATGGGTTAAGTTTGTTGTACACCGCCTCAATAACACTTCGTCTGAGTACAGGAACAAGTGAAAAAAAACATAAAAAATTACTTTTGTAAAAAAAAAACATTAAGTATTACCATAGTAAAGGCAGCAATAAACAAAGGAAACACTTCCAAATGTCAAGAATGAAATTTATTCTAACTTCAAGAATTACTTACTTGCTTGCCAGTTCTCCACCTGGAGGAAGGTTTGGGATGCTCTCGGATGCTAATATCCGCATAATATGAACCAAATCTGGGACACCTTCCTGCTTCTTGATTATCTCTGTTAGAAAAAAAACATTGGATTAATCTAGAATGTTTTAAAATAATTTACCTGCAAGAATGGTTTTGCATTAGCATGTAAAAAACGCATGGACATCTCTGGGAAAGATTTAATCTTGAACAGATTGAATTTAGTGGACCTGCAGCTCATTTTTGTTGGTTCTGATATTCAGGCAGAACAGCGGCGTGGCAGAATCAGACACTACAATAAGAACAGGGTCCCCAGCATTTTATGAAAATTAAATTCCCAGAGTTTTCCTTGATTGTTCTCCGAGTAAACCCAGAAATTCCACGAGATGTTTCAGTCACTACATAGATTCA
Organism: Nematolebias whitei; assembly: GCF_014905685.2. Classification (NCBI taxonomy): domain Eukaryota; kingdom Metazoa; phylum Chordata; class Actinopteri; order Cyprinodontiformes; family Rivulidae; genus Nematolebias; species Nematolebias whitei. Next base: position 16,861,451 of record NC_056518.1, read on the forward strand.
TTCAACCTTTAGACAGGTAAATCCCATTGAGCCTCGAGGACTCATTTACAAGAGAGACCTGATTTCAACAAAGAGTGATGACAACAATGGACAACAGCGACAACAACAGACAGCAATAAACAGAGAGAGATGACTGTAAGAATACTCCAGTCAGTACGTGCATACAGTCGTTCCTTTAATAATTAAGTATATTGTATAACATCAGAAATGAAAAAGACACCATAGCCAATCAGTAAGGATACATGTACTATGTACACCGTAGAAGCAGAACATAGAATCAATTATACTAGAATACTGGCATTAATATATGTACACAAAATTTGATTAAAAAAAAAATAATAATCAAAGATCAGCTTTTGATTAATGTTCAAATTTCCTGTGTGTTCCTAGAATTTTGATGTTTTGTTTTTTCTCAAATTACTTGCGTTTTCCCTGTCTAGAAATTATTTCCAGAGTCACTGGGAATCCTGAAGATAGGCTGCTGGTTTGAGTCCTTTTGTCTATAAAGCACTGGTCTAACACTTTCTACTTGGGTATAATGGCACGCAAAGCAAAGTTCTTCAAGAACTTTAAATTCAGGGTTGTGGTTTGTCAGGACTTTGAAACAGATAAAAAATGTTAGCAGCACACTAATAACATTTGTTTAAGAACTTAGAAACTCAAATGTGCCTTTTTGGCTCTTGAATAAATGGTCAAATTTAAGAGACCTAAATACTGACAATAAGAAAAGAAATTGCCTTAAACTTGAAATTTGAATTCAATCTCAAAGTTTAAATTTGCCAACTCGTGTGCTACTTGTAATTTTTTTTTTCAATTAGTACAAGGGGTGGCTCGATACCAGTTTTATCAGACCAAGTACGTCAGTTTGGGTACTTGCCAATACTGAGTACTGATACAGAGTACTAAAATTTCACAATGATTTTAGAAATATTTATTTTATTAAGAACAAAGGGACAAAAAAATAATGTCCATAGTTTCCAGATATTTAAACTGATGATAAGACAGCAGATTTTTCACAATACGTATTTTCCGCCGTACTTGTTGCACCGCCCCAGTGTTTCCCCTATCATTATACAAGCGGGGCGCCCCGCCACATCAACAGAACCGAGCGTCCCGTCTACCGAACCCCACCCCCCACCCACCTGTCTGCACTGATGTAACGCTAAACTAGCAGCTCGCAATGCAGGTGCACTAGCTAAAAAGCTAAAGGCAGCCTCTTCCTTCATGCTGAACCCTCACGCTGAACGCACCCGCCACTCGAAAATTGTCGGTACAAACAACGCACGGCTCAGATGTGCGTCTGTCTCAAAATGTCAGCTGCATTTCAAAAGCCAATATGTGAAAACATGAATGGCATAGGGATGAGTCGCTGTGCATTTCTTCAAAATTTAACAAAATAACCACCTAAAAACATTAATTTGTTTGCTTGACTTTATAGTAAAGGTGTCTCAGTTGAACTTTTACTTAATAAATGCACTTCGATGGTCAAGCTGCATTTTACCGGGGCGGCGCAGCAAAATGGAGCTGATTTGATGGTTGCTCCAGGCAGACGACGGTGGCAGGCTAAGGCAAGTCGACCGTGTCATTAATAGCCACTTTTACGCATTACATGATACAAAGGCATGCCATATTACTCGACTGCCATCTAGTGGCTGAAAATGTTAGTGTTCAATATTTTCAGTCAGAATGAATGAAAACAGTCATATCTCAGCCAAAAATTGGTTTAAAAATATGGGAAAAAATCCATAAATACGTTACTTCGGCATATAAGTCGCAGGGCAGGCAAATTATGCAAAAACTGCAACTTTTAGGGCGAAAAATACAGTATGTTGTACTCATTGGTGGTGTCCCGATACAGATACTGGGAACAGCATTGGGCCCGATAACAGCCTCAAGTACTCATACTTGTATATTCATAAAAATATCCTGATACCACTTTTACGCTTGGCGACATCATTCCCTCTTCCACTTTGCAATTAACACATCTTGTGAAAAAGTTCTAGTGTAACCTCAAGGTTGTTGAGGTGGACTGGAGGTCCAAGAGTACAAAACACTTCTTTAAAAAAAGTTTAAAAGTTTTTGATTGTTAGCATAAAACAGTCGACTGATGTGGCATAAATGCATTTAAAGGTTTACACAGTTTTAGTTTATTTTATTTATAACTAAAAGTTACATGGATTAGAGCTTGTTAGACTATTTTTATAATGATAATGTTGGCGTAAAAAGTAAATATGAAGTCATATTTGGCTCGATGGATCGTTTCACACAGCAATTATGACTGAAAATACTTGAGCAGGAAAATCGCTTAGAGAAATGGTTTTAAAATGTAAAAAAAAAAATAGGTTATATTTAAGAATAAACCCATCTGTGCTCAATTAAACATGTCCTGATGCATGCTCAATAATCCAGGTAGAAAAATCCAAAAAAAGTTCAATCTGGTCCTCTGGACATTAAAAAAAATAAAAATAAAAACTTTGCTTTGTTTTTTTTTTTTTTTGAATGTCCAGAGGACCAGATTGAACTTTTTTGGATCAATTAAATATGGTAAATTTTAAAACACTTATATTTCCAAACTTGCTCCCCAAGTCTAAATATTACTCAATTAAAAAAAATATACAAAACAGTGATTTTACAAAGATGTTCTTCTATATGTATATTTTTCTATTTCTTACCTTCTACTTTGCCCTCAAGATAACTATCCAGCTCAGCCTCCCTTTTCACTGCTTCTGGAGAAACCTTTGGAGCCCCAGGAAAGCAAATTAGCACAACACTCATATTGTCACGGCTTCCCTGTGGAAAATCAAAGAACAAACAATTACAGCAATGTAAATAACTTTAACAACTACCAGTGTACTTGCATATCAGAACAAGTTTTGAGAGACTGTCCTACCTTGTATAAGCAGGTGTCGACAATTTCATTGCTGACTTTTTCAAGATCCTCTGTAACCTCTAGCCTTGACCTCACAAAGTCACAGAGTTCCTCATTGGCCATGACATCCCAGATGCCGTCACAAGCTAGTATTATGAATTCATCTTCCCCGTCGCATCTTTCTATTGCATACACTTCAGGCTCTGGAGAAACAAGTTGCTCTGTTGGGCCTTTTCCGTGCACACACTTGTAGTCGAAGTCTCCCAGAGCTCTTGAGACAGCTAGAGATCCATTAACTCGCTGGATCATAACTGAGCCACCTGCATTCTGGATTCTCTCCTTCTCAAGGGGGTTGTTAGGTTTGTGATCCTGTGTGAAGAAGTGCACAACTCCCCCTCTGCTGAGGAGACCCCGAGAGTCACCACAGTTGATAAAGTAGATATGGCTTGGAGAAATCATCACCCCTACTGCAGTGGAGCCGCTGCGGTCGACACCATGCTTCTTCTCAGAGATGGTTCGCATGTGTTCATCAATCTGCAAGAATCCTGTGCGGATTCCATTCTTCACGCTGTCTACATTGTTTTCTTCCTGTAGAGCACTCTGGAAGTCTGGGTTGCTAGTGATGTGTTCCAGGAGGTGCTCACAGCAGTACTTGGCCACCTGAGAGCCGGCATGCCCATCGTAAACAGCAAAAAATGACCAGAGCTCGAGACCACGAGGCAGGCCAATTACTGCTGTGTGTGCATCCTCCATTTCAACCCTCCAACCCTGCATGCTGCTCAGCCCATACCTCAGGTTGTTACCATCACCACGGGAATTGTATTTTTCCATCTTTGGTTTGTCCAGAAATGCTCCCATTGTGTCCTTTTAACAACCTGTAACACAAAATAAGAATAAAATTTGTGTTTCTAAGAAATAGCCCAACTTCAGTTCTGTCATCATGACATACAGGTACAAAATCTTAAATCTTCTGGTCAGAAAATTAAGAATATAGTGGATATTTGCAGTTTTGCCAGACATAAACCATCTTTAAACAATCTAACTCTGATAAAAGGTTAGCATATACCTGCAGCTAAATACAGTATTTTCGTAGTTATAAGAAAATGAACATCTGTGCTGCACAGGACATCTAGACTGTGATGTCAGATGACAACATTTGGAGCTTGTTTAAATATTGTGGTTAATCAGCACACCAAATAGAAAGGTGCCATTTTATACAGGCTGCAGGCTGGTATGTGCACAGTATCCAAATATCAAAATTTAGATTCTGGTTCACATGTTGACAGATTAAAGCACACATACACACCAGGTGTGTGTCACGTCACACGTGTCGGCTCCAGATTTGTAACTGTGATTTTTATTTATTTTTTTCTTGTTTTTCACATTTGGTGAATGTGTAAGGGAAACACTTTCCTCTAAAAAAATACATAAATTATTGCACTAATCTATCAGCAATAATATACCTTTTAATATAGAATTTAGTGTTTACCTGTTTGAATGATAAATTTATTGCAATTTCAGCAATTGCACGTCAATATATCAAGTTACAACCAGTTAATGTTCTGGTTTTCACTTTTCAAATTATACACAGGCATTGTTCTGTAAAAATACATTGGGACGCCCACTGTGCAGGCGGTAGCTGCAGCAGGTGCAAGAAAGTCAGCTTTCTGAAAACAGTCACAACGCAGCAGTACAGGAGCAACACACACAACAAATTGCTGGTGTGAAATAACATGGCGCGTGTACAAAACTTCCATATTGCTCGACTATCATGCAGCATCTCAGCAATTTACAAAGCAAACACAGCTGGTGTGAAGGGGGCGTATCTGCCTAAGAGGCCCAAAATTCCTAAATGAATGACACCCATGTAAAAGTTAAACACCTCTTAAAGAGTAAAACATTATACAACCCACATTCAATCAAAACAAACGTTTTATTAAATCAGGAAAAATAATATTGGTATTTATGTGTTACCAGTTTAGAGACAAGTGTAGTTTAAAAAAAACAAGTAATGCAATGTCTACCACAATATATGAGAAATACAGCAAATCATATTTTGTTAAAATGTACTTATTAAAAGGTTTTGTTCAGTAATGTGGAGTATTTTGTATTGATTTTTTCTCTGTAAACTGGTGCAGTTTTAGATAATTATTTTGATGGTAATATTCAACAATTAAGTCAAAATAAAAAAACAAACAAAAAAAATAAATAGATATGTTGTCAGTAAATGATTTACGAAAAACTAAAAACAACTAAAAAGTGAATCCTCAGATAAGCAAAAACAGAGAACTTAATGTGTCCACCTGTGCAAGAATAGATTGTGTAACTGGGTATTAACAGAAAAACACACTTAATCTTCCAACTGAGTATAAACAGATATCACGACTTCCACCCATTTGTGGCACAAGATAAGCATCTTGGAGCTGGGTTTAGACCTCTGCTCCAGTCTAAAAATAGTAAACCCGAGAACACATTATAGCTACTTATTAGGAACGTTACTTGGTGTTCAACGAATTGAAACCTCTAAGAATTAAATATGTATGTATTCAAGTTCTACATTCCGTTTACAGAGAAATAAAAAAATAAAGTGTCTACTTGAATTTTCATGCACCAAACCTCAGACCTTCGCGATTCTGAACACGTAATTAGACTAATATCAGAGGCGTAGAGCTACCTACATGACTAGTTTCTCGATTATCAGTAGAAAACACGAAAGTATTAGATCCTAGAGTTGTAAGCTAGGATGGGCCTGCGCTAACAGAACCGCTTAGATAGCTGGATTAAAGGCGAGTTAGATATGTACCACGTTCAAATTACATTTTTAAAAACTGCCTTTCCTCTTAGCGGGCCTTGACCCTTGTCTCTTTCTACTAACTTTGACAGGCCTTCTTCTTTACTATGTTGTGTTGAGGCGAGCAAAACCGTCGGCCCTGCTACCAACTATCTAATTTAGCAGAGGTAGCCAACTGCCCATTTGCCCCTTGTAAATGTTGTGTAAAAAAATTAATATTTTACTTACCAAATAACTAACACACCAGTTGACAGTTGCTCAATCTGCGACGGGGACCAAGTGTCCGCAGTTTACACCAGAAGGTGTACAACGACGAAATACAGGTGTGTGGTAGCTAAGCTAAGCTAGCTTGTGAGCTAGCGACGAACTGTCGTCACTCAAGACTCGGTGCATATAAATTGTATAAATGTGGAGGTCCCTCTTTGCGTCCTCCCGTGATGCATTACATTATTTCAGCTGGAGAGCTAGAGGATAATCTAATTTCTGGTGATTTGAGTGGGAAACTAAGCTTTGTGCGGACAAGCCAGGGGGAAAGCTGAAACGTCTGCCCCAGTCTCTCCACTTGACAGCTTGACAGCTAACGTTAGCTTCTGAAGAGCTACAGGCGCAGGACCCGGATGTTACAGGCTGCGTATATTCGAAAACATGACATCATTGCTGTAGTTGTAGCTGCGCGCGCTTTGGCAGGCATTATCAAAACGCACTTTTTTTTTTTTTTAAAGATACTCTATCAGTAATATATTTATTCATAGTCCAAAATAAAAATATTGTAAATAGTAAAATTAATATCAACAATAACAGCAACAATAACAACAAAAACAACAACAAAAATAATAATTATTATTATAGACAGTCAACTGACACAGCAGATCCAAAAAAGTTCAATCTGGTCCTCTGGACATTAAAAAAAAAACAACAAAAAAAAAACAAAGGTGACACAGCAGATGTTGAGGGGTCTTTCCATTCTGAATACAAATGGGGAAAATAAACATACTGACATTCAGATGTTGCAGTAAACATGCACAAACCACTTTTATTATAGTATAATACTAATTTAATTGAATATCCTGATGCATGCTTTAACTTAATTTAACTAATTTAATATATCCCAAAAAAAAGTTAAATCTGGTCCTCTGGACATAAAAAAAGCAAAAAAATATAGAAACGTTTCGTCTCTCATCCGAAAGACTTCCTCAGTCTGAGGTGCTGTTTTCAGCTCAGTCTCCCAAATATCACCGTCTCAGAGTGGATCAACCAGTTTGCTGCTGACAACCAAAACCAGCTGATCACATGCTCAAGAAGGACCATCAGCCTAACAATGGATCATTAGCACACTGATGGCTGTTTACTATTCACAGGGGGCTGAGTGATACTAGCAATAACTGCATTGTAAGAGGGGGACAGTTGAACCCGGAGGCCTCCACCTGTTTAATGATGGATGGTTTCTTTTCACAAAGATGGCCTCCTTTACTCCTCTCTCAAACCATCGTTCCGCTCAGTCCAGGATGTGCACATCTTCATCCCGGAAAGAGTGACCGCTGGCCTGGAGATGAGTGTAGACCGCATAATCCTGGCCTGATGTTGTTGATCTTCTGTGCTGGGCCATCCTTTTGGCCAGTGGCTGTTTAGTTTCCCCGATGTAAGACTGATCACAGCCCTCCTGACACTGAACAGCATACACAATATTACTCTGTTTGTGTTGGGGGACTGGATCTTTGGGATGAACCAGTCTTTGCCATAATGTTTTTTGGGGTTTAAAAGCCACTGGGACGTTATGTTTAGAAAATAAACGTCTCAGTTTCTCTGACACTCCCTCAACATATGGAATGACCACTGGTCTGGGTTCCTCCTTTTCACCTGCCTTTTCACCTGATGGCTGACTGGAGTTCTGTTTGGGTTTCTTCTCCGCTTTCATGAAGGCCCAGTTATGTTGCTCTTATTTTGAAATGTAACCGGAAGTTCTGTGTTCAGAGAGGCGGAAAAAGAAGTTATGGAGACGCCGCTAATGTCGAACCGAGACGCCGCCAGTGTTGAACCTGAGACGCCGCTAATGTCGAACCGGTTAACACAATAGGCATAATATGCCTGTGGTTAACACAGTCTGCCAATAACGGCTTGTTTTTAGACATAATGTGTATGTGATTACGGCATTTTATCATTCAGACTTTTTTTCTATCGTCCAGTCAGATGTGGCCGACCAGACACGCCTATTTTCTATTGTCCAATCAGATGGGTCCGTATAGATACGCCCATTTTCCTATAGTCCAATCAGATATGACCGCCCAGATACGCCTCCCGAATTTGCCTGCAGATATACCTACTTGCTCACATTGGTTATACTTCAGTGACGCAGTTAAACGCTTTGCTTTCTAAGAAATGGATTGGTGCATAACCTATGTCCTGTGGTATGTTGTACCATTTTATTTGCTCGTTCACTTCGTGTGTTTCATTTTTGTAGATGCAGATTTCACTCTGCTTCGGGCGAGTCTGATTGGAAACAAACCAGGTGAGTTTTAAAAGTGTGAGATACAGAAAAAAGTGTTTCTTTTCCATTTTGGAACATTAATTATAGAAACTTTCAAATGGAAGTCAAGCTCAATAATCTTTATTATTCCAAGGGGCAATTTGTTTCACAATCAGTAGATATACAAAACATGCAAACATGACCAGCCAATGTAACTAAAATAATTAGAACTGCTCATTAAGAAGCCTGATTGCTGTAGGGATAATTGCGTTTTTCAGTCTGTTAGCTCTGCATTTTTGTAACAGATAACTTGGGACAAAACTATGCTAAACTCACCTTGATTTAGGTGATCAGGATCAGTCTGGCCTTTTCACTGACCTAACCTTGTGAAGGTCAGTGAGGTTCCTAGGGATTTGCCCAACATTTTACTACACATCCTGACAATCCCCAAGAGTTTGCTTCTGTTTTTACATGTTATAAATTCAAAACAACCGATCAAATTTAAAGCAACTCGATAAAACATGAAAAAAATTATCATAAAAGTAGAAACAGAATTTAAACTAGAGCTTCCAATAAAAATACATTCTCTGATGAGCCTTCTTACAAAGTGAGTTCATTATGATGAATTTATGATGTGTTGTGCAAGGAAATTGTGAAAAAGTAACATTGATGACAGCTCGCAGCTGTTTTCAGACTAAAATAACAGTTTGGTGTAGTTGTAACCCATCTTTTAAAGGTAACATTTTGAATTGTGTAAGGTAAAATTTAAATGCGTTACAGCAGAATTAATATAGTTTTGTAACAAGTTAACGTAAGCAGCAGTTTGTTCTATTTCATCCCTACTGCCCGCCAGAGGCGGTGCTTAAAGCACTGAATGATCATTCTTGCACATGCGCAGGTCGAGAATTTATGCCAACATAGTCACGTGTGACACCCGGGACACCGGTGAGTCTATATAAGCATGTGACAATGGTAGGCCAGTCCCTTGTCATCTTCTCGCATGCAGGTGGTAAGAGGTTTACTTTTCTACTTGATGCTGGTAGCCTCGAGACTACGGTTGGAGTTGCGGGACTGTCTCGCCCTCCAGAGGCTGCGCAAGCTGGTATCCTCTAAACAATTGTATTTCAACTGGTAAGTTGTTTTGTTTCTGTTGACCTGGCGGTAGCGCGTTCGCTAGCCACGTTGGGTTTCCTTATGCCCCTTTTCCACCGTCACGGCGCGGGTCGGATATTTCCCGCTTCACGCGCGTTTGAGGTCTTTCCACTGTTCCTGTGACCGGCTCGCCTCGCTAAATTCTGGCCCGGCTTCTCAAGGGGTCCAAGCATGTCCTGGTGTGTTCCGACAATACTTCTGCAGTTTTTCATGTCAACCATTAAGGTGGAACATGGTCGCTGACATTGCTGCTACTAACCCGGGACCTCTTACTTTGGGCAGCCCCCCCTCTTTGCCAGCCTGAGGGCAGCCCATATTCCAGGAGTGCGGAATGGGCCGGCAGATTTTCTGTCTCAGGGACGCCCACCACCTGGGGAGTGGAGGCTACATCTGGAGGTGGTGAGGGTAATTTGGGAGAGGTATGGCAAGGCAGCTGTGGACCTGTTTGCATCTCAAGAAACGACACACTGCCCGCTTTGGTTTTCTCTGGCAGGCAGTGCCAGTCCCCTGGGTCAGGACACACTGGCACACGACTGGCCCAGGGTGCTGCTGTATGCTTTTCCGCCGCTTCCCCTGATAGGCCCAACACTCCGGAGAGTCCTTCAAGAGGGGCATCAAGTCCTCCTAGTGACTCCCCTCTGGCCTGGGAGAACTTGGTTTCCACTGCTGCACAGGCTCTGTTGCAGCTCTCCAATGCCTCTACCCCACAGGAAGGACCTCCTGTCACAGTTGGGGGGGTCAGCTCCTGCACTCTGACCCCAGTCGCCTCCGGCTTTGGGCTTGGCTACTACAGGGCCCGGCATTACTTTCTCAGATTATGACGGAGAGGTTGCACGAACAATGAATAATGCCAGGGCCCCTTCCACACGACTGTTGTACACACATAAGTGGAAGGTCTTCAGCAACTGGTGTCATGCCAGACACGAGGACCCCGTACACTGTCCTCTTTCTGTTATTCTTACTTTGCTTCAGGCGCTACTTTCTCAGGGCTGGTCTCCAACCACCCTGAAAGTTTATGTTGCTGCCATCTCTTGCTGGCATACGGTGGTGGGTGGGGAGACAGTAGGTCGTAACAAGGATGTGTCCTTGTTTCTGAGGGGCACCAGACGTCTGCATCCCCCCACACGCCTCGTCATGCCTGTGTGGGATCTCTCTCTGGTCCTTGCTGCCCTGCGGTCTGCTCCGTTTGAGCCCTTGATGGACGCGAGCCTTGAGTGCTTGTCTAAGAAGACCGCGTTTCTCCTGGCCATGACTTCGGCCAAACAAGTAGGTGAACTACATGCGCTATCTGTTCACAAGCACTGTTGCCGTTGGAACCCGGCTGGTTCGGGTGTTACACTCTGGCCTAACGTAACGTTCTTCCCTAAGGTGGCCCCATCTGCGACCCACTCTCTGCCTCTCCAGCTTGCTCGCTTCGATGTAGATGGTGCTGACGAGTCTCTGCCCTGTTCGGGCACTGGAAGCGTACATCAGATGGACAGCTTCTCTGCGGCTGTCTGATAATATGTTCATTTGCTATGCAGGGCCTCGCAAAGGGCAGGCCCTTTCAAAGCAGCGCCTTGCGCACTAGATTGTGGATGTGGTGGAACAGGTGTACACTCTGCAGGGCCGCCAGCCACCTGTAGGGGTACGATGCCATTCCACCAGGAGCGTTAGCGTGTTATGGGCCGCTATGAATGGGGTCACTCTGGAGGCGATATGTGCAGCAGCCTCCTGGTCATCCCCAAATACCTTTGCCAGTTTCTACAGGGTAAACCTGGCTGCCTTTCACCCGTTGGAAGGGATCCTATCACAGCATCCATCTCCGTCTCAGTAAGGTGGGCACACTTAACTTTTGTTTCTTCTTGTGGGTGTGATTCCTCAGGACTCTGTTGGCAATTGTCATTCAGTGCTTCAAGCACTGCCTCTGGCGGTCAGTAGGGATGAAATAGTACGAAAGTTACAGCTGTAACTACGGTTCTATGAATCCCGGATGACCGCCAGAGCGCTCGGTCCCTCGGAATCATCGCGTGTCGCAAGAAGATTAAGGGACTGGGCTACCGTTGTCACGTGCTTATATAGACTCACCGATGTCCCGGGTGTCACACGTGACTATGTTGGCATAAATTCTCGACCTGCGCATGCGCAAGAATGATCATTCAGTGCTTTAAGCACCGCCTCTGGCAGTCATCCGGGATTCATAGAACCATAGTTACAGCTGTAACTTTCGTTATTGTTCTATATTTTAATACAATAACTTTATAATGTTTCATTATAATGAAAATTGTTATGAATTGTTCACAAAGAAGTGTGGAAAAGTAAAAAGCATGAAAAAAGAAATCTGCTTTACAACCACAACTTCCACAAAATTGAGACATTTTGTAAAATATAAACATAAACCAGAATGCATTCATTCACAACTATACTGTAAATCCATATTTTATTCATAATGGAACATTGTAAACATATCAAATCAGGTCATTTTGAATTTG
>NC_056518.1:16893197-16915160 GCF_014905685.2 Nematolebias whitei
GGGACTCCATAGGTCCAAGGCTTGCCTGATCAAACAGCAGCTTGAAACTAAACCTGAAGATAAATGAAGTGGTAAATTTTGTGATCAAAATAAATAATGGAGATCATGAACAATTTTACCTGAACGCCTGAAGTGTGAGCTGATAAAGTTCTTTGCTTGAGGACAGCCAGTCGAGTCCTTCAGTCCATGGTACATCTCCACAGTAGAGCCTGTAGATGTAACTAGGACTGGTGAAGGAAGTTTCTGCTCCCACAGAAATGAGACATGAAAGTGCAACCTTAACATGCAGTTCTTTCAGGACCTCATCCTCCTTGAGGGCTTTAGTCATGTCCTCTGAGGTCTCCCCCTGCACAGCTTGCCCAAAGCGGCCCAAGGTAAATCGAAACCACTCCTCTGGAAATAAAGGCCTAAGTGAGAGCAAGCGAGATGGGAGTAATGGTGCCGTCCTCCACCCTAGTGGCAGGTTGAATACCTCAGATTGGGGACAGCTAAATTTCAGATGAGGGCTCTCTCTGAGGACTTCTGGGTTTCTGCCTTTATCTACAGCTGGCATCCCAATACTAAGTCCAAGAGGCTGCAGTGGTTGCAGAGCAGAGAGAGCCATGTTTTCAAAAAGACTGTCCATTTCTACTGAGCCTGGCAGAGAGGCTCCTATCTGCAGGGTTGAGTGTCCAGGCTGGGCCTCTGCTGTGACTAATGCCACAGTCCGTCTTGCTGGTTGTGGTCCAAATAAGTCATCCTCATCTGACCAGTCTCCAAAAGAAGTCAAACTAGAACTGTCCTGCCTGAGCCTGTAAGAAGACACGTTGGATTCGACCATAATGGCCTCAGATGGCTGGTTGCAAGTTGTTTGAGCAAACTGTGAAGACTGGGACTTTATGACTCCACTCACTGAACCCTCGTCAAGGCTCCACAAAAATCCTTTATGCCTTTGCACACAGTACCGCAGGAGCAACCAGATCAGAGCTTTCATGAAGTCGTCTTGAAGTTTCCTCAAGTTTTCATGAGAGTCGATGATACCAGAGAGGACGTTTCGGGCATCAGAGTAGACTTGTACAGCAATTGCAGTGCAAGGGGTGAGGGCATTTCCCCAATGCAGGTTAAAGCCCTGCGTGAAGCCAAGCCGCTCCGGTTGTTCAAAAGCAGCCTCAAACACTTCATCCACCCTCCGCGCCTCCACTGTGTGGCAAGATGTCTCCTGCAGCTCTAGACCCTGTAACAAACCACAACCCCTTAAAGAATACCATTTTGCTAGTAAGTGGCTGAAATGTCTTGAAACACAAAAAGGACTGAATGACAATGTACCTTGATGTTGACAGTACAGTAGCCATATCCTCTCTCTAGAATCATGATCCAAACCATACGGTCCTGAAACCGTCCAAGGAAATGAGATCCTGGAGCTAAAGAACCTGAAAATACAGAGAACATCACATTATCGGTGCCCATTTACCAGAAATATAAGTTGTAATATATGAACAAAGGTCAACTAAAGGGGAAAAAAACAAACAAACATGTATATAACACAATATGTCTGCAGATCAACATGGCAACACTATGAGCTACTTTAAGATGTGAACTATTACACTAGAAAGAGGAAGGTTAATACTGATTTACTACTGCACAGACCAAACATTAAAACTATTATTTTCCTTATCTTGCCTTTAGTCTCAAAGACTTTTTTCCTCTTAATACATGGTAGGCATTTCCTTTCTAGAGACAGAAAGCAGACTTATTTCAGATCAGATCTGCAGCAGCGGCAAGGTGAAGGAGGTTTTCGTTTTACTATGACTAGTGATTGTGTGGCTCAAGGATAAAGCTGCGTCCCATAATGACATCTCAGAATAGCTACCTCATGATGTAAAGTGACAGACTGGGCAGATTACTTTCCTGCTCACTGCTCCATGGCCTCCAGTGTGAGTAAAGCAAAAAGGATGCTCCGAACTGCCATCATCTGACTGAGCATCGACCTAACAAGGGACTATTCTAAATAAAACACGATGTCTACAGCTTCCAAAGCTTACACTAAACAACAAGACTGACTGATTATATCACCTTAGCATTTTCATATACAATTTTATCCACCAATAAAGGGTTTCTCTTGCACAATTGTTTTATTTTTTACCCTTTTCTGATAGAGCGCAAAAAAAAAAAATCCTAGCAGCAGAGCAGTTTTTCCCTTGGAGTATTATGCAGTTAATGTTGTGGAAACATTTGGATGTAATGAATACAGATCTGGGCTTTTTTTTGGGTCACTTCACAGGAAGCTCAACTTGATGATGTAAGCTTGTATTGCTGCCAGTACTCAAAAATGGCTGCTCACAACAGATTTTTTTCTTCTATTTAACCACATGAGAAGCTTCAGTGCTCTTTGATCTGCATAGCCCTCACTTGACCCAAAGGAAAGTGAGGTCACTGCAATTACAGAAGAAGCGAAAACGCACTGTTGCAAATAAATAAATAAAATTATATTACAAGCTCTGTTAAGAACTCTTATGTGCACTTATCAGACTGGTATTTGTGCTACAGTGGAATTTAAAAAGCACAGTAAAATGAAGAGGAATACCACAGCCTGTAAACAAACTTAAATACCCAAGCCTTTAAGATATCAGGTTTAATTTTATATTATGGATTTTGGATCATTTAGTTCCTATTCATTTAATCTGTGTACAATCTGAAAATGTAATTTCATAGTTTCATACAGTTTAAAACACATTGGCTCTCCTTTTGGATTCTAAAAAAATACACACACACAAAAAATAAATAATAATAATTGGCACCAGCTCTGTTTTTTTCACCCAAAATAAATAAAATGGTAGAAAGAGAAAAATTGATCATAACCCACTAACCAAGTGATCCTCTTGCGAAGGCTGTCCTTAATGCAGAGGCCAGACTTCCACTCATTTGCTGGTAGAAAATCGAGTCTGGACAGGGACAGGCAGTGCCCACAGGACCTGGCCAACTACGCTGAGGCCTGGGAAATCCCACAAGAAAGATGGGCAAAGTGAAGAGAGGAAGCAAAGGGGCAGAGAGCAGGGCAGAGAGAGTCACCACTGCTAACACCAGCGGCCACAGGGATGCGTTCAGAGCCAGGAGAGTTCCAGCTGACTGACGACGCTGTTTCTTTTCTGTCCAAGATGTCACCAACACAGTGAGGGTAAACTTTAGTTTGGACAGGAACTGGCTCAGCCTGTCAATCAGAAGGCCCACCTAGATCCAAAACAAAGGCGATTATACCTGATCAAATGATGATAAATTTAATGATTTGTTAATGGGTGGAAATGTTGGATTTATATTAAACTCACCAGGAGAAGCTGAACTCCAGTTCCCAAGTTGTCCCATCCTGGCAGCAAATTGTTTCCACCTGCAAACCGCACTAAAATCACTACTACCATCTGCATCAGAGCATCCTCTGAGCTCTGCCACACCTGCAAGAAAAAAAAAACAACATTTGGGAACTAATCAGAAGACTTTGTTAATAAATAAAAAGCCAGTTGTTCTCTGGCACATTTTTTTTTATTGTATATTAAAGAAAATAATTTGAGATTTTAGCTAAACTGGGAGAATCTGCCACAAGTCTAAACAATCAGTGATACTAGAGACGTTCTGAACGCTATGTTCACACAGGTATATGAAACGTGAATGTGAATATACCACTCTAAAGGCTCGTGTGAATCCCACACTGATGGAGACCCTGTGTAGTGACTGCAGAGATGTGTCCATAGACAGAAAAGCAATCATTGCAAGAGGAGACACTGTGAAGTAAATCAAATGGTCAGTCACGTTTACAAAAAGAGATTCACATATAGCAGTTTCTACACCTAAAAGATTAAAAACTCAAAATTGTATATTATCACAAGCTTACCAAGATAAAGAAGGACTCTTCTGATTGCAGCAGCTATGTACAACCCCCTGTTCTTTTGCTTAAATATTTGCCCGTTAGACATGCCTTTAGGATAAAGGGGATTAAGAAACATCCCTCCGAACAGATATGCTCCCTGGATCTCTCTTAGAGAGCAGCAGGTAAAGAAGAGTATTATGAGGAGGTAGCTGGCAGGACCTTGGGGTCCTGTAACCATGTTTTGGGACTGAGCTGAACCAAAGAAGTGATGCAACAGTCCTGCCTCTGCCATTGCTACCAGTAGGAGACTTAAATACACCAGAAGCTCCCTGCAGCCTAAATTCCAGCCAAAGGAAGTAGGGAGAAAAGGTGGCAACACTCCACTGTGCAATCCCTGGTTTCTGAAGGTTGTTCTGGGACTTTTGCAGAGCGTGCCAACTTGACTGAGGTCCAGGCTCAGCAGAAATCCAGTAGAGACGGAGAAGAGAACCACACCCAGTGTTGATGGAATGAAGTAATTACAGATAGCTACGCTGGTGGATACACCAAACATCAAGAGCAGCCTGTTGGATAAGAAACACAAAAAGATTCAAGACTGGTGAAAAACAAGATAATGTTAAGACTTATCAGTTTAGACTAACAAGACTAATATGAGTTGTTCCACACAAAATGACAGATTTAACCTTGTGTCGGTTTCTGACACTTCTGTAAAAAATACATGCGTTACATTTTGACAAGGAATAGTTAGAAAAGGCAAGATCTTGTGGTAAACTTAAAATAAGCCTCTTAAAAACACCACATAAAAAAATAACAAAATGCATTATAAAGTGACAAGTGAATATACAAAAAAGCCTAAGCTATCGCAGCGCATGTAATAAAAATATTTTACAGAAAAATCAAGAGTACAAACAAGTAGTGCATTTATATTATACAGATTGTAACATACCTGATATTGCTCGACATGGGTGAGCCTCCTAAGCCAAACACAAGAACCTGCTCCATGCCCCAGAAGAGCAGGGCATCCAGGGGTGGCAGTACACCCAGTGCCCACAGCAGAGGAAGGAAAAGAAAGAGCACATGAAGTATCTGGCTGGCAAGCTGAAGCTCAAGCACAGGGCTCGACAACCTACACACCAACAAAACAGTTCTGTTATCATTATTACTATAACGCATACCAGGTTTTCTTATATTAAACCCTACTTTGTTCATGCTCACCTATCAACCATGTCCACAACGATGAAAATAGAAATGTAGAGGGGACGGGTAAGTGGGGTGATCTCATAAGTGTCCTGTGCCTGGAAAGTGGCTGTTTCGGTGGCCGTATTTACAATGAGGGAATACTCAGCTATACACAGAGTCACCCAACTGATGATAAAGACTACAAGGGATACACCAATGCTGCCATAGAGAGCTGTCAGTCTGCCCAGGAACACATACCAAGTCCCAAAGCTGCAGAGAACTCCAGCTAAAACTGAATGCAGCACCACGTTAAGGCCAAACCGCTTCCCTGGAGCAATGAATCTAAGCGTCTCTGGGCTAACACAGTTTGTAAATTCCACTTCCTCTTCATCAACCAGAATATTGGGTGCGCCGAGTCTCTCCACTGCGCCACTCCTGCGAGCAGCATACAGTGCCAGGGCCTGGACACCTGCCGCAGCCGCAAACATAAGCATCCCAGAAAGCATGGCAGCATGGAGCTCCTGAAGCAGCTGCAGCTGGCAGAGCAGAGTGCCTATACCCCCAAAAAGCCATGGAGTCAAGAACAAGACTGCTTGGTTGACGTATACATATGGTGGGGCACAGTACCCTAACTTGAAACGTGGACCTCCCAACACTGTCTGAGGAAAGCGCTTCCAGAAGAATTCTTGCTTGTACTCATTAAGAAGGGGCACATCTGGCCCCATTCTGACCATTCCAGAAAGGGTAGCAGGTCATCTCCACACAGCAGAAAAAGGAGGGTTTCCATTCATCATCACAAGCGTAGAGGACTCTGCAAAGGGAAAGCAAAGGAGAATTAAAAAAAGGACGAATAACAAAAGAAATGTTTCAACACTGGCAAACTGCAAGGATCCTAAAAGTCTAGCTTCTTTAATAAATTTGGTAAGACAAGTGTTGGATCACCTTGTTTAGAGCTAAAGCAGATAATTCCATTTGAAAATAAAATCCAGGTAAAATAATACATATTGAAAAAAAGCAAACCTAGGGTTTTTATAATGTAAAGAAATGGACCTTAAGACACAACGTAAGGTACATAAACTGTTAACTGTACAATTATCATAAAGAACCAGCAAAGCATGAAAGTCTTCAAGTCACAGATTTCTAGCTCACTGCCTAAAAAGTGTTTGTTGAAGTCTAGTTTAATACCTTTTTTAGACATTTCAACCATCTTCAACTTCGATGTGCCTGCACTCAAAGTGAAACCTGACCTTCTGCTAGTTATACAACTTAAAACAACCATTATTAAAAAGATAAAACAGAAAATGTGAGTTCCAGTGTTCTTGATCTTACCGTCTAAACTTGGAAGAGTAGGTCTGTTGTCACACTGAAAATACTCATTTGTACAACTGTTCATATTCAGGGAGCAGGCACTTTTCACTCCTAGTAAAATCCTTGTAAGCATATATTAGTTTATAAAATACTATGCATACTCGTTAGTTGTGTATGACAAAAGGACGCCGAAATGTTGCTAGGAGAACACAACACACAGGGCTTGTGGATGCGCTAATGAGAGCTCATGCTAACTTTGCAATTAGCTAGGGGAAGAAAAAAACAACTTACCTTACAAAACTAAACCGAGAGTTTTACTAAACGAGGTTTTGCCTGTTTTCTATTAGCTAACGCACAAACCCTAAAAAAGCAGCACTAGGTCTTTAGACTAGCAGGTAAATATATGGTTGGCAACCGTGTTAGATGAGCTTACCGTGAACAGCAGGGTGGTTAAAAGCAGATCAGTTTTGTTGTGTGCTTCACGGCGTATTTGAAAATATTTTACAGAAAAAGGGCCCAAAAATGTCAGGATTAACATTAGCTGCTAGCTAACCGCTAGAAAGCTAAGAAACGTCAGGGAAGATACACACGGTCAGATTGTGACCAATCAGAGAAGGGTAGATATGTAGCAAGGGTTTTGATTGGCTTACGTTATATTAGTCCCGCCCTTTACATGATAGCGAACTGCCCGTCAATTATAAATGGAACACAAAATCTCACTTGTACCTTTTCTTTATTTAAAAAAGGAATAATTAATTTATTTGTATTGAAGAAATAGTATACAATAAATTGAAGAATAATTTCCAAATGTTATTCTAAATATTTCATATGACAAATAGGCTCTCAACTTTGTGCTCCTAAAATGGTTTTATATAGTATTAAAAACTTTTATTGCAGCTATCAATTTCTGAGTGGGAATCGCACACAGAACGTAATTTTAAATATACCATATTTAGATTAATGCCACTTGAACAAATATAAAATTCAATAAAATAGCTGATGAAAACAAAAAAAAAAGGTAAACAATATTTACATTTACAAATGCATAAAGTGTGGCAACCTATTGTTTTTTCCTACAAAAAAAGGTTAAAATAGATATATGCCAGTCTTTTCAGCCCTCAAAATAAATACAGGATTATAAACACTACTATCTAAATTCTTCTTATTGTGGTTTTATCACAAAAATTTACAAATTGTACAAGAAACCTAATATTCTAATTGAATTAAAGAAATGTTGGCCACGTGTGCTTCTAGAAAATGCTCATTTAATAAGAAAAAATGGGTAAAAGGGGGGTATCACTACAAAGGCCACAATATTAACACAAAAAAAGCTATCAATAAGGAGCCAAGGCGAATAAATTGTTGTTTACTGGGATTGAGTAGGAAGACAGGAGTTTTGTTTTCTTGTCATCCTGAAAAGCAATTTCTACTTGGTGGGTGTTGAACACAATAAACTATTACAAAGAAAAGCCCGTCAGTCATGACAACATGTATTATGCATTGTAATCCTCCCTTACAAAAGCTTAAGTAAAACACAACACTTAAGTCATCAAAGAAAAAACATACTCCAAGTCTAATGATACATTAAAATCAGGAGGCAAATTGTCCAAAACCCTATCATCTGACAAATTAGTCAAAAATTGATTCAGTTGAATTTGCAAGAAGGGGTACATTTGGAGCTTTTCTGTTAACCTTTTCCTATTTCACACAGACAATGCACTTTGTGTGATTGAAATAATGTGATGGATGACACACAAGTTCAATAATGCAATAAATGACACACAAGGTCAGAAATGAAAAGTAGTTAAGGCTTTATTTTTCTATGAGGTTTGCTCTCGTTCAAAATGTCTACACAAAAAGAAGCATTTTCCTGTTCATCCTAATTGTTCGTGCCCAGTCGCTTTTTATTCCACAGGAAACAAATTACAGGAAAATGACAGGCGGCTGCAATAATTCGATGACAGACTTCAAAAGAAGCAATATGGCAAGACAGGATGTATTTGTGAGAATAAAAGAAAATAAACTTAGGACATAATATGAAGCTTTTGGAGACAAAACAATTTAGAGTTTGTTGATGACTTGCAGAGGGACATGAGCAGCAGCCAAACAGTTCATTTTCACAAGTGATGATGAAATTGTGGCCTCTATTCAAGCAGCTCTGCTTGCAAAATGTAAAGATGTCCATGTAGCACTTTGATAAGCATTCCACAATAATTAGTGTTACCATCAAACTTCTAGGTTATCACACCTCCTAAAACCGGACCTTGAGTATATAGCAATGATAACATGCTCTATTCAGCAATTATTCACAGAGTCTTGAACTAATGGTACTCTGAATGCACAGACACAGCAAATGCAGAGTTATTGGACCAGCAGTAATGGCCCCATACAGCGCTTGTGTTTCTTTGTATGCATGTGTTGTGAGGAGTCTACCAGGGGAGAGGGGCATCATCTATAACTGACTTGCAACAAGCACAAACATCTCTAATTATGAATCTAGATTACAAGTGTGGAGACTGACTCAGTTCCCCCTGACACCGTCTCCTCTTCTCCCTTTCGGTCCCTGCTGCTCGAGCCACGCTCCATATCAGGCCGATGAAAACATAACCTGTCACATTCTATCCCATTAAACCAGCTACAAGCCATGTGGTTTGCTCACGTGGCAGAAAAAAAGAGGGAGGAAGACACAGAGAGCAGTGCATCTGGTTCACTAAGGTGATGAATTATTCACATTTTTATGCTAATGTCATTTTAATGTAAGAAATACTGACAGATATGTAGATTTGCAACATACTCCGTGAAGTGGTATGTTCAATATAAGCTTACACCCACAACAGAATTACAAGAAGTTATATTTATAACATCCATGGTGCACATACTGTACACAAATATGGAATGTGTAATTATCCCTTGCAATACCTAATGCATTAGAGCACTCACACTGAGCTCCCAAATCTGTGTCCTGAGTCCATCAGCTGCCATTTGATGTCAGGCAGAGAAAGGTAATGGCAGTGCACTCACTTGCGAAGTCATTAGCCCCGCTTAATGCTGGGAATTAAAACAAATTAAGTGAAGTTAAGTACATGCATTAGAGAAGCTTGTTTGAGGAGAGCTTTTTATTTTTCCTGCGTGGAGCTGGCTGTGGCTTCGGACGTTGAGCGAGGGCAGGAGATACAAAACTGAAGTACAGCATCCTCTTCCAACTAATGAATTACCTACAGAGGAAGAGAAAAATTAATTCAGAGCTCATTAGCGGTGTCGATAGAGTTCTAAGGACACCTAGTGGTCATGTTAACAACACTGATCAGCAGATACAGCATGTTAATAAAAAAATAAAAAATCTGCCCTTTGTATGCTGATAAAATCACAGAACGCATAAAAATAGACAGTTAAATTTAAAGAGTTTTGTTGTTTCTTGGGTTAAAATTGATGTCTCACCATATGGGTTATATTATCAGTCCAGTTCCATGGTTCAGTTTAATGGTCATGAGCAAAATATTATAATGAACAACTAAACTGAAGTTTGATCTACTACAAGCATAAACAAACAGAGAAACATGGAGGTTTATATTAGTTTATCATCAGTTTACTTCCAGTTGCATCTCGCATGATTTGGCCCATTAAGGACAAAACTGCTGTTGGCTTTCCTAAAAGAGGCTAACACGATGAAACCGACAATCTCTGCAATCCATTTGGACCTTGTTCAAGATTACATTTTTATCTGAGCGACTGCAGATTATTGTCCACAGAGAGGTGTTCTAAAGCTGGATTATCCACTTGTTGGGGATGCATTTGACCCAATGGATGAGGCATGCCGGCTTCACACTCTTACATCTGTGAGTGTTTTCCCCCCCTACTTGTTTAGGGCAAAGGATGGGACAGCAGTTGAAATGACACCAATACCTCTCATCCTCAGATTACCATGGTTAGTGATTCACATATGCAAAGAGAAAATGAAGCTGCAGTCTAAATAAATGCTTTTGACAGGAATAGATTGCATGTCTGCATCAAGCTGCCTAATTTATAAGACTGAAAGTAGTTTAGGTTTAAATTATGCTATATTTCAAAGAGCAAAACATATTTTCAATAATAAACTGTTAGATACATACTGACAGGTTGAACAACAAACAGAATCCATATGGGCTAAATTATAGAAATAACATATTATGGCTTTACAAACTGGCATTTTGCCATATAGAGAAAGTGACTGTTTCATTTTATAAATGATTTGAATTGACTGTAATTGCATTCAAATACAATTACAGTAAATTTATTGTATTTGTATTTGAATGGTGCCCTGAGATAACTATTGTGAATTGGCGCTATACAAATGAACTGAACTAAATTACTGTGGATATCATAACAAAATATTCATTGGAGGCGTGTGTTCTCACCTAAGGTTCTGATCTCAGACTGCTCCATCTCGTCTCACTGCTACATGGGTGGATGTTTGCCACCATATGGGAATCTGGAAGACAATAAATTTGTAAGCAATCTTCTTGCAATTATTCATTAATTTATTATTTAAAGAGTGTTGTAAAAAACATATTCACCGCATATAATTTTTATCCATTAACAACCTGTTGTCTTGTTGTTTGAAACGGGCATCATTGGCCTCTCTGTTCCCATAAGACAGAGCTTCCAGGGTTGGCAGATAGCTTCCTGTGCTTCGGCTGGGTCTCAAGTTAACGTTCGCTTGACTGATTTGACCAACATTACTGATGTTATGCTTCTTGTCTGGTATAGAAATCAATATATAACGAGTGTCAGAAGTATTAGTATCAACCTAAACTAGAATGTACATGCCAAAAAATATATATCCACCAAATGACAAACAATGAGAATCTTTATTTTAAGCATAGTATTCATCATTAAATTTAATTTTTTGAATGCAGCACTCACATTTGTCTGTGTATTGGTTCTCATCTGCATTACCAGTCTGGGTATCACGCATAAAATTTGGTAGTCCTGCGCTTAAAATTCCTCTTAGAGTGATGTTATGAGGCAGAAGGGGTAGCAGTTCAGGTAGGTTAATTTTGGTGGTAGGAAAAGCTGATCCACTGTGCTGACAGCTTTGCTTTAAAATAAAAAAAATGAGCATTAACAACACAAAGAGAAAAAAGTTAGAAGTTAAAATATGTCAAATGACCTCGCTAGTGTCTCCAGGGTTGGCTTAAAATCTGACCTCACTGACTTTTACATGATTGTATTTTCTTTCCTCCTATGTCAGTCACAGTCAGAGCAATGCTTCCCCTCCACCCATACATTTGGCAGGGGATCGGTGATTAGATTGCTTGTTGTTCCACATATATAAGCATCTTATAGGAGAGCAGTAATTACTGCTCATCACAAACAAGGTTTAATTTCAAGAAAAGCATTTGCAGGCAAAAAATGAGAGTGATAAATGGCATTCATAGGAGTAACTAAAGAAAGGTCTGCGCGTTTAATGAAAAACACGAGATCTCGGTTCTGTCATTTCCAGTTCAACGATTAACAAGCAGAGGGGGTCGCTTTGACATGGCTAATACGCTGTAAATCCACTGGTGCATTATCGGCCAGGCACATTTCATCTAATCAGCAGGATGATGCAAGCAGGCTTACTGCTTTTAATTCAGAGATGTAGGAGAATTACAGCCACAATTTCTCATTACATGAATATCAGTTCAAACTGAAACAGTTTGATGCAGGATTTCCTTTTATTTTGTGACTTTAGCTTGGTCACTAAATCTTGTTTCTGTCAGTTTTGCTCAAACAAAGTCCCTTTTTGTGAGTTAAATTGATGGCCTTCTGCAGTCCAACCTTATATTAAAAGAATAATATTTGTTTTAGATTTGTCGAACAACATACAGCATTTAGACAGAATTAGTCCTAATATTGCTTCCCTGTTCATTCTCATCACCTGGAGACAGTTAAAAGACGTATTACTCCAAAAGTTAAATAAAATGAATAAAAGATTATGAGCGCACAAATGTGCAGTTATGTGTAAATGCAAACGTGCTTCTTAGTTACAATATTGCCATTGCTCTCACAAATGACTTTTCATCAGCACTGGTTCGTTCCTCCAACGTGACCAACACTCCATCTAGGACCTGCAACTCATTCAGACGCAGCACTAAGGCTGGTCTGTGGAGAGAATTACGAGCAACCTGAAGAAAGAAAAGGACAAAAAGTTTTGACAAGATAAAAGATAGTTGTGACAAGCCAACGCTTTTAAATCAAATCCAACATCTTTTTAAAATATATTTGAGCCTGAATGGTAAATCCTTGCTTTGAGACATATGGGACCAATATGATGCTGTGTGTGCTTCAGCACAGCTACCGTATTCCCAGCAGCTGTTTGAATGACCCATCTGATAGCAGCAGAGAGGTCTATCTCCAGCTGAGGACATGCTCTGGCCAAGAGACACATGCATGTTCCTACTGCTCTGTGTGTGCTACAGAAAGTCCACAGGAAAGAAGCAGATTGGCTTTGGTTGGAGAACATAGAAGAAGGAGCAACAGCAGGAAGTATTGTCTCCAGGGTCACTGTTGGCCTGCATTCTTTGGCAGAATTATTACTTCATCCCATTAGAAGGGAAGGGGGATGGGGTCAAGCAGTAAAGAGTATATCACAGCTGAGCATTACCCTGTGGATAACAGAGAAGCCCTGTGCCGTGGTTCTGCTCAGGCTTGAACCATGAGCTCCAGATGGGTGATGCATTGGGGCAACAGTGCCCTGCCATTTGGTCAGCAAAATGGTGTTTGA
This sequence comes from Nematolebias whitei, assembly GCF_014905685.2. Lineage (NCBI taxonomy): Eukaryota > Metazoa > Chordata > Actinopteri > Cyprinodontiformes > Rivulidae > Nematolebias > Nematolebias whitei. The sequence goes on from NC_056518.1 coordinate 16,906,268, forward strand.
TGCCAGCTTGTTTGAGGCTCAGCAGACGGCCCATCATATAATCACTTAATTTAGAGTTTGGGATTTTGCAAGTGAGATACTGAGCTTATAATCATGCTTTGGACATTTTATTTGCGAGTCAAAAGCCCTCAAAGTGAGCTGTAACTGTGGATTCACTTCACGATGAAAGCTTTACAGAAAGAAAAAATACTGGGATAATAATCTCTACTAGTTTATAATACTTAATTGGGTTTAGTGGACAAACTAAAACCCAGTAATACTCACTGGATTGCCAACCACAGAAAGCTCTGTCAGAGAGGGAAGAACTTCTAGTTTGTTGAGCTCTGACATGTCCTGCACAAAGTAGAAAAAAACAACAGTTTTCATTCTCTTAGTCACTGCCCTGTCATTTAACTACTCCTCCCCACTGATTCCAGCCTGCTGTGTGGTGATAATGGACACATATGTATGAGGGCAGAACATTTCAGAATTTTGGAGTTGGGAGGATGGAGGCTGCTGATGGGAGAGATTACATGCGTGAGCTTGCATTAATCTCATGAAAGAGTTTGGGCACGCAACAAGGCACGCAACAAGGCACGCAACAGGACACGCGGATGTTTTCTTTGATTCCCAGCTTTAAAGACGCCCCCACTGCGAGGGCCGATGCTCTGGGATGATTGCTGTATTTTAAGTCTTAATTGAATGCAGGAAAATATTAAGGAAGTGAAGGAAAGAAGGAACTGGCAACAAAAGTGCAAATCACTCACCCTGGGTGAGGAGATGCAGACTGAGAAGCTGATTACACGTTGTCCTGATTGTTCCTCTCTTTCTTCATACACACAGCCCTGACCTTCAATCAAACTTGATTCTCCTTAATACTACCCCTTGCATGCCACAGTGGGTGGTAATAGCTCATGATTACTATACTTTATGCCTACTTTGCAAATGCAGGGAAAAGTATTACTGCGGCATGTTGAATAAAACGCGTTCTGAAACATTTGACACATATGAACCAATCAGTAAAACTTGGTGGTAAATCAAAAACTGTACAAAAGGTGACTGTGACCTTCCTGAACGCACCAAGAATTCTCTGCGCTATGTGGCTTTCAAGTAGTTTAATTGAAATTGCAATTTCATTAAAATTCTCAATATAAACATAAAAAAAAACAGAATACCTGTAGCTTGTTCATGTCGAGAAAGAGCTTGCGGAGGTCAACCAGAGGATCAAGATGATTTAACTCCCGAATTCGGTTCCCTGCAAGGTGCAGTTCTACCAGGATATTTTGGGCTATAAAGGCATTTTTGCCCAGAGTTTTAATTCGGTTTCTGTCTAACACAAGCTCTCTGAGCTGGAGAAGACCTTCCAAGCCTTCCACCTGGCTGATCTCATTGCCTAAAGAAAGATAAAACTTCATTAAAACAGTAGATATTTATCTCAGATAATTAAGTAATAGCCCTAAAAACAAAAAGCAAATAGTAAACTGCACTTCCTTAACAGTTTAAAAAGCAAGTTTCTTGTTTGTCCCTGCTGTAAAACCTTCAAAATGTTCCAAAATAAGAAGAAGAAGAAAAAAAAAAAAAGACCGTAAAGTTGTCTTTCTAGGACAAAACACCCCAAACAAAGCAAAGCTCAATCAAAACCCATCAAAAGCTGTTGAAAAGAAAGTCAGACGTTCTTTTCTTCCAAGTCTCATCATCCACCTGGCCTTAGGTCTATGGGAGGCATTGCTCTTTTGGTGCTTGCCTTTTCACAAGCTCCATACACCGCACTTTAAACCAGCTTTGAGAGGGAGGGGTAGTACGTGAGCCATACATACCTTGGAGGAAGAGTGCTTTAAGATTGGTGAGCCTGCTGAGCTGCAGATTGGCCATATTGGAGATGCCATTATGACTCAGATGAAGCACTTCCAGGCTTCCCATCAGTGGCTCCAGGCTGCTGGTGGGCCTAGTATCCCTTAAACACAGTTACAGACAAACATTTTGTAACCTCTGGGGATAAACGAACATCTCATTCTCCCTCCTGCTGCTGCATTTAGCCGGTCAGACCTTACAGGTGCACACAAGCTCATAGCAATTACAGTCAAGCCAAACAAAAACAATGACTGTCACAAATTGATTTCAATATTTTCCATCAAAGTACCGACTTTAACATACTTTTATTTTAGCTGTATTTTCACATTTAAAATATTGTAAAATTCAGTGCATAAAATGATTTATGTTTGCAACTAAGTTTATATAGTTCAGCTCAAATCTACCTACAAAAATGATGGCACAACTGTCAAAAGGCAGCAAATGCATTATCTGGTCAGTGCTGCCCTCTAAAGGCCAATTTCAACAGCTTGTGGGAGAATTACAGTAAAATACTAAATAAAGCTTTTTATTACCTGTTGGCTTTGGATGGACTCTGCTGGCCATACCCACTGGAGTGGACTTTGCTGTAAAGTATCCGCTTTTTTGTCAGATGAGCCTGAGTTTTGCGCACGGGTAGAATGGACTCAATGTGGTTGTGGTTTAAACACAGAACCTGTAAGGATGATAATGTAAATATATAATTGATCTAAAGCTTATTTCCATATAGTATGCATGCAGGTGTGCAACAAACAGTCTGTACTTTGATGTTTGGCAGGTGGATAAGGCCAGAGAAGGAGGTGAGATTGTTGTTTTCTAGGTTGACACTGTGCAAGTTATGAAACAGGTTTGCTGGAGATAGATCAACCATCCTGATGGAGGAAAGGTAGATTTTTACGCTTTGTAAAGATCTAATTTATCATAAAAGTAAAGATCATTCTCAGATGTTTCACATGTTGTCTTTATTTGTCTTAAATAGGGTTCCTACCTAATAGAGCAGGATTGCAGAGATAAATTTGTGATGTCTGCATAGTTTGAGTGGCCAAGCTTCTCTGCTACTGCGTCAGTGGTTAGTCTCCCTTTAAACATATTATTTGCACTCTCACATTCGCTTAAATCCTGGAGAGAACAGCAAAAAGAAGCAAAAAACTCAAATTGACTACTGTAATATATGAGCTGTGCAAGGTTTCAGGCTTTGGAGCATACCACTGCAGTTCCATCCAGAGCTTTAAGGGAAGGCAGATGAAACACGACATAGATTCGATAGTTTTCCAGCATCGTCACTAAAGGATTGCCATATAGATCCAGAATGATGAGATTTGCCAATCCCTGATGAGAAAAAAATAAGGAGCTTATGAGCTCAGAGAACACAACGATAATGATGGGAATATTATAAACCAGCATTTCTCACTTTAAGAAAATAGATGTCTCTGGATGAAGAAATCTGGTTGCTTTCGATGTAGAGTTCAAGGAGAGACCGAACTTTCCAGATGCCGTGCAGGGATGTGATACAGTTGTTTGCCATAGACAGAAAAGTCAGGTTGGGAAGCTGACCCAGAACTGAGGCACCCAGACTGGAAAGTTGATTTCTATCCATGCTCAATTTATTTAGGCAATGCAGTTCTGTCAGGCCTAATATAAAGAGAAGGCAAATGCCCACACAAAAATAAGAATGATTACTGTGTTATTGAATGTTAGAAGTAAATAAATATTATAGTGTAATTTTAAATATATTGTTAAGAGTATGCCTAACCACTGAGTGAGCTGATGTTGTTGTCGTTTATGAAAAGCTCTTCCAACTTGAGGCAATGATCAAGACCTTCCAGTTTAGAGATGGCATTGTTATTAAAAGATGCCCAACGCAGGTTTACCAGCTCATTCATATTACAAATCCTGGAAATTCTTTGATTGTCAAGATTCAGGGAGGTGATCTGGTCAATTTAAGGCCACAGTCAAAAATAAATTAGAATAGATGAGACAAACAAGAGTATAAATTATAACAAACAGCACTGTCACATTTCTTAGATGTTGTTTTTCACAATAGCTTTCATATTAGCAAGATTTTTACCTTTGCAGCCCAGTCTGGCTCCAGTTCTGTACCAGGTCCCCAGGGTGCTGGGTTCAAATGAGAGAGGAGCTGTGCAGTTGACAGCAAACTGAGACTTCGGGGACGGTCGCTTTTGGTCCGAGAGTGTGCCAGAAGGGTTGCCTGAAAGCAACGTCAACACATCTATGTAAATGCTGCTCATCACATCGAGTTTCAATCATTTAACAATTGGTTTCAAAACATAAAATTGTTACTAAAACAAGATCAAAGGAATACAAATATATTTTCTATTTGAGTTGCATAAGAAAACAATATTTCACTTGGTTAATAGCCATATGAGCAGCTTCAGCAGCCTCCTCTTCTTCTACCAGCACTCCATCCAGGTAAGTGAGGGCCGTGAGGCGGCTGAGTAGATTTAATCTGACCGTCTCTGGCTGAAATGAAAACATAACATTCCCATGTGTTTTACACCTTAAATTTGTTAGCAGTTCCAACAGTTTCTTCATGCATATGTTTAGCAAGCAATAAATATTGATTAGGCTATGAAAACTTTAAATGAAAAATGGATTTATCTCCATTTTTTCACCACAACACACCCTGTTCCAGGGATTGTATCTGGTGTCCAGTTTCATCAAAACAGGAGTGTGTTTCCTCAGCACTGCTGAATCTTCTCTAGCTTTGGTCAACTCATTCCAGCTCACATCGAGTTCTTTGAGATGTTTCAATCCCCGCAGCCCCTCCAGAGTCATTAGGTGGTTGAAGCTAGCATCCAAAAACTCAAGGTTGGTCTGCAAAAACACCACAACATGTTTACCATTTTAACTTCATACCACTGTCCAAAACTGTCTACAACAAATCGCTTTGTATGACCTTAAACAAACTGTAAAACTAAAGAAAATCTTGTATCGTCACATTTACCATGTGGGAAAGGTCACCAAGGTTTGTGAACTTGTTGAAGCTGATGGTGAGATGTCTCAGAGCTCTGAGACTGGAAACCGCTTTAATTTTGCTCAGATTGTTGTCGTGAAGGTTCAGCACCTGCAGGTTCAGTACACCAGTGACAGGTTACTGAGTGTGTGAAGTGGCCTCAAAACCAAATGCTTCACAACACAGAGGACTTACAGTGATCTGACTGAGGACATTCGCTTGGGCTACACTTAGCAGGATTTTATCATCCAAGCCCAACAACTTGGGCTGCGGCTTCAGGACAGGTTCCATGTTGAGGGCGGCTTCGTCCAGAAAACTTTCTTTAGAATTTTTATCTTTGATGACAAAATGAATCAATTCTTTATCCTAGAAAACGCACATTCAAACGTAAAGATAAAGTGGATGGCATGTTTTTAATTGTTTGCTATAGTTTAAAATATAAAAAGAAAAGAAGTCTGATTTTTTTATTTTATCTTTTGAAAGTTTTTGGGGGTAATTTTCAGAAGAATTGAGCAATTTCATTCATCTGACTTAAATTCACCCTAAATTTGGGCAGGAAAATCTTCAAAACTCAACAAGAAGTTTTGTATAAAAGTATGCTGACATATTACCCATGTAGCATAACAGTGTTATTATGAATTACCTCAGTGATGTACTCAAAATATACAATGTACTCTGGCAGGACAAGGTCATGGTCAAACACAAACCACTGTCTTTGTTGGGGAACACAGTCTGGGTGAGTTTTAGCGGAGCTGGGTCGCTCTATATAAAGAAAAAACAAAGAAATACAGAATACTTCCTTGTTTAAATGTAAAAGTAGCTGTAAAGCCAAGTATCTTCACTAAATACCATCATTTGTTGGAGAGTTAGGCTTGGTGTCCACGTTACGATACACAGAGCAGATTTTGAGGTGGCTGACTCTGTCCAGCAGTTCTTTATCACGGATGGGCATGCTGTTACCCACAAACACTTTGCACACAATTACATGACCTACAAGCACAAAGTCCCTTCAAGGTTAGCATTTTAAATAGAATGACCAAAGCATATAAATAAAACTAACTCACCATGCCTGAAAGGAATTGCATCTGCACTTTGTTTGGAATCACACTCACTGGCCTTTTGCAGCAGGTACTCAATTCTGGGCTGTTCGGTGATATTTAAGCTGTTAGATAAAGGCACAGCATCTTCTTTTTGAAAAGTCTAATTAAAAAAGGAAACATTTTACATTTCAGCATGTTTTGAACTGAGCTTTTCACAGTGGAATCGATTTGCTCGACACTAGTGAATCTTGTGCGAGTGCATTCTTTTCAGCAGCACGCTCACCTTTCGTTGCTGTGTTGTTTTAAAGCCTTCCTCTAAAGCGCACAAAGTCGCCTCTTTCTCACATTTTTCAAGGTCAGCTAGGTAGAATAAATAATCCAGTTGACATCTGTAATTCCTAATTTAAAAGGGGTTTTTAGAGTCACGATGTAAAACTGAAACTGAATGCGTAAAGGCTTTAAAATGCCTTTTTAAGCCTTTTTCTTTGAAGTCAAGTTTTACTCACTGTGAAACCGAAGCAGATTCTTCGCTGTCAAGAAGACTCTGAAGTTTGTCCTCAAAGCGAAGCCTTAATGTACTGTTGTGGATGCGTAAAACTCTATTAATCTTTATGTCAGTGATGTGAAAACGTTTGTAATCTGATGGAGAGAAGCGGGAGAGCAGGAGGTTGCAACAATATGTAAACCTGTTGGTTGAAAAAAACAAATAAAAATGGATTTTATTTCCTCAAAGTAACTGTAACGAACAAGATGGTTGTGGATTTAATACTGATACTAAATGAGCACCAAGGGTCTGTGGAGGAGCCCTCCTCTAAACGAATGTTTCCAACACTTTCCAGCTCCATCAGTAAAAACTGTACCGTGTACCCCGTCTGAGTTGTGGCTTGGATCAGTTCTTGCTCATACCAGGCTTCAATGCTACAAATAAAACAACAAATATTGTCGCTGTACATTAAAACATGACTTTGGGTGAAATCCTGATATGTATAGATTGATTTGGTCCTAAAGCAGAGACAAAGTAAACTAACTCATCCATCCTTCTTGCCCAGACGTTCAATCTTTCCCTCAGCGATTCAATCTTAAGAAGTACTTTGTGCTCCACGGCAGGATCATGACTACTGGTGGCTGAGTCACTTTTTTCTGTTAAACCATCCTCAAGGTAGCTTGTTCCTCCTGATTCAGCCTCCGACATGGGGTGCGCTCGTTGAAGCTAAGAATGTAACCAAATATAATCAAAAATAAAAACTGTATGTCCATGTTGGAAGTAATAAAATATAATTTATCCTGCACTTTCAGTAGAGACACCACAATGAGTTTCTAAGCATTTAATGAATGGTACTTACACTTTTGAGGGTGCGACTGAGGGTCTTAATGCATTCTTCAGGTAACTGCATTAGTGTTTTCTTCCTTTCCAACAGTCTAAACTGAGTCTCTTCCAACTTCCTCTGAGCAGAGCGTACACGCATGTTGTAGTACATAGTTTTCTTCATTACTGCAGACTAAAGACCAGAAAAGGTTTGAATAAAAAAGCCAAAAAAGAATAAAAAATGCATCAAATAACAGGTGTGCTAAAAATACATCAGATCTATTACTATTCTGTACTATTAAGTATCTTAATCATTACTAAAAAGGCTCAAATTTGTCCAGACAAATCAAATAAAAAAAAGAAACATGCGTTTTCATTTTATTTTTTTAAGAATTTGATTAACCTGGAAAGTTTAGGTGGAATAATCTTATGAATTTAAAACTTTAATAAAACAGACCTGCTGGGGTATTTTTTTATTTAATTTTTGAGTACCTCTGCTGCATCCTTGGCTTGCTTGTCAGAGACATTGTAGCTGTCGAGCCGATGGAGGCCTGGGTTGTGGTAAAGAACGTGTGTGGCATAATTGCACAGCAGACAAACCGGGTTTGGACTTGACATGGGGTCCTGCAGCGCTAACTCTCTCAAACTGGGCAAGTGGGCAAGTGCTGTCAGCTCCTGGGAAAACAGAAATCATAGAATAATTAGAGAGAAAGGCCTTTGTGAGTCCAACCTCCTTAATAAAGTCCACACATTATGTCTATATTTGCAAAATGAAACAATCTACAGAGTACATTCAGACTTCTAGGCTGCTAGCTAAAGAATCTGGCAGCTTGAGAATCATTTTAAAAATTAAATTTCAAGGAATTATTTCATTTTTTTACAGAACACACAGTACAAAGCAACACCACAAATAGCATCCAAAATACTTAAAGTGATAAATAAATCAATGCAGCGTATAAAAAAAGACATCAGTAACCCTTGTTTTGTTGATTGCTCTTTGAAAATAATATCTAAATATCAGACAGATGCCATCTTAATTGAATGTTTCATTTCATTTCTCTTCTAAATTCACCCCTCTCAGCAGTTAAAAGATATGCCAGACACTTTCTCTTTGCAGTTATTGCACAGGGATAAGCACAAAGACAATAACTGCATTTTTTTATAGCTGAGCTGAGGGAAGATTGAAAAAAGGTGAATTGTTGGAAATAGTGCTGCAGTGTGAAGATGATGAAATTAAGATCAACAAACATTATTGTTCCACGTCAAAATGACCTTGTAGAAAACAATGTCTTAGAGTGCTTTGAATAAATGCATCAGCAGACTTCATATCAAAATATTAAACTAAAAGAAGCCTTGATTTTATGTTTGGAAATGTCAACATTTGTTATGTTTGAAATGCAATAAATGTTCATAGGTAATTGCGACTTACATTTTTTATTTTTTTGCCACTATATTCATTGAAAAGTATAGTGTATTTTAAAATGTACAGTTTATATTGTTGAATGTGAAATAGCCAAATTATAAATTGTGCTGCTCAACATCTCGACAAAGGTCTCTGGGGTGGAGAAATGATTAAAAACATGATCTGACCAAGACCCTGACAAGAATTTAGAAATGTCCTTTTTGTCAAATCAAGGATTTTTATAAGATCTGGAAAAACAGGCCAGCAAATTTTGTACAGAAAAAATTCTTGAACTTTGAACAAATCGGAGTATTTAGGCGAAGCACAATTTATAATTTGGCTAT
>NC_056518.1:16915560-16949480 GCF_014905685.2 Nematolebias whitei
TTCACCTTAAAGGAGCTGATCCTGTTCCCGGAGAGATTGAGAATCTCAAGGTTGACATTGAGATCAAGGCTGTGGCCTAAAAACAGGGTTTAGAAAAACATATTTGAATTTTTTTTAGTAATAACTTATTAATCATCATCAAACATATCAACAAAAGGGAGAATCTGACCAATTTACCAATCTTTTCAATAATGTTGTCAGCAAGGTTTAGTTCCTGAAGAGATTTAAGTGTGTTGAAGCCCTTTAAAGGTTAAGAGAACACAACCAGTTATGAATGACAAAACATGATGGATGCATGGATGGATGGATGGATGGATGGATGGATGGATGGATGGATGGATATTGTGCAGGTAATTTATAGTTCAAACCTCTATTGTTGTTATGCGGTTATTATTGAGCCACAGGACTTTGAGATTGACTTGAAATTCTAAATTCTTTATCTCACAAATCTGATTTTCGTACAGATACAGTTTCTCCAGTTGTTGACAGTTTTGTAGTCCAAATATTTCCTGCAGTAAAAACACATGTGACACAGGTTATTCTTCAGTCTTTCTGTCATTCTACTGTGTATCATTCACCGATGCAGCTCACTGTCTTTCTTACACTGTATTTTAATTTATTTGGACGTAAGACGTGTGAAGACAACACAATACTGACATTGCTGATGCAGGTTTTACTTGATTTTGTTCAAATATGTTTATGACAAACTCACAGTGAGACGGCACTGGACGACCCAGAGCTCCTGGAGCAGAGGGCAGCACTCAAGCCCCTCTATGTGATCTATGTCCTGGCCCACTATGGTAAGCTGGCGAAGCTCTGGGAAGACGGATAATCCAAGCATTCGTGGGAAACCAGAAAAGAAGATTTCCAGTGACCTGATGTCACTCCCTTCATTTGCACATTTGTCATAGGACAACCCATTAAACAGGCACTGCCAAGAAAAGAAGACAGTTATTTTCAGCATGACCTAATAATAATTTATAACCATATTTTAACAGTTACATTAAACAAATTATGAAAAGTGCACTAACAAGTTGTTAAATAATGTGGCTGGAAGGAGGTTTTAACCTATTGCAAAAATATATTTAACACTTATTAAATAACTTTCATATTATTATTTTGGTGTAAAAAAAATAAATTAAAATCTGTAGCCATTTGAAGCCTTGGCTTTCTACGATGTTTATCTAAATAAATAAAAACTTTTTTGTAGCATTGCATTTTGTCTTTATTCAACATTTGCCATGACATGGACCCTTTTTCTTCTCACCAGCTTTTTATTCACCTCCTCCTCGGCATCTTCACCCTGTTTCATTTTACTGACAGTGGCCTACAAAGACATAAACAAATCTTTCCATGTGAGGTAAGGATGATTACTGTAAACCCATCTGTAACAGGAACAATAACAGCAAGTGTACATGCACAATGATGCTAACTTTGCTAGCAAACTTTTTAGCTCACCTGTCGCAGAAAGAGTAAACACAAACTATTTAAATGACAGATACATTAATTTACCTTTAGTTATTTAATTAACCTTTAGTCTAATCAACATAAATATATTAAAGTGAATCTTTCAAACCAAATAAAATAGAGTCCGTAGTCCATTATAAAGGAAAGACCTCGCTGGTTCATTTGAACTGACAAACCGTTGTATCCAGGCACGAGCGTTTGGTTGCTATGGAAGACCTTGTTCATACTTTGATCTGACAGCAGGGGGCGCTCCACACCTAACTTTACTCACAAACCTGTGAAATATGATTATGCCAAGAAAATGTATCACACAATAGATTACCTCATCAATAAATGAAAACTTCTAACATTTTTTAAAAATGTAAATACATTAAATCCTCCTCATTTTCCCAATGAATCAGACAACTGATATAAACTGTTTCTCTCCATGGAGTTGCTCTCCCTCATTTTATGAGACTCTGAGAAAATATTCTATGTAGTCCATGCTTTTTTTGTGTGTTTATACTTACTGTCGCTGTTCCCTTTGGTAAATCATCAAACCCACTTGTATTTGCGCAAGACTAATTCTCATATCTGTATGTGTGCTTTGAGCAATACATTAAATCATTATTTGTAGTGAAGAAGAACATTTCTAAGGTCCAGAATGCAATTTGCCCAAACATTAGATATTTACAGTCCCGTTGCTATCAGCCATATTTTCATTTTAGAAATCCAACATTTAAAAAGAATATGCAGTGTTCTTAAATATAAATTGGAACAATGAAAACAGCATTTAAGTTGGTCAATCCTCTCCTTTTTGTTTTGTTATTTTCTATGATAATATATGCTTACGACAAAGCTCCTGTGGAGCAATAAACACTGATTTAACACTTATTTAATTATAGGCACTTTGTTTCATTCTTTGTCCATGTTTGTGAGCACAACCTTTGACCCTTAATGGACAGTCTGCATGCAACACTGTGAAAACAAACACCACAGATTAGATGCTGCTTCTTTTTAAGCGTCATTAATTCAAAATAACACCTGCGCGTGCCTTTCTGGATATTAAGACACGTTTCTGCAGCCATTTTCACCAGCTAGTGTTTTTTTTTTCTTTCTAAATATATATATAATGTGTCATGTTTCAAACAAAGTGCCAGCCCTGAGACACCATGACGTCAGCGTCGGATCAGTGAACTAAAACAATCAACCTCCCTCCTGCTTCCCGAACCGACCGCACACTCCGCCTCAGCCCGCGCGCGCGCTACAGACACCCAGGTTCGGCAGCTGACACAGAACCAGCCGGGAGACGCTTTGTTCGCACGCGCGCTCCTCACAACGCACGAAACAGAAAGAGAAGTCCGCAGGAGCAGCCGCGGCGATTCTAGCTTCCGTCCGACAACCGGAAACAAGCATGTCCGCTGAGGAGCTCGGCTCGGAGGGGAAGTGGTTCGGGGACGACTACGAGAGGAGCGGCCTGTTCGGCGGTCCGCCGACCCGGTTCGGTGAGGAATTCAAGCCGAGAGGCGGCGAGGCGGCGGGCGACCTGGATAAACACTTCCATCCTTTCCAGGACGACGGGGAAAGGCCTCGCGTTGCTATGGAAACTGCATCTACAGGTAAAACTCGCGCACATCTCGAGCAAATCTTCACCTTTAGGGCTCGTGTGTTTTAACTGAGGCACATCACGCGACGTTGTGTTGAATATAAACAATGCTGTGGTTTTTAAAGACGCAGTGAGGCTGCGGGCGGCCTTCCTGTCAGCTGGTGCGCATGCAGAGTAAAATAAATAAAGAAATACTTGGTTTGAAAACACCAAACACGGCAGGATGAAAACAACTTTTACACGAAACACTAATATTCCTGAAATATTCCAATAGCTGTGGTTTGAGCATGATATAAAACATCAAGCAACAGAGCACTTAATGTTTGTTTTTCTTATTGCAATCGAAAGTTGATGAAACATGATCTGTTGATAATTCAGTGCTCTCGATTTTTTTTTTTTACATATTGAAGCAAGATTTTAGCACGTGACAAGAAAACAGCCAAATTCTGCATGTTATCAACAATAAATAGACTTTATTAAAATGTTTATTTCCCCTTAAAGGAAAATTGTCCCTTAGCTCACTTTATTTATTGCTATATCAGTTAATTAGTGAGTTTTATTAAACATAAACTCAGTTTTAAGCCTATACGACCTCCAGCTCAAGCTGCTATTTTTACTCCTGAAGCAACATGGCTCTCTATTCACTTGGCGAGCAAAACTAGTCAACCCTGCAGTTTTATTCTCGAACCCACTGAAAAATTCATGAGATTATGCTTTAAAAAAAACCTCAACCCAGACTCAGGCTCCTTCTCATTTGGCATGCTGCGCCTGATCCAAAACATAATAGAAATCATCCTTTTAATGTAAATTCTGAAGGCCTGACATCGCTGAATGCATAAATTAGACTTCAATTTCTTGAAGCCCTTAATTTATTTTTAAAGTAGAGCTTTATCGTTCGAAGCTAAAGTGTAAAATCCACATTTTGTTCAAATATATTTATTAATTTTTGCAGTAACCACTCAGTTTCACTCTCCTGGAAAAGTAAACAAAGCATGTGCTCTACTTTCACAGCAGTCTGCCAGACCAGCTGTGTACGTGCACACAGACAAAAACGTGCACGCTTTGTTTTGGTTTCTAAACGAGAAAGGAATAGCCTTAAATTCCTGCTACTCCCACTGAGCCATGCTCGTAATGTGAAGTAATCTGTCCTGTCACGTTTGTTCTTGGTGGGAGCGCTGCAGCTCACGTCACATCTTTCCAATCAGTTTGGATTTTTCCTGCTCAACCAAACACTTTATGGTGTCCAGTTCAGCTTACGCTTAAGAACTAAGGCAAAGGCAGACAAACATTTTTGCCGGCGTGTTCATGAGTCTGTCCGTTAGCGAAATATCTCCAAAAACCACTGGACAAAAAAAACAATAAAGCTTATAATCATTGGGTGTGCATCTGCATAAGATTCAAGATGGCTGCCACAGTCAAAGTACTTTCAAAAACACAAAAACTGTTATAATTCTGACAATTTTAAAGATATTAAAGTGAAATTTTGTGTGGCAGCTGAGACCAGTCTCCAATCAAATTGCACAAAATATTCATTTAAGCGTTGCCATTTCCTTTTTAGCGTCAACTGTGTTTAACATTTCTCGTGAAGCACAGAACAGATTTAACGAAGGTTCTAGGAAATATTCAGTGGATGTACATCTACAACTGATTACGTTTTGAAGCAACACCACTCAAAAGATGGCTGACGCAGCCAGCGACCTTAGAAAACACAACAATGGCTATAACTCGGTCAGTTCTACAAATATCGAGCTAAAACTTGGTTTGGAAGTAGCTGAGAGTCATTCACAGCACATAACCTGAGCTCTTATTGCATGTTGCTCATAATGTTACTTTTCACCAAAACAACTACAACTCCATCATCTTAGTTCTGATGGTTTTTTTTTAGGATATGCTGTCAATTTTTGTGTTACTTCGAGTCCAAAAAAATCATTTGACGCTATAAATTAGAATGAATTGTGAAACGCTGCATCGTTTGTTTTGGCAACATTTGATCCGAGCCTGTCTTAAACCTTGTTCACAACAGATAGTGCTGCCATCAGCTAAATTACCACATTAAAGGTTCAGATCCCTGCAATCTCTGACAGTGCGGGATAACTCGGCCTTATTTATGTTCAATTTCTACATCAGGCACAAGCAGCCCGAAAGAAATGCGTGCCGAAAGTTGTGCTGCGTCACGATCAAGTCTAATGTGCTAAAACAGTCAGCTGAGTTAACAGACTTACAGCTTTGACATTCACCCTGTCATTCAAGGAACTGTCTTGTTGTGCACGAGCAGTGACATTGCAATTTTGTTCGGCTGCGACGAGACGTTTCTTGTGTAATCCAGTGTCTGAGAGGTGGATTAAGCTTGAGTCTCTGTTTCAGCACTAAGAGGGATGAAACAGTACACTGGATGCCTGACAGGGTCCTTTCCATATCTTTTGGATAGAAGAAGCACTTAGATGAATCTGCCAGGCTGCATAAAACAGCACAGTGCATTTGTGCTGCTGAGAGCTGGGCTCGTTTCCCTCAGGGAGATGCTCAAGCGGTGCAGGTCCTTTAAAATAAAGATGTAAGCAGCTGGAGGGGAGAGGTGAGGTTGTGAACTGAAAAAAGAAACCTCCCCAGAACTTTCAAATTGCTTTTATTAGAGCATCTTTCTCTGAGAAAGGTGTTTCGAGATCAGCAGTAAGGCTCTGAGGGTTACAGCTGACTTTTGCGTTTCAAGTTCAAACAAGCTCTCTAAACAGCATGAGCTGCAGTGCAGCATCCCTGCTTTAACGAGACCAACGAGTCACAATTTTTAACGACCCTTGGATGTGTTCACACAAAACATCGTTGCGATCCATCATGTGTAACGCGATGCTCTGTTGACGTGCAGCTCTTCACATGAGAAGTCCCTGAGCAGGCTGGTGCAAAACTCCTGGGATTAGATCAGAGGCACTCACAGCAGAAACACCACAGATCCATCTACAATGAGTCATATCTGTGTTTTTGTTTTGATTATTATGCGATTCTTTAATTTTATTAGCTTCTTTGAGATCCTTTGTGAGCGTCTGTTTTCTTTTACGCTCCCTGTTAGTTGACATTTTTATCCATTTGTGTTTCTGTATTTCATATTAAGGTCTCTCCGTGTGTAGCTCTATGTTTCAGTGTGTGCTTTCCACTCACACCTTTTACTGGCTTTTACTTTTTCCCTACTTTATGCACGTTTAACAATGGCAAACAAGTATTTGTCCAGGGAAAACTTTAGTAATAATTTCTACAAAAATGCAAAATACATTGATGGTTCTTACAGTAATTGCTCGTCCCTGTTGTCTTGGATCAATGTAGCTGAACCTCAGAGCAGCTCTTCTGTCGACATCTGCTTGTACTTCTGTTCCATCGCTGTAGAGTCATCCTTTTATCAAAGGCCAGCATTAAAGTGAGGTCATTAGTGAGCCAGGTTTGTTGTAATCAATACATTATTAACATACGCACCAAAATTTGGAAGCGAAACCATTAAATCTGGCATTCCTTCAATGAATGACCTTTTGTGCTAGAGTTCTGAACTGAAATCTTATGATGAGAAAGGATATCCATGGGGTCAAATCTAGTAAATGAAGGTACGCATGCAATACTGCAAGCGCTCGCAAGCTCTGTTAGTGTTCATCTATGTGTTGGAGATGACTCTCAGCTGCTAACTCATCCAAGTTTTTATCTCATCAACTATAGATTTGAGTTCTAGTCGTTTTTCTTTTACAGCTTAAAGCAATACACAGTTTGTACATGCAGCTATTATGACTGCATGCACTGTACAGGTAATTTATACTAGTATACGAGAAGAGAAGGAAAAATACTTTTTGTTATAGTGTCATTGTAAACAACATATCCATCCTCTCATACAATATATTTGACTTGTCCTCTGGTGACACACACACACAAATTATAAGCAGCGCCATGGTTCTAAATATACTGAGAGAGTATGTTATTTACTGTCAAAGGCACAGATGGCTTTGGAATAAGAGCGCAGAAAGTGTCGCGATGGATTGATTTCCACAAGGTCGTGCTGTGAAAGAGGACTCCTGAAAGATAACACCACAGTTGATAAGACCACAGCTCGAGTAATGGAGTTGTTACGGAGCTGCAGAGTCACAGATGCCTCAAGGAAAAGCTGAAATGCAGCTTGTTTGGGTGGCGTGTGGAGGCAACATCATCTGTTCCTGCAAGAAACACAAATGTGATGTGCCAAGACTTGAACAAAATAATAGCAGCGAGTGCGCTTCTTAAACCAAGCTGTATTAAATTTACTCCCTTCATATGTTTTCTATGCTTTTTTGTTTTTCCGTTGCCTGATAATTAGGAGGCTGTGTCTTGGCATGGCACAGATTGTCAGGCTGCATTACTTTCAGAGCTGCACTGCCTGCACAGAGGACAACCAAAGGGCTTCCACTCCACAGCACATCCACCAGGACTTTATCTAGCTGCCCCATCCTTTCAGTGGCATGAATGTGCCGTGTGGCAACAACAGCACAACACAATACCTCCATTGTCAAGCCCAATTCCATCCGACTGCAGTGAAGCGTTTGTCTCAGCCTTGTGGGGGCTTCGTGTGTGTGCGCGTCTGTGCTGTCACGTCAGCAGATTCAAAATGCACCCGATCTCCCAACAAGTTTCAAACAACAGCACAGAGCTTGCACGTCGGCTTTTAACTACTGCAGACGCTTGATGCAACTGGTATATTTATCATGTAACGTAGAAGGGTTTGATGAGAATAAGGGTGGGGTGGGTGCGTACGGTCAATCGGATTACAAGCAGCTCTCAGAGGTCACCGTTCTTTGCCGTGTGCAGTGGCTTTGAGTGCTTCCCACTGCACAGCACTTATTTAGACAGAAAATCAATGTGTCAGATTATGATGGGGTTGCCAGAGTGATGACTGATGAGACCACGGCAGAGCACTAAGAGGATTATATATTGGTTAACTTCAGCAGTACATCAAGGGCGTGCATGGCACTAAATTCAGCGTGCCCCACCAGCAGTTTTAATATTCACATGCGGATCCATAAAACATCTCAGTCCATTTAATGCAAAATAACCTGAAGCAGAAACATGTTTAGGCCTGCTTTGTTTTTTTTCTGCTATCAGCGCTCCTCCTATCCCAGTGCAGGACCGTGGTGTTTATGCCTCAGTGCTGTGCTGTGATGTATTGTTAATGACTGAGAGAGCAGCCGTTGAAAGCAGGGGTGGTGGAGCTTCTTTAGAGGAAGCCAAAGAAGGGACGGGACGTCCTGACCTGTTGAGTCTTCTGAATATCAGTCTGCATCCTCTGGAGTTCACTTTGAGGCTGCTATTTTAACTCTTTCCCTCTCATCCAGCTCAGCAGCTGGACTCAGCCTATTTATAGCACCAAAACCGCTGCCCTGGAGAAGCAGGACTGGAGAAGCAGGAGGAGGAGTTTGTGGATGTATAAACTCTGAGCTGCAAACAGGACATGGACCTTTTGCTGTTGCACAGTGCGGCTTTATTCCAAGTGTTCACTTTTTTGACACAACGCTTGTTTAGTTGATGAAATTGGATGTGAATATATACAAAAATTTAACTTTAAAACTGAACTTTAATGTTCTAACAATAAGTGCACCACTTCTTATTTGAAATTTCTACATGTTGTGGTACATTTTTATGACTGCACCCAAGCAATAACTTATTAATACAGTATTTGAAGCCATCTTCCGAATGCAGACACATAACGCAAACAACATTTATGCTTGCACAGCAACTAATATTCCCATAAAACCTGTCTTCAAGAAGAAAATTAAAAAAAGCAAATCACTTAAACCTTCATAAATGGACTGCACTTATATAGCACTTTTCTATCATTCATACAGCATTCTACTAGATCTTTACAAAGAATAATCAGTGCTGTATCACATTCATACACCGATGGGACACACATCGGAGACAATGAGGGGTTCAGTGTCTTTCCTAGGGACACTTCAGCATGTGACTGCTGGTGGAATCAAACCCCCAACTCTTGCATTGGAGGACGACTGCTCTAACCACTCGGCCACAGCCGCCCCTATGCTCTTATATTTCCTATAAGAACACTGATTTTTAAATTTGCTACCAGTCAGTTGAATATTTGTAGAGAGGCAACACATGGCTGGAAGTGTGTGATGCTATTAAGAAACACTTGGTTGGTTAGGTCAAAATTTATGCTAATTTGCATATTTATGTGCAGAAGGACACATGGCAAGGCTAACACGGACATGTGTGTGCACACCTTTATAGTAGCACCTTTTTCAGGGAACGCCTTGCTTATTTTTTGCAACTCCATTTGCTGCAGTCCAGACCTGTCGCCCAGGAGGAAGAAGTCCAAGAAAGAATAAAACCAAAGGAGAACTGTGATCCTTTTCAAATAAACAAAAATAAAAGCACTGGTCTCCTCAGTGCTCAAACAATCAGTGTTGTGAAAAACAGCTGATGCAACACACTGGTGAACATGCTGCAACTGTGTTCAGTTTCAGTGGAGGTTTTCTCTTATATTTGCATTCAGTATTGAGATCTATCAGTCACTACAGGTTTATCCTTGCTTCAATTTTGAAAGGAGAGTTTTTATGTAATATGTGCAGGATTAAAAGCTCAAATGTGACTACAGGCAGCCCTTCGCTGGTATGATTTAGAACAGACTATAGTTGTGTTTTGTGGCTTTTTTAGGGGTGGCTGAACAATCTGTCTTTGTCCGTTGTTGGGTACAAGTACGCTCTGTGTCCGTGTCCTCAGTGATCTGCCCAGTTCGACTCTCACAGGGACACAGTCCCCGTCTCTGGCAGCAGCACAGGCTAAAGTCTAGCTTTGTTTAACTTGTCGTTTTCATTAATCGCTCTGCTCAGAGACTGGCGGGTTTATTCAGTTCCGTGACCTAAAGAACGCTGTCCCGGAGTCTAAAAAAAGTTAAGTCAGGTCCTCTGTCTCTGACTCTCTCTGTCTGTTTTTGTAGATGATCCCATGTCTGGCCTGTTTAGGAAGCCCGTGAATGACGACGGTGATGTTTACACGTCCCTGCTGTCCAATCAGAGCTTCTCAACTGGCCGGGAAGCCTCTTACCTGTCGGACGACCTGAAGCCCTCCAACCACTCCTCTGCCCTGGATCATTTCTCAAGTGACACCTACGACTTCAACTCCAAAAGCAAGATGTCTTCCAGCTTATTGGATGACCTGCCAAAACCTCTGCTGGGCTCAGACAAGACAGAATCCTACAACTACATGGACATCAGCCATGGAGAAGAGCCCCGTGACCATCACCAGGGGGCTCCACCCAACATTTTTGACAAAGGCCCAGCTGATCACGATTTACTGGGCAGCTACATGGACAAGAGCCCTGGAAGAGATGACGAGGATGAAGATGACGACGAGGAAGAAAATCTTGGTCCAGCACTGGGCTCTCACTCTTTCCCCTATGTGGAGGATCCATCTGACGAGGAGCTGACAGATTACCGCTCCTATCGGAACCTGGGTGGGACCCCGCAGACAGCCAGCCCGGTGAAGATCACTCTGACCGAGTCCCAGCTTCCAGGTTATAAGGCTGAGCTGCAGCAACATCCTCCTCCAGTCTCCGAGCGGGAAAACGTCCTGAGCGTGGGTCAACAGGGGGTTCCCACAGTGACTCTGTCGGAGCCGGAGGACGACAGCCCCTCTTCCACTCCCAATACTTCACCAACACGTAAGCACAAACTCACACACAAACACCTGTCTCACCTGTCCAGATGAGTAAAAGAAACTTTTTATGTCTTGTAATCTTATATTACAGTATTTTTCGGCGTATAAGTCGCCGTTTTTTTTTTTTTTTTGCATAGATTTGTCAGTCCTGCGACTTATAAGCCAAAGCAACTTATATACAAGTATATATATTTTTCCATATTCATAATGCAATTTTTGACTGCTGCTTTAACATTTCGAAGATCTGCAACAGCAAGTCCTCCATGCACGCTTGCTTCACTCATCTGGTGCAGGCGCAGGGATGCTGGAGAGCTAGCAGCTCCGGCTGTGATGGATAGATGACCGCCTGGGGGAAATGAAGCTGTTTTGACCATTAAATAAATGCATAATAAACGCGACGGGTCAGCAATGATGCATAATAAATGCGACTTATACGCCGAAGCGACATGTTTTTTTCCTCTTCATGATGCTTTCTTTTGACTGATGCAACTTATACTCCGGAGAGACTTGTATGCCGAAAAATATGATATATGTTGTGGTAAATGTAAATTTTGAGGGACAAGAATGATGGGAAAGAAACAAACACATAATTTGATGAAATAAGCAATCCTCTCCCCCAAAAAAATTCAAGAATGGAAAAAGGAAGGACAAGTATGGGGAAAAACTGGCAAATAAAAACTGGAGCTAAATATACAGCGAGGGAAGTAATGATTAATCAAAGGCGGGTGTGGAAAAAAATAAAATGTGCTGTGAGCACAAAGCAAAACCAAAAAAGAAAACAAGTGCAAAGGACATAAAAACCAATACATTTTTTTAACAAAATCTACAATAGAGGTAATAAAATGCAACACTGTGGAAACATGGACTACAAAAACACACAGAATCAGCACAAAACCTCAACACTGAGACAGCAAATTTTCAAAAAGTGATGACTGTAATTCCACTCTTATCACCCAGCACTGACTCACACCCCAAGCTTTAAACTGGTAAATTGGCAGTGAACCTGCCATTTATATTTTGGCCTCCTAGCTAATTGTACGCAAGCAACCAGTGACATCAACACCACAGGTAATACAGTCAGCTAAACTAGTGCAGTCATGTCCTCGTGTCTGAACGTCAGCTTGTGCTTAGATTTGTAAAATGAATCGAGACATCAGTGACATTTCTTTTTTCTTGGTGAACAGGTAAAGGATTTTCTTCTCAAGACATGTTCAAGACCGAAGCAGGAAAACCTACAACTCCCCAAAACAACCAAGGCACGAAGCCTGGCAGTAAGGACCACGACGGCAGCAGCGCGGAGTCTGGAGACTCAGAGATTGAGCTCGTGTCTGAAGAGCCTCCCAAGACCAGTAGCAACCCATTTGCAGAGCCCCCTAAAAGCAAAGTCACTTTCAGCCAGGCTAACAACCCCTTTGACAATCCTCCAGTTGCCAAGGGTGGTTTTGGCCTCACCGGCGGGCACGCTCCACCCACGGCCTACAGCATTCTGAGGGAGGAGAGAGAGGCCGAGCTCGACAGTGATCTCATCATCGAGTCTGCATCTGAAGAAAGCCCCAAGAGAGAGCAGGGCCTCAAGCAGGGAGTCACCCCTCCCTCCCCTCTGGTTCCCACCACCAGTCCTCCCCGCAGTACCGCTGAAGCAGCCTCAGTCGAACCCCTGATTGCTGAAAAGGTCAAGAACCCGGTGAAAACAGAGGAGGATCGTTACAGCAAGCCAAAGCCCCCAACTGCTGCTGTGCCTCCAGAGGTGAGATCAGAGAAAAAACAGCAGGAGGACATGCACAAACCCACCACCGAGGGCAAAGGAGACACAGGAAAACCTGCTGTGTCGATTCTCTTGGAGGGCTTCAGCAAACAAAAAGGTTAGTTGTTTTTTTTTTCCAAGTGTTTTGGAAACATAAGGATTTTTATTTACTTGTCAAATTATATTGACCCATTAGCACCATCAGCTGCTCGTTCATGAAGCAAAACAAAAAAAGTGCTGAGGTGTTCTTTAATTTCTTAACAAGGTCTTGATTGCATGTAGATTTGTGTTCAGAGCCTGAACCTGTCTTGTGTACAATAAAGTGAGATGTTCATCTGAGTGGGGGGTGCCTCTGAAGAATGAGTGGGAGGAAGGAGATTCTGGTATGCTGTCTATATTTGCTACCCTCTGGTGGAAAACAGAGGGACTCCCTCCCAACAAACAGCAGGGGAAACTGGTTTCACTCACATTTTTGCTCTTTCTTAATAAATAAAACTTCAACTCAGTCTGTAAAAATATAATGAATTAAGGACAAAGCTCCTTTTGCATCTCGACATGATCTGCCTTCATACATCTCTTCTCCTTCCTGTGGATAGATGAGTTTGAAGTCGTAGTAGACAGCTACTGCTTTTTAAGTTAAATTGTTAGATACAAAGCATTTTCACTTTGCTAGTTGTTCAGTTTATTTAAGTAAACCAGAGTTTACATAAATATATGATGTCATAATGTGGAGATTCAAAAGCCGCCTTTACTTATATAATTTTTTTGCATTAATGTTTTAAATTCTATTGGCCTCTAAGCTCATATTTATTTAATGCAGGTTTAAACAAGCATTAATAATGTATATGAACTGTGCATCCCTCTTGTTTTGTTTTCTCTGACCCCAAGAAGCTTCTAGAAATAACACAAAAGCAGGTCACCTGTTTTTCTCCGCCGCTAGAGGGAGCAGTGCACCTTCATCCCTGCTGCTCCTTTAAAGGCCAGCAGATATATTTATGTCATCAGTCGGTGCACCTCCACACCAGTTACCATAGCAACCGTGATGAGGGAGTATGCACCGTCTGGTTTTGGAAAAATTAGCTTCTCCCTCGGTCGCAGCTTGCATCGATGTCAGCCCAGGCTCCAGTAAGCAGAAGGTGTGAGGTGTGGCTGTCTGCAGGGGAGGGGGTTGTTAGGATCAGGATCTGAAGATGAGATCAAACAATGATCAAAACTATTCTGCTCACACCACACAGTCACTTTATGTGTTACGCTTATAAGCATCCT
The DNA here is from genome assembly GCF_014905685.2 of Nematolebias whitei. Classification (NCBI taxonomy): domain Eukaryota; kingdom Metazoa; phylum Chordata; class Actinopteri; order Cyprinodontiformes; family Rivulidae; genus Nematolebias; species Nematolebias whitei. Next base: position 16,929,297 of record NC_056518.1, read on the forward strand.
ACTTTCTGTTTTTCTTCATCATTTGCGTCCCAACTGTGTGCTGTGAATTGTCAAACACTAATCCATCCTGACGGCAATGAACAAGAAGCATTTAGCCGAAGTCTTTGGCGTTCCTTAACATGAATTATTAAGAACAGCCACTTTGCCTCTTAAATTACTGAGTCATAGAGGGAAAATCCATATGCGTCTCTAACTACAACCTTCGAGACTGCAGCGTCTGAAGAAGTACCAGAGCTGGATGTTTGCCATAATCTTTCTGTGCAATGTGATATTAAGTTAGGCTATATTTAGCCTTTAGGAAACATACTGCATGTAACATCAGAATATAAATTGCTGTTTTGGGCCTCGGAGCATTCGGTCCATGCTGTGTTTATGATTATTATGCTAAAAGGCTACAAGGAACAGGACCGCCTGCTGGTAACGATGTAACGATGTAAATATGTAGCCACATGCGCGAGTGTCTCAACAAACTATATGTTGGATTACCCCCCCACTACCTCCACCGTTACTAGTACGGGGCTTTGTTAGGAGTCTTATTTTGAAACAAAAGCCCCTGAACATCACCACCCACCCGCTCACCCCCCCGAGGCTCTAAATCATCGCACGGATGGTTTGCTGCAGCAGAAACTGTGGTGTGGTGTTTACAATTTGCTCCTCCACTCTTCCCTCCCCCAGCACACAGAAATACACGTACGCACTTTCTTCCCTGCTCCCTCTGTTCGAGCCAGCGCCGCTCCACAGCATCAGTCTTTGTGCTCCGCGAGCCGGCAGCACCTTGGAAACCTCTCCTCCCTCCCTCATTGCCGCCCCCCACCCCCTCCCTGTCGCCTCAGCATCTCTCCTGCATCCTTTTTTCCGCCATTCATGCTTCTCTGGGATGAGTGATTGAGTCCGTTCCACCGGAGAGGGAGACAAAGAAGAAAACGAGATCATAACGAGACGGAGCGAGTGAGAACGAGGATCTAACTGCTCGCCAGCATGCAGGCCACTGCAGACATGACGAAGAAGGAGTGCTCCTGGAGCAACTGGAAGGGCCAGGGTACTGGTGTCTTTACTGTGATTTACTCTGCATCCGTCTGTGTTTTTGTGGCTCTGAGAGGTGGACTGCTGTTTGTGCACGCAGCTTAGATATTCCCAAAACTGCAACAGTCCTGAGTGTGTGAATGCGTTTAGCAGTGAGCGTTAAAAGAATCAACCGCGCAGTTTCACATGGGCACGCCCTTTAACAGAATCCTTTTTGCTCAATGTGTGTGCATCTTAACAATGAAACCATGAGGATGAGAGATGAGAACGATGGGCGTAAATGTGCACATCTGCTCGTCAGTGTGCTTGGCGCCATCTGTGTTGGGTCCATTTAATTATGGATGCCATTGTTATTGATCAAGGCATGCTGTAGTTCACACCCTCCCTGCTGGTTTTTCATGGCCCATGCAGGTTTTTTTTTTTTTGGTTAAAGGAGGCAGTCTGAGCATCCCAGTGGAGCTGACAGACAGTCTCTATGGTAACCAGGACACACCCATCATGATTACATCAACCCTGTCTCCTAGGCCTCCATAGCAGCTTGCAGAGACTGGGCAGGAGAAGAGCATCCACGTGTCTGCTTTTGTGATACGCATGTCTCACAGGAGGGGCCGAAAGAGAAAATGGCACCGCTTCATTCCCACTGTGTTGCTTCTCAGCTGCACTCTTTTTAGGTTTAGCTGGCAGTAACTCAGAATGATGCGCCCGATTGCGGCTTAGATCTGTGAATACAACAACCCATTTTCTATTTGTGCTGCTCCATTTAACAAGTGAACATCTTTGGCTGTATAACGATCTCTGATCAAATTTGTCCACGGCACATAAAAGGCATCAGAATAAACTGACAGCCAACACACAGCAGCACTGATCTCAGCATCGAGCAAGGAATTGATCTGATTTACCTTCAGCTACATATCACCCTAAAGCTGGAAGCATTTTGTTTAGTCATCGTTGTTGCAGAGCACATTACTGATTCTCTGCCAAACTGCTCTGGCCTGATCGATCTATGATGCAGACTTACACAAAGCTGAATCACTAAAAGTGTGACTTATTTAAAAAGGATCACATCTCTGTGACTCAGTGTGATGCAATCATCCAATATGTTGCATGGCAAAAGCGTACAATCTCAGTTGTATACAATTATTACTTGTACATGCTTCCATCTCCATGCATCAAGTAAAATTTTAACTATTGTTGTATTGCTGCACTTAAATCTAGACAGCATGTTCTAAATGAATCAAGTACATAAAGATATGTAAATACACAAATCATTTAGTGCTTCGGACAACTTTTAGAAAGACTTATTTAGAAAGATATATTTTTTGTAGTTGTAAAGTGTTCAAAATATAAGAAAAAGTAAGAATGATTACAATATTTATTGCTCAGGTACTTAGTACAAATACTAAAATACTCAAAGTAATGACACAGCAGATGGCAGGGTTAAAAATGTCTTAATTTTAACTCTTTTTCCTCCATTTTTCTGTGTACTAGTTTCAACTGGACCCATCAAGTGAGCAACAAATATCTTTCAGTGAAAAATATTGGATCTATCCTTTTTAAAACTAGTTGTTTGAAAAGTGTCCACGTATTTTTCAGTCTGGGTGATGGCTCGTTTGAGGCCACAGGGATGTTTTTTTGTGATTTAATTAGGTCAGGCTAAACTAGTTCCACTACAGAAAAGGGGGATGGGAAGTTATATTATTATCAATGATGGAAATCGTTTGTTCCAGTTTTTGCTCATCGTGGGTGAACATCAGTAAAAAATACTCTTCGGCATTATCAGGCAGCAAAACTGTCTGTTTTAAGAAAAGTGTCAAGTTTTTGTCATGGAGAGGTTAAAAATCGTGTCTGTGCTGCCATGTTTTTTACATGTTTTTTACATGCTCCATAGTCAGCGTGTTCAAACTTTTATGCTGCATAAAAGACAGGAGGAGACGTGAGCTCGTATTCTGTGAAGTCATCAAGAAATGTATTCATTTTTTTACCTTTTTAGTGTTAACACATAAGCAGAAGTGATTTTTAAAATTAAAAGGTGAATGTTTTTAATCTTTTATTGTTTTGATCTTATATTTCCATCTACTTCAGTAGCTGAGTGATAATTCAGTCACATTTTCAGGCACACAGTTTATTGTTAATGGGCTCATGAACATGACGTTGTGGTCTGGATCACTGAAACACCCTTTCAAAGCAGATTTTGTCGTTACAGGCTTAAGTCAATGAAACATTTCATTCTTTACTCACACGTCCTGACTCGGCGGCCTGGTGTTTAACCAGCCATTGTCTGTGCGCCCCACAGTAAAAGGGAGTGACCATGTTTATGTGGTGTTTTGGTTGGTTTGTGGACAAATGATGCCGATTCCTCATATTCAGAACAAATTAATTTCTCTCTGTTCCCAAAGGGAGCGCTCACCTTCCCCATCCTCCCTCCTAAGCCCCTCCCTCTCCAAATCTCCCATCTCTCGGTGGCTGGAGGAGAGAAAAATGAACATGGTTACTATGGTAACTGCATCAGGCAGGTGCTCAGCAGATCCTGACCACCGGGGCATTTTAACGGAGCCACAGCCTCAGTAAATTTTTAATATCAGCGACTGAAATCATGAGCTGCAGACCGTGTGCTTTTATTTTGTGCATGTAGTCACAAGTCTGAAAGATCTAACAGACGGTTTGTGCGCTGGATGGCATTGTGGATCTTTGGCGGTCACACCCCATCCACGTCCCCCCTCCCTTCAGCCCTGCTGCTCAGGCGAACATTGGTTGGCTAGCTTTGAGGTGGCCCCTCCCATGCAGAGTGGGGAGGGACTCCCCCTCCAGCGCTCTCCTTTTGTCCGTAGATAAAGCAGCTGCCTTTTTCCACTGTTCAGCCATGGGAGCCGCAGGTCAGTAGCTACACACTTCTACTGCAAACTAAAGGCTTTTCAATCTGCAGCACATCACAAGCTGCTGTCGCCTAACACGTCTCCCCAGGAGGAATATCTGCTGTTTTTGTTGATCTGTGCGTGTTGGTACAGATGTTGTTTGGGCTATTTGTCAGTGGTGACAGCAATAACCTCAGTAAGGAGGGGAGCAGCAGCAGCAGACGGATGCTGCAGAGTTTCTGGTTTGATTTTGACTCATAGGATGAACAGACTGGCTGTAACTCACTATTGTTGTGCTATTTAACTGTGTGACCACTTCATGTGTAGTGAGCAGACGTTAACTTTAGATACAGAGAGTTCTTTCACCCTTCAGTCCCAGCCTGCCTTTTAGGCATCCACAGATGCCTTTTTAGTGGAGAGTAAAGATGGCCGTCATCACTATGCTGCTCACAGCTCTAAGGCTAAAATTAGAGCGGACAGGCAGGCAGCTCAGAGAAGAGCAAGAAACCCAAGAGACTTCAGCAGCAATCTCCTTTTCATAACCGACACAAAACTTCACCACGAAGCAGCAAATAAACCCCAGTGTTCGGTTGGACTTGCAGGAGTGGTTCAGCAGAGGTGAAGCAGGCGGACGGTTCTTATGGAAACAGGCCCATGTTTTCAGACAGCTACCAGAAAATGTTGGCTGCCGAGGCTGTAATGGTACACTGAACTAATCCTCGGTTATCACTTCTTTTTCGGCTCTGCGAGTGGCTTTGAATTACAGACTCCACCGCCCAAAGACGGTGGTGGAAAAACTAGATGTACTGTCTCTATGCATCTTGGTGCTGTGTATTCCTCACATTTCTTCCAGTACAATCATAGAGTGTGAGGCTTCTCACTGCACTGATGAGAAACTAATGTATCGTCATACTTCATCACTGACCACAGCAGCCTACTTAGCCAGGTCACATTGAACTCTTATCAAACTGCTGATAGTGCTACTATTTCAGCTACTGCTTTCTCTGAGCTCTGGCTTAATCATTAATTTTATCCGGAGAGCAGGAATTCAGGTGTATGTACCTTTTGTGTAGTGTTTGCATATATGTTTGTATATGTATGAGACTCAACCAGGTGTTTCTGAAACCTCCAACGGTCACCAAGTCTACCACACACATGCCTGTACAAACACATTTCAGCAAGTTTGAGCCAGCTATCATCATCTGCAGAGGTCGCTCTTATTTTTAGACGCAAATAAACTGAATGAATCACAACCCAGCGGTTTTTATTTTTTGGTTCACTCAAACCTCATGAAAAGCTGGGTTAGGAAGCTGGGTTAAGACAGAATCCCATGACAGCCGCAGCTCCCTGAGGATGCTGGGCTGTCAAGAGCTTCCAGTTATTTGACCCAAATATGCGATATAGCACAAGAGCGTAAGGACTTTGATGCACAGTAGAAGCTTAGGTAATATTTGTAACAAAACCTGTTTGGTTTTTTTTGTTTCTTCTTCAGCGATTGACCTCCTATACTGGAGGAACGTGAAACAGTCAGGTGCCGTGTTCAGCAGTGTGCTCCTGCTCCTCTTCTCCCTGACCCAGTTCAGCGTGGTCAGTGTCGGAGCCTACTTAGCCCTGGCAGCCCTCTCTGCAACCATCAGCTTCAGGATCTACAAGTCTGTGCTGCAGGCCGTGCAGAAGACCGACGAGGGGCATCCCTTCAAGTGAGTGAAACAAGCTTGATGAACAGCGTGGATTTTATTCAAACGTTTGAGACTATAAGCCGTTTCGCCTCGTTCTCTTACCAGAGCTTACCTGGAGATTGAAATCGCCCTGTCTCAGGACCAGATCTGTAAATATGCTGATAAAATCCTGCTGTACACCAACACCTGCATGAAGGAGCTCCGCCGGCTGTTTCTTGTACAAGATCTGATCGACTCTTTGAAGGTTTAACTCATATTTAAACACGTTGTTTGCCTTTAGCGCCGCTGAGAATATAATTTAATCCAAATCATGCTTTTTTTTAGTTTGCAGTTCTGATGTGGCTGCTGACCTACGTGGGCGCTCTGTTTAATGGCCTGACACTGCTCATCCTAGGTGAGGTCATTTAACTACGCAAAATCTGCAGCTTTCAGGCACTGCTGATGACTCACACACTCCAACATCCGCCTGTTGTTAAGAAGACGATTCTTGCTTCACTTCATTTTATCTGATAATTAAGTAGTACAGCATTTTGACACAGAAATTCTTCCGTTTGCGTTAGACAACAGAAGCACTGACACAAACATGTTTTAAACACATTTCCATTTGAGGCCAGGATGTTAACTTACTGGTAATACTTTGTGTTGCTCCTCAGCTGTGGTCTCCATGTTCACCTTGCCTGTGGTCTACGAGAAGCATCAGGTAGGACTGTAATTCGGTTGAACCTTGCCTCGGAAATCTTCTGCAGCTTTTCATCACATCTTTTCTTGCTTTCAGGCACAAATTGATCAATATGTGGGACTAATACGAACCCAGGTCAACTCCGTGGTGGGGAAGTAAGTGGTTGCAGTTTATCGTGCTGATCATTGATCGGAGCAACTAAGAAATAAAAGTTCTCCCATAAGCCATCATGTTCACCTTTCGATAGTTGAAACAAGCTCCAGTTGTAAACATGCTGCACAGGTTGAAGACTGAATCTGTTTTTTTTAGTGATCCTTTTTGGTTTAATTGCAAATTAGTCAACTTTACCAACTGAAATTTGTTTTTGAGCGGCAACACAGCATCAGTCCTACTAGAAATTGAGTCCCTTATTAAAAAAATCATCCGTCAAAGTGTTTTCTCTGGTTTCAGGATCCAGGCAAAGATCCCCGGTGCCAAGAGGAAGGAAGAGTGAATCTGTCCTTGTCACTGCAAAGCTGATGGTCCAGTCCAGCTAAGAGTCAGGCTCACTGCTGGGGGGGCCTGATTGCATCTGTGGGGCGTAGTGCTGTGTCATCTTGGTGTTCTCTAAAAGCATCCACTGGAGAAGCCTTCACCCTGTCTATAGCAGTCCAAACACTAACTCACTGTCACACGTATGTGCATAATCCTGCTTCTAGGTAGACGAGTACACTCAAATCAAAATGAAAAAAAGAAAATGACTTTTTTGTGTTGCTTATTATGAAGTGCATGAAGTCAAGCCTTGGGTAAATATTTGATATCTTTTGTGCAGTTTTTAAATCACACTTTTATTTTTATTTTTTGCTTTTGCAGTGCTTGCCACAAATTGTGTGGTTTAGCATAAAAAGGCTGAATGTCCACAAACGTACTCTGCTGCCAGTGTTAAATACTGCTTCACGTTTCTCAGTAACAGGGGCTTCTCTCATGTCAATATATATATAAATAACAAAAAAAAAAAGATTTCCTTTTGGTGTTTCCAAGCACAAAATAACTTAAGATATGCGTCTTAAATGTGGTAACTGTAGGGTTTTTGCTTTTGTATAACTATAAGGAACAATACACATGCTCACGTTTAGGTACTGTTGTACAACTACTATGAAGACAAGGAGTATCTGGTGATATTTAGCTTGTTTGAATAACTGTCCAACTTTGTACTATGTCAAACTATACTCTGTAGTTCTTTAGACCCTGGACTCTAACTATTTGCACTTACGGTATGTATTTAACTACAAGAATAAGAAAAATAAATGTTCCTTGATGTAACATCTCAGCCATCTCTCTGATGAGTTCACTTCCTCAACGTGACCTGAAAGCTGAAGACGAGTTTCCGTGTGACACATCAGATAACTTTGTGGTGATAAGACAAGACTTGAAAGGCGAGTTATAAATATAAGGCATTTGATTTTTGGCACTGACACGCCTCTCAGAGTAGAGTTCGGTCCGTGCAACTGCTGCGCTGACATTTTTAACTCGACTCGGGGGTCACAAAGAACCTATGTTTGAAGAAGACTGACTGACAAGGCTCATCTGTTGCACACAACTATTTTTAATGGCCCACAGCTGAAACACTTACAAGACTATGGTCACTCTGAATTAAAATGAACTTCAACAGCCACAAAGGTAAAGTGGGAAACTCCTTCAATAAGAAAAAAAAGAAGAAGACATGATTTCACTGCGCTGCTGAACATTACAGCCTCATGTAAACATAAAAACGAACACCTAAAAGTTAATAAAATTAAAACTCAGAGCAACTGCCCTTGTTACCAAACTGAAAACGGTACCATTTTACAAGGAGCATCCTTCAGGAGTGTTGTTTTAGTTGAGCAGAATGACCGGATGAAGCTGGAAGAGAACACCTCTGGTGTTTCCATCTCCTGGTTCTGCGATGTTCATCTTCAGAGAAGGATCAACCTATAAGCCCAAAACATTTTGAGACATGGAGTTACAATGTAGAGAACAGATAATTATGTGAGAAGTCCTACAAATGAACGGAGAAGCACTGATTTGTAACATACTTGGTTCCACTTTCCTGATTTCTCGTAATACAGTGGAGGGACAGCTTCTCTTGGAGGAGACCTCATGAAGAGGCTACAAAATAAGACATTAATTTATTAATAATGGCACATCACTTAAAAGGATTTTTTTTATTGCTTCTTGTCGTTGAGTGTGCACGCGACCTGGTAAGGCGGTCTCGGCAGTCCTCCTGAAGTTGGCTGATCTTGTCAGGTCCCAGATGCAGCGTGCTTCTGGGACCGTTGCACAACAGGCGGTTAACGGCCACTCGCAACGCATTTATCTGAAAGGACAGACAACAAAGAATGTTATATAATAATAAAAACAACAAGGACTGCTACTGCATGTAAAGCTAAAACTGAAGCACTGCTGGAATTGTCACAAATTCGTAGATCTTCATGAGATGTAATAGGGAAACTACAGAAGTTACTACATTTTAATTGCTTTACTATAACATTGACATTTTTATAAATGTGTTGGAAAATTTAAAGTGCACAAAATGAAAAATAAATAAAATACCCAATACAGTTGTTAAAATACTTTCAGTCTACTCTTCACAAATATTTGTAGATATGAAAATTTTGGGAATTTTAAAGCAACAAAAATAAAAAAAGTGTGGCTCATTATTTCAGTCAATTATAAAACTAGAACCAAAAAGTCAAGTTTATAATAATATCTGGGAGACCTGTTCCTAGGTCAGTCAGTCTTATTGATGATGACAACCATTGGTCATTGGTGGGAACGGTTTGGCTAACAGCGGAACTAACTTTCTGTTTAGCAGATAAACATTCGCTAACTTTGAATACTTTTAGCAGAAATAGCATCCGCTAGGTTAAATCTGGTAAATTCAAGTCTGATACTTTATTTTTTAAAGATAGTTCTCCTCTATAAAATCATACAGGAGAATGCTGATTTACACAAAGTGATGCTACGCTACCCAGTGCTTTTGTACCCTTCATATCTACCACAAACAGTCTGTGACTCATGGTGTCAGTTTACAGCCAATAACAGACTTTAACATAAATGCCAAACCAAACCAGAACAGGAAAATAATATTTAAAAAAACTATTTTCACACTCAGAAACATGGTAAACAGTCAGAAACATTGCACACATAACTCCTACCCAGCATGCTTTGCAATGCTCACACTATCTCTGGGACGTGGCTCTCTCACATGATTTCACACATCTTTAATACAAACAGGTTTATTACTGAGAGAATATTGATGATGATGCATGGCAACTTAGTAGTTAGTTTATAAAAGTAGTTAACCACAACAAGGATCACCAAGGTGAGTTAATTCATTAAAGTAAATGACACGAGGGGGACGTCCGACAAACACTGAATGCATCACTCTGCTTCAGCACAGCAGAGTTCTGCTCCGCCTCTTTGGTTCTGATGGACCACATTCATTTCTGAAAGCTCACCTCTGAACAGGACATGGACACTTTACTTGTGAATCACATGTGAAGCGGTTCATAATCTAATCGCTTTAGCGCGAGTTTCTGCTAATTGTTTTCACCTGTTTAACATTAGTGAAGCTCCCCGTTAATTTTTTAGTTAGTGAATTAGCGAAGCTAACTTTTTGGTTCGCTGTGTCCATCACTGACCTCTGTGATGTCCTCAACATCAAATCTGGTGTCAAAGGCCAGCTCGATGTCGTTCTCAGGTAGGATGGCTGCTTGGGTTTGGTTGTTGAAGCCCAAGCCCATGAGAGCACCAGCGTAGCATGTCCTTTCTTCATTAGTACTAAAAAAGTCAAAAATAAAGCAAAACGTAATGCACACGAACAATAATTATATCTTTAGTCTTTACACTGGGGTCTATCATACCGTAACTCCATGATGGGGGTGAAGAGCATCATTACCAGTCCAGGAAGTCCAGGGATGTCAGGCAGGATGGACGTTTCTCTCAGCATTATGCGTGTACCTTTCAATACATGCATACAGTTCAAGCTGTAAATGCTTTTAGATTAACCGTTATGGAACACCTTAATACACAAAAATGGATGTAAAAAACTATGTATGTAAAAATAAAAGGGGCACAAATGCATTAGTCATTTATTTATATCTGGTACCTGTGGAGTTGACTGACACTGATGCAGCCACCAACATCCTCAGATGTTTGTAGTGTGGGTTTTCATTCAGTGCCATGGAGTTGATGCTGGTCTTATCTACAGACACAGTCCTGCAGGAGGACACACTCCTTATCAGCAGCAGCACAGAGTTTAACTTTATTTTAAGGTCGGTGAGTTTCTCACCTGCAATAGATTTTTCGGCACAAGCTGTGGAAGTTTGTCTTGTAAGGACTCGTTGGTCCTTTCAGACAAACCTGAAGTGCCTGAGGGAAGCCAGAAAAACACTCAGACTTCACATGATGCTTCATACACTCCCTGATTGATATGATTCAGAGATGTGGTCACTCTGTGTGACTCTGAGTGGACACAATGCTTTAACTGAGCTACTGAAATAATTCCACCTACTGGACAAATTTAAAGTAATAAAAGAGTTGCGATAACAAGAATGTTTGGGATATTGAGGGTATTATTTCAGATGGCTTCCACACCCCACGTTTTTTATTTTTTCTCTCCCTATGGGCCATTTTTTTAATAAATGTTTTCAGTTCTTGTTAGTTTTTTCTTCAGTTAAAAAATATATCACTTCATCAAAGAAAAAGTCCTCTTTTTGTGCTAATCACACCAAATTCGCTTCAGTTGGCATCACCTTTGATCCGAACGGGGGGTGTTTGGAAAAGTGAGCAAGCAGACTGTCGATAAGCTCCTTCTCCTCTTTCTCGCGCTCTTTCCAGGAACTGTTGGCAGAATTGGGAACATATGGTCCTTTCTCCATGTCCTTGTACAGAGTCATCAGTGCCTCGTGGCTTTGCTGAGAACAAAAAGATCCTTCATCAGAGTTATGTATTTATTTATTAAGAAAGCACTGAAACAGATTTTGTAATATTGAGAATTCCAACAATTTATGTTTCAATCACAAAACCTAAAGCTTGAATGTGTTTAAAAAAAAACGACACCTTTTAAGAATTTCTTTAGATCAAATTATCAGAAAATATTAGCCAACACGCCTCCATACGTCACCTGAGAATCAAAGTTCTCCTCTGCCCTCACAGCATATCCCTCCTTCAACAATATGTCCACCACGCTGGTCTTTTTTGACTCCATGTTGATGAACACTTCCACACGCATGACGCCGTGGAGGATGGAGTATAAAGACACAATGACCGATTGATCCTTCAGCAGAACCATGAAGCGGTTGCGGGCACTGCTGCTCCACTGGTTCCCCAGGATGACGGACTGAGCTGATGGACACATTTCAGCAATTTGGAACTCCTGGGCCTGAAACATAGAATTATGTTTACTTCAAAGATTAAAATCTTACCTTCTGACACTGTGACCTAATAATACCTGAAAAGGGTGAGCCAGCAGATCAGATGGGAGTTCTCTCAGGCTGTTGCAGGAAACAACTGCTGTGTTGCCGAAGTCCAAAAAGAACACCTACACAATGACAAGAACCTCACCAATTGTTTCTAAGCAAACGTTTTAGTCTTTATGCTGAAGACTTGTGTGTTTCCATGCTTTAGTTTAAACATTTTACTTAATCATTTGTTAAAAATGTATGTAAAATACTAATATCAATCAAACCTATGCAGTAGTTATTTACGTATAGACTGTAAAGTCTTTAGATGGATTACGTTTGGAAATTTTTCCTTTTTTTGGGGGTGGAGAATACGTTTTATTTGTGTAAAATGGTTTTATGGACATGTTGGATTGCATAAAAAATACTCAAAACATAACCATGAATAAAATTGTTTTTCTTCCATTAAGTTTAACCCAAAACACAATCACTTGCACTTAAGTATTTCAAGGCTCTAAATGTGTATTATTACTCTGCTACAAACTGTCAGCCATTAGTGTATTTTTTTTATTTAAGAAAATGGCCTTTGCGGAAAAAGATGAAATGCTGAAGAAAAAAAAAGACAATAAACAGGACAAACCGTTACATCTTAACGAGAGAACATTCACCTCCACAGTATTTCCGCGCACGTGCAAGATCTTGGCTCGGTAATACAAACTCTGCTCACTGCTCTCAGAGTACGGCGCCAGACACAGCAGGTTGGGGTAGAGAGACACCTCCACAGGGTTCAGGGTACGCTTGTTGATTTCTCCGGTCAGAAGGCGTTGCTTTTCCAAGCTGGCTTCATCCTCTGGGAACCCCCAGAAACGACCCACTTCCAACACCTGCAGCAGAGGTTTAAATAAATAAGCTCGATACATTTTTGGAAATGCATCATCTGGGTTGTTATCCTTGAAAATTTATAGTAATCAAACTCTGACCTCTGTGATGTTCACAACAAAGAGGCGATTGGAAGGCAGCTTAGCCGGGTCGATGCTGCTGCTCAGTACTCCAACTGGGGAGACAGACTGGCTCTGGATGCCTGCATTCACACTGCAGAGGGACAACACAGACCACTATCATGTTACAGTATGAGCATCTTTACGTGCATTCAGCTCACATGTCAACAGTGATGGTTTAATGGCATATTTTATTGCACTTATTTTAATGTGTAAGCCAAGAGGGCACCCAGACTTAAAAAATAAACTTACAAAACATTAAAACTTAGCCAAAGAATTTTCAGAATCAAAACAAATGGGGGGTTTTTTCCCAGTCGCTTATGGGAAACCACAACACCATTTTTGTAAAAATAGGCCCAACAAAGGGTTTGAATGTAAAATACATTTTTAAATAAATAAAAATAAATACTTGATAATGATTTAAAAAAAAAAATTGGAATCACAGCGTGTAATTTGAGTTCACAACCACTAGAGGGCAGCAGAATGAAGCTGGTCATATAACATTAAAACCTCTGAATCCAAGGATTGATGCAGGATCTCATGCAGAGTTTATTATGTTAAATTACATCAGGGCTGAGTGCAGGGGCCCTAAATAATACAATAATATAGATGTTACAGTTTCCTTTAAAGCAGACACAGCTAAACTTTACTTGCTACAATAAATCTAGTATCAGAATTAATAACAGTTTAAAGTCAAAACAACAACAGAAAGTAAAGAGAGCCAAACCGAGAAAATTTCATGTGAGTTATTGGTCTGCCCCCAGAACAAGATTCAATCTGGTCAGTGGGGTAGACTGAAAGCTGCATTGGAGAGTTCTGGCTGGCCATGAAGAGGGCAAGAGACACCTCAGGCAGGACCCCCGTGTCCCCGGATGTATTGTAGAACTCCACGTATGCTCTGAGGACATGAACACACACACACACAGTGACATCATATACATGGGGCAAAGGTTAGAAAAGACAAAATACTGAGTGAGGATGTCTGTTTAGCTCCACTGGACCCTGGTACCTGGTGCTCTCAAAAGAAATGTTTTTGACCTGTCCACACAAGCGGAACAAAGACTGGAGCTGCTTGTAATACAGAAAACTGTACGGAGGGAGGTTCCTAACCTGAAAACAAACAATAATGACATTTTAAAATGTTTTGTTCACACACCTATCGCTAACTAGTGGACCTGAAAGTCACAGACTGATGAATGATGAGGCAGACTAAAACAACAACATGAGATTATCAACTTTTTTAAACAATATGCATATAAAGAATGTTTAACCACTCCTTTACAATACATGCATTGTGCATAATTGTTCATAAAAACATAATATAAAAATAAATTAATATTAGTTGAACTCCATAAAAACGATTCAGTCCAAGAGTAACAGGTTTACAAATAATTTAAGATTTTTGTAATTGTGTTATGCTAACATAATGCTGGAATTTAGCACAGCTGAGCCATTCAAACACGCTTTGATTTATGTGATCATAGACCGTTTTAACAGAGACGTTTTGAGAATCCTTCAGTAAAATCTAATTCTCTGCATATTTGAAGGATTCTCAGCTGTAATGAACAAAAAGTATTTATTCTAACAATAAAGTTAATACCATCACAGTTGTTTTTGGGTTGAAGCCACTCAGCTCTTTGGATGCCAGGTTGTCATCAATCTCCGCTTGGAAGAAGTAGTTGGGGTAGTAGGCACCAGCGATGACGATCTACAATACGCAGCGGCACGTTTCATAAAGAGAAAGAAAATTCAAGTACGATCATACAATAATTAATCACTTCTACAGAGGATGCAGAGTAAAGAGTGAGATGGAGGATGATTTGCTGACACGACCCCTGAAAAGGGAACAGCCGAAAGAAAGTAGAAGAAACAAAATCAATCCTGTGTATGTCCTGTACATATTGCAGTTTTGACAATAAAGTTGACTTTGAAAACTCTTGTAAATTACACGTGTACTGTATCACTGTTCAGCAAAGACCAACCTGAAGAATAAACCTCTGCTTGTGTGTGCTGGTGTAGTCTGAAGCCTGAGTCTCCTCTGAGATGTGCATGTTGAACTGAGACACGCGCTTTTTCAGATCTTCGTACAGTTCTGCAACCTGAGCAGGGAATAAAAAAGAACTATGCTTCAGTCAAACTGAACAGTAGACACTCAAAAAGACCTTGACCCAAGCTGCCCAGGTCTGACTTATTGGATCACGATGACTGCAAGGTGATGAGTTTACGAACGCATAAAAAACACTATATTCTGTCACGTGCTTTAAAGACACGGTTTTTGTTTTAAACAAGCAAAGTTAATTGTTGCTCAAAAGGTTCCCATGCAAAATAAGTTAAATGACAATTTTTTTTACAACAGCTTAAGCACCTCTCTGATCCTCTTGATTTGAATGAAGTTCTCACTCCCCCAGTTTAGCTCATCCTGAAAGTTAAAAAAAGAAGAAGAGTATTTTAAAGTGATTATAAATGTTTATTAGTACATTCACAGATTAAACAACGTATGCTGAATTAAAACAATCAGTTCAAGCACTAAGAACATCCATCCATTCATGCATGCATGAGATAAGCAGAAACCTTATAGCTAATCTAGAATAATAACAAAACATGTCATTTTTAAATTTATTGCCATTAGACAACAATAATAACCAGAGGGCCTTTTTCACACACACACAAAAAATCCCCATAACTTTAAAAATCAGACATTGTTTTTGACACAAGTTATTTCTTAATGAACCATGTTGACTCAGATCATTGGACCTTAATGTGCACGTTTTTTTCAGTGAGGTATTGTTTCTGTATAGCCTTTACCTTGGGGTGTCTCAGTTGTCCTTGTTGTCTTGATGAGTACCATGCCTAAAAGGAGGCAGAAAACAAAACAAAAAAAACAGTAAAACATGAATCAAGCATAAATATTTTTTATTAAAAATTTTGCATCACCTTGAAGGCATTGACAAAGGCTATTGAATCACTTGGCGTGCCACGAGCAAAAGCCAGCTTGTTCCTGAAAAGAACAAAATATTATAAAAACACACACAGAGCCCACACAGAGTTTATGCAGCACCTACATGGTATCTTAACACTCAAGAGAGCTGAATAAAGAAAGACGTCTGATGAAAACTGTCTCAGTCTGCAGGTGTCCTTGAAGTTCAAATACTGGAAGTTACTCACCTGTAGCCTGCAAGCTGACGCATGCATGGAATAGCAAAGAAGCTTTTCAGAGAGTGTGAGGCAGCTAAAGAGAGGACAGGAAGTCATGTAAGCATTCATATAAAGACATTTTACACAGGATGGACCACTTAGAGAGGAAAAGAAATGGTTAAGTTCAATTTGAGATGGTTTTAAACAAGAAGCACATCAGCACATAGTAGCACCCAATGTAACCTGCTTATATACAGTACCTGCTTAGTCTAAATTAAAACAAGGCAAAAGCCATAATAAAAAAATGTGACTGTCTACATTTCCATGTCATCATCTCATGACACTTCAGCATGGTGGGACAAGTTTGGGTGGGTAGGTGGGGTGTTCTGTTGATGGGATGGTGCACCCCACTTGTACAATGGTAGGGGAAACCCTCAGTTTACAGCCAATAACAGAGACTTCAACAAAAGCATACCTGAACAGGACATTAACTAGAACCCATTTCCACACTCAGAAACATCGTAAAAAGCCAGAAATGTTGCAAATATAATTTCCACAAGGCTACCCAGCATGCTTTGCAGCTACTACAGTTGCTCTGTGACTCTCTCAGAGAGAAAAGTTTGAGTTTGGGGAAAAATATAACAAAGTTAAACGGAGACACATCTTTGCTTTAATCTGGGGCCTACAAATATCTGTGTTTTGGTGTTAATAATGTTTAATTACAAGAACTAAATTAGCAAAAATATGAGTTGAAAGGCTTTGTAGTTAGTTTTAAAATAGTTAAACAAAAATAGGCTCGACTGACAATTCATTTAGTAAATGACACAAGGGAGACGTTCGGCACGCATCATGCTCGCTTTCATCCCAGCTGAGTTCTGCTCCGCCTCTTTTGGTTCCACTCAAAGCTCCCACCTGAGCAGGACGTGGACACTTCACCTGTGATTTATGAACCGAACTGGTCTGTGTAGCCATTTTCTTATAAATGAGAACTGGCTGTTAATGAACTCACGTGGAACAGCAACATGTTGGTCATTCAGGGAACAAAATAAAAACAAGAGTAAACTTTTTTTTAAATTTATTTTGAAGTGTAAAGATTTGGCAACTCAGAGATGGCAGAATATTTGTGTAATATAGGAGGCATAGTGAGTCATTTTTTGTTTTTAATATTGTTTTACATTAGAATATCACTACTTTTATTGCAAGGAAATAAATCTTGAAATGTACTTCCTTTGAGTTACACTTTTGGGTTCCGTTTATTGCATTTATGATTCAACGCAGCAAAATAAACTAATTTAAAAGGTAAAAGATCATTGTAATACTTGGTTTATTTACATAATGACTTTATTGCTGGATGTTCGGCCCTCGAGCTGCTGGCTTTCAGTAACTGTGTCCCCCTGAGCAGTTTAGTTGAATAGCTCTGCCCTAGAACCAACAAAACCATTACAACACTTATGATAAATGGACTTCCAGAGCCACACAGAATTACAAACAGCAACTCCAAAAGCAAACCACATGCTATTTTTTTTGCTATTCCAGTTTATACAAACATTTCTAAAGGTGCATTCTGGGTATAAGCTAAGATAAAACTGTATATCGGTATATTTGTTGACCCAAGTCATGTCTGTACAGCTGTAAACATTTGCACAAAGAAAAGGAACAGGCTGTTTTCAGAAGGAAGATGACAAACTGACCTATAATGAGACATTCATCCAGGCAGCCAAAGACGTGACCCAGAACAATCATCTTCCCCAGGTACAGATCCACAGGTAAGTGGGCCAGAACTCGGCCAAGGAACGTCAACTCGCCATCGTCATTTTGACTTCTGGACTCGTTTTTTGCCGACAGAGCACCCATCTGAAGAAGAACACATTCATCTGATGTCAAACTATTAGATTATTTTTAATTCAATATTTTATATATATATATAAAAAAAAAATTCCTAGTTAAAAAGATTTACAATTGTTGGAAAGTTGCAAACATTTACATCAAACGTATTTCTAAAAAACAAAAAAGAACTGTAGACTTTCCCTGCAGCCAAATAAACTGCAACACATTGCCCTACTGTGCTCGTACACAACTCTGAAGGACTACACATGAAGTCCACCATAAAACTCATGAAATAATACGTGAGGGACACTGGTGGTGAATACATATTATCACTATAGCAGCCACTGCATGAACCTGACTATACACCGATAGGTTTTAAAGAGGAAAATTGTCCCTCTGGACTGTTTTACTGGCCTCCTTGAGTTGAAGCACAGTCCTAACAATGTCACTCAGGTTGGGAGGTGAGAGTGCTGTGGAGAGGAGGGAGCGAGGATCTCCCATGTCCAAAAGCTTCACCTTCAACATGATGGTAGACAGGGGAGCAAGCTGACAAAAGGGAAAACATAGAGCTTACAAGGTCAGTGCTGGATTATAAAGGCTAAAATCCTAAAAAGATATTGATCAATATTCTCTTACAAGCATGTCAGGAATCATGAAGTCAGGAATTTCATCCCTCCAGAAAGCTTTGGTGACAAGTCGGTAACAATAGCCCTTTGACACTCGACCTGCCCTGCCTTATAGGGAACATAATAAATGTAAGAAACAGGAGGAAACGTATATGCACTCTTTAAAGATCGTTGCTATTGTGGTTTTACCTTTACGTTGGTTGCAGTTGGTTTTGGATGCCCAGGTCAGACGCAGAGACTGATAATTAGTCTCGTTGTCACAGACCAAGTGACGAGCCAAGCAGAAATCAATCACTGTGGGGAAAAGAATCAACTTAAATAATGACTTTTTTAAAAATAAAACAAAGGGGAAATGTAATTTAAATTAAAAAGTAAAAGACCATATTTGACATCTGGAACAGTCACTGAACTCTCTGCAATGTTGGTGGAAAGGATCACCTAAATGAAAAAATTAATAATCAGTAATGCAAAAAAATATATATAAAAAAACATTATATCAGGATAAAAAGGGCAGTTTTTACCTTCCTGTATCCTGGTACAGGAGGATGAAAAACACTGTTCTGTTCTTCTAGCGTAACTGTCGAGTGGAGGGGATAAACCTGGAATCTGACCACAGCACCACATTTATTGTAAAACAAAATGTCAACATTATTCTTTATATATATATATAATGTTTTTAAGTGCAAAGGGACATCGTAGAGCTAACGGAAGTTGTTTGTCGGAATCATTTCAACTTTCCAAATGCACATCAAGGTTATTTCAAAGCAAACAAAAACAAACTCAAGCCAAATAAGCATAAGTTTCATGAGTGAGTCTCTGTTTTGCTTCGCTTCCATTCACTGTTTTCTGTTTGAATTGTCTACGTGCAAAAAGAAAACAGCATATGGTTGTGGTTTTAATGTTTTTAAATCAAGTAAACGCTTCAGCAGAAATATTTAATTTCTGTCAATGGCTCACCTTTTGAACACCAGTTTTGCCAGGGCGTCCTGCATGTAGTGTATTTCATGTAAACCAGGAAGGAAAACCAAAACACTTCCTGTTTCTGAGAAAGTCATCCCCTCATTTGTCTCCGTCTGGCTTCTCAGTCAAATGCACACAAAGAAGACAAACCAATTATTTTTTCAATTAGCAGCTTTGATCAGATCAAATAATTAATTTAATTCCGCCTCACCAAAAATTCTTGTTTTCCATTTCATCAAAGCTTTGGATGAGAGTGACGGCAAGACTGTACATCTCCGGTGAGATACAAGGATCATCTGGATGAGGCGACCCAACCTGGATAAGACAATCTTTACACTTTAGCTAGTTTGGTACAAAACTGCAGCATAAAAATACATTTCTCTGATTTATTTTTACCCTGCATGGAAGAAGTTTGTGGAGATCATCCAAGTAAAACTCCTCAACAGGATAGGGTGCCCCCTCCACTTCAAACACATAAGCGGGGCTCATTTTACCGTGAACTGGTGTGGCGAAGTACTCGGCAAACTCTCTGCAGTTAATGGTAGCTGACATGAGGATTATCTGGCCAAAAAAAAAAGTTACTGGAGTGACAAAACAATTGATGAACAAGAAAAATGTTTAATGTAACAAATACCTTGACATAACGAGAGTTGGAATGAAGAAGTTTTCTTAAAACCAACAGCAGGAAGTCCATCTCCTCTGAGCGCTCGTGAACCTGCAGCCAAAAATAGACCACATTTAAGACAAGCTCAGTATAAAGAGGGACAAACAAAAAAATAATAAGCTTTTATTTCCATTTTGAGGGATATTTTTGATATGTTTATGCACCTCATCCACAAAAATGTGTGAAAACTCTGTGAGGCATTTGGCTGAAACCAGTTTTTGCAGAAGGACTCCAGTTGTCATGTAGATCAGTCGAGTGTGCTCTGTGGCCAACTTCTCCAACCCAACCTGAAATATATATATATCAGAGTCAGACATA
>NC_056518.1:16949880-16994793 GCF_014905685.2 Nematolebias whitei
TATATATATATATATATATATATATAAAGAGTTGCATTCATAAGCACATTTAACCCATAGTTATACTATAAATCTGTGGAATGTGCCCATTTTTTGTTCCATCTGAAGGTTTGAATAAAGAAAAAGGTCACTGTTTGAGACTTTCACAACTTTTCTTTACTTTAGAACTCAACACAGGCCCATTAGCCTCAAAAACAAGAACTCAGTTTTTAGGTAATTAACCAATGAAAAGCACACTTCTTTTATAAACTGAACAGACAGAACCATCAGAAAATAAAATGAATAACACTTACGAAACATGTTTAATTCTCTTCATTTCACTTTTTAAAAAGCAAAGCACATCTTTGTGTTCTTATATATCAAAGCTGTGACACAATTAGAAATGATCAACTTAATGGCCAAAACATAATCATCCTAAAGAACTTTAAAATCACTAAACCTGATTTTAACTTAAAAAAATAAGTGCCTAAAATTGTCTTTCCTGTAGAGGTAATGTTTGCCCTCTTCAACCGACGTGACTCTATAACAACAAAAATCTACATTTATTCTTCTTTAACTCACTACAAACGCACGTTAAGGCATCGACTTCCATCTGAATAAAGATTTAAGATCCACCACTGAATTTCATCTAATCACACACGGTCCTTAACTGCTTTTCTTTGGTTGACATTAATCATGTTTCATCCGATTTAAGTGTTTTTCCTTGATCTAATCCCTATAATGCTGAGTTGATTTTATGCAGCTCACTCAGACATAACTTGTTAGTCAATTTTACTTTTTGTTCTTGTGATTTTTCAAAGAAATATTAGCTTTTCATGAAGACACTGCTCAGTCTGCACACCACAGCTAAAGAAGCTAACAACAAAGCCGTCAGAAGATTGTGAACGCATAATGTTAAGAGATGGAAAACGATGCACTAAATGTTAATCATGCCTAATAAGTGGATGACGACGTAGTAGACTGTTGTGGTGCTCAAATTTTAGATGTTTAACTACAATGCATTTATATTTACTGATGTTCCTGTTTTTTTCTGTTCCATTTTAATCACAGTTGATTTGAAGTATTCAGTGTTCTTGACCTTCATCCCTGAGCTACATATCTTATAAATCTCCCTAAAAATCAGAAGCTTTATTCTTTTACAAAGTTAAAACTAACGTGTCCACACTGATGGTGAAAAGTTTCATTTTAGAACTGAGACCTTAAAGTGGTTTTTCACTTGCAAGACAAAATTCTGTTGGATGAATAATTACAGATAAGGGCCTCGTGACAAATGGTTGGTGAAATGAACTACTGGATAATGTGAAGTAAAAACTGTAGAAAATGACAGGAATACTGGTGGCAGTAATTTAGCCTTTTGTTTTTGTTTGGGTCTTTCAGCTCTTTTTTCTCAAAATAATGCAGACAAATTATCCAAACTGACCCTAATTTACTATGAAAACTGAAAAAAAAAGGAAAAATGGCCGTCTTGTGCACCTACAACTTTAAGAATCCTAAACAAGGCTTATTTTATTATACTGTACATGAAGACAAAAAGACTCAGGATGTCTGTACATGTTAAGCCTTTTTAACTAAATCAAATTATTTCTGAATGTTGTACCAACCTGATATCCAACCAGACTACCCAGGGTGCATTTCCTTTGTGTGGCAACCCATCGAGCAATACTGGTGGCTCCAATTTTTCGTGGTTGGGTGACCACAATGTTGCATGAGGCATTTTTTTCATTGTAATGGTCCAAAATGTACTGCGGCAGCTGAGTGGTTTTGCCGCTGCCTGTGGCTCCTTGAATGATGACAGCAGAGTTGTTTTCTATGAGGGAAATCAGCTGGAAGACAACACACACAAAAACCCACAACCTTTTTATTAAACTTATTAAAAGTACAGCTCATAATGTCAACCATTACCGCACACATACACACACGAGCACAGAAACATACCATTTGCTTACAGTCTGCAGATGACAGCAGGTAAATTAAAAAGTCAATTGTCCTACAACATACAAAACTTTGTGCTATAAACTGAGCACAAAGTGTCTTGAGGACATAACGTTAGGAAGTCTTCAAGAAACAAACATACACGAGGAATCAGACTTGTGTGGAGTGGCTGTAGTAAATGAAAGGTAAAATCTTACTTCTTGTCTGTTTTTGCATATGGGCAATTTTGGACACTCATTACTTGTGAGGACAGGCGGACCAGTGCCTATGTAGAATTAAAAATAGAAGAATACAATTAAACCAGTTAGGGAAGATGAGGTGTAAAACTTCTGCTCCATACCAAATAAAATTGACAAGAAAAGGGGTAAAAAAGGCAAATAATTGTTACTTTTTGAAGGTTCTTGTTTTGGACACGTTGCGCCATCAGACTGCAGACTGTCCTCAAGAGGTTTCGATGGACTGAGGAGAAAAAAATTATCCGTTAGCATGAATATATAATAAATTTTAACATCAGTACCCTACCAGTCCACAACAAGCTGTTTCAGGCAAAAAGTCCTGTAAGTGAACAAGTTATGCTAAGAATTTATAAAAACCAAGGTTTCAAAACATTGTGAAATTTAACATTTCTATATTTTTTAAAGCTCCAGGTTCTCCCACATATATCTAGCACTGCAAAACAACTATGAATCACACTATCCACCCATCATGTGATTTATACTTCAATTGTACTAAATAAAGGAAGGTTAAGAGACCAGTATTTATTAAAACTGATCTGATCTGGTTCTGTTCAAAGCCAAACTGAAAACATACTTATTTAAAAGGGCTTTTAATGTATTAACTTTTAGTAGTTTAGTATTTATTTTTTTATTTTATCTCTTTTACCTTCTTTTATTCTCGCTGTGTTTTTTAATCTGCACTGATTTATTGTGTCCTGTTTTTAATCTTGTTTTGTCTTGTGAAGCACCTTGGTCAATGCAAGGCGTTGTTGGAAGGTGCTATAGAAATAAAGTTTATTATTATTATTATTATTAAAACATACAAATTTTAAATTATTTCCGTTTGTCTAAATCAATACATCAACGCACAAATCAGTTCTTAATTTTATTTTGATATTAACACTTGGTACCAATTTTTAAATATGATAAAATCATCAAGTGGGGTGAC
This sequence comes from Nematolebias whitei, assembly GCF_014905685.2. NCBI lineage: Eukaryota > Metazoa > Chordata > Actinopteri > Cyprinodontiformes > Rivulidae > Nematolebias > Nematolebias whitei. Next base: position 16,952,977 of record NC_056518.1, read on the forward strand.
CACTAAACAACTAAATATAGTTTTAATCAACAGAACAAAAACATGCATGTTTTCTGACACGAGAGCGCATTGCATTTTCAAAAAACTGTGCTGAGAAAAATTAATGCTATAATTAAAATATTAGCTTGCAACTCCGAGGATGAAATATAACAATATCAGTGCCTAATTTAGTGCTTCTCACAGCTCACATTTTGCTCATCATTATTTGACTCTCCGCTCCACCAGGCCTACAGCGCTGTGGCCTGAGGAGCATCTTCAGCCACATGTGTCTCTTGCACTCTGACCAAAAGGAGAATTTTACTGCAATGTCAGACAACGTTCTAAAAGACAGTGTGAAGAGAAGCGCAAATAAAACACACCCGTGGCTTGCGAGCACATATGCACTCTCATTCTCTCTCTCTCATGCACTTGTTTTGTGCAAGCTACAAAAAGCAGCTGACCTTACAACAAAGCTGCACACTGCACTGAGGACAGTGGGGTGAAAGGATAGCAAAGGTGACAGCTTAGTCAGTTAGCAGTGTGTGACTAACTCTTCTGGAGAAAGTCCACATGAGCGCAGCAGCAAGACGACAAGACAAAAAGGACAAAACACTTGGAACAGCTGAGCTTAGGACAGATTGCTGCCAAATTCACATGTCTGACACCAAGAGGGGGAAGTTAACGGCATCAGATTTCCAAAAACTGATCCATGGAAGCAAGGAGCCGGAGGATCCCCTTTGTGAAAAGTTCATCTTTGCCAAATTTCTAAAACTCGAGTGTCAACAGTGCATTTTTTTAACCAGTAAGTATATGTTCTTCTTTTGAATTTTCCAAGTCATTTTATGTTTGACTCTTACATCCTTGTCATTTTCGAGGAGCAGACACTTTAATCTCTGTCGTCTAATCTCATTGTAAAATTTAACAGACGTTGACCTCTGACCCTGCATGCTGCAGTAATTCACCGTTTAGCAAGTTAGATTTGAAGTGGCTAAAATCAAAAACACCCAACAGGAATCAAAAGTCACACTGATGATGGAGTAAGCATCTTTCCAACCTTACGAAAGGAGTTCTTGAAGTGCTGCACAAAATGACAAATTCATTCTACCTCTGAGATATTGCATTATTTTGTTATTCTACTCACAATTCTCTCAAGTCAAAAGTATGACCCAGTTTCAGTTTGAGCAAAGACTTGTTGAAAGAAACGTGCAGATGCATTCATGAGCTTTTCTGTCTGGTTCATCCAAACCTTTGTTGCCAATTCCCATTAAATACTTTTTAATTGTGTTGATTAGATGTGAGTGAGAGAGTGAATGGTTGTTTGTATCTATGTGTCCCTGTGATGGATTTGTGACCTGTCCAAGGTGTCCCCTGCCTCCCACACAGTGATTGCTGGATATGGGCACCAGTGACCCGAGCGACACAAAACAGAAAAAGCGGGTAAAGATGATGGATGGATTTGCACATCATAATGATGGTTTCATTAGCAAATTTAACACTAGTGTAAACTGCAATGTATGCATATGTATTGAAGAACAAAGTTGTGGAATAAAACGTTATGATAAACAATGAACTTATTTTTCTTTTTCTTTCCGTTTCTTTAGTTTATTTCTCTAGTTTTAGTTTTCTCTAGGCTTTTTTGCAGAAAGTGCCATGCCTCTATTCAGTTGGATGAAATGGTCGCCTGAGACGAGAGGGCAGAGTCCGGATGATACGCAGCGTCTGAACAGCTCAGGGGACGTGTCCAGCCGCACGCTGATCACAGAGCTCCTGTGGCATGTTGAAGAACGCGAACGCCTGGCAAGACAACTGGAGCGGGAACACAGGCTGACCCACAGTGCCTCGGGTCTCCGCTGGTTCCAGAAATACCCCAGATTACAAAAGCTCATCCCTTCATCAGAACTACACCAGCTGGAGTTTTTATGTGCGCAAATTCCACCTATGCACACAGCAGTCGTCCTCTCCAGGTGTTTAGCCTCTCTCCTTCTTCACATTAGAATGCTGTCAACCATATCTATCTGCAACTGCATCAACACTAGGCCCGACAACAAACAAACAAGAAAAGACCTAAAGGGTACGGCGGAGCTGCATAAAAGCCATTATGTGTTACAGTCACAGACAGAGTGTCAACATGTGAAGGTGAAAGACACCCTGTAGGGGCTTAGTAAAGTCAGACTGCTGGGGTTTCCACTCAGCTGTTAACCAGAAAGAAAAACAGGCTGAAGAGTGCATGGATGAGCAGCATTTTGACCCACTTACCAATTACCCACAACACTCACTTCCAGGTCATTACTGTGCACTTACATAACCACTATACTAAAGAAAAACATTTGCTGAGATGTGGGTCATTATTCTTTCGTTCGTTCGTTCCATCCATCCATCCATCCATCCATCCATCTTCTTTACATGCTTCTTCCTGTTCGGGTCGTTTTTGTATCATTTTCATAAATATGTGCCGTTATCCCTGATGTGTCATTTTGACACTATGAGACAAGCAGCAACAACGGACTACATTCTATGATAAACAGGGCTTAATCTGTAAACCAAACGATGCCGGTGGTGGTGGTGGTGGTGATGGGGGGGAATTTTGAATAAAGTAGACACCATTTCATGCATTCTGGTGTATTTTACAAAGGTTTACTAGAGTAGATTAATAAAACTCAATTATTATTGAAATCTCTGCCTGCAGAGCGTTTGTAATGCAAAACCGTTGCGTTGAGGTCGCTGACTGGTCAGTTGCTGAAATGCCTATTGGATTGATTGACAGGTGGCGCGACTCGTGCAACAACAACAACAACGACAACAACAACAAACAGATTGTACTAGCCCGTTTCAAGACTCTAATCATTTATTCCATATTTTGGTGAATCTAAAGTTGGAGAACTGTTTCTTTATACAATCCTAATGATGTTTATTTTTCAGAGGTGCCGAGTTAAAATTTAGGGGTGCTTGAGCCCCCCCCCAAAAAGAGGATAAAATTGAACTGAAGCCAGTTCATATTTATAATTTACTTTTAAACGCTTTATGTGTGATTTATAAGTAAATTGAGTTCAGGCTCATTTCATACCTTACTAGTTATTTAGTATATCCCACACCGCGGTCAGGTGCACCTCCTCATCCTCCTCCTGCTCCCACCATGAGACAACAAGCGATGCTCTAAGTTTTTGGAAACACTTAAAAAACCTGCCTAATATTTAGTGCTTTGTCACTGGCTTAGAAAAGTTTCTGTCAATCCCCCTCCTGCTCAATTCAGAAAAGCGTCCTGGTCGCTCCGACACAAATACTCTGACAGCACGACAAAACGTTTTATGAGCCGAGATCGTGAAAGTTCAAATAACCCCTGCAGTGAGTCACACATTAGATTGTTCACAAAAAGGCAGGAACTTATAGTGCAAAACGTTTAATTATATTTTTGTGTTTTTTAATAAAATTACCCATGACTGAACTTTTAGGGGCAGAGATTTTTTTAAGAGTAGAAGCGAAAATGTGAAGTGTCAGCTCTGATATGACATTAGAAAGCTCAAAATTAGTGTTTGTGTAATTATTTTCAGTTAACATATCCAATATAGGTTTTAGTTGGTCATGGTAGTCAAATTTGTTCATACGTTTATTATTATTGGGCCTGAGAGTTACCGGATCCAAGCAAACGGTTACCGGAAAGCACCCTGTCAGAATAAAACAGTTCCCGGATCCGGCTCAAATTAAGCCTCGATGATAGGTAACATAAAGGCACAACAAAGTGGCTTAAAATGGTAAAACAACATAATTTTGTTTGCAGGTTTCGTGAAATGCTTGCCACTAACAACACACGGCCCTGGGAGCTGGCAGCTGTCTTCAAGCAGGTCCTGATGGACTTCCTGAGCCAAAGAGAATACAATGAAGACGAGCCCCTTCCAGCGCAGCACAAACCAATGGAGGCTCGGACTAGTCGTTACAAAATGAAGCAGGGCTTTGTCACACCCACAGTGCCCAACTGTGGAGATCCCAAAAGAGAAGAGATCCCAACAGTCTCTGGGTATGTGGACTGGGCCATGAGGCACTCCAGTTCATTCACACCAAACAGGGACTGGGCTCTTCCATATTATTATCCAGGACCTCTTGGACCCAAAGACACCCATGATACAACACTATTAAAGACACAACTCTAATATGTGATCTTGAGTTTCAGTGGAAATAAAACAAAAATAAAGTAGCCCATCAACATGGAGACCAAATTCTTATGTATCATTTTAGTTAAAACATGCTTGTGACAAAAACATGAAAATATTAGGATAGAACTAAAAAAATATATATAGTCAAAAAAGAAAAATTTTACCAGATCTGGACCAAATGGACTGAGTATGTAAAACCAACTAGATCTGACTTTACTTGATTGTACTTGTGAATTATGTGATGCTATCCTTTATTCTTACTGTTCTTAGGGTTTGATGTGGTGCACACACACACACACACACACACACGCACAAACACACACACCCAGCTTTGTTCAACTCTTTATTTTTAATATTGTTCTATAAAAGAAAACATTAGAAAGGCAACACGGACATAATTCATTTGGACTTTTTTTGCCTCCATCTTTTAATATGACCTTAAATGACTAAAGCTGTAATCAATGAATGTGATGGAAAATTACCTTTCTGAATAAAATAAATAAATAAATAAATAGTAAAGGAAGGGTTGGTTGAACAAAAACAAACAAATAAAAAAAAAATATATATTATTATACTAATGAGTGTTTGCTTTTTCTATTTAATCTATGTTTACTGAAATAAAATCTATTGCTCCTTGAAGGAATGCACATCAAAGTTTTAAACACAGACGTTGACTGATTTGTTGGCACTCAGTGAGAGTTAGTTATTTTTGTGTTGACTAAGGTTAATTGGTTGTGGCAACCATCTAACTCCAACGATTTAGTAGTTGTAGAGGTACACTCAATGAGATTTATTTTAATCTCTCCAGTGGTTCATGAAATATTTTGCTGTCAAACAAACCCACGCACACAGATAAACAATTACAATCACATGTCTTTCAAGGCAGTTGGAGACGGTGAGTTAAGTAGTCCCCGTGGCAAACTTTAAGTAAAATTTGTAGAATATGAGATGTTTCTAAAGGCATTGTCTCATGTAGATGTGGCAAACCTGAATAAAGAGAATGTGTGACCAAACTGTTAACGTGTCCAACTTCTAAAACAATAAATATGAAAGGTTGTTGTGTTGTGGTAGTGTCTTTAAAAACTTAAAAAAATAATAATAATCAATTATTAAATAAATAAATGCAATTAATTTTTTTTTTGTTGTTGTGTGAACATTTTCTATCACCTTGTGATTTTTGATGCCAGTGGAAAAAAGAAAACGGTAATCAAATAAACGCTGACAACTCAAGCTGTCATGTTAACAAAGCAACATTTTGAATTACTTGTGAACATCTGATTAAAAATCTAAGAAAGTCAGGTACTCTGGACGGATTAACAAAATTATAATAAAACTTAAAAACTTGTTGAAACCCAACAATTTTCAGTCAGGTCATCCGTCCAGATGACCTGACTGAAAATTGTTGGATTATTGAGCGTGAACTTTTTTTTAACTTGTTGAAACGTTTTTCTTTAATCCAAAAGACTGACAAAGTCTTTAAAAAAAAATAAATTAATTCGTCCAAATTAGATTTTTCTACCTGGATTATTGAGCATGTATCAGGAAATATGATTGCAAAAATTTCAGACATAAAAGCCTATGATAAATGTTGACTAAAGATCAGTAACATTGTCTCTGTAGACAAGCATCTGCAAAAGGACACACACAAAAAACAGCTTTTGAAATCACATGGTTCAGGTTACATATGTAACAATTTGTATTCAGGATGACAGAACTTAACTTTACAACAGGTTTTTATTTGCACCCCTGTAAAATACATCACTGGGATGGCAGATATTGCACTTTACCACCAGGCACAACCGCAGCCTTACATGATTAATGTGAAACTGTTCGCCAGGTAAAATAAAGGTACAATTTTTAAAAATAAAATGCGCAATGACTGACAGAGGTCTGTGTGGACATGATCGCCACCTATCGGTAAGGAGGTATTTCAACTTTTGCAAACTATTTCCCGCCTCCTTTAAGAGTAAAAAATGTCCAAATACCATTTTTATTATGTGAATTTTAAATAATATGAATAGCGCACAAAATGGATTAGATTGCCTACGCCATCGTGTAGATTAAAATGAAGCGCTTGCTAGCGTTTCTGAAACTCTTCAACTAGCACATGTTGTTAGCCAAATTAAGCTAACGGACTAGTTAGCCTTCTTTCCCCTACCTGGTTTCTGTCGAAGATGGTCCATCACTCTTTCTTTCAACCACCTCATCAGAAAGTTTAATGCTGACAAATGAGGTCCCCGAGGTAAACCACTTAGAAATTTGTTCAGCAGTGATAGATTTTTTTATGTTGAAAGTGCTGGCCTGATCCATGACTTTGACCCGAGGCCGCCCAGCGTCTCGCGGCGAATGAACGTTGATATCAACAGCGCCCTCTGGTGGTTACAGCGAAAACTGCAAATACAATACGGTAATTTTTTGAGGATTTTTATGTTGTTTTTTTTTTTAGATATACATATATATGGGAAGTAAAGGCTGCCAGTTAGAATTAGCTCAAGATATAGACGTTCACATATTTCCCCAGATAAGAGCTGACAGATATTTTATTTAAAAATATAGAGCTCTTTACTAACGCCACATGGTGTACGGAAGCTGAGAAAGAACACACTTAGCTTATTTTCATCACATTAGAAGTGACAAACTTACTGGTCTCATCTCGAGATGTACAGCTTCTTTCTCAAAATAATGACTTAATATATTTATTTGAGGATAGCAGTGGTGGCACAGAGGTTGTCAGGAAGGACATCAGACGTAAAAATAATTGCAATGTCTTCATTCGACTTAGTTTGCTGTGGCAACCCCTGACGAAGGGAGCAGCCGAAAGAAGAAATAAATAAATAAATATATATACTATATTTATTTGACGATACATTTAAAGGAAACGTTTTTGCTACATCTACACTTTTGTTGTATATCTAGGCATAAAGTTAGTAATATTGGATATTTATAGTGTTGAAAGCTAATGACAATTTCTGATGTTTTTCGGGGTTCTAGTTTTTGGCATGATCACAAGATGAAAAACAAATAAAACTTACTGCAATACGAGCTAGAAATATTTTTATTACAGTATTTTTTTTAAAGAATTATCAGTACACAAAAAAGCACTTTGCTGTGCATCTCCATTCGATGGAGAAGGACAGATAAAAATACACCCATCAGGTTCACAAATGAAATAATACACCATTACAGCACCAGACAAAATCAACTACCGGTACACCATGAGAATAACATTATGCAACCTGAGAACAAAGAGATGGGATGTACAAGTGTACCTTTAAAGGAAAAGAAGTACACAAATAGATCTTGTCACAGTCTGGGAGTTCTCTGGCTCTCTATCAAAAACGAAGAACAATAACTATTACTGCTGACATTAACAAGTGATGAGTTTACTTATGAGTGAAATTTTGAGGCACATTGAAAAAAGATAACAACAAATACTATTTCATATACAAAGTAAAAAAATATATGTATAAGGATGAGTAGCCATTTCAGTTCCAAGTGAGCGGTTTATATTGTCTCCAGCGGCTGGCAAACACTGCTGTCTCGCATTAAGCTGATCTCTGTTCGGAGCTTCTCGTTTTCCTTGAAATCAAAACGAAGTGAACAAATGTAACTAAAATGATGCATTTACAAATACCATAAAGTATGCATTGTTTAATTTTAAGAAATGTTACCTCATGAAGTCTCGTGTTGTCCTTTTTCAGTTTAACCAGGTATTCAATCCTTTGTTTGTGGTTCTTGTGTCCGACAAGCTTTCCATTCTCCTCTGAAAGTTTTATATTCTGCTTGCGGAGCACCTCGTTCTCCTGAAAAATTATAATATTACTCAAGTTGAGTCTCCATTTTAATTTTTAATCGTGCTTTGTGGTTATTTTCCCCTTCTCTGTCTGCTGTATAAAAGTTGGAAATCATCCATAGCTGAAACATCTCTCTCTCTCTCACCTGGAGTAGTTTCTCCTCATCAAAAATCCTTTGGTTCAGCTCTCTCAGCTCCAGGCAGCGGTTCCTCAGCTCAGTGGTCAGCTCTTGAACGCAGGTCTGGGACTTGGCCAACGTAGTTTCCTGCTCCTGCAGTCTAATCAGGAAGGAAAAAAAGAGAGGATTGCTTATCATCATCAAGTTTGAAACAACATAAATCTACAAAAACAAGGTCACTTGACAAAACGACTCTACAGATGCTTACTTACCTTTTCTGAGTATTGAACAGCTTCTGTGTTGTTTTGCTCTGTTTATAGATAAGCGTGAATTAAATAGTCATTCAAGAGAGTAAATAAGATCAGCAGAAACATACAAACCTTCTCAGCTCTCTCCTCCTGCAGCTCTTTCAACAAAGTCTGACTTACTGCTTCACTGAAGTCCTCACTGGAAAGGACAATAACATTCAGCTTACCAATTTAATATGATGATGGTGATGGCAGACTGACTAGATGAAGGGGTCCTACCTGTTATTGTCAGCCTGTTTGAACAGGTTCTGTTTGGTGTAAAATGTGTCGAGCAAACCCTGGATTTCCATTCGGACCACCTCTTTCTCAGTCAGCTCAGCCTAAGGACGAGATGAATAACGTTGGAGCTCACCTCAAATGCAATTCTGATGTATATTAAATATGTTCGCACAACTATACACCTTGAGCCTCTGAATTTCCTCATTCTTGGCAGTCCTCTCAGCATTCAGCTCTACTAGAAGGATCTCCATGGTCATCATGGAGGAGCGTCTGTTCTCCAGCTCCTGCTCCTGGCTCTCAAACACCTCATTCAGGTTTCTGTTAAAGCTGCCCAGGCCACAAGGCGTCTTAAAGGCCGAGGAAATGAGAGAAATATGTAAAGGCTTTTATTTATGTTGGCTTCTGGGCAGTAAAAAGACATTCTGACAGTAAAACACATCACACACTCCGTATTTTTGGGTAGTTTTAAACACAACGGAAAAATATAAGGAGGAATTACCCGATTTAATGATTTAGGCGTAACAGTCAGCTCAGCAGCGTTGACACCTCCATTTCTGACCATTTTCTCAACCGCTTCTTGCTGTTCTTTCACCTGGTATGAATATGCTTTTTTATTATCATTATTTAGTTTTGTCACTATTTTTGTGGCTAACTGTGTTCTCTGCAATAACATTGTGAAATATACTTTCACCTTCTGCTCTAGGTCCTTTATGGCAACGTCCTTCTGGGCTGCTTGCTCTTGAGATGCTTGCAGGAGGCAGTTTTGCTCATCTAAGACCTTGGTGAGTCTCTCAACCTCATCAGTTGCATATGCAATCTCCTCCTGCAACACCTCAACCTACAGAAAACAATTATATCATTAAAATGCAATGAGTAGAAATGAACAGGGAAAATGTTTTGAGGTAAATACAACATTAGGTGCAATAAACATAAACAAACATAACATTAAATGTATAACGCTCCACATAAACACACAAATATACACAGTACATTACCTCAATCTTGTTAGATGCCACATTTCTCTCTAAAGTTTCTTTAAGTTCACAGATTTCTGCCTGCATTTGATGGTTTTGCTCACGGATGTTTTCCTTCTCCTGGCAAGCAGCATTGTATTTAGCCTTAAAGATATTGAAAATAATTGTAAGCATGGAGCAGTATGCAGTGCACTGTGGTAGTGTGAGAGAAAAGGTACACTTCAAAACAACAGCAACGTTATTAACGACTGAGAAAGGGTAAAAACAAGAATAGGAGTACTGTGATGTCTTTGATGTCTCCATCCAGGTAAATAATGGTCTCATCTTTCTGGCTCAGCTCAGCACGAAGCTCTTTGGTTTGACTCATTAGGTCTAAAAGAACGTCCTGCCAAATGAGGAGCAGATGTATCAGACGCACAGGAGACATGCTGAGATCATATTTAAAGAAACAATTTGAGATATAGTTTACTTTGTCCTGATTATTATTCTGCTCCAAGCTTGTGAGTTTGTTGGTGGCAGCTGTTAAATTCTGCTCAAGATCGGCAATTTGAGTTGACTTTAAAACAGAAACACCAGGTTGAAGTACAATGCTGTGATTAATATTACACCATTTACAAGCTACTGTTCTTTGGACTGACCTGCTGTTGATTTTGCGTCTTCAGGTCTGAGACTTGTTTTCTGAGTTGTGAGTTCTGCTCCATGGACTCTATAAGCTCTCTGAAAGAAACTCATGTTAGCACCAGAGTGATTGATGATCCTAAAAACCATTTTAAAGCAAAAATCATCTAAACTGTGCAAAGCTCACTTTGATGTGCTTTCTTGGTTTTCTCGTAACTTGAAGATCAGGCTGCTTGTGTGCCCTTGTTCAGTTTGCAGAGCACTTTTAAAATCCTAAAGTAAAACGAGAAACAAAATCAAGTCTAAATACCAGGACGGTTGAGTCACCAAGAACAAAAGTTGTATGTTATCCTTACCGTGACCTCTGCGTTCAGCTGATCAATCTCCTGCTGCTTGTCACACAGTTGCTGTCCTGCCTGATCTGCCTCAAACTTTGCCTCTGCCTGCAGCTGGTCGAAGGAATCCTGCAGAGTTCGGTTTTGTTCCAGAAGTTGCTCCCACTCCAGCCTGGAACAAGGATTTTGCTCATTTTAGCACATAAACTCATTAGACATACAAGAGCAGAACACTTTGCATTGAACGTCTGCTTACTGGACTTTATCGAGCTGGAGGCGTGTGCTGATCAGACTGCTGGAGAGCTCGCTTATTTCTCGATGATGTTCGCTCTCACCGCCTCTTAGCTCGTTTTTCACAGAGGCCAGCTCTTTGTCAGATGACTGCAGCAACAAGCGTAGGTCTCGGATCTCCGTTCTTAGAACTGAAACAGGACAAAAGCTCAATGGTTATTAAGGGGAAAAACAGAACAACCTTTGGGTAAAAATAAAATCACCAAGTAAAACGATCAGAACCTAACCTTCTGAAGCTTGCTGCTCAGAAAGGAGATTTTCTTGCAGACTGTTCACAGACTCTTGAAAGGCAAGCTGGTCTTTATTTCTACTGGCTCTTTCAGTGGAAAGTTGCTGTATATGTTGTAAACACTTAGTAACCAGCACAGATAAGCATTCAAAATATTTAGGCTTCAATAAGCGAGTTATACCTCATCCTTGTGGTCAGATTCTTGGGACAACATGGTAATCTGCTCCTCAAGTTTAGCAATTTGCTGCAACAACTTGCTGTTCTTCAGCTCCTCTTCGTTTAACTGTGCGTGTACTCGACTCACTTGATCCTAACGAGGAAGTGCTTTAATTATTGCAAGAACTCTTTATTTGTTTCACATAGAAGGATACTCAACGTTACTACACCTGCACTTGGCACAGCTCCTCTGTCAAAGCCATCTCATTCATGTTAGCTGGAGGCTGCTCAGACCAGATGCTGTCTCCGTCATTGCAATTCTCACTCAGGTGTTCTGGACTGGCGTGGGGCACAAGGCGGGACCGCAGGTTGTACGCTTTTGTAGGCGTAGTGAGAATCTATAACATACATTTTAATGATAAAACAGTTTTGTCTTTTCATGTTGATAATCTTTACAATTGTTATACATGCCTGTTACGCAAGGACACATTTTAAAGTGTGCTCACCTTTATAGTTTCAACATGAATTCTGTTAAGTTCAGAGACTTCTTGTTTTTTATAGGCATGGGTGGCTTCCAAAATCTTTTCCAAATGCCTGTTGGACTTCTCGAGGTATCTTTTCTCAGACTCCAACTGGGATAGCTGTTTTCTAAAACGCAAAGCACCACGTCAAAATGTGCAAAACGTACTGAAAAAAAGGCGCCGAACGTTTCATCGCAGAACTTTTGCAAGATCAAATGAAGTACAGAAATTATAAGCTTTTTGTGAATTCAGATGTACTCTTAGATTTCATGAAGGAAAACAACTTCTAGATTTTGGATTTGAAAAGTCTTTTTCTAAACAGCTCATCAGTTTTCTCAGGAAATCACTGGAAGAGTTTCGTTTTAGAATAAAACTCTTTTGTGATTAATCCCCCTACTTAGTGACGTCTTTGTACTCCTCAAAGGCCTGGAGGGCAGCGGTGAGGTCTGACTGTTTCTGAAGCAGTTTGGCGTTCAGCTTTTCGATTGCGGCTGCAGACCCTGCTTCTGTTCCCAGGACAGAAGAGGCCGTGGAACCTGTGAAACAACATGTGATCACTGAAACTGCATGTAAGAGATATTTAGTTTTACAGCAGGGTTTTTATATTACTTGACAATAATAACTATCGTACTTCCTGTGAGTTTTTCTGATTCCAGTGCCCTCTGAAAGGCCTCTTCCAGCTCAGCAGAAATTTGGGCGGAGACTTCTTCAGCTTTCATCACAGATTCAAGAGACCGTAACAGACGGTTCTCTTCTCTGAGGCTGTAATTCTCTGCTGCATACCGAGTCATCTTTGGATGATGATCAACCTTACAGGGCAGAAGAAGAAAAATGGTGGTAAACAGCAAAACAAAAGTTATGGATCAACAAAACAAATGATTGCAACGATGGGAGAAATTATAGATGATACAGGACTGAAGATATTATTAAAGCTTCTTACAGTAATGTTAAAAAAGGTTGTTGGATGTAATAGCATTGAAACAATAGGACCTCAGCCGTACAGTGTAGAAGTATATTGTGCAGAGACAGTTTTCAACTGTGGATTAAAAAGCTTAAAAACATGTCAATATTTTACCTGATCACTCAAGATCTTAATCTCTTTTTTCAGCTGATCAATTAAAGCCTGAGACTCCATATCAGACATGAAGCTTTGTCCGGCCTTCAGCTTGTTCTCAAGACGAGAGATGTGTTCTTCTCGAAACCGGATGATCATTCTGCTGGAGTGGATGAACTTGTCTTTCTGTGTCCAGGCCTCCTCGAGTTGAGCCACCTTCTTAAGCAGCATCTGAGGGGAGACAAACAAAACTGTTAAGTGGCTTCTGTACATTTTATTTCTTAAAATCAAATCATTTTCTATATTAAGTTCAAATCTCCTCACCTTCTTCTCCTCCTCTTGCTTCTTCCACAGACGAACAGCGCCCATAAACTTTGCTGTATATGAAACATCATCCTGAAGCTCAGTGGACTGACCTGGTAAGAGAATTATAACCAACAAATATTTGTGTAAGTGGATAAACAGGATATTGGATGGGTAAAAATGAACATGTTTCACAATATGTTTACAGTTACCCATGGGGGGTTCAGGTCCTCCTGGTGCAGAGTCTTTATCAAAGTCCACTCGCTGAGAGACCAATGCCTGAGCAAGCTGCTCCTTCAGCTTTCTCACCTCCGCCTGCAACTGCTTCACATTTCCCTGTGTGTCCTCATTGATAACAGCCTAAAAGAAAACATAATTACATAGGAAATAAATAATAGTTTCATTACATAAATCAAGATTTAATCTGAAAAGTTCTGGTAAATTATTTGACAAAATATACCTTATTTTTAATTAACTTTGCTCTTTGAGCAAAGTGCAATGTGGACAGTGTTTCTCCAAAACATCTTGAACCAGGATGGACATTAGCTATAATGTAAGTTTTTGCATTTCCTCCAAGAGAGTCCTGAAATAATAAGAAAAGACTTTAAATGCAAGTCAATGATTCGACACAAGTGATGACACAATTATTTGGTTTCCACATTGATTTCCAAATCAGCTGAAATTAAATCTCCAATTTAAACCATGCTAAAATATGTTTTGCATCTGCAGATACATACCCTGAGCAAGAAGGTGAGTTTAGAATCTCGGTAGCAGATGTGGCGGTGCTTCCCATTAGATACGTCCACCAGTGCCATGATTACCTGACCCAGACACATGAGGGAGCGATTGATACTGCTGGCCTCCTGCAAAAAAGCCAAGCCAACAGTGAACTGTTACAAACCAGGGAAAAGAACACCACCAACGTATCAGCATGTGAGCATTCAGGATGAAACTTTACCTTGAGCCTTGATCCATCTGTGTGAGTGTCTTTCTGTCGCTCAGATCCAGCCAGATCAACCAGGTTCAGCTGAGACATTCGGATGTTCACCACTTCATTGACAAACTCTTTGGACTCCAACGTCATCGTGAACACAGCATGAGATCTTGAAGACTCACGATTCATGGAGGTGGAGGCCACACGCCGATTACGCCAGCCCATAGACAGCACCTAGGTGATTACAAATGCAAAATATTTACAGTAAAATATATATTTCTTACAAAGGTTACAATATTTATTTAAATATTTAATCACAGTGCAATGGAAAGCAACAAGCTTTTCTCACATTAATAATTTACTATTAGCTACTCTAACTAGTCAGACTTGGCATTAACCTTATAGAAGTTATTTCAGAACAGATATGCATACCTTGTAAGCCTCAGCTGCCGAGTTTACAAACTTCTCTACAGCTCCTTCAACAAACACGCCTTTCTTGATGTTTTCCCTAAGAAAAAGGCTGGCAGAAGCTGTGTCCAGGAGGTCATATATTTGTTCATTGTATATCTCAATAAATGAACACTTGCAAAGGAAACTCTTGGACTTGCCAGACTATCAAAGAAAAGAAGCAGATTTTAGAAAACAAATAATGTAGATGTGTAACATCTTCACAGCGATGAAACATCATTGCTCACCCTCTCCACTTCTCTGTTGATGAGAAAGAACAGGTACTCAAAACTTCGTGGAATAACCCCTCTCAGTTCATCTGTGAAGTTATCCATCTCAGACGGTCCTAAAATGAGAACGAAAATTTTTGACTGGTCTTTTAAATTTGTTCTTTTAATTTATAGAATAAAATAGCAGCATTAAAATCTTACCAAGCATGGTAAATGTTTTTCCTGAACCTGTTTGCCCACTGCAGAAATAAAGGCAGGAGTTAAAGGAATCCATTACATTATGTATCAAAAACTGTAAATGGTTTTGTTCATATCAGATACAAATAAAAGCACTTACTAAGCAAATATAGTGCCATTATATCCATTCATGCAGGACTCAACAATATTCTTGGCTACACTGTTAAATACAGAGTCCTGTTGTTGAATGAAAGAAGAAGAATGCACAATAAGACACTGTTAAAAAACAACAACTAAATATAGTTATCTAGTTATGAAACCAGTATCTCAGTAACCAAGTGTTCAAATACCTGAGATGTGTCCATGTCAGCTACGTGATCATAAGTGAAGGTTCGTGGTTCTGGTTTTGAGAGCAGACGAATGGTGCTGGACGAGGTGACGGAGAGACACAGATTCTGATCTCCATCTGTGGTCAGCCCCGTACCCTGGGTCAGAGGTCGCACTCGGACAAAAACTTTAATGGAGTCACTGTCACCACTGTAATACCAGAAAAGAGCACTCATTAAAACAAGATGGCAAGAAGAAGTGCAAGTAAATGATTGGATGATTAATTTTAATGATTGATATGATGAATGGCTTTTCAGTCACAAACTGGTAATGAGAAGAGGCACAACTTCACAATGTGAAGAATCATGCAGATTAAACCTGTTATTTGTCCAAGATAGTGTGAGGCAGCTAGTTTAGTTTTAACGATTAATATCTGCACTTTTAGGGAGATGTTTGCGTGGACCTAAAATGCAGTCATGAACGCAGACATGGATATATTACCTGGCAGCAAGAAGGGATGATTCCCCAAATCCTGTAAGCAAAATGGTAAAATAATTAAAACATCCGCTGAATAACTGAAGCTAAAAACATTTTGGATCCCGTATCCTAACTTTGCACTAAGAGCTACAAACGCCAATAAAAAGGCAAAAACGGCAGTATATTGAGTCGGTTTACCTTTTCCGTTAAACTGCATTATGAAACAAAGTCTTATTAATCGTTACAGGGTAAATTATATTTCTTTCAAAACCATATTTAAGCTCAGGAATCACTATTTATATCCTTGAAAATTGGCGGGCTGATTCTTCTTCGTTATAATTCTTCTTCTTCTTAGGTTTTCTTTGGAACTTGGCAGGTGTCAAACAACAATTTGGTCATTACCGCCACCAAGTGGTACAATGTGAGAACTGACACTTCTGCTGCTGCTTCTGCAGTGGCAGATGGCGAAATGCTTATAACCTCACAACCTCCACCCACTAAATTCTGTAGTTGTAATTTTGTGTTGTGTAAATATAAAAACAACGTTTTACTTTTAATACAAAAATGATTCCCTCCTTATCCCCGTCTGTTCACATTTAAAGCTCAATTTTACGGTGGCCGACGGGTGCAAACGCGCAGCAAACACATGTATGATGCAAACTCAAAAACACGCAAACACAAACAAAATGCAAACACAAAAAAAAAAAATCAAATGCAAACACAAACAAAAAACACACGCAAACACAAAAAAACATGCAAACAAAAAACAAACAAACACAAACCAATTTTATCCCTGCAGCGGCATAGTTATCTATGTGCAGCAGTATGGCATCCCAATGGCTCAAAAGCCAAGAGAGAGAGAGAGAGAGAGAGAAAATAAATCGTCCTACACCCTCACATTTCTTTAATGACCTTAAAATTTTCACATTTTATACATTGTAGATGCCAAACGATACAAGATCTTCGCAATTGTTTATTTTGTCTGCTAAACAATGTCAAATGTGTTGGGAAAATGCCAGATTTTTTAACAAAAGACTATCAACAAAATATAATAACAAAATAATGATCAAATTCACGAATTTAGAAAGGGGCATACCGCCAGTTATTATCTACACTTTTTGTGTAAGGTAAATTAATTAGTAAATGGCTAAACTCAATACTGAAAATAGTCTAATAAAGAGGAATGGGGCAAATATATTTATTTCTTTAACGAAAAAAAAGCAACGCAAAACCTAAATGGGTATCATAAAAACGTAACTATCTTGAAATCTCTGTCATCTTTGGCTGACTTTTCCTGTCTGCTCATATCCGTTCTCGCTTGTGATTGGCTGTTTAACACGGAAGCGCGCACGTTTGAACGTTTCCCTCTGTTTAATTGGTGCGTTTTGTGACTTTTAAATTCCTAACGGCTGTGTCTTCCACATACTGCGGAGGGACAGGGACTTTTCAAAAGCATATTCGTTCCTTGTTTTTTGCCAAGAATACCGTGGTTTTGAGGTAGGTGGTGAATACAAGATTGTACGTTTCCATCTCAAAATGCTTTCTTCAAATAAAACTTGTTTTATGGTTTGAATTAACTTAAACTGTTTGTAACGAAACAACGGTTATTGTTTGTTTGTTTTTTGCTTGCCCACGTTTGTCCGGGACAGAATTGGGTGTCAGGCGTAGGTACTCGTTCAAACACTTCTCGAGTGATTACTAAATTTTAATGATGAAAAACAAAA
The DNA here is from genome assembly GCF_014905685.2 of Nematolebias whitei. NCBI lineage: Eukaryota > Metazoa > Chordata > Actinopteri > Cyprinodontiformes > Rivulidae > Nematolebias > Nematolebias whitei. Next base: position 16,970,340 of record NC_056518.1, read on the forward strand.
CCTTACTAATTATTTTCTCTGTTTACTTCAAGCTGAAGCGTTTTTCTCGAGTCGCTGAAGCTAACGGTTAAGCTAGCATCAAGGGCTGCGGTAAAGTTTTCCCGGATTCCTGATGCATGCTCAATAACCCAGGTAGAAAAATCTAACATAGGTCAGGTCCTATTGCTATTCACAGAGGGCTGAGTGCTACTAGCAATAACAGCATTAGGGGGGCACTTGGAACACGGAGGCCTCCGCCCTGTTAACGATGAACGAAAAGGGTTGTAATCAATCATCCAGGTAGATTACAAAAAAGATTAAATCGTGTCTCACTTGCAGAAACTGGTCCAAATGACACGATTTACCCTTTTTGTTGTTGTTGATGATGAACGGTTAGAAGAAACCCAGCCAGGACTCCAGTCAGCCATCAGGTGAAAAGGAGGAACCCAGATGTAGACCAGTGGTCATTCCATATGTTTTAGAAGTTTTAGAGAAACTGAGACATTTATTTTCTAAACTTGACATCCCAGAGGCAACATTAGATTATATTACAGCAAAGACTGGTTCATCCCAAAGATCCAGTCCCCCGGCACAAACAGAGTAATGTTGTGTATGCTGTTCAGTGTCAGGGGGGCTGTGATCAGTCTTACATCGGGGAAACTAAACAGCCACTGGCCAAAAGGATGGACCAGCACAGAAGATCGAGATCACTGCAGGCCAGGACTCTGCGGTCTACACTCATCTCCAGGCCAGCGGTCACTCTTTCAGGGATGAAGATGTTCATACCCTTGATAGAGAGGAACAATGGTTTGAGAGAGGAGTAAAGAAGGCCATCTTTGGGAAAAGAAACCCATCCATCCATTTTCTTCTGTTTATCAAGGGTCGGGTCGCGGGGGTAGCAGCCTAAGTAGGGAGGCCCAGACTTCCCTCTCCCCAGCCACTTGGGCCAGCTCCTCTGGGGGAATCCCAAGGCGCCCCCAGGCCAGCTGAGAAACATAGTCCCTCCAGCGTGTCCTGGGTCTTCCTCTGGGTCTCCTCCCGGTGGGACGTGCCCAGAACACTTCGCCAGGGAGGCGTCCAGGAGGCATCCTAACCAGATGCCCGAGCCACCTCAACTGGCTCCTCTCGTCCATCATAAACGGGTGGAGGCCTCCGTGTTCAACTAGACTTTTTTTTTTTTTTTGTGTGTGTGTTTGACACTACTCATCTAAAGCATATTTTTCACCAAGTTTGTCGAAATTCATCTGTGGGCTTTTAAAGAAATTGAAATGCACTTCAACACACTGAGTAAAGTTGGCACTACACGTGTTTTATAGGCAAATTAAATAATGAAAACATTACCGCTCAACATTTTTACTTGTGTTCAACAGTACTCCTCTAAAGGATGTTTCTCATCAAGTTTGAGGACAATAGTGGAGTTTTCTGCTTCATTGGACCTTAACACACAGCGTCTAGTCCACAGAAAGTATAAAACTCTTTTCCCAGAATCATTTAACCATTTGCATTTATTGATATGCTGACAACAATGTGAACAGGTACTGGTATTTTTTTTATTTTTTTGTCCTTAAGATTTGATTCATGGTCTTTATACACATTTTCGAGTACATAAGGAACAGTTCCAGATCTTAATTCTTGCATTGCTAATCTGCAAATAAACACATAGTGCCGACGTGCATTAAAGTTAAATTTTTTTTTTAAACCCCACAACTTATTGTCTTGAAACTTGGTGAGGAACATGCTTTAGATGAGTAGTGTCAGACACAAGTTAAAAACGTCTAGTGTTAATATTATATCTGAACATGAGCAGAACTGATCTGGGGCTGTGGGTTAAAGTGCATTAAAGTCGAAATGTCTTGAAACCCCACAGCTGGATTTCCACAAACTTGTTGAGAAACTTTCTTTAAATGTGTGGAATCAAAGTAAGAAAATGTAGGTGAACTGTTGCTTTTTTTGGAACGTTATTCACCTTGTAAGCGGGGGCCAAACGCAACAGCGCAAATACAGCCCAGCTGTAAAGGTTGTTGTAATTGAGCGTTCTGGATTTGAGCAAGAGTAAGGTTTCCAAATCCAGGGATGGCTTTACCGCAGTCGTCTAGGTTATTAGTTTCCATAGTAGTTTAAGATATCTTTATATCGGGACGGGAGTATGCATAAGGTAAACGTAGGGCTTCCTGTACAAATAACTCAAGTGTTAATAAATTAATTCAGGTAATAATAACTTGTCAATATAACATACTGTGTAACTAGACTTAACCTAACCTGATTCCACACACTGGACAAGTTGCATAAGGTTTTGCCCCTAAACTGAGTCGAGTAATCCACTAAACGTATGTCTCTGACACTAAAATTAGAGTCCAGGTTAAAAGCTTATAACAAGTTAAATACTGGTCAGTTTGTTACAAATCAATTTCACACAGGACTATTCAACACAACCGCTCGGTGGGCCACAGTTTCTGAAAGCCAGCAGCTCAGGGGTCGGACATCCAGCGTCATTACGTAAATACACTAAACAGAACTCCCCCACCTGTTTTTTTTTTTTTTTTTTTAATTTTATGAAGTCATTGGTGGGTTGGATTGAATGGCCCGCAGGCTGCCAGTTGAACAGTCCTGATCTAGCAGTTTAAGATACACTTTGGCACTATCTCGTGGTCAGAATTTAGCAACTGCTTGCGTTTTATAGCAATTTCTTTATATTTTCTGCCAACAGCTGAAAAGTAAACAAATATTAACAAACACATGACAGGACTCCTTATTCATCTTTAGTTTTGTTGTATAGTCTCTCTTGTAAATGAGACTAGCCTGTATAAATAAAGGTTGAATGAATTTACTTTAAGTTATAGTTGTTTTATTTTTTTAAATATATATGTGTATATATATTTTTTCCTCCTAAAATTGTGCGCCAAAAGTTTCTTGGACAGGTCTGTTTTGATTTTTAATGCTATTATGGTATACAGTATATATACTTTAACCCCTTCTGGTTACACATATCACCAAACCCTGACTAGAAAGTTCTTATCAACAGAATGCAGCTTTCAGTGTGACTCCCCATTTCGAGTGTAGCGGTCTGTCCCTGCCCTGTAACTTGAATTTTGTTTGTTTTTTACAGCATGAGTTCTGTCGAGGTGAACGATGAGAATTGTGGGGTCATCCCAGCAGGAAAACACAGCAGTTTAAGCCAAGATATATTTGCCCTGGATCAGCCAACCGGAAGGCCATCTATCTTGCGTCAGACAGAGAACCTTCCTAGCAAGACCGTGCCAAAGGGGATAAAGGTACAAACTGTTTTGTTTATGTTGGCACTGAGATTCAATTTGTGCAACTTCTTTGACTGACATGTTTAGCCTTGAGTACACTAACTTGCACAAATCAATTAAATAAAATCACCAAGCCTTCAGTGTATTTTAATATATTCTTTAACCTGCATAATGTTTAACTTAATTTACTGATTTCAATTATTGTTTAGGTTTGTTTTCAGACCCCAAGAAGAGATCCTGTGACTAAAAAAATTATGTCCCCCAGCAAGTCTGTTAATTTGTCAAGTATGGACGAGTGCACTAAAGAAATGGATGGCTTACATTTGGATAAGTTGAAGTAAATACCATCATATACTTCTAATATGTCTTCTTTTTTTAATAATATAATACTATATTAATTAACACTAATCTTGTTTTTGCAGTACTTTGTCACAGGAACCCATTGAGCAGCCCAAACAAGGTAGTTTGTCATATTTATTGTGTTATTTATTTATAGTAATTTTCTTCCTCTGGTAGGCAAATTGGCTCAAACCCCTCTTTACTTTTTCCAGAGATATCATCTTATCCTGATGACAACATGCCTATACAAAGCAAAGGCGGCTATCAGTTGGATTTTGACAACCTTGATGCTATTGATCCATTTCAGGGTTCTAACAAGATGACCCTCTCTCCTGTAAAGCATGCAGATAAAAGTCCTACACGTAATACTGAGCCTCAACCAGAAAATATCTTGGAGGAGCCAAACACAATTAATCCCACACTGGATGACACTCTTCCATTCATCCTGTCTGTGGAGAACTCACTTGCTGACTTCTCTAACATCAGCTCCACAGAGAGCAGTGTCATCACTGTGACTGTGCCAAAGATCCCAGTTGCAGAAGAACAAGATTCATACTCTGCTACACCTGATGAGAAACGACCCACTGATATGTCTGCAAGCATTGATCAAGGCAAAACGTCAGGCAGTTTTGTGGAGGATGCTCCACTTCCAGGAAAAGGATCTTACATCTTGGATTTTGACAACCTTGATGCAATCGATCCTTTCCAGACTGAGGGCTCTAAAATTCACAATATACCTGTTCTTGAGAGAACGGTACCTAATAATGATCCACCCACAGAAGAAGGTAAACCTGTGGATGTTGAGGCTGCTAAGGTGGCCGAAGAGTTACCTGCCCAGGATGCAAAGCCCATAGCCACAGAGACCCCAGTATATGACGGTCCTATCAATCTACCCGCAGCTGAATCCGACTCTGCTGATGCTCCACTCCAAGCAGCTTCAGTCAAACTTGAGTTTACCTTTGGGGATGGTGGTGACGTCAAACGAAAACCACCACTCAAAAGATTTGGCAAAAGGCCTTCTGCTCTGAAACCTAAAGAGGAAAAGTCAACATCTGAAGCTCCTGTGAAGCCTGATGCTGGTGATGTTACTGATATTCCACTTCCTAAAGGTTCTTACTCTCTTGACCATGAAAAATATGATGACCCGTACTTCAGTCCTTTTGGCACAAAAACAAACATTACTAATTCTCCAGAGTGCAGCAACAAACCCAGCCCTGTGCTCAAGGAAACAGAGCAAACTGACAAGCCTGGATCTCCAGATGGGTGAGTAACTCTTTGTATTTGAGAATCCAGTATGTGAGGGCACAAAAATTTCACAGTCCAGTATAAATGTTGTTAGTGGAAACTGACTTGTTTTTGCTCTCTGTAGGGCTGGAGACAGTTTGCCAACTGTTGAACTCAGCCACAAAGTGGTAAGCTGAAATTCAGTTTGTTACAACTTTGAACAAAGTTTCTTTTTAGGTCATTTTGTCTCCCCCCCACCTCCCCCCATTATAACTATATACTCCTTTGTAAAATGTCAGATTGCTGATCACAAGGTTGCTTCTGATCCTGACAAAAAAGTTCAGCATGAGAGTGAGCAACTCATGCTGCATGTCCCCGAGTTATCTGAGCCACCTCAACCTGACCAGAACTCACAAACCGGCATGTTGGAAATGAGTGATGAGTTTGTTCCTGGAACGATGTGTGAGTAAATTTCTGAAGAGGAGTTTGTCTCCCCATCTTCATTTGGTCTGTGAATTATTAGAAGATGGTAATCAATCATTTTCATTTCTAGTTATGGCCAATGACTTTGATGGGCAGATTGACTACCTTGAACAGTTTGGCTCCAGCACTGTAAGTCCTGAGTGTGGTAACTGAATATTTAGATTGTAAGTGCTTGAACTACATGTATTTAAAAATATATAACTTTTTTTTTTTTTTCTTTTTTTTTAAGTTTAAAGAGTCTGCACTTCGTAAACAATCCTTGTACTTAAAATTTGATCCTCTCCTGAGAGAGAGTCCAAAGAAGTCAGCAGGCCCGGCTGCTCAGATGCACGTTGCTGCCCCCGCAGCCTTGGCCTCACGGTAAACCATACTTCTGTTTCCATTTAGTCTGATTGCTGCTCTCACAGAATGCTGGAGTTGCTTTTTCTGCTTTAGATATCTTGTACAGCAAAATTATGTTTCAAATGTGAACACATTTTTTTTTTTTCCCTCCAGGCTTGAAATTCAAACAGCAGATAAGGAAAACACAAAAGGCTCACAAAAGGATGATCTCAAACTGTTGGAGGATACGGCATTCCCGGTGAGTCTAGTCTTGAGCTATTATTCCTAAATCTTCCATTGGACAATGGCTAAAACACTTCACTGTCCTGATTATGCTTGTACCATATGTCTTTTCAGACTCTGGTCGCTGAGAGCATCATCCCTCCTTTCCCCCAGTCTACAAACACTGAAGATGCCATCATTGAAGTGCTGAAATACAGTCAGAAAGACATGGATGCAGCTATCGCTAAAGTACAAGCAGAGGTACGTTCTGCTCTTTACTTGCAGGTGGCTCATTTGAATGGTCTGGTGTGTCAAATACACTAAACAAATTATGTGTTCAGTAGGACTGGGCAATATGGGACAATATCTTGATAAGATGAATGGCAATATACAGTATATATACACACCTTTTTTTTCTACAAAGTAATAACAAAAATATATTTCTGAGTCAAAAGCTTAGTCCCAGTTGTCACACAAGGACCTTTATTAACAAATAGCTGCAACTGTACAAAATAATTGTCTCAAAATAGTGTTGTTGTTTTTTTCCCCCTGCATAACAAAACTAAAAACACAGCTGTGCACTTAAAAGTTAAACAGAACACATACAGAGCAAACCTAATGAAAGGCTGACTTGCTCTTTAAAAATCTGATTCTAATGAATTATTCATTTAACCTTTTTTAACAAAGCTGTTGGAAAGCTCCCATTGTTGTTTAGTTGGCTTGTTTACTGAGCTAGGTTCTGTTTTGTTATGGCTTGTTTCTTTCTGAATTTAATGGTTCTATGCTCTTGAATTCACCGTGGCTGTTCCGACACTACTGAACACACCGCTCTGTGTAAAGTGCCGTGCATTGGAGATTTTTCTCTCCCGACGCCGACGGAGCCTTGATGTTTGAGCTTTACTGGTTGCTGCTGTGTCAGAAGAAATGCAACAAATAAATCGCCCGTAAGCTGGATATTTGTCTCCATGTTTTTAATGAGAAGACGACATCATACCTTGCTGCTCGAGAACACCAAACCTCTCCTTTGTAGCAGCTACACAGACATTTTCACACCTATCAGGAATTCACATCCATGTCGCCAGTGTCTCCACTGAGTCAACAAAGACCTATTGTAAGGACTGATAGCTGCATATGCATCTAGCTTGTTCACAGTTTTACACAGCAGGAGGTAGGGGGAGCAGGTGAGGGGCTGGGTTTTATTCAGTGAGGGAGAGGAGGAGGGGACGTGTAAAGGCGCAGACTGGGAGGAAAAACTGGATTTTCTAGTGTAATTATAACTACGTAGAGTATGAGACTTTCTTTGTTTTATATCGATATAGTCTAATTTTATATCGTGTATGAAATTACCTCGGTATTTTAAAAATATTGATATCGCCCAGCCCTAGTGTTCAGTGTTTGTTTGGAAATTTTTATTTACAACTCAAAAGATTTAAAATCTAGCAAATGTTTTATTGTAGTTTACTAATAAAATACAGAGAGCACATTAATCTGCTCACTAATATTTGTCATCAGCTTTATGTACCATACCATTTTATTTATAAAGCACTTTAAACAGCGACAGGGCCAAAGTGCTGTACAAACAGAAACAAACCCTAACTGCGTTCCAAAATCTTGGGCCTGCGACAGAGAAGGCCCTGTCACCTCTGCGCTTGAGACAGGTTACTGGAACTGAGAGAAGCAACTGGTCCGCAAACCTCAGAGAATGCAGTGGGACATACGGCTGCAGCAGATCAGCGAGATAGGAGGGTGCAGAACTGTTCAGTGATTTAAAAACATACAGAATGATTTTAAACTGGATTCGAAGGTGAACCAGTAGCCAGTGCCGGGAGGCCAAAACTGCTGTAATGTGCTCTTTTGCCTGTACTGGTTAAAAATCACACTGCAGCATTCTGGACCAGTTGTAGTGTGGCAATGGAGGTCTGACTGCTACCAAACAGGAATGCGTTTCTAAATTTTAAACTAAATTTGACAGTCATCGGCCTAGATGTGAAAGGGTATGCTGTGTTTCTGGAAAATAGCACCTAGTGGCAGCAGGTATAAAGAGAATGGAAGGGGACCAAGGATGGACCCCTGCGGTACCCCCATTTAAGTGCTGCCGATGCTGAACTAAAATCTCTGATGGAGACACAAAAGGATCTGTCAACTAGGTAGGATCTAAACCAATTGAGGGCTGACTCTGTGATGCCCACCCACTTCTCCAGCCTAGAAATGAGGATCTCATAGTCGATGGTGTTAAAAGCAGATGTAAGGTCCAATAGGACAAGCAGCACAGTCACCAGTGTGAACCTGCATGAGAACTGGATACAATCAGATAAGTATTTTGATTTAGCAGCCCTTACTGCCATGTGTTGCCATCTTATGTAGTAAAGGCCTATGTTTGGAGAAAAATTTTGATTTTACACAAATTTTTGTTGTGCGGATATTTATGCAGTTAACAAAAGCACAAGGTAAAAATTCTTTGTAAAACTCAAATCAAAGTGATTGATCTGATTTTATTGCTAAAATGTTAATTTTCTCAAACAGGGAAAGAAAAAAGAGGAACAGTGGAGTGCTGAGTTAAAAAAGCTACAGGACGATGGCCAGGAATTGAGGTGAGTTGTTAGTTCATTTATATTCTGTATATATTTTAAACACTGTTAAAAGCTGTTCATTGTTGACATTTGCCATCTTTCCCCCCCCCCCCACAGGAAAATAATTGCTGAATATGAACTTGAGATTGCAAAAATAATAAGTAAGTTAATGTTTATGTGTTACACACAGTTAGTTTATGGGAAAAACTGAGCTTTTTTTTCCCCCTCGCCAATAAATTAGGTGGTCATGAGAAGGAAATGGAGTTGGCCCAGGCGAAATTCAACGATGCTCTTCTGGAGAAGGAGCAGGTGTCCAACGACCTGAATTCCATGGAGAAATCATTCGCCGAGCTTTTTAAAAGACTGGAGAAGTACAAGAATGTAATTGAAGGTTACAAAAAGGTCAGTTTAGAGTGATGACAAGCCCTGCTCATCCTAATCCATAAGGCTGAAAGGAATATAATGTACACTTCTTCTGTCTTTTTGCCAGAATGAGGAGACTCTGAAGTCCTGTGCGCAGGACTACTTGGCAAGGATCAAGAAGGAGGAGCAGAGATACCAGACCCTGAAAGCTCACGCCGAGGAGAAAATTGGCCAGTAAGAAACTAACCTGACTCTGCTTTTGTTTGTAACCGAGTTAAGTTTTAGGACAAATTTTATTTCTCATCTTCAGGGCAAATGGAGAAATCGCTGAGGTGCGATCTAAATACAAAGGAGAGTTTTCAGCGCTTCAGGTGCAGCTGCGTCGGGAGCAACTGAAAGTTCAGTCACTGGAGAAGAGCCTGGAGCAGAAGGTGAGGGAACCTTTTTATTAAAGTTAATCATGTAAAACATCTTGCAACTGTGTGAAAACGTGTTTTCTGTTTTGTCAGGAAAAAGAATCAGAAGAGCTTACAAAGCTTTGTGATGATCTGATATCCAAAGTCCAGAAAGGCTGAAGTCATTGCTTCCGCTCTGCTTTATTGTGTCCTGCTCATCTTCTTGTGTATTATATTTTTGTGTTTGTTATTGTTCCTGTAATACTGTAAAAATAATAAAAAGTTTTAACAAGTGTGATTTCTTTTTGATCGTTATTGCTTTATGACAGTTAACCACTAGAGGACAGTGTTTGGTTTCAGAGTAACTGAATTGTCCATGTTTGAGTTTTAAAGCCTTAGTCGTGGTTATGGTTAGTTTTGTTCCCTTAACGTTTAGTTTTTGTGTTTAAGATTCACATGCAGTCAGCTGCACTTTACAGTCATCTGTGGAGCCAGAGCTCGTCTTCGAGCTACAGTACTTGCAACAAAGCAAAAGCTCACCTGATACAAAGCTCCCCTTCTTTTCTGAGCAATCACGGGGTCTTGTCACATCCCTCCCTGAGTGGGACAATGCACTTCCTAAATGGTGAAAGAAAATCCTGCTTGGATTTGGAGCTGAAAGGGCTGGTGGTGCAGAGGCGGAGAGGAGGCACGATTCACTTTACTGTGGAAAGATGCTGATCGTTCGGTGTAGTCTTGCGGAGGGAACATCACTCGTCTAAAAGCGACCGTGAGACTGCTCTTGTGTCTACGCTGTCTATTCAGTCTTTTGTCCTGACCACTTCTGTCCCTCTGCTGGCTGCCCTCTGTGTCACCCTCAGACACTTCAGCCTGCTCAAAAGAAGAAAGTGTCCTGTGAGACATCGAGGTGGGTCACTCCCTCTGAAATGATCTTAATCTGCAGCTCTCACTAAACAAAATGTATCAAATTGACTCAGCCCAGTAATGAGGCGTGTCGATAATATTTATGTAATTTAATCAAACTTTCAAATGTTTAACAGAATACACCAAACCAGATTGTCAAATATAACATTACATACTGATGAAGTAAATGTAGATAAGTTGAACAAAGTATTCAAAAATATACAATAGTAATATACTTCCATAACATTACCTAGATATGTAAAATGCCTTACTCTGAAAAATAAACCTTTACATTTCTTTTAGGAAAATAAATTAAATATTCTGACTACAGCTTCATAAACTATTGGTCAAAAAAATGCTGGCTTATCTTGAATCACTACTGACTTGTGACAACTAAGTTTAAAAAAATAATAAACATGGAAAATGAAAAGTCTTCCATCCCTTGCAGTCTGTGGCAAGGTTTGCATGCCATGAAAAGTTAAATCTTTTTCCATATCTCCTTTAACAAGAAACTAACGTGGGATGGAGTAACGTTAACGTAGTGGTCAGCATTCATTAACAAACACAAAGACAACCTGAGTAGGAGCATAAAACCAGCCCTTTTGTGAATCTTGAGTACCGTTTAAGAAAATGCTAAATCTGACGGCTGAGGAGGACGACAGCCACTTTTTAAGTCGCATCCTTAAAAAAAATTTGCATTAAGTGCACGACAAGGATAGATGGATTTTAGTGGTGCAAGCTTTTGGGCATCAAATGTGGAAGTTTTAATGTAATAACACACTGGCCTTTGTTACGCACGTTCCCAGCAACAGTTTCTGGTGAGTGACGCTCCATCACTCTGGAGCTGCTCAGTCCACACCTGAGACCCCGTCACACTGCGACTAACACTGAAAATGAATGTGTTGGTGCTGATGTACTTTCCCGTCCACGTGAGAGTGAGTGTGTGTGTGAATGTCGGTGTAGATTTTCGGGTAGATTTTAGGGGGCGCAGCCAGTCCTCCCTGGCTGAGGAGGAGCTGCTGCTGGGCCAGGTACTCCTCGTAGTTCATGGAGCTCATGCAGTCTTTCTCTGGGTTGGAGGATCCGGACAAGGGAGCGGCGCAGGCCCTGTCCCGCTCTCGATGCCGGTGGGCGCCGTGCAGAGCCTGTGGAGCCGGAGCGCTGGGAGGGGGGCAGTGCTTTCTGCTCTGGCAGAACCACAACAGAACTGTGGCGAAGATGAACACGATTCCAGAAGGGACGCCGATGATGACGGGCCAGGGGAGGGAGCTGGTGGCAACTGGGAAAGAGGAAATGATGGGAGGCTTTGTGTCTGGAATAAAAAAAAAAAACAATAAGGTTTTTATTTATGAAAAATTAGCCCACACACAAACATAGAGTACATTCTAAAGGTACTTTACTACAGTAAACAGAATAATTTCATACTACAGAGAAAACGTCAACAAAACTGTGAACACGGGTTGGTATCTGTTTTATGGAAATGTGTTTTATGTTTACATACAACAGACGTACACGCCTGCCTTTCAGTGGTGGATGATAATTAGCCTCACCTGGCTGTACAGTGAGGAAGGCACTGCGGAAGCTGTAGCCCATGGTGTTGGCGCCTAAGCAGATGTACATGCCGGCGTCCTCCTCCTTGGCGCGAGTAATGAGCAGCTTGTTTAGGTAGGAGCCGTCGGGCCTGGACCACACCTCCCCCGTGGGCAGCACCACAAATTTGTGATCCCCCACCTCGATGGTGGAGTTATAGCGGCTCTCCTCGTGAGGCTCTACACGTTTGAGCCACTGAATGACGGGCTTAACGTCGCTGCGGACTTTGCACTGGAAGGACGTGGAGCCTCCGTAGTCCACCGTGGTGTTGAGCGGGTGCGTCCCCGTCAGAACCGGCTTGGAGTTTGTCCTCTCTGCAAAAACACAAAGAGAAAGAGTGTCAGAGGCATCTTCAGGGACGACACCGCCTCTGCAGACAGAAGTTGCTGTTGTCCATACCGGCCCTGAGGCTCTGAACTTGTAATTGACAGAGAGGCACAAATACCACATGTAACACAAGAAGTATGCGTGATTAGCTTCCTCTCTTTCTTTGCTCCTGGTTGTACAGCACACATTTCTCATGGGAAGGAGGTGGGGGGGCTCAGAAAGTCTGGCAGACAGCTGGGCTTTAATCAGCTCCAGATTGAGTCGTGGGGCTCAGAGCTGAACAGCCTTGCTCCTTCTTCCCCCACCACCTCTGTGCAAACACCCAGGCACAAGCCCTCACTTTTAGGTCCTCTGTATGCGTCTCGTGTGCATGAATACTGAAGCACATTCATCCAAGGCATGGGACCTGCTGATCACATTCTGGCTTCAGAGGGTGGATCAGAGGGACGACTTTTCAACTGTTACAGGTTTTGGAACAGATCAGGGTCAGACTTACTTTTAAAGATGATCAGACTCTCTGACTCTGATATGAGCTGAACTAACAGCATTAATGATTTGATTTAATTCACCTGACCCCATCTGCATGTACTAATAAACCCACAGCTCTGTAGGACACTCACGGATGACTTCGACTTTATACGTGGTGTGGATCTCCCCCGCTCGATTGGACACCCTGCAGGTGTATTTGCCGCTGTGTTCTGGCAGCACGTTCTTCAGACTCAGAGTCCAACGTTTCTTACGGCCCTCGCCGACCTCCTGCTCCGTCAGCGGCCTGTCGTCCTTCAGCCACACGATGTCCGGTCGAGGGGTTCCATTAGCTGCACATTTGAGGCGCACTGTGCTGCCGACGGGACAGGCGATCACTCTCCTCCTCATCTTTTCAGGCTGTGTGAACTGAGGGCGCTCTTTGGAAGAGAAAAAAGACATTTATGCATATTATACAAAATATATTGAGTTATATTACATTATGTGATGAATTTTAAGAATGAATACAAAGATGTATCACTTAATATATCTTTATATGTGAAACATGACTAAAGGTTTTGGTTTAATCAATGATACTTTCAGCTGGAATGTTTTTTTGTTTTTTTTAATAAAGCATGTGTTATTTATCTAGCAATAAAAAAAGAGCCAAGAGCTAATTTTAACAGCAGTTGAAGCTTCCAGTTTGACTATATTAGTTTCTTCAACAGTGCAAATGTTCACACAACTGTTTCTTATATTTCTGTAGGGTTTTATGCAATCTTACAGCTTCTGCATATTTTGTGCTCTTTAGCACTTTCAAAATATATTTATCTTTATTTTAAAGTATTTTCCCCATAGATTTACAGAGACGACTTCAGTTCTTTCAAAATCCAACAAAAATCTGCTTCAGCATTCTTGAACTATATATGTCTTCCTATGCTTTTATTTTTAGCCACCATTCTGCTACGTAAAGCTCGCGGCTAAACTTTTGCTATTATTAGCTTTTGCCAGTAATACTTTTAGCTTCCATCTATGTAGTCTTATGATTCTTTTAACTAGTTTTTAATGATTCTAAGTAGAAGTTTTCTACTTTTAGCTTTTACCATCCATTCTAATGGTTATAGCTTAACTAACCTTAGCTAGCCTTTAGCTGGCCCATTGAGATTTTTAGCTTCTAGTTAGTCTTTTGATACTTTTGTGCTTTTAGTTACTTTTGCTATCTTCAGCTTTTAGATTGCCTTTTGTCATATTTAGCTTCTAATTTTTTTGATACTTTTAGCTAGAATTTTGCTAATTTTAGCTAGCCTTTTGATACCTTTAGCTTTTAGTTAACAATTTGCTGTTCATAGCTAGCATTTTGTTCTTTTTAGCTTCTATCTTCTTCTTTGCTTCTTTTAGCATTTAGATTACCTTTTGCCATTTTTAACTTCTATTTAGTGTTAAGATACTTTTAGCTAGGATTTATCTACTTTTAGCTTTAAGCTAGCCTTTTGTAACTTATAAAGGTTTAGTTTTTTTGCTACTTTTAGCTTTATACTAGTGTTATTTTCCTTCTAGTTTATTCAGATTGTTCAGCAAATTTCAGCAATCATCCAGCACTCAGCATTTGCTCTAGTTTTAAATAAAGTTTTATAGTATCTTCACAAAATTGTTTGATTTAATTTCTAAAAAGTATCTAAATTAAATTACAGACTATTGAAATCTAAATGTATCATTTTGTATCTGCAGGCTTTATGAATCACGTGCACTTAACTACAGAACCAACACGTCATATTATACAGATGATAAAAAATGAAACCATCAGCTGAAGATTTATGACAAATTAAAGAGCAGGACGGCTGCAAACAGAACTCTAAAAATGTGTAAAACCACTAAGCTGAATTCGCTGTTTGCCACAGCATCATTAAAACATTCCAGTGGAGTCTCACCAAGTTTTTCACTGCTCGGCTCAGACTCTGCTCCAGTGGCCGGTCCAGATTTGTCAGAACTTGAGTCATCTGTTGACACAGCAGGGACAAAAATAAAACATCAAACAACATATAGGAAAATGAAACAGAAAAGTATTTATGTGTGCAAGTTTTGAAGAATAGGAGCATGGCTGCACTGTTTCTTATTAAAACTCGGACAAGGTTAACATAATAGTTATTATATCATGACACATAAATAACAGAAAAGTGCTGCAGACTGTTGGAGTGAGCTCAGTCTATTGACGAGGTTGCATGCTCGGGTCATGCTCTGCAGCTTTTGGAAGTAATCTGATCAGTTTTTGTAAGCCCGGTTCTAGGAGGCAGCTGTGGAGTTTATGTCACTGGCTGACATCATGCAGCCCAGCGAATAGGGGGCTTAGACAAAAAATAATGAGTGAAACCCAATCGATGATTTCTGATGAGCAACAACATTTCGAGTTAAGCAGTGATGAAGTAACAGAACAGATCAGGTTCCTCAACGACCTCTGCCTGTCTGTGCAGAGACACTAAACAGCTGGATTATGAAGGATAGACTCAGCTGCAGTGGTTCTAAATGATACCTCAAATTTGACTGTCAGTTTCTAACACCTTCTCACATTTTAAAAAGTGGAATTAGCAATTTAAACTAATTTAGCCAATTAAAAGTAGATGATTCCACTTGTTGCACCTTTAGTTCACAGCATAGAAAACAGCCTTCTGCGTAGTTGAAATCTGCTGCGGCTCCATTTGTTTCTGCTTTTACTGCAGTCTAATGTATTTTTTTTGTTCTAGATGCAGTTTGGCACACTTGATTCCCTCTCGGGGTTTGATTGGGCCAGGTAAAGAGACCAGATGTGACTTCTAACCCCCTCGTTCTGCCTCCCTCTGTGAACCCCTGAATCTGTCAAGGCTCTCTTGGGTTCTCTGGGTACAAACCCTCCTTTGTTTGTCCCCTGCAGCACCGAGCCCAGCCATGATGTCATGGCCGTTTGAAGGGGTTTAACTGGCCAACTATAATAACCCATTCCTTTAAAAAACAGCCTTCACTGGAAGAAATATTTCTCTGTTGCTCACTTGGGCTCTCCACATTCCTGCCGGTTCCTGAACCTCCCAATCCAAACAGACCATGGTCCCGCACTGCCAGGGCTTATTTTTTTTATTTTTTTCTTTCTTGGATTTATTTCCTCTCTGCTTTTTTTTTGGCAAATCTAGGGAACAATGGCACCTTTTATAATATGAAGCATTAAAATAATCTCCTGCATCTATTGTGTCTGCACGATGTCAGAGGCAAGATAAATTAAAGCTGCAACATGAGTGTTATATAAAAAGTAGCAAAAGAGTAGCTAAAAGTAGCAAAAGCTAGTTGAAAGCCAAAGGACCAAGACAGTAGCTAAAATTAAAAAAAATAGCAAATGTCTAAATAAAAGAAATAAAAAAAGCTGTTTGAAAACAAGAAGTTACAAAAAGCTTTTAAAAATCTAAAGGGTTGCTAAAAATTAAAAATAGAAGGTTTAGCTAAAAATATTGTAAGGCTAGCTAGAAGCTAAAAGTAGCAGAATAGTAGCTAAAAGTAGCATTAAACAACTGTACTGAAGCAGATTTCAAACAGAAAAGTTTTTCTGAATGAAGCAACATATCTCATTGTGTTACAAACATGACATTTAAGTAATTTGTTTTGCAGGAATCATGATGCATGTGTTCTTTTGCAACTAAATGTCCAGACTGAAACTATCAAGTTTGTTAAAATGTAATCAACTGTATTTTATACGGCTGGAGTCCATTCATGATCTCCCTACAGTGTTTGTGGTCTGACGCCATCCCCTCCCACTTCATTCACAAATCCAGCCACAGGAAACAGGTCACTACACACAGGCTCTCTGCTGGCCTCCTGCGCCAGCTGAATCTCAGGAAAAGGCCTGAGGATCAGGGGGTCTCAACAAGCTCCAGATGTTGTTGGGGACATTGTAACGTGCAGGGAAAGTTATGCACAGTGGCGTTGCGTCATCTCCAAACAGTTACCGCCTGCGGTCAGCCGGACACGGAGCGGTTCATCCAACAGTTGGCCTGGCTACATCTCTAGAGGAGCAAAATAAAATAAAGTCTTGCTCTGAAAGCCACTGTCCTCATGTAGTAATAAATGAGCTCTGCGTTAACCCTGTAATATTTTATTAGTGCAGACATAAACATTAAATCCACTCCTGTAAACTGTACAATCTCCTACTTGTGCAAACATGCCTGAGCAGCCGAGGACAAAGGGATTGCTGCTGCATGCATCAGCGTCCCTTGCATGATTGCTCAGGGGGGTGATGGAGCCAGTTGTCAGGACAGTACCCCAAACAGGGCCCAAACAACCAGCTGGAGGGATTGAGGAGGCGCCATGTTGAATGGACTGACCAGATTCTTCAGATAGCTCTGGAGAGGACAGGCTGTCCGCTGGCAGATGGGAAGAGGGAAATCTCTCCAGCCACAATGAACCCCCCCCCCTCCCCCTCTCCACTCCCTCTTACATCAGATCTCCTCGTCTTTCACCTCAAGTCTCACTCTTCTCCATCGTTTTATCCTCCTTCAGTGTGAAGAGGTAAACTCTTCGTGTTTGGCCTTGAACTACAGCCAATTTAACTGACCTCTCCAGTGACCGGCACTGTTGCTATTTGAAGATTTTCCCTTTGTGCTTTAGTGTTAAAAACAAACTGACATGATGGATATTAGACACTAAGCTGCTCTGGGAGTACACTTTTAAAGAATAAAAAAATAAACTCTCTTTTTAGATCCTTTCAAGCATCATAATAGAAACAGGTTGGCATGCTAAATTAATTAGCTGATTCAGTGTTAATGGACAGTATTGCTCATGGTAATTGCTGGTTGTGTTCAGCTGCCTTCAATCAGGGCCGTGTTTTGACAATGAAACACACCCGGTGGAACGATTACCTACGAAAACAAATTCTTTGTCGATGGCCTGCCAGCACCTAATGTGATGACGAACAAGACAGACAGTGTGTTCTTGTAACCTGCAGAGTGATCATCGTATCTGTTCACTATGCGTTCAGACAGTATGAGTGGGAATTACAACAGACCAAATCAAAATATAAGAGTCAGTCCAGAAGGTTTCTACATAACTCCATAAAGGACAAAAAAAAAAAAAAAAAAAAAACTCCTGATAAAAATCTCCAGGAACTTAGCTTCTGAGAAAAACACGATTAAATGTATGATGGTGTGCTTTCCAAACAAAATCACAGAGTGGGACCGGAGCCATGTACGCAGTAACTGATCTCATCTTTATCACAGAAGTTCAAATTGTTTCTGTTCTACTCTCACTGTGTTAAACGGCACAAATGATCCGTTATATAACTCAGACCACGGGCGGAGCGTTGCTATCTTTCAGATTACACAGCTGTAAGTTATGTGTGTTTACAAATATGCACGTTTTTATCTCCCTGGCTTGAATCAATATTTATATCCATATACGAATTCCACGAGCGACTGCGGTATTTAACTCTGTCCTCAAGAAGAATAGTTTAAACAACTTGGGCTGCCATTTTAAAAGTCCCTTCCTTGTTTCAAACTTTTTTAAAAATCTGGATAAATTAACCCTTAAGCAGTCCTCATAAAAATGCTTAATCTGCCTGGAAAACGCATATCCAAATAAAATTGGACGTTGTTTTTAAAGCCTTTATAGTGCATGCAAAAGCTTAGTCTCTTTGTAAACTTAACTCTGAATTCTTTACTTCAGTTGTGAAAAATATTTTAACTAAAACTAGTGTGTACTTAGTGCTTAATGATATTATTGGCTCTGGAGAGACCATAGTAGATAGACCCAGTTGATCAAAAGAGGTGTCAATAAAAGGGGAGGGCTTACACAGCCCTTTAGACACTGTGGTGTTTTAATCTGAACCCCCCAGGAGAATCTATAATCTGTACGCAAATCTAGTCAATAGGGCCCTTTAACCTCTAAATTGGGAACCTCCAGTTAAGGCAGGGGTGTCCAAACATTTTCAAATGTGGGCCAAAAGTTTTAAGATGAAAGGAGTCACAAGCCACATAAATGTGAATAAAAAAACATATAAAAGAATAATAATAATAAAAAGCGTACATATTTTTTGTGTTTTTTTTTTTCTTACTCAGCATAAACACAACCTAAAAACATAAACAATATGTTGGAGAAAAGACAAACATGAGTAATTCTGGTGGAGAAGGTGTTCTAAATTGTTGTAATCCAAAACATTAAAAGCTTCATAAACATAAACCTTTTACATTTAATGTATTTGACTTTACTGATTTATTGCCAAAGGATTGTATTAAACTTTATACTGCTCATTTTGAGATGTTATTTTTTTAATCTGTTTTGCTGTTAAACGTAAGAATTATATAAAATATTATCACCATTAAATTTGCAAAAGGTCTGTATCAATCTTTGAAGCCTACGAGCCGAAATTACATCATTCTTAAACTGCAAACGTGTGCCGCAAAAAATCACTCCAAGGGCCACAAATGGCCCCTGGGCCGCACTTTGGACACCCCTGAGCTAAGGGTTTAAAAGGTACTGAATCAGGAAGACTAGTACAAATAAATAAATAAATCATAAAATAAAAAACTAAATCCGGACAATTTTTTTCCTCGTATTGGTTGTAAACGTATCCTTAAATTAAAAGTTTGTTTCCCTACGGAAACAGCCGAAGTGACTGAAAATACAACACCCGAAGAAAGAGCTGTTTGTGAAGTTTAACTATTTTTTAGTGTTGGTACTTATTCACACTCAGATTTGTTGAGTAAAGTATGAAGATAAGCTTCCACATGATTTTGAACTAATTCAGCCACGTGCTTTGTTTTCATTGAGTGCGTACCCACATTTCAGAAATGTATATCAACATACTTGGTAAACATACTGACGTAAACTCTTTCAAACGGTTCATGTTAATAGAGTTTGTAATAAGCACCTTTAAGATGCTATTTGCTATGTCTTGTTTTAAATTAATGTAAAATCTGGATGTTGATGCCAAATTTAATAATGACCAAAGTTAATGTAAAAGTGTAGTAATCGAAAATAAGGTACAAGCTGAAGACCAAACCTTCAAAGTTTTGTAATTCCTATCAATTTCCATGATTTCAACATTTCAGCTCCCTCTAGTGTTTAAACCTAAACCAGATCCTAAACTTATTTTTACTTTTACTTCAACGTGACGTTATTTTAGTTCAGCGCTTTGATTTAAATAGAAACGTTCAGCAATTCACTTTTGCACATTTTATCTTTTGAGTTTATATTTCTTGTGATTATTTGGTACAGTGGACACTTACTGTTAGAAACTATTATCTACTCTTGACACGATGAATTTACCTGCACTTGCTCACATTCTTTAAGCGTCTTAAAATCCTCTACAGACATTTAATGAGGTGAAAAGCTTATTCCTAGTAGCCACAATATTAATACACACTCATTTTAGACAATTTGATATTTCATTATTTAGTTTTGTGCTGTGTATTGGCAAATAAATTTGAATAAATCTTTACTCTGAGACAATTATGCATTTACTTTATTTATCCGAGACTTTAACAGTTCTTTCATTAGCATGACATTTTTACTCCTAATTTAAAGCTCTCTCAACTGATACTTATTTACCATTCATCATGACTGATTGGGATTTGTTTTAAGTGTAAAGTAACAAACCATCAGCCACGTTCTACTCCCAGAAAACATTCTTTATTTATCATCTCTGTGAAAGTCGAGCTTGAAGCCCACGCTGTGTCATGGTGCTTATCACTTTATGATTAAAAAAAAAAAAGGTTAAAGCTCTACTTGAATCACATGTCAAAGATGGTATTAACGTCTGGAAGGGGAAACAAATCTGTAGGCCTACTTGGTTTTATTTTTTATTTTCTTAATTCTCTTTTTGTTGGTGGGGGGAGAAGCAGTGCTGACTTTCAGGGGATAAAATTATTAGACAGCGCTCACAAAAAGTCGTGGCACTTCCACTGTTACAACTAACGTGTTGCGACGTTTAAAAAGAAAATTCAAGCCCACACATATAAAACGCTGATTGAATCTACATTTCTTTATAGTCTCTGTCTTCAGCGGGTAAAATACTGCACTTGGTAAGTTTTTTGTAATATTGCAGACAGACTAAACTGCATTTTGGAAATGCTCCGCTCCAAAACTGTCCTCTAAATGCAACGCATATGGCACCGTATCTGATACCACATGGCACTGTTAACCTTGGCATTACAGAAGGCCGTGTGCCAAGATCTTCAACCTTTAATTTAAACACAATCAGCCGACACCCTGTCTTTGAACTCTTGAGCAACTTCATAAAGAGGCAGACCCTAAAATAAACCTTGGTTTTATGCATACCCTACTTCATAAGCGTGCTGTTCTGCAACAAGTGCTGTTCTCTGTGTTTTCTGCCTCGGCCTGATTACGGCTCTTCTTCTGAGTCAAAGCTGTCACAAGACCAGGCTGTAACTCCTCCTGTGAGATAGAGCACAGACTCTGGCCCAAATTAGGCATCTTAGAGTAATTAGACTAAACACAGCCTTCACGCTCTGCTCCGCTCATTCATCATGCTCTGGCCTAGGACAGAGGAAATGCACAAAGGAGCTACACACTTGGTCTGACTGTCCTTAATCCTGCAGGCCCTGTTCAGCAAAACGGCTCTGTTACATTGAATGTGTTTCTGATTGCGGAGCTGTAGACCTCCTGCCTCTGCAGACTGTAGCCTCAGGAAAAGAAAGAGCGAGATCCAGTTGAGTCACAGAGGATGAAGTAGAATGAAACAATATCCCAAGACGCTGTTGACTTTGGGCAGAGAGAAGCAGGGAATGTAACAAAGACAAAAGGCTAAGATCAGCCACTAAACCTCCATAAATCTGAATGATGCTGTCTATTACAAGAGCAGTGGTGGGACTTTTTGGCTTTAAAGAGCTACATGTTTGATATAACAGCACAACAGCAGAAGCTGATGTGGACAGACTGTGCAATGCAGGGACTGAATGTCTGCTATGGTGACTTTATGGTAAAAAGCAGGACATGCGCATGCACGTCAACAAAATATTATACAGCAAAATAGCAATCTGTAGAAATGTCCGGGACAAGGAAAAACCTTGTGTAAATGTTTATGTTTATTTGTGGCCTTAAGCATGGAGCAGGGAGGATGAAAAGCATACGTGACGCTCCGTCTAGTAACGATGCATATACTGTATGTATGAGTTTGTTTGTAATATCTTTAGCGGATCAGAAGTTATGGGTGGAGTAAGAGAAAGTTTACAGACAGAGACTATACAGTAATACATCTTCCTTTTGACAGGCGTATAAAAACCAATGATCTCATCTGAGGAACCTGCCGAAGCAGGCCATGCAAACTAAACTCAATATACTCACTCACCGATAACGATGAGGGTGTAGTTGACATTAACACTTCCAAATCCATTAGTAGCTTGGCAGTTGTAAGTCCCGGTGTCATCTGCCTCCACCTCTTTGATTTTCAAGCCCATGCGGAGGATACGGAAGCGAATATAGCCACTGTGGATGGTGCGTCCATCTTTGGTCCACCTGGTTAAGGGTGGTGGGTCACCAACCACTGGACATGGTAACTTGATGGCACTTCCCAGTCGGGCCATCTGTCTGTGGACAATTTTCTCAGACACCTGTGGAGGTCCTGAAGACACAAAAACACAAGTCCAGGGTTATTTTTTTTTATTTTTAAATCTATTCCTTTTATGACACGTTTCAATGTTTTCCAGCAGAGCAAAAATATTCACATCTAAAAATAGACAACAACATATTTTTAAAATAGCTTTAAACCAACTTTAAAATTGAGTCTTAAAAGTTTCCGCAACTCTACTTGAAGGATAGAACCTCCATTTTTTAGAAGTTCTCGTTTGGTGCATTTATGTTTAGTATCAGTCCAAAATTCAGTTTTCAACATATATTTATAGTTTTGTTGATATCTGGTGACTGTAGGTCAAAGTATTCAATGCACAAACTAGTCCCACTTGTTAAATAGGCACTTTGGTAACAGCTTCTGTTTTAAATGTGCTTTATAAATAAAGATGATTTAACTTGATTAAATCTTTCATTGATCCTTCACACCATATATATGAGGTTTTCTGCATGTAGGAGACCAAAAGAAAGATTTGTCTAATCACAGACAACTTTTTATAAACTTGAAATAAGCTAAATAAACACAAAATGGAGCCAACAGTTTAACATTTGATCACCACACCGATTTTTGACTTATTTTCTGTAATTAATTGCCCGAGGAAAAAATGTGTGATTTTTCTCTGCTGTACTGTATCTGATAAGATCCAAATGTAACAATTTTCCACCCCTTAGTGAGTTCCAGATTCTCATTCTGGAAACCTTTTATGAACATGTGTGATATTCATTAAACACATTTTTAACTGGTCGATCTAAAACTGGAGAATCTTATTTCCGCAAAAACCATTATCAATAGGAAAACGATTTTTTTATTGTTGTTAATAGCAAACTTTTTTAAAGGCGGTTAAACTAGTTTTATTAATTCAAAAGATCTAAAATAAGCAGTAAAGCTATGTAAGTATTATCAGAGAAACAACTTGTCTGAATCTTGATTTCTCCGACCGTGTCCGCTCTACAGCAGCATGCAGACATTAGATCAATTTGTCATATTTTTTGTTGATTACCCAGAAATCTTGCAGCCAGATTATAATAACTGGGCGAGCCCTGCCGTTTACTGTGTGCATAGAGAGGGTGAATTGTTCTGCCTGTGGTTTTTGCGTAGCGTGCGAGAGATCAAAGCAACGAGGGGGGCGGGTCGCAGCGAGACGAACAGCAGCCCGATCTCCCAGCTCTTAATTGGCTCAGGTCTGCTTCCTCAGATCCGGTGAAGTGGAGCGGGCCGAAACACCCTGCGATGGTGTTAGGGGTTCCTGCAGCACCTCTCGAGCGACACCAAGCCTTCAGCCAACCCCCTCCCTACCAACACAGAAAACTAAACATAACCCCGTTTCACCAGAGGAGAAACAAGAGCTGGAGGGAGCGAAAGAGGGGGAGGAAAGTCAACCAGACCTTATAGCTGCATCTGCCCACAAAAGTACACAGAGCCCAGTCTGTGCCTCAGAACAAATGGCCAGTCTGGTAGCCGTAAAAACAATGGGGAGGGTAAGTACACATGGCCTCTCCCAACATATACACAAACACACACATGCTTGAACACACAAAGTCACATTCCTTTGGTGCATTTCACGCATATGGTAAACAAGACCGTCATTATCCTGATGGAGCTGACACAGGTAAGTCCATCTGGACGTTTCTTCCATCTCACCGCCGACAGATGTATCTCAGCTGCAGGTACATCTGGAGAGGCATACCAGTGGCCTCTAATGCCCAAATAGATCAACGCACACATTTCTTCAAAAAACCCATCGGCTGCGGACGCTTCAACATAAACGTCAAGAGAGAAAACGTGATTTATATGACAATTAAGCCAATGGATCGTTCTCATTCCTTCCAGTTTCTGTCTTTCTCGGCCACGCATGAACATACGATCTGTGAGGTTTTTCTTCTTCGTTTTGGACGACACGTCCTGGTCCACAGGAAATTGGAAGTGTCATTGTTTATGTCTGTGGAGAAAAGCCTCACCACAGTCTTTTTGGCTGTTGTACGCTGGCCCATATCTCGCCTCACTAATACCACAGAATCAGAACAGAGGTGCTCAGTGTTTCTCTGCATGGCTCTGCTTGAAGACCAAAACAGGTCACAGTGGAGCTGCAGGGACCTCATATGGACTGAGTTCATCCCGAGGCACTAAAGGGCCCTGTGAAAACAAAAATAAATTTCTTCAACAAACGGGCTTCAGTTATCTCGTCTGACTTATGGTCCTGCAAGCCGCTCAACCGTGTGTTTCCTCTGGATTAATACAGAAGGCCGACTTACAAAAACAAGGCCTGATTTATGTCAAAGGTTTAGCTGAAGCAAACTGTCAAAACACTTTGGCCTCGCTTGAGCATTTCTTCTCTTAAAGCTGGAGAAAAAAAGCCTTGAATGATCAGATATATGCTTGAGAAAAATCAAAAGAAGCAGGAAAATCTGTAAATGTATGTAT
>NC_056518.1:16995193-17049027 GCF_014905685.2 Nematolebias whitei
ATAAGGGTGCACTGAAACATTTTTTGCAGCGTTGTTTGTGGAGCATTTAACGTTTGGTTTAAGCTCACAGAAACCTCCCAGTGGAGCAGCTCTTTGATTCCTTTTCAAAGGTTGACATTTTGGAAAAAAAAAAAGATTTATTTGCTGCAAGTTAGATGATATCTTCAATACTTCTCTTGTGTAAAAGCTGAATAACATGCAGCAGAAAGCAGCAATGCATTTCAATTATCGTCTGCAGCTGGAGAGCTTCTAATTGAAGCAACACAATCTGAGCACTAACAGACTGCACAAGATCTTTGTTTACATTGTTTTGTCATTAACAACTCAGAGTCAACTCTGTCTGTCTGTTAGTAAAATATCTCATGAACTCATTGGATGGAGTTTAATACAACTTTCAGGAAGTAAATGTTCTACAACTGATTACCTTATGGAGTCAAGTCAATTCAACATGGCCACCACAGCTAATCAACATTAGCCAACAGAGAAATGGCTATAACTCCGTAAACTTTCAAGATTTAAAGCTAAAGTTTGGAAGCAGCTGAGAGTCCTTCACAACACAACACATATTCTGACCGTGGCATCTCGTGATAGTGCATGAGTTTGTGCAGATTGTCATTTTCATGGTTTGTCTAAAACGGGAATGACTCTCAACATGAGATGACCTTAGTGCAAAACTCTGGCAATCTTTTAAGAAATAGTAGTTTAATGGTGTGAATGTTTATGAAGCATTCATACTATATACTATACTATACTATACTATACTATACATTATTTCTTCAGTATGGTTTTTTTTTTGGCATCTTTCTCGTTCCACAATTTTTGTGCTGTTTCAACAAATCATATATCAGAATGTTCAGCTCATTCAGGAGAAGGGTGCTATGACTTTTTGGTATTGGTGCAACTTCAGCTTTTTTTAAATATTTAGCCTTTTCTGACACATTTTTTTCTCATAGAAAATGAACCGAGCTCATTTTACATCTTTCAGATCTTTAGATTTGTTTACAACCTTTTTCTGCTCCTTTCACATTATATTCTGCTTCAGCTTCTTTCAGCTTTCTTGTGCAAATTTAAACTTTTTTCAGCTACTTTCAGTTAATGTTTTGTGATCCGTCTAATTTCTTTCTGCTAATTTCAGTTTGAATTGCTCCTTTCAGCTTATTTCTACAAGTTTCAGCTTTTTCTGCTATTTCAGCTACTATTGAGCTGTTTTCTGCTAATTTGAGCTTTTTCAGCTAATTCCACATTTTTTTGCACTCATTTCAACTTTTTTCAGCCTTCCGCAAAAACGTGCTCTCTCCACTTCCTTCTGGTAATTTAAGCCTTTTTTTGCTTTAATAGCTACTTTTCAGCTGGTTTTTTTTTTTTTTTGCTTATTTCAGCTTTTTTCAGATAATTTCCACATTTTTTGCTCATTTCTGCTTATTTCAGCAAATGTTCTTTCTGCTTTCTTCTGCTATTTTAAGCTTGTTCTACCTTTCAGCTACTTTTTAGTTTTTTAGCTAATTTCAGCTGTTTTCAGATATACTGTATTCAAGTTTTTTGTAGCAACTTTTGCTCCTTTCAGCCTAATCATTTTTGTCCTAATTATTTTTGTCAGCTTGTTATGCTCCTTTCAGCTTTTTTCCTGCTAGTTTCAGCTTTTTCTGCTATTTCAGCTACTATTTAGTTGTTTTGTACATAATTTAGCTTTTTCAGCTAATTCAAAAAAAAAATTTCAGCTCCTTCCACTTCCTTCTAGTAGTTTAAGCTTCTTTCAGCCTTTTCTGCTACTTTTCAGCAATTTTTTTTGCTATATGCAGCTATTTTTATGGTAATTTCCTATTTTTGTGCTCATTTCTGCTTATTTAATCCTAATTCAGCAAATATGTGTTCTTTCTGCTGCTAACTTAGGCTTGTTCTTCCATTTGAGCTACATTTTAGCATGTTTTTAGCTAATTTCAGCTGTTTTTCAGCACGTTCTTCAGCAATAAGTATTCACACTGCATTTTCATAGGAAATGCACTTTCTCTAGTTTTAATTCTTTTTTGTTTAATCCACACATAAAGCCATATGAGATGCATGTGAACAATGTGCTGATCTTGGCTACAAAGCATCAGCGAGAAAGCTTAACGTTAAACTCTTAATTCAGAGTTAAATAAAATACTAACAGGTCCACCGCTACTTCTCTGTAAATGTGTTTGTTTTTAACTTTCTGACTCACATAGCTCCTGAGCTGTTTTGGCTTTATAAACTAAAAAATTTGGCCGCAGTTCCAAGCGTGAGGAATGTGCAACAAATGATTCCCTCCCTCCATCTCCACTCCTAAAAGGCTTTTGAACTTCCTTCTAGAAAACAAGGCACCGAGAAGTGCTGAAATCAAGGACATCGTCTGAATAACTTAATGAGTATTTGTGCTGTGTGCATGACGGCCATCCTTTCTAGGGACTGATCTCCTCCTACACCTCCTGCCTCTCAAGGACAGGTTCTTTTAACCCTGGACTTGAAAGCTGAAAGCAGAAAGAGGGTCTCTGTAAAACAAATCCCGTTGCAGTGGTGTAAGAAAAACGGAAATTGTTATACTAGTAAATAAACTAATATGACTCCACACTGGAGGTACTGAAGCTCAGTTGTTTAGTCTCCACTGGGTGCTGTAATAAATGGAAATCTGATCAACTCATGACAAACTGCTGAGCGTTTCTAAGTGTTCACTCAGATTGTTCGTTGAACGTGAATGGAGGAATGATACACATGACTATATGGGTTTTCCCATACTGCACCGCTGGTAACTCACTCCTTATTATAACTGAGCTCCATGTGTGAAAGGACGCTTTCATAGCGCAGGAAGAGGAGGAGGAGGCCTGGCGACTCACAGAATTAGCCCTGTTTTTCTTTGCTCAATTTGGTGTGGATTATTTTAAGAGAAAGGGCTACATTCAATAAGAGGCATTCTTGTGATTTAGACTGAATATAGTCGTTTTTATAGCAGCTTGTGAGCGAGTTAATGATCTGTTGTATATATGAGGGATACACATGTTAGAAAAATGTCAAATCTTTGAAGAGTGTAAAGGATGAACGATGTTCAGATGTGCTGGCATGGCTCACTCTTGTTTATTTTCTCTTTTAAAAAACACCTGTGGAGTTCTAATAATGTGTGCATGTGTTTTCTGGTCTGCACAAAGAGCTTTGGTCTTTCGAGTCACTGCAAACATCTCAATAAAGAGCTGACTGCGCTGCTGACAGCCGTTCAAATAGAGAACACCTGGAAGTTAACCACGCACAATGGGAACAACTGGAAAGAGTGTGCACTGCACATTGCCGAGTGCAGGATATAGTTATTCAAACGTCTTTTTTTTTCCAACTGTGAGAACTTCTAATGCATTTAAAGGCTTTTGCACAATGCCAAACCAAAGTGATTTATTACTAAAATAAACATGGTGTGAGTGAATGTGTCTAATGTGCAGTATTTACCAAAAAAAAGTCAAAAGTCATAGAGGAAAGCTGGAGAGAGCTTCCTCCTACTCAGCAGCACTGTGTTAGCTCAGCGGACCGGACAAGTGCAAACACAACATGAGAGGAAGGAGTTTAATGGAGCCGACGCTTCCAAGGGCAAATTATATCGCCAAAGGCCAAAGGAGATAATGCTTTTTTGTCCATGTCTGATGGTTCATTTGTCTGCCTGTTAGAAAACATTTCATTAACCAGTGGACGGACTTGAATGAAACTTTCAGGAAGAAACAACAGGATGTGCATCTACAGTTTGATAATGTTTGGTGTCAACCACATCCAAGACGAATGTCATAATCAAACAACCATAAAAACACCAAAATGGCTATAATTTGTGCCGCTTGGGGTGGCTGCCTGTTGGAGTAGCTCTGTTACATTCATTCTGAGATTGTGCTTTTGGAAACTTTACTTCCTCTTTGTCTGGACGTAAATCACCTTTTTTTGTATGACTGTTTCCTCTGGTACTGGATGTTGTGCAGCTGGAAGGAATTTTACTGAAACTTTTTTTACTTTTGGACATTTGTTATGATGTGTAACCATAGCAACAAGTTTACAACCGAGAGCTGCTGATTAACATCTCAAAACTCAAATAATACCTCAACTACAGCCTCCAATGTCAAAGGAGTTGAAAAAGGAGGCGCCATGGATGCATTCCCGTCTCCTTGAAGGCTGTGCTCAAGTGCCTGACCACTGAGATCCTGGAACTGGCAGGAAACATGGCTCATGACAGCAAGGACCGGGATCATCCCCTGACACCTGCAGCTGGCTGTCCACAGTGATGAGGAGCTCAGCAGGCTGCTGGGAGGAGTGGCCATCGCTCAGGGAGGGAGGAGCTCTTCCTGGGATTCGAGTAGTCCGGTTGAAATGAGAGGCCAGCCGAGTCTGGGTGGACAGAGCGGACGGCATCTCTGGCCATTTTCTTCTGATCTGCTGTGGGACGGACCTTGACAAGAGATCCTTCCTGCCTACAGCTATCAGTATCTATAAGATCTCTTGATGAAATGAGGATAATGAGTTACAACATTTAATTTCCCTTTGAGATTAATAAAGTATTTCTCAACTGAAGTGAATTTATTATGAATTTACTTATTTATTATGGTCCCTCAGTGAGGACTGGACTAGGCAAAAGGGCCTTCTCCTACTCCGCTCCTGTTTCCTGGAATATCTTACAAAAAGATTTGAACCTCTCAGCCTTGACCTCTCTAAGTGGCTTTAAGAATCTGTTGGACTCCTGGCAGGGACCAATGCAGACATGTTCCTGTTTTTAGTTTTCTACATTCACTTTAGAATCTAGCTGTTTTTAGTGACTTTTCTTTTTTTTTTTTTTGCCATCCTATTTGTTAAAAAAAATAATAATAAATTGTGACTTTTTATAACTGTCTATTGTCATCGCTGTTGTCCATTGTTGTCATCACTCTTTGTTGAAATCAGGTCTCTCTTGTAAATGAGTCCTCGAGGCTCAATGGGATTTACCTGTCTAAATAAAGGTTGAATGAATGAAAAAAATTAATTGAATAATACTCCCAATTTTACAGTCACTGAGCTAATGTTTGGTCTGGTAGTACCTTAGAGTCATCCTCAACACTTAGTCTGAAAGCTAACAGATCTCAAGATATCTCACAATAATGAGATTGTAGCATAATATTTGCAAGGTTTGACTAAAATGACTAGAACACTTCTCTTTATAAAATTCTGGCACGAAAGGTGGCGGATGATTTGCATTACGTCAAGGAATGCTCAGCCTTTAATCTGTAACGCATTTCTAAAAATTCCAAGAGTACAACAGAAAAAAAAAACATAAATAGGGTTCAAGCAGAATGAGAAAGAAGGGAAAAGAGGCACCAAAAATACATGAACGCTAGAAACCGAACCCCAGAATGACGACTTCTCTTGAGACGGGGGTGAAAGTGAAAGGTGACTTAGACACAGCAGCTTGGGGAGTGAGTGAAATGCCAGAGCTTCTGTTCTGCTGTTTCGTTCGGCTATACATTTCACAAGCAGAGATAAAAATCAGCATAAAACAGCGAGAGCATGGAGAGAAAGCCAGTTGGCAATTCAAGAAAGGAGGCGAGATGAGGGAGTTATGGGGGGAGCAGTGATGGGGGTGAAAGGGAATGGGATAGTGGCAGGAGAAGCTGTTCTGACAGCAGCGAGGCAGCAGAGGGTGAAGAATGCACTCTTTTCTTACCCCTCCAGACATCCTGCCCTGCAACTTTCACCCTGTGTGGTAATCAATACCTGTTATTCTCCCCTCTCGGTTTTCCAATCAATAGATAAGACTGGGGTAAAACCAGTCGGGACAATGGCGCTTTCTGTGGCACCATCAGATGTGGGCTGAATAGTGACTGCTTTAGTGGAGGGAATGATACAGGGGGAGCTATTAGGTGACATGAGGGGGTGGAATAAAAATAAAAAGGAATAAGCTGATCCAGTCACATCTATCTGATTGAAGAAGAATCACTGGAATAACTTCACCGCCAGTTTGAAGTAAAATCTGCATCTGCTCGTGATGGACTCCTACTGACTCCTCATCAAAAGAGCAGGAAAAGAAACAGGAGAGAAATAACTCCGGCGTCATAAAGCTTCTGGAAACATCTCCATCACGCGGCCAACCCTTAACAGGCCCTACTGGGGCGGCTTTGAACTTTAAGCTGCTATATTTCATTAAGCTTGACTGCTTTCTCCTGGCCCCAGCTGCCTCAGCAGGAGAAAAGATTATGCATGTGAGCGTGTGCTTGAACACTCCTCAGTAGTGTCTTCTGACTTCAGCTACAGAAACATTAAGACCCAGGCTCCGGCTAAAATAAATCAAACAATATTCATCAGTATACTGAACTGTTTCTGTATTTGTCCAAGGTTTAAACAGAGGGGGTTCACTTCTACGATGAAATATCTACTTCTGCTGGCGTTATAAAGTCAGAACCTCACTGGGCTAGGACTGTTGGAGACTACTTGGAGACTCAAAATTAAACAAGCGGTATGCCAAAGCTGCCCGTCGCTCAAGGATTTGAATAGTAATTGTTTGTAGTTTTCAAAATGAGTGTTTTTCTGGACTGGAATTGAACAGGGAATGCAAGTAAACCTTAAAGTTTTTGGTACAAGACGTTCAAGTAGAAAGGAGTTACATTGAAGAATAGAGGGAGCTGCGTGAACGCTTGTGAAGCATTCACACTACCGTGATCCATTTTTCTTCCCTACGATTTTTGGCATCGCTCTCGTGCCACAACTTTTGTGCTATAAATTCATTTATCAAAACGTTCAGCTCTTTCAGGACAACCCTGTTACGACTTTTGGTATTGGTGCAACTTTAGCTTTTTGAAATATTTAGCCTTTTCTACTACTTTTTTCTCATAAAAATTAATTGAGCTCATTTTACATCCTTCAAATCTTTAGATCTGTTTTCAACCTTTTACTGCTCCTTTCACATTTTGTTCAGCTACTTTCAGCTTCCTTGTGCCAAGTTAAACTTTTTTCCAGCTACTTTTGGCTAATTCAGCTGTTTATTCAGCTGTTTTGTACTCCTTTCAGATTCTTTCTGCTAACTATAAAATTTTTGTGTTTCTTCTAACTTCTTTTTGCTAATTTCAGCTTGTTATGCTCCTTTCAGCTGATTTCTGCAAGTTTAATAATTTCTTGCTATTTCAGCTACTATTTAGCTGTTTTATGTTAATTTTAGTTTTTTTTTCCAGCTAATTCCACATTTTTTGCACTCATTTAAACTTTTTTTAAGCCTAATTCAGCAAAAATGTGCTCTCTCCACTTCCTTCTGCTAGTTTAAGCTTATTTTACCTTTCAGCTAACGTTTTAGCGTTTCCTAGCTAATTTCAGGTGTTTTCGGATAAATTCTAGTTTTTGTGGTAATGTCTGCTGCTTTCAGCATAATTAACTTATTTCTAATAATTTCAGCTTGTTATGCTCCTTTCATCTTATTTCTATTAGTTGCAGGTTTTTCTACAATTGCAGCTACTATTTAGATGTTTTTGTGCTAAATTTAGCTTTTTCAGCTAACTCCACTTTTTTTAGCTCATTGCAGCTCCTTTCACTTCCTTCTAGTAGTTTAAGCTTTTTTTTTTTGCCACTTCAGCTACTTGTCAGCTATGTTTTGCTAATTTCAGCTTTTTAGTTAATTTCCTATTTTTGGGCTCATTTCTTCCTATTTAAACCTAATTCAGCAAATATGTGTTCTTTCTGCTTTATTTTGCTAACTTGGGCTTGTTCTTCAATTTCAGCAAAATTTCAGCATGTTTTCAGCAAGTTCTTCAGCAATAAGCATTCACACCGCATTTTTGCAGGAAATCCAATTTCTGTTTGTTTTTTTTGTTTTGTTTGTTTGTTTTGTTTTTGCTTATCCAAAGTGGCTCAGAGTAACAAATCTTGGCAAGTGGAGGGAGCACTTTTATCCACGACCAGGTGCAATGGTGGAGCCCACCATTCGATTAATCTTCACAATATTAACATGTTTACAAATATGATGGAAGCCATCTTGGATTTTGATGTGGCAACCCAATTTTCAAAAGGAACCTTTCTTACATCTAGATGTAGCAACACATCAAAATGTAAAATAAAAATATAAAAATAAGCAAATATTTTGTTGCAGTCTCATCTATTTTTTGTGTGTTTGCAACCAAGAGACCAGTGAGCTATATGGTTGGGTCTGTAGAGGCCAGTTTTAAAAAATCAGGGTGCACATTTGTATGCACGGCTTGCAAAACTTCTATTCTAGGTCATGCACATGATTTGTTTGCCAACCTCCACACACATCGTACACGTCTCAACTTGCTTTGAACCCAACTTGACAGGTGCACCCACATTAAGGATTTAATCTCTTAAGAGTGCACTTTTGAAATAAAGACAGGCAGATTAAAATCAGTTTTTCAATAATTATTATTGATCCTCTGTGTGGTTTTTAAACCTGGACACTTGTCTTTGACAATTTCTGTCAGAGGAGAGCTCCCATGCAAATGTCACAACACAGCTCCAGTGCTTCTCAGACAAGTTTAACGACAAGTCTGTTGCTATTTTGAGTGGAAATTTGGTGCAAGGCAATTGAAAGCCTCTGCCAATGTTTTGAGACACTTTGGAGACTCCCTTGGGAATGCCAACAGTGACAGCATATTGAGATACTGGCTTTAAGAAATGTGTCTGTCCTGTTAACAATGTTTCTTAATTAAACTTATCAAAAGAGAAAGACATCTCAAAGTAAAAGGTCTGTTTGACATCATGTTAAACTAATTTTACAAGGACTTTTCTTTGATAAACTTGTAGAAGTGTGGAAAAGGATTGGGTCCTGATAAAAAGGTGAAAGGTCTTTAAGTGTATAGTAATATTTTGTTAAGGTGGAACAGTCTGATTTTCCAGTTTATAGTCAGGGATATTTAAAAAAAAAGTTCACAATGAATTATTATTAATGTCATGTAGTTTTATGACTTGTTATCAGCCACATAAAGCAACACAAATCTGTCTTAGGAAACCATTAAACTTGTTCTTTAAAAAGAACAAAAAAAAGCATAATTTTAGATCATCAGACAAATCCAATGGGTGTTTTTCTTTTCAGCTGTCAAACTATTTACTGTCAAGTCAAAAAAGATATTTCCCTGTAGAGCTTGTTTACCTAATACGGTGCTGTAAAGATGAACAAACTGGTTGATTTTATGAGGCTATTCTGGAACTGGGCTCAATATTTC
Organism: Nematolebias whitei; assembly: GCF_014905685.2. NCBI lineage: Eukaryota > Metazoa > Chordata > Actinopteri > Cyprinodontiformes > Rivulidae > Nematolebias > Nematolebias whitei. The sequence continues at coordinate 17,004,361 of NC_056518.1, forward strand.
TGCTTTGAAAGCTGTCAATTGCTCAGGACTTAATTTTTCTAATGACCACTTTACTTTGCTCTGTTTATTGTGTCATTTGCAAACTTACTTAAATCTTCGGGAGCGTGCCTCGGTAATTACATTTAACTGTACGTGACTTCAAAGTTGACCCAACTGGTTATTGAAGCTTTGACTGATTTATTTTATTCCTAAATCATTTCGAACACCCATGACTGAGGAGTACGGTCATTCTCATTCTGGTGTGAAGGTTGTGAAGGGGTCAGATAGATCGAGGACAGAAGCAGCTTTCTTTCTGGGAAAAGTGAATTTCTTGCTGTAGCGTCAAACAGTCTGGTCATCTTGACATTGAACCTCTAATCTGAAGCAAGAGGAACATGCTTATCAATATCTGCATTGCAGGACACACTGTAATCATTTCAGGGTTGAGTTTGTTTATATCTTTACATAAATTGCATTGGTGAAAAATGGCCTGCCAAAATAAAAGTGTGGCATAGCTACCTTTCATCCTTGACTGAGAACTTCATTAAAAGTTTGCTTTTAAATAATTTGATTAATCAGTTTCTCTAAATTGATATTTTCTCCAAAACGGGTTAGGTTTGAACTTGATAAACACACAGGATAGACATAATATTCATGAAATTTGCCAACATTTTAAATTCAGTTCAGTTCAGTTTATTTATATAGCGCCAAGTCACAACAGAAATCATCTCGGCACTGAACACATTCATATATAAAAACAATAATTTAAAACTATTTATCTGAGGAGCCGACTGCTTTGAATTTAACTCCATCACAAAAGTCTCATCATGAAGGCGACAGTGGAAAGGAAAAACTCCCTCATGAGGAAGAAACCTTTAGCAGAACCAGACTCAGGACAAGCGGCCATCTGCTTCAACTGGGTTTGAGAGAAACAGATACACAATGGCAGGTCAAGAATCAGAACGATAAGATAGAAGTAGTATCAAATGAAAACTATTCAATTTTAATAATTCATTTAAGGAAATAAGGTAAATTTGTCCTCCAGTAGTCTAAGCTTAAGACAGCATGACAAGCCAACCCTAACTGTAGGATTTATCAAAAAGGAAAGTTTTAAGCCCAGTCTTAAAACTGGACAATGTGTCAGCCTCACAGTCAGAAACTGGAAGTTGGTTCCACAAGAGAGGAGCCTGATAACTGGAAGATCTTCCTCCCATTGTGCTTTTAGAAACTCTAGGAACTGCGAGATAGCCTGCAGTCTGAGAGCGAAGTACCCTGTTAGGAAAATATGGAACAATAAGTTCTCAAATACAAGCTGGAGCTAGGTTGTTGAGAGCTTTGTAGGTCAGAAGATTTTGAATTCAATTCTGGACTTGACAAGGAGCCAATGGAGAGAAGCTAAAACGTATCAAGTCAATTTCAACTTATATCACACCAGAAGGCGATAAACACGTCAAAGGATTAATGTAATAAACATAAAAGAGAGAAGAGATGTTGTGCAAACTTTCACAATCCTTTGTTTTCTTACTTAAAATTTAAACAAATATAAACTCTTCAAATCGTGTCAATGTAGCAATTAACCCCAAACTTTTATGATCAAAGTAATAGCAGCCAAATATGACATGTTTCTATAGCAGTGTGTTTTATTCAAATGTGAGTCAGTAATACACTTGCCCTGTCATAAAGAGCGCACAGCGAGTGGCACTCCAGGCGCTTTATCTCACTCCATTAAGCAAAGGCCTGGTGCACACACGGGGACTGAGTGTGCGCTTATAGGACCACTTATCAGGATAAAGGCAGTGGGAGGAAGCCTGTGAAGAAAAAGACAAAGGCCAATCGGAGCGAGACGGCTGCGGAGGGGTGAGGTACAAAATCGGGCCAAGATGAGAGAAGCAGGTTAAGATGGCAGAGAGGCCTCCTATAACACGCAGCTCCTACAGGGAGGAGGAGGGCTTCAGCTTCGGGGAGTGAAGAGGGATTAAAGGGCCCAGGCGGCAGAAACCAGGAATCCCAACAATCTCACACCCACTCCCTGGCCAGGGCTGAGCTGCATGACACACTCACAAACCTACCCTTCTGTCTCTAGTACAAAGCAGGGCATGAATGAGCACCTGTTGCTTACAGGCCGTAGATGTTTGGAGGCCGGCCGACCACTTGAGCACTTGAACAGGACACATTTAGGTGCTGTGAGCAGCAGGGCTTTTATTTTGCTTCACACAAACAGATGTGAAAAACTGGAGACTGACATGTTTATTAACCTTATTATGGTTCTCCATCAGCATACAAGATTATAACATGATTGTTAGACTATGCAAAAACATGTGCATCCCTACATCTTTACATAACAATCTACTAAAGAGGCATTTTGTAAATTTGTAGTGAGGTAAAGTCATGTGATGAGGTCAGGGCTCAACTAGGATTGAGACATAAGAATCAATGCACTTTCTCAAATTTTGCATTCTTTCAGATAAGTATGAAGATGTGAATCAGTTTGATTGAAGGTAAATGGTAAATAACCATCACTGAACTTGGAGGGAATATAAAAATGTCATGCAAAATGTTTTTAGGGTGAATTTTTCATGAATAAAAAGAAATATGCACGTCAATGGAGGATGTGCTGTCAGCGTTAAATGTTTTGCTTCACAGTCTTTATCTGTCAACAGGTACATCCTGCCCCCCTCCCCTCTCTCCTCCTCCCTTTATCAACGCTGTTACATTCCACAGTCAGAAAAAAAGTGTCCAACCTGCATCTGGCTCAGAGTAGACAGTAACTGAATGACGGAAGCTGTAAACAAAGAAATTCTGAGCCAGACATGCTGTCACTAGCTCATCTTAAGAGCGTGCCTTTGTGTGGTCCCATCTACGTGACAATGATGATGATTATGGCTGAGCACGGCATCCCCAGGAACCTTAAACAAACCAGTGTACTGTCAGGACAATTAGACCATCTCTGTGGTACTAGAAAGTGTTTTACACCAGCAACTTTGTCAACAAGGTCCTTTCAGGGGAGACCAATGAGACTTGGATGCAGCAGGAGGAGTGTTAGGGCAGAATGAAACAAGGAGGCAGGCGGGAGAACGAGGTGAAGCAAAAAAGAGAGTGAGGAAAATAGAAAGGCCAGTGAGACAGAGACGAGACAGAGAGAGCAGAAAGGGGGTGGAAAGGCAAGGCGAGACAGTGGAAAGGGGGTGGAGGAACTGGCAAAGCTCTTACTGACAGCAATGGGGCCTCTTAACAATCCAGGAATATTGTCTGAAATCAATCTGTCATCATGGAGCTGTTGAGCCTGTCATTACGACGTGGTACTCGCCCTTTCACAGTGACAATTTGTTCAGTGCTTTCCCAGTCCACCTCACTGCTGCGCTGTGCAAAGGTCAGGGCCCTCTATCCATCTCCGTCTGCCAGTCTGTCTCTTTGTTAAACAACTGAGCTCACAGAGCCGTACAGTCCTTTTATCAGTGACCGGATGATGGCCCAAACAGAAGTGCTCCTGGAGCGACTTATGTTCCACTACTAGGTTTCTGACTATCAGCTGCCAAAACATTATTCTGTTGGTCAGTACCTAAAACACCAATAAAATCAAATGCAGTGGGTTTTGCTATTGTTTGTTTTACATAAGTAACCTGCAAAATGGTTCACCTACACACCCATACGAAGCTCATCATACACATCTTAGTCGATATTTAGGTGGCTGTTCAGGACTTTTGAACTGCCCAATCAAAGTGCACAGCAATAAGAGTTAGTTTTAGAGTGTTTGATTATATAAGTCACACATTTAGACTCCGAAATGTGATTTGATTTATTGCACTGATGAAGAAGAGTCACGAAAGAAAACCTAAAGGACTACTAAAGTATTTAAATATTTGCATAAATGTGGGTAAAACTGCAGCAAAATTCAATACAAATTTCATAAATCATGAAGTTGCGAACGTATCATTTTTTACTAGGGATGCACGATATTATCGGCATGGTATCGTATCTACCGATAGTAGCGATAAAGTTAAATATCGGCCATTCCATCAAAATAACCCCCGATATAAAAGACGCTGTTTTTGTATGACAACCCAATGACAAGGACGCCTGCAGCGCCAGCACAACGTGATGACATCACGATCGCAGTTGAGTTTAGATTTGTGAAAATTTACAAATTTGCACTGTTCCAGTGTTGTCATTGTGTTAGAGAGAGTAAATGTCATGAATAAATGTGACATTAAACAATCCAAGTTGACGTGTTACATCATTTTCAGCCCCCTTTTTTGGCATATGCATTTGGTAGCAGGCAAAATTGACAAAGACCATGCAGAATAATGTAGTATTTTAATTTCACAGCAGAGAAAGCTATGTTGTCTCTGAAAGTAGGTTTAGGGAAAAATATCGATATTGGTATCGGTTATCGGCCAAATAAGTTTAAGCATATCCGACATCGTCCAAAATTCCAATATCGTGCATCCCTAATTTTTACAGTTGCTTTGCTTTCCTGCTACATCATATTTTGCAAATGTACACATACACTGTATATATATTCAGTATTTTATTGATCATGTGAAAGCAGAGTCCAAAATATACATAACTCAATTATGCCTTTTCCTGATGCAGAGAAAAAGTGATAAAACGAGCGGGAATTCCTCTTTACAGCTATCGTCTGACTAACAGCCAAGCAAAAAAAAAACATACAAGCTCATTTTTAAACTGAGCAAAAGGTCAATCAAGATACAAACAATTGTATGAATAGAGTAGTGTAGTCATCTTCCAAGCCTTAAAGTCAAATTGCACATGGAGACTGATCCAAACTCCAAATTGTCTAAAGCTCAGTCCCAGTGCATGAGGAAATCAAATCAGTTTCAGTGCACGGTGCAGGATTCCAGTCTGGGAAAGCAGTAGCCCTGAGATAAAATACAACAGGTCATTCTCTTTGGTCCTGAAATTATTTTTCCTCCCATCCCACTCCTCATGTCAAAGATGAGACATATTTTTCCATTTATTGCAGCAGCAATGTGTGCTTACAGAAAAAAAATATTAAGGAAAATTAGGGGCTTTCAGCCTCTCTCTCCAATACTGGAAATGGCTTTGAGCATATTCCACCACAACGGCCTGTATGTGTGCAACAAATTTATAACCCTTAGTCAATGAGAACAATAAAAGACTTTTCAAAGTCACTAAAACGAATCCTTAATGAAAAACAAAATGGAAGCAAAGAAGCCACAAAGCATTGTGGGGGTCTCACGGAAACTTGTTGGAGGTGAACTGAAAATACGGGGGATCCAATGGAACTGTAAGGAGGTTGTTGATGGGTCGGGGGTGTTAAAGGAAGCAGAAGCCTTATTCAGAGCTCGTTATTTCTTGGCTTGGCTTTCTTCAAGCCCAGCCAGCCATCACTGTTGCCACCACTATAACTTACAATCAGCCTTTTAACTGCAAAACGGGAGGGTTGGTTGGGGTGCGAGTCTGCTTAGTGCGTGTGTGCGCAAGGGGTTTTCTTAAGGCTCTGAAGAAAAGGTAGAAAGGAAAAACAAAAAGAGTGAAAACCTTCATAATCCTCTGAAAGCGAGGCGCCAAAGTCTGGTAACGCTCCATGCCTGTCTGAATCCGAAACAGAAGGAAAACAACGAGCACGGATGACGGACGACGCACGGAAAAACAGAAATCTTATCCTGGACTGATGTGAAAACGAGGGCATCCAGACCGCCTGATATGACATTCTGATAAAACAGCCTTCAACACAGCATGATTCCAGCAGGCTTTGGCAAGTACAGCCTAGCCAGAAAGGTAGGGCAGGAAACAATCTGAAGCTTCAATCGTGAGCTTTTTATTCACAAACATCACAATAACATCTGGTGGGTCCAAAACGTATCAGTTCAAACCTAACTGAGGGTCACCATACGAGTCCCTAAGGTGTTACTTTCCTAGTTTGTATATTTTTAGTGTCAATATAAACTCAAAACATTAGTAATAAAACGCTTAGTGTTCTGAAGAAATGGCACCCTCCTGCTTTCATGCCAGAGCATGACATATTTTGCTAACAGAAAGACTTAATTGACTCTAATAGTTGATGTCAAAGTTTAATAAACAGCTCTCGTGCGATCAGTTAGCACTTGGACTGCGAATTGAGAATAATTCTCAGCTATTAACACCAAATTTAACCCATCTGTAACTTTAGATGAGTTATAACCATTTCTGTATTTTAAGATCATTTTAAGGTAATTTTTTTTTCACATCTTTCTGCAAAGATCAAGCTTATGATACAAAGAGCGAGTAGGCACATCAGAGACGTGAGGTAAAAGCCAAAACAAGTTTACATCTCTGCACCCTCGTGCACGGGTACGCACAAACTTGCGATCTGATCCCTAAAAATGTTCCCTCTAAGGAACGATACAGAACATATGGAATCTCGTAATTTTTCCTTACTACGGTGACTGATTGAACAGCTGTCAGATGAGGGGGTGGGGAGATCCTCCACCACTTGGCTCCCCAACAGAAAAGAGAAAACAGAGCTGGACAGGAGCAAAACGGAGGTTTAGAAAGACAGGTTGTGCAAGACAAACACATCCCACTGTGGGGCTAACATGTTATTGTAAGGTCACTTGTAAGGTTCCAACAAGGCGGACACCACCTTCACCCCCCTACCCCAACCTCCTTTAGACTTTGCCCCAGGGTGTAAACACAGCAGCAGGGTCCAGTCTCATCAGACGCTATTTAGCACCAAGCAGCTGTCAATTAACAAAAATCTGGTATTCATACGTCTGGTAAATGGTGCTAGTCAGGCTTGAGAAAGGCATAAAGTCGATTATCATTTGAATGGTGGCGGCCCTGACGCCTCTGTGAGCACTTTGTGAGCAGCTCCACGGCTGAAGGTTAACAGGAGGCAAAAAGGACTTTTATTTAACGGAACGCGAATCCATTCAGCCGGCAGGAAGAGTGTGTGTGGTCTGGAAACACACCCAGAGCCAACTGCCCAAACAAACTAATGAGCACTGCAACAAAGACGCACACACATGCACACCCATACACAGACATGGGAATTCCTTTAAGAAAATCTTTTCATTGGAACATTAGCATACAGCTGAAAGTGATAAATACAGAAACCAAAGTTGAAATTCCACGTGAATGTTAATTGGAGAGCCTGTTAAAGTCAGTCAGTGAGGACAGCGCAGCTTTCAGGGACTTTATGACCCAGCTAAAGTAAACACCGACTGACCTCCATTATGACTACTTATCACAGCTACAGCCCTTTCCTTTCTTTACCCCTCTGAGGGGTGAAGTCTGACACATTCCTCTCCAAATGTTTCCTCCTGAACTGACAGGGTTGGCAGTGTGCGCTGAAAGATGGGAAATGTGGATTGCAGCAGTTGTGGTAACTTTATTTCCGCGATACAAAAAGGAATAGTTTCACCTAGAGTGGAGGGTGCGAGAACTCCCTGAGGTTTCTTATTGCCCTAAACGCTTTGGACGTCTCATTATCATGACTTTTCTCAGGGTAATTTCAGCCTCCCTAATAAAACATGCATATATTCGGCTGCACGAAAGCAGAGCTGCTTTTCTCTCGTAAGCTTCTTCTCACGCTTTCCTTTGTAAAGCGAGTCCGCAGTGAGAACTAATAGCTGGCAAATAAGAGCAGTCTTCAAGGATCAGGAGTTGTTTAAGATTAATTACTGCTGCTCTGTCCAACCTGAAGGGACCACCACACACAATAATTCAGCCATTGTTCTCCACAAATGGACTAAAGCTCTGTAAATATGGAGCTGAGAGAGGGTGGGTGGGAGTAAAGGTCAGTCATGCCTCTTTTTAACGACAGCGCATTAACTTAACTCACTTCCTTTGACTTTACAGTGGTAGTAAATGGGAGGAAATGCAAAGAAAATCGGGAGAAAAGATTGAGATGTGTGGCAGACAAGACTGGATGCAAGATATGGATAGAATATTTCATGGATGTGTAGATAAGAAATGAGAGGAACTTTATCTAAAATCTAAGAAAACCATTATTTTAGTGCCTTTTTTGCCTTACAGCTCGGGCCACAAGCCAGAACTCCACTATTAAACCCACTTACCACTCAGGAACAATGTAAAAAACACGTCTTTGGGCATTTTGTTGCTGAGAAGCTAGCATCACTACGGTTGAAGGAAATGGAAAACTGTGAGGGAGCCAACAGCCTTGTTATTTTAACAGCTTTTGGCACAATTTTTATCTCATGGTACTTTCTTGTTACATGATGTAACGCCACTATAAAACACACTTTCCACAAGAGTTTACAGCTTTCCAAAGAATGCTGTGCGTGCTGTATGCTACGTGTTCATTGTTCGCTCGTCCTGGTAACGCCATATGTCCAGGCGACTGCATTCTTTGTGGAGCCCAGTGGTCCCTGAGACTGTCACCAGATTAGAGGTTCTGCTGGGACACATCACTGAGCACCTTCTCCAGCTGCTGGGGAAGGAGCAGAAGGGGGAGGATGGAAGAGGCAGGAATGGAGGAAGTGTGGAAGCTCTAGGAGGGCCTGGCCAATACCAAAGTTGTAGCGGTAAAGTGAGAGAGAGGGCCCCTTGAGTGAGTGCGTGTGTGTGTCGGTGTGTTTGGGGCAGGGGGTCCTGGGTCAGATATCCCCCTCATGAATGACAGCAACAGGCCTAAAATCTTACTGCCGTTTCGGGTGCCAAGTTTAAAACGTTTAGATAACAGCAGTAACACTTGTGTGCTTTTACTGTTTCACACGAGACAAAGACAAGATGTCCTTTATAATTTCATTTACCTTAGTCAAAGATGTCAGCGCACACTGTTAAACTTTACAGGGATGGTTTTACAGCTTCACTGGCCTTGGCGTCACAATAAAAGCACGAGTCGGAACCTCCCGAATGTATTTCACCGCGCGTCGGAGTCAAGCTGTTGTCTTTGGACTGTAACACAGAGCCCACTGTATTTCTGCGTCTGCTGGGAGAACTGTGAAATATTTACAACTCGTAGATTGTCAAGCATCAACTCTTTATCACCGACCGTCTGCAAACCACATGCACGCGCCGTGTGCATCTGTTTGAGCATCTGCAACCACTTGGAGAGAAACTATGAAAAACGGGCTATAATAAATTCTTCCTGTTCACTGAGTCAGTTTGGACCCACTACAACAGCACTCGCCACCATCTCATTGCCGTCTGGATCTCTCCTGCTCTGACATATGTTCATCTCCAAACATATAAAATTGCCTGTCTAATCTGATTTAGCCTCCCCGTCTTGTTTACTTTTGATTTAGTCGTGCCGTGAAGGCACGGCTGCCACGCTGTGAATGAGGTATTGTCTGCAAACCCCACAGATCTAATCTCCCCCTCTAAACCACTGCCAACCCCCCATTTATGCCCAGTCCACCTTGAACCATAATAATCACATGCAGGTACTGCACCTAGCAGACAGTAACTCGATTCACCTCCACTTTAAGCAGGAGAATAAAGAGAGCTAAACTGTTCTGCAGAGTTTTCCACCTGGTTTTCAGATTTCTCTCATTAGGCCGCTTCGACTTTTGCCGCCGACATCGAATCACGTCAGTGGATTGCGTCAACAAGGTGGATGAAATCATAGAAACGAGCTCTTAAGTTCACTCCAAGTTGTCCTTATAAGACAAATTATTGACACTGACTCAATAACCTGTGCAGTGAACTCTGGTGAGACTGAGGGGGCTGATGTGAGGCAGTCTCTTTGCCAGCCACAGGAGAGCTGGACTCTGACTTGTGTTCTTTCACCCCGGGACGCTGATGGATGATGTTTGTTTGCTTTAGCTGCAGTGAATGTGCACACTCACACACAGCAGTGACGGAAAAGACACTCCAGCGGGACAGGGTTGGCTTGCCCTCTCTCCTTCCTTTACCCCATGTTGATTTTAAGCTCTGCTTAGATTTATCATTATTTTTTTGGTTGTTGTTTCAAGTTTAGGCTTTTCCGTCCCTGTTCCGTGAGACGACACAACTGAGAGTTTCTCAGTGCTCACAGGAAACTGGCCAGTCAGCCTGGTTATTAATGAGCTCTGATGTTTCCCTCCATGTTAAAGACATTTACAGCACATCTCACCTCTTACGCAGTCAGTCAGTAAAACAGCCTCAGAGAGAAACAGCAAAATCTTCAGGATGCTCATACTGTCCAAAGGCAAATTCATATCTGAAAGACATGGGTTTCAGTTTTATTCACACAAGATTTAACCAAGAAAATTATCACTGATAAACTGAAATAAGTCGAGTTTGTTCGTATAAAATGCCTTTGCTGTTTATAAGTGATAGACATGTCTATTTAAACGTTTTTTATTTTTATTTAATTACTCTTTTTTTAACCAAATAAGGCTCAACAGTTCAGTAATGTAATGAAGGTTTTTTATTTTTAGTCCAAATAAGAAAGTCGTGAAGGATATTAGGATGTAATAACACTTGGAGGACAACATACCTTGATAGTGAGTGAATTATTAAGTCAGCCTTGTTGACAGAAATGCTTTTCCACTAAAGTCCGGGTTGAGTCCATGAATCTGGTCAAAGTGACAGCGGTCCACTTCCCACCGACCTCTAAAACTTTCAGCGCATTTCCAGCCTCTGACAGAAAATAAAAACCGGACACGTCCGAATGAGAAGGACAAGGTCCACGATATGAATGTCCTGAGTAAGTCACGGGGAGCTCCGGGCCGAGTACTCACTTCTCCTCGTCCCAGTGACTCTGTTAGCGGGCACACGGCGGAGACTTGTTGACCGTCCCAGAGCTGCAGCTGCGGGCCAATCACAGCCAGCAGAGGCCGCCGGTCGCCATTAACTCTTTATCACACTCGAACCGCTTTTATCCTCTCTCTCACAGCTGCCACACTAATGTTCGAGGAAACTGATAACACAGATGTAGGCTGACAAATTTAATCACGCGCTACAACTGATTAAACCCAGTTTGTCCGTCTAAAAGTAACATTTAGGTGATAATTCATGCACTAAATGGGCATTACGAACTATTATTAGTAAACTCTGAAGCTACTTTTTATTTATAAACTCTACGATGCAATACATTTCTAACGTTAACGTAATATAGCATAATTTACAAACATTAATTATGTTAAAAGAAGAAGAAAACTCAGCTACTTCCTCTACACTTAATACTGCTAAATCACATGGCGGGCAGGTGCTGCCCCCTGCTGGCCATTCTTGTGAACTGCACAAAGCCACAACGTTAAAAAGGATATCCTGATGCATGCTCAATAATCCAGGTAGAAAAATCCAAAAAAGTTCAATCTGGTCCTCTGGACATTCAAAAAAACAAAACAAAGCAAAAAAAAATCTAGAAACGTTTCGTCTCTCATCCGAGAGACTTCTTCAGTCTGAGGTGCTGTATTCAGCTCAGTCTCTTAAAAAGGATGTTTATGACATGTACTGTACTCAGTTTAAGTAAACAATTCAAGAATATATATATTTTTTCCTCTTTATCTCAACTGTTATGGCTAAATGAAAGTCAAGAGGACCATGCATTTTGGTGTTTGATCAATTGATTATAAATTTATTATGAAATAAATATTAAGCAGAAATCTCTGAATGGTTGAGACAGATATGAGTTTCCCCACGATTGTGAGGCAACGTCTTTATAACAAGCTTGCAAGAATGAGCAAACTTGTGCCCTTTGGTGCCATTATCATACTTTTCGGACTACTTTGTATAAGGCGCACTTAAAATCCTTTAATTTTCTCAAAAATCGACAGTGAGTCTTATAATCAGGTGCACCTTAATCTGACCTGGACCGATTTTATGTGGTTATTTTGAATGAGTTGAATAAAGTTTGACTGATCTGTTTTGTTTCACTTAATGCGCCTTATCATCCGGTGCGCCTTATGGTCCGAAAAATACAGTACATTAAGAGCAAAGTGACCGATACCAAACTGTGAATTGATATACAGTACATGACAATTCTCTTACACTCAATGACGACATCTCAGAGAACATATCAGTACGTCTTCGTAATCGCTGAACAGTTCCCTCCCCATCTCTCTGATTTGCTACAACCGTATGTCCCACCACGTTCCCTGAGGTCAGCGGACCAGTTGCTCCTCACAGTTCCAGGAACTCGTCTTAAGCGCATGGCCTTCTCTGTAGCAGGACCAAGACTTTGGAACGAGTTACCTCTGCTTGTCAGACAGGCCCCTCCCTCTCGGTTTTCAAATCCCGTTTAAAAACCCACTACTATTCAGTAGCTTTCAACACCAGATGATCTGTGTTTTGAACCTGCTCAACACTGGTTAGTCGTCATATTTATTATCTGCATCGTTTTTATATATTCTGATTTACCTCATTTTGTATATTTCTTTGTGTGTTGCCTGTTTTTCTGTCTGTCCAGCACTTTGGTTGGCCTTGTCACTGTTTTAAGTACTCTATAAATAAAATGGTATGGTATGGTCTTATTGGTGAATGTTATTTTTTTATAGATGGATAATTTCTGTTAGATTATTTTGCCTCTTTAAACTTAAATTGAATTATAAGGTCACAAAGACATACAATTGCAAGGATGACCTGTACTGTGTCAAACCATGAACTTGGTAAAAAAAAAATTTGAATTTTGTACACTTTGTTAGCTGCCAGAGACAAAACCTAATTTTCTCTGTCATAATTTTTTCTAATAAAAATGCCTAGAAAAATACTTGAAAGTATTTCTGCTTTTTCAAAAAGTTGTTATAGTGTGTATTTTGGATCTCGCAATGTAGATTGTTTCTAAACATTAATGTAAAGTACATAAGTTGAGGACAGAAAAACTTGGTCTAAAAACAATTTGCGTACAGCATAAGATAAGAATCTGAATTTGTTTGTAGAACCACAGAAAAAAATTAAGACATTTTATGTAGTGTTTGTCAAACTTTTCAGAAACTGTAATAAATGGTTATCATCAAAAACTATTTTAAAATGTTAAAATTTTATATATATACTAGTAAATTCATAAAATTCAGCTTCATTTGTTCCCCTAAACACAAAATTTTTGTCTTTTATACAACTTTTTGTCCAATATGTTCGTTCTTTTTTTTACCAAATCTGTAAATAAATAAAAATTAAAACTTTTCTCGTGTAACTTAAAACCTTGTTTTATGATCTAACACAATTTTCCACTAAATTTATATTCCTGGGGGTTTTGAGAACACTAAAAAGTTTAATATTATGAGCAGATCTTTAATGGGTGGACAGACTGAATGGCATTTGCAGCCAGTTTCTTATGATCCACTGTTATATGGACCTTAGAGATCCTTCCTGCCTACAGCCATTAGTATCTATAACATCTCTTAATGAAATGAGAATAACGAGTTACAACATTTAATTTACCTTTGGGATTAATAAAATATTTTTGAATTGAACTCATTATTTCTCTCACCTGCTTTTCCTTTTATTCCTCATCATTGATGATTTTATGAAATTATTCAATAAAGTGCATACTAGTCAAAATAGTAAAAACTATTGTTCTGAAGCGCAAACTTTAAATCTAATTTAAGAATTATTTTACTCAATTTATTGCCATTAAGCTGTTGTTTTGACTATGAAAGGAGGTAAAACACATTTATGAATAAGTACCGGTATCACTAACGAAATGAACTGAAGGCAGTCTTAGGAAATGATGAATCCAACCTAAAATCTTTCATAAAATGTGAAAACCTATGATTTATTCCTCAAATAAAAAGAAAAAACATTTGTGAAATTATATCAATTAAACATTATCTGCTCCAACATGAAGGTTCCAGTCAGCGACATGTACGACTTTACATATTTGCTCTTTAAGATTCAGACAATTCCAAATTACATTGAAAAAATATAAACTTTGAGGTATTTACACTCCATAAAAATGAAAAATCCACTTTTGCCAACTAGGTTCTCTCTGTCCTGCTGTTATTTAATGCCAGGTCAAACGGGCGCATAATTAAAAACTCCTCTACATTAGAATCACTAAAAATATCAGGTCAGACAATATTAAAACTGTGAGTACTAGATGATTTCAAGAAGTGACCAGACATCTTTTAAAACAGAAAAAAGATCATTTATTTCAATATACATCGCATTTAAAACTATATAACATTTGTTGAATATTTTACACAACTCTTAATATGGAAATTAATTGAGCTTTACAAAATAAGACCAAGCTCTGAAATAATAACAGAATCTCTCCCACTTTTCTTACTGCATCTTTGTTTTTTTTTTACATTAAAGTATATTACAGCTTCATTTCATTAGTGCTATTTATAAAATAAAAGTTTGCAAAGTTTGCAAAGTTTGCAAGGTTTCATGTACCAGTAATTAGGATTAATGAAACAGTAGTTAGGTGATTCTGACCAGATAAAGCCCGAGGAACTGCAATAAAACATTTCATCACTGTCATTCAAAGCCCCTTATTGGTCACAAAGAATCATCGTAAATGTGGAAAATGCCTTGAAGTAGCAAGAAGGAAGCTGTCAGTCTGGCAATAAAATATTTGTTCCTGTCCGACATTGTACAAACACAACTTTGTTCTTCAGAAAACTATAACTAAATATCAAAAGATTTGTCACTTAAGTGTGAGTTAGCAGTAATAATATTGCACGATAACATTAACAAGGAAATAAAATCACTGGCCGATTTAGGCCTGTGTCCTTGCGAGCCAGCACCTGAGAAGGCCTCTGCTCCACACCAAGTCATTCACTTAGTGGCGTTAATGAGGTTAGTAAGTGATAAAAGGTTAACTCTTCAAGACAATACTTCATATCCATCTCAGCTACAGTGGGAGTCCTCGTACCAAACTCTTAGTGTAATGGTTCGAGCAGTAAAAGTAATGACCATCAACCGGTACTGGAATCTGGACTTCCTTCAAAAAATGACACAAAGTTTGCAGCTTTATTACGGTACAAAGCTTAAACAAACAAACAAAAATTTCTGTTTCTTTCAGTTTTGCTTTGCTGAGATTTGAGGCCTGCTGAACATTGCTTTCTAATTTCCATTTAAATATCAAAATGCTTATGTGAACCAGAATTAGGAACACTTACCGGTACATGGGGACTTACATTCTTTTAAGTGATCTGAGTCATGTGGTCCTCAGACACAGACGTGGGAAGCTCATTAAAGTATAGAAAAATAAAACAACTCTTCTCAGTAACACCTTTAGGAAGAGGGGAAAAGGAGCCTGTTCGGATTTTGTGACGCAAACTGCTAAAGAAAGCTGCTGTTAGCTTAACCCTCTTTGCAATTCAACATTCAGGCTTCTGAGAATTACTTTAGGTGCGCACAAAAAAAATCACTCTTGGACTCAATGACACATTAGTCTGGACTTTCTGCTCGTCTCATTTACAGTGACATTACTCTGAAGCCGTGCTCAGGAGGTACAATCATGACCATTAAGGATTACCAGCGCAGTGTTGCATTTGCGTTTTGTTCGCAGCGGTGGTTCTGTCTGTTGCATATGCTCTTGTAGCAGACTGTGTTATAGGTACTGATTCAGGTTCAGATGGCGGGCTTGTCGCTGTAGAAAGGCGTGACATGAAACATGTAGCAGTGGGTGCAAACCCTGACGGGTTTAACTTGGCCATACCGAGGCAACGGAGCAGAATGGGAAGAGCAACGAGAGCAGAAAATCTGAAATGAGAGTTTTTGATAAATTAGTTGCAATCTTTAAAAAAAAAAAAAAAAAATTGTTCCAATTGGTTTACATTAAACGGGGACTTTTAATATTTTTTTGCAGCTTTGAGGATAATCAGCTCATACCTTTCCACAGCTCCTACAGTGATGCTTCCTACGGATGACGGTGAAGGGAGCCTTGCAGGCAATGCAGGAGCTGCAGGCATCATCAGGGACCCAGTCTGGAGGGTCTGCATTGAGAGGCAACACAATATGCTAAGCATACAGCAGAACTGTCACCAGCTGATCGTTTGCAGAGAGAGAGGAAGGGGGAAGAAACAGGATAACTACACCCTGTGAGGGTCTGTCTGTGGATGTGCTGACCTTCGAACTGGCCTTCCCGGGCTTTGGCTGCCAATTCTGATGATGAAATGGTCTCCTGACACAGAGCACAGTCCTCCAGCACTGCACTGCGCAGAACAGGACCTGCTGGGCACCGTAAAAAACTAATTTAAAATACCACACAATAAATGGATCACAATTTATCTAAAGAGCTAAGCTACAAAGTTAGGGTCCAGTCAGGGACAGTAGTGGAATAACTAAAAAAAATGTCTGAATCACGAAAAGCAGAGGCTTTTTAGTGTCTTATTGGAAGAAACCAGAACTGAATCACTTATCTCATATTTAAATACCTTTAAGCATTTGATCTGTGACAGCAAGTTGACTATTGTGAGCAATGGCAGAAATTAAACTTGAGAAGTTGCATCACGTACAAACAAATTTATATTAAAATGACAAGTTTGACAAATAATTTTGGATTCTACTCAGAAAATAGATGAAATGTACCGTATTTCTCACCTTTCTTTTGCTTATCGTTGTCTCCTTGCTCACATTTGGTTGCCATGACTTCAAAAAGCGTTTTGAGGATGTTACGAAGGTCACTAGCATAGTTGGTCTGCAGCTGATCAGCAACACCTGTATCATCAGGGAAGAAATATTAAGCCAAAAGACGTAAAGACGCACAGAAGAGAGTAACGTAATAAAAACTTAATTTACCTGATATGCAAACAAAGAGACGGTGGATAAGATCACTGCTGCTGTGGAAACGGGATCGGATCTTGTTCCTCGATGCCACCTTGGTGTCATGCAGGGCCAGCTTGATCTCCTGGTGGTCCAGTTCGTCTGACGTCCCAGAGCTGGGAGTAAGACTGCTAACAGGACTGGATGGAGACAGGAAAATCTCATTACACCTCTTTTGAAAAAAGGCAGACATTTTTTTTTAGATTTCAACGTTTGCCATTTTTTTAAATTCATGAAAAAATCAACAAATGACAGTGTATTCTTACATCTCCAATAAGGCCGCAGTATAAACACTTTATGAATTATACAAAGCTCAAGAAACTTCTTAACACTCAGATATAAGGAATGTTTGTGTTCCAGCGAAAAGAACATTTCAATCTAATATCTACAATAAAAGGAAGAAAATAGTGAATGATGACACAGATGTGACTGACACTTTCATCTAACATGAACAAAAGTACGTCGAGTCTAAACAAGAAACGAAAAAAAGGGTTTTTATGATTATTTTTGTTTCGTGCGACAGACACATGGATGAACTTTATGTTACCTGGGAGTATATGCACTGCTGGAAAGACTACATGTGGTTACCGACACACTCTCACAGTCACTACCTGACACAGAGCTGAGGGGAGAGTTCTGAAAACTAAAAAAAAAAAAAACCAAATAAATAATAAAAAATAAATATATACAATAAATTAAATGGTGAAATAAATACAGGTAATGAAAACATCTAATAAAAATGTAAAATAAAGATTCACAAAACCAACTGAATATTATTATGCATAAACGCAGCCAAAAATAAAATGTTTTAAAAAGAACAAGTTCATGTGTGAAACTCATACAAGCCTCTGAGACAAACCTGGAGCTTCTCCTGTTGTCCTCTTTGGTGTCCCGCCTGAATTCCTTTTTATCTGGTATGCTGTTACCCTCCTCCTTATCACTCTCCCGCCCTCCACTGGCATGCTGCTTCCTTTCAGTCCTCTGCTGGTGGTTACATGTGGAGACTGTCTCTCCTTTTCTAGAGCTGCAGTCCTGAGAGAGATGCCCCTGCCCTGAAGACACCACCAGGCACTTGTCACAAAGCTGGGAATTTGAATCCTCTTCTAGCGGCTCTGAGGAGTAATGGGAAGAAGGTGGAGTCAGCTGGGGGCCCTCACTTTTACTGAAAGGTTCATGAGCAGGCTGAGGAAGCTGGCAGGCGGCAGACTGGATAACAGTGCTGGGAGCTGAGGTCTTACAATGTTTGTCCAGTCCCAGACCAAGGCCTAACCCGAGCCCTGCGGCGTCAGCGGCGATTGCATCCTCGTGACTGTCCTCGCAGCTCCCGCAGCAGACACAGGAGTTAAGCAGGCAATGAGTGGCCACCAGGGGGCCACAGGGCTCAATCTCAGAGGGAGGTGGCAGAGGCAGCAGCAACTTGTCCACTGCCAGCTCTGTCAAGCTGGGGGAGCGAGGGTTGAAGATGACTGTGGCCGACAGCTTCATCCCTCCCATGCGGTGGGCAATGATCTCAGCTGTTTCAGATGCTGTCCCTTCTAAACCCATTTCCCACCCGTTGCTGTAAGGCAGAGGTTCGGAACAAGAGGTTGGCGTGCACGGGGGGCGCTTTGCCACCGAGCAGCGCGTGTTCATGCTGCGCGGCTGTGAACAAGGATGCTCTGATGTAGTCTCAGAGTACCAACCATTCCTTCTAGAGTAAGGCTGTGTTTCGAGCTTGTGCTGCACACGAAATGTAGACTCTTTAGAAGAAGAGACGAGACAACTACTTGCTTCTTTTGCAACACTGGTGATGCCCTCACCTGCTGCATCCAGGTCCTCCATGAAAAAGACCCTGTCCTCCTCCTCTACATGGATGCCTGTCCGTCCACGGCTCCCCAAGGTTCTTCGTGGGGAGGCTTCAGTGCTGGAAGCTCCACTGGAGCCTCCAGGCTCTTTTTTGCTGGGTTGATGGGCTGGAGACTGACCTTGGCTTGGAGGGGACAGCAGAGTAGACATCTCGTCCCCCACGCGATACACCATCATGTTGAGTTGTTCCAGTTCCTCCTCATCATACTGCATGGAGCACGCCAACTCGGCCTCCTCCGCCTCCTCACAGACCAGGCCTTCTTCCTGTTCCTCCTCCCCGCTTTGGGTTTCCACCTCCTCCCAGCCATTTTCTACCGCTGCCAATTCCTCCTCCCTATCAGTGACAACAAACACAGGCATTTGTTCCTCTCCCCCCTCACCCTCCCCATATGAGGTGTCACTTGTAAGGCTGCAGGATGAGCAGTTCTCTTGGATTTGTGCTGGTATGTTGCTTGTGGCCAGCCCCTGGCCCGTGGACAACTCTCCTTCCTGAGAAATACACAGGTTCCTCTCGAGCGTCATCAACTCCTCCTCCGTGAGAGTTTGCAGGAGATCTCTGCAAATATAATTGGGAAATAGTTGCAATAAAAAAGCTAACAGAGAAAAAGTCTCTTTTTGGCGAACACTCCTGAAATTTACCTTATTTTCTTCAACAAAGTGCGAAAAGGCCTGAAGAGATCAGACATGTCCTCAGATTTCCGGTCAAGGTTCAGAGGTCCCTCAGGAAACACAACAAGCCCACTGAAAAACAAGTTTAGCTTTCTGTAAGAGGAGGGTGGAACAGATTAGAGGAGAAATAGGTTGGTGGAAAGATGGGCAACACTTACCACACAATGGCTAGTCTGGGAATTGTAAACATGAGTGCAGGTTCATAGTCGTCGATCATGTCTTGTGTGAGATAGCCCAACTTCAGGGCCCTGAGACGACAAACAAAAAGGTGCCATAAGAAAAGAAACCGCATTATCTTCTGTTTCCAATTCACTCTAGATAGAAGCAGGTGCAGGGTTTTTTCTTTCTAAAGGATCATCATCTTCATACCTCTCCACAGTCTCACAAAAGAGCACAATCACCTCCTGCTGTACATAGTATTCTTTGGGAGACTTCACAGGCACCATGGCGGACACATAGCTGGCAACAGAAAAAAGAAGGAAAAAACAACACTTAATTAATTTATGTTAAAAAAAAATAAGTGTCTAACTGATGTAGTTAAATTTTGACGACGCAACCATTTCTGGTTGCTGGTTTACCTGAGCTCAAACTCAGCAAAAAGGCTGTCAAAATGTCGTAACGCCTCTTTCATGCGGTCTGTGTACAGGTTAAGGTCTCTCAGGGCCTGGTCTCTGGTGATGTTGCGTACCTCCTCTAGGCTGCGAGTCAGGTCTTTAGCCAGGGGTCTCATAGCTATACTCTCTATCTCCCGGTTCATGATGATGGAGCCTGCAGCCAAACACTAAACAAGATCATTCATCATTAACTATCCTGTACTGATCTGTGAAACTTCATATTGACTTTTGGTTATGCTTGTACTGAACGTAAATAGCATATTTGCGAGGTTGTTTTCTTTCAGACAGATGCAGGAGGGAATAACGCTACCTCAGCTCCAAACCACAGTTGCCCTGCCAGGTTGTCATGACGAATCTCCTCGGGGAACTTGACACAAAAGTCTCTGTTGGCCCGGTTGTTGGGGATACATTCATCCATGATCTGACTGATAATGTTCAACACGTTGTCCTGCAGACAAACATAAAAGTGACAGAAAACCAAATTGAGCAAACTAGTTGAAAGGATGAACAGACATGAGAAGCAGCCTTGTGTAATTAATGTTATTTACTAATCCACATTGAAGCCAACGATGGAACGAATCCATCTGTCACCCATTTAGGAAGATCAGTTAAATTCCCTTGCTTGAAGACATTTGATTAGGAAAGAAATACAAACAATTTGACAAGAACACGAGATCTTTACGGACCTACAGCTACGTTCCGTCTCAGTAAAGCTACAGAAATGAAAACCGTGTCTCGCGCACACACAGCACGACCAAATCCAGCTTATGTGCCACTCGCATGTTTATCAGCCATAACAATGACTTACAATGAGCTTTTTACTCAACCCCAGCTGTGCTGCAGACAGTAATCTTGTCAGGAAAAGAACCGTGGCAGGAAAAGAAAGATTAAAAAACTCTGGGAAGGAGCGCTTCGCCATTTATTCCTGTATCTCAGTGTATTGAACGTGTCCAGGCTGAATCTCCCTAAACAGGAAATAAATGGTCGTTTTCACTTGTGTTAGCTTCCAGGTGCAGTGACTTGTGTAGGATATGAGTATGTTTGTTCTGACTGAAGACAAACTGTTCATTTTTCTTGTTTTTCCAACCTCTCTTTTGTCTCATTGTCGTCACCGTTTACCAACTCTCTCTCTTTTCCTTGTATGTGATACAACTTTATAAATATTGTGCAGAAGTCTTGCGCTGCTATTTATTTCTTCAAAATTCTCAAGAAAATACGAAGTACATAGAATTATTGAAACATGTCCAACCAATAATTGAAATATATATATTTTAGCCATCATCCAAAGCTACTCCTTAAATAATGGCTGCATTTTGTTCAAGTCTTTGTCAAGATAATCTCATTCTGCTTTATATATTAAAATCTAAGCTAAAACAGTGAAGTCGTTGATAAGAGTTCTGTATGCTGTATTAAAATCTGACGTTTTTTCCTGGTCATACTTCCATCTATTTTGACAAAAAAAAAGTTTAATTCAGTCCATTTAAAAGACCTACTACCATAAAGATTTCCATTTATCTCATGAATATTTTAGCATGCATCAATTTTTCTCTTGATTTGAGCTCCTTTAGAATGGCTTCTCAACACAATCCTTTAAATTCAGACCTTTTCTGATTCATTTTCTTTGTCCTGATCAATTAAAAGATGAAGCATCTTTCAGGTCCTGCATCAGGTTGTTGCTGACAGAGGATCTGTGCTAAAGGACATCCTTTTCAAAACTGCCTGCCCTCTGAAATTTCTCTCGTCAACTCTTCTTACCTAAAGCTTGTCCAGTTCCAACATATTTTTGACACAATAAACACCATGCAACTTTAAAACTTTCGCTAAAGGATTTTCTAAGAGTCAAACAATAGTATATTAGATTTAAAAAAATACTATATTCTACCTGGCAACGGTCATAGTTTGTCAGTAATAAAGACTCAATTAACAGACAACTGGCTCATCGCTTGAGTAAGACATGTTCATATGCTCCAATGACTTTATTAATTGGTTTGAAAAGAAGAACAGTTAAAAGTGGACAGATCCAAGACTATAAATAGAAATTTCATTTTAAAAAGTAGACATCCTCCAAAAAAAAAAAAAAATCTTTAGACAGGTCTTAGAAAAAGATCTTCACTCAAGAAGCTCAAGAACAGAATTCTGGCTTCATTCTACCTTTATACTTTGGACCGATGTGGTTTACGGAGTCGTGCTGCTTAATTTAAAGTCCAAACTCAATGATGACTTGGACCTTTAAACATATTTCCTAACCTATAACCTATTTAAAAAATATACTAAACATTATTTATTTGTATGTCAAATAAATAAGAGTACTATGCACTACAAAAAAGACAGAAAATAAAACACTAAAGAAAATCCAGGTGGTAGCTTGGCAGGGGGAAGGAAGAACCAGAACAGCCAGGGATCAAGTGATGACCTTATTAAGTAGTTCTCCCCATGTGTTCTGCCAGTGGGTGGGAAGCAAGGCACAACAGGCCAGATGAAAACCTCTCAGGCTACCTGTGTAACTTCACCCACGATGCTGCCACCACTCTTTCAAACAGCTGCTTTTATCTCTGCAAACAAGTCAACTAGTTCATCTTAAAACTCTTCTTAATAATGTTGAAGCTCAGATCTAACAGATTTAACAAATTTATTCTTAAAAAAGTGCGACTTTACAGGCTTTTTCCCTTAAAATCGGCTCATGACGCACAGCACAGTGTGCTGTTCAAGCCAAGATAAGAGCGACTGCTTCCAGACAAAGTTGACTCAACTCATCTTATCAGCTAAAGAGGTACGGTACATACAGGAACTTAGCCAAGTAGTGTTTAGTAAAGCGGTCATATCATCATGGCTGAATCCAGGAATAAATTAAAAAAAGACACTTGCTATTTTCAGTTTTGAGCCCAAATCAATGGTTCGAGCAGGCGATTATGTGAGAGAAAGGAATCTGAAATAAAAACAGGCAGCCATGGCTCAGAATGAAACACAAGCTGAGGGTTAATTTATCTTGATGCCAGCTTTGCTCCACTTAAGGTCTATTTTTATGCACCATTTACACAGGAAGGCAGGGAAAGACGATGACTTCATTTGTTCTCGGTACTGACCTGACAGGATCTGAACTGGTTGACCAGCAGGGTGCATCTCTGAGGGTCCTTCCTGCCGTCCAGGCTGTCCAGTTCAGTGGCCACCTGGTTGAGCTCCTCATCAGCGTAATAGAATTGTGCCAGGAGCTGAGGGTCCGTCCTCTGTGCAGAGACACAAACAAACACGAGGAGGTCGTCTTCATTACCGTCACAGAGAAACATCTTCAATAGAAGCAAAAAAATTAAAATAAAGGTTTTTAATAAAACTGACTGCAATAATCAGCCACTGGAATAGTTTTTTTTTGCAAAACGATATTCTGCTGAAACATCTTTGGCAACCTTTCAAACTAAATGTTATAGTTCAGCACTTTTTATTTGGTAAATATCACTAATTTCACAAGAAAAAAACTTGGTGCTAAAAGGTTAAATGTCCCATCTGGTTGTTGAGCCGCAGACACAAAAGACTTCCTGCAGACACGACCTAATTTAACTCCTCAAAGCAGCAGGGCAATGTTTACGGAGGAAATGACTGAACGCAACAGCAAACAATACTTTACGTGACCCTAAACAAAGGACAGGGCAGGTCAAACCATTCCCGTCTGGAGAAAAAAAATACAGCAATCCTATGAATTAGGACATAAAGAAGCAAATAATTAAACTTAAACGTACCTTGAACTTCACAGAATAATATAACTCATTTGTAGGTATTACTGACGTTTAATAGTTTCACGGGTTTAACATGAATAGGGACCATTTTACAGGTAACACAGATGCTGAACATCACTTATTTCTGTAATTAATCATTTGAAAATAGAAAATAAATAAAAAAAACTTTTGAGTTCCTGTACTATAATGCCAATCTGAACCAATCCGAGTAGAATTTGGACAGACACGTCTTGAATTTAACTAAATACTTTGTAATAAGTGGCAAAATTTACTACTAATACAAGGAAATCATGTTATCTAAAAAAAAAAAAAACCTTTCCCAGTTAAAATGCAGCTAATTTATGAGAAAAACTGAATATAAAACACTCTCAAATGCATATATTTACAACACAAAAGTTAAATTATTAACATCAGTTCATTAGAGTTAAAACGGGGTAAAACTTTCCCAGAAGAGAGAGATGGAGGACTTGGTCCAGGAAGAGGATTTGTGTCATTATCTTCCACCTCGCTCCCCACAGTAATGAGAACAGGACAGAACATCAAATACTCCACATAAAGTTGCAACAACAAGCAAAAAAACCAAAACAAAAAAAACCATGAACTCAGCAACCACTCACTGATTTTGCTTATAGGTAAAACAGAATTATCGGTGTGAGTCTACAAGGCAGTCAACCTGCCAAAACCACTTCACGCATCCATAAACACAGAATCATCTCGAGAAGGGCGGGTGTTCACCTAAAGGTTAATGCTTTTGAAAATGGCAGCCACATGCCAAAGTGTATCATCACAAAACATACGGTCCCTGTAATGACAGAGGAGCTTAAAAGGACAGCGTGGCTGTGGAAGAGGGGACATCTACAGTGGTAAACAGCCTTGTTTCCATGCCATGCTTTCATTGTGTTGAAGCCGTTTTTCACAAAACAAACAAACAAAAAAAATAACAGCAGAACGCTGGGATTATCTGAAACCTCCTGCATTTCCTTTTCCCTTAAGTTTGCAGTGTTTCATGTAGCGTGATGCCTACTCCTAAGACCCTTGCGTTTCTCAATGAATATGATACACAGCGCGCTTCCCTCAGTGCTTCTCATTAATAATGAAACAAACAGGAAGGAGAAAATACTGAGATCCACCCAACAGCTGAACTGCACGACTGTGAGGAGGAAAACTACACTGAGAAGCATCTGCAGAAAAATTATTACCTTGGTATATTATGCACGTCATGGTAGAGCTCAAAATTCACACCCGACATTTGTCTTTCCATAATAATTAAATTAGTTTTGGATGAATTGCAAGAACTTTGAAGGATAACAGGAACGTTTTTTTTCACCCCACATGCAAATCAGAAATGACTCGAGGTTTGATAAACGTACCTCAAATAGTGCAGACATGAATGATTCTGAATCCATTTTAAAATGTCCAAAATCCACTAATTGTCTTTTAAAATAGTAAATAAGTAAAAACAGCTGGTTGTAGTGAAAAGTCAAGGTTTTCCAGCTGATGCCAATCTTTAGAAACATGGGCAGCTAACAGCCGATACACCATCTTTATGACATTTTTAGCTAAAATGTATTTTATTGAACAAAACATAATAATTTGTTGTTATGGGGAAGTAGTGGTTCAGAGGTTGGAGAAAGCTACCCTATTATCAGGAAGTTGTCAGTTCGAATCCCCTGACAGATACATCACAAAAAAAGGTGAAAAAGGTGAAACGCCCACATCTGCCTCCTCATTTGCCCCATCTGCTCCCCAGGGTGCCCTAGATGAGACGGCAGCTCTGCTCCACACATGTGGGCTGTGGTAGCTCTGTGGTTGTGTCAGGATGGGCAGCCGGCACAAAACAATTATCAAACCTTTGTGCGAGTTAGATCGCTGTGGCGACCCATGAGGCTTTAAGGAACCGAAAGAAGAAAAACAAAACATATATAAACAATAAATGCTCAACTTAAATAACAACCTAAGAACTTTTACATTAAAACATAATGGTACCACTTTACAATAAGGTTCCCCTTATAGAAGGCTAATAAATAGTTTATAGATACGTTATTAATTCCAAACACCCTATAAGTTGTTAATAATTGTTTATTATGCATTAATTAAGTGTGATAGAGACAAAACTGACCATTCCTGCAAAAGAGTGAGCCACATCTGTTCGCCTGTATATTTTGTCTAGAGCTGTTTTATTAAACATTTCAGTCTAAGTTACTACCTTGTAAGCACAATAAGCATTTGTGAACCTATTTTTTAGGATATAATATTAGTTTACAAATGTTTATTGTGCTCACAAGGTAGTAACTTAGTCTGAAATGTTTAATATAACAACTCTAGATGAAATATTTAGGTGAACAGATTTGGCTCACTATTTGACAAGAATGGTCATTTTTGTTTCTCTGACACCCTTAATTAGTGCATAATAAACAATTATTAATAATTTATAAAGTGTTTGGAATTAATAATGAATCTATAAACTATTTATTAGCCATCTATAAGGGGAGCCTTATTGTAAAGTGGTCCCAAAATAACACCGAAGAGCATTCGCACAACAAAAAAAAAAAAACTAAATTATGTAGCAGATGCTGATGCATCTTCAGTTTCCAACTTGGTAAAGGTTTCAGGCTGTGACATTTTTTTTAAAGAAGTGGCCAATATTAGCTGAATATTTTCTCTCTAGTCGTAGCTGATGCTGGGAAAGAGAGAACCATGGATTAGGCAACGTCAGCGTTTTAATCTAACTCATAAGAGACAAATTACAAAGTACACTGCAACTTTTATTGTGAAGGATTTGCACCTGCATTCAGTGGCTGAAAGCCAGGGCTTGTGTGATGTGTTCTGTAGTTTGAAACCATGATGATCATCACAGCCCTTCTCATTTTACAACAGGACCAAAAACAGTCATGGTTACACTGAATCTGTGAGTAAAATAGATCGAATGTGATGCTTGAAAATCTGTTGCCAAAGAATTTCATGTGACCATACTGAACATTTTGACTCCTCTTTCATGTTCATTAAGTTTTCATAAACTTGTTTGAATGTTGAATCTTTATACTGCAGACATATCTTGTTTATTTTAGGTCGGAGAGACTCTAAACTCAGCAATTTGTTTATAGAGTTACAATTGCATCACAGCTCACAAAATCCTAATCAAATCGATTAACGAAGTGTCTAAATATTCCCACACTGTGAGCAAACCGAAAGTTCCTAAAGATCTTTTATTTCCCACCAGTTCGTTTCCCATTCCAACACATTTAAACTAACTCAAATCACAGAACAATTCTAAATTTTAAAAAAGAACAAAAGAAGACTGTAATTATTCCCATGTCATATTTGTCATAATAAAAACGTGCAAGGACGTGTGGGCTAATGAGAAATCATCCAAAAGGCAGTCTTAATCATCCTGTAAGAAACCAAACCAACCACAAGAGGAGCTTTTATCTCTACGTCTAAATTTAACCTCTGAGAATTGGGAGCCGTCACGAGTTACCATTCACATTTGACTGAACAGCTTCCCTACAATGAGCGGGAGTACCGCGTTAAATGATGACCAAACAGGAAACAAGAGTGGGAGACAGTGAAAAAGCTTTTTCTAGCCTCGGCACGGGCTGCCCACAGACTGATGGCATTCACTTGGACACGTATAGACAAACACTGAAGGAGGAAGACGAGAGGCGTTTGAAAGAGACGCCATCTCTTCTAGTCCCCTGCACAAGAAAGAACATTCCTGCAGCATTGAATCATGGAGGAAAAGTCAAAGACAGGCAATGATCACTGCATGCAAATCTAGTTTTAGATAGATGGCTGAACTGTTTGTTTGGTGTACAACAAATGAGCATTGATTGTGTTTCATAGGAGATATGTGAAACATGTCAGTTTTACCCTAATTTCTGACACTCGTGATAACCTGACGCCTGTTGCACCAGATGTTCCAGAGTTCAGACTTACACAAAACTGAGTAAAACACTCAAATTCATTCTTTATGTGGAGGTTATTTCCATCAAGGAACTAAAAAAATAAAATTTTAAATCAGTAGTCAGCCTCAACGTTGACTTGCTAAAAAAAAAAAAACCTCTATAAATTGAATCATTAGGGAGATAATTGTCTATAGTTTTGACATGTTGATTGACTGAATGTTGTTTTATATCCCGTTAAGTGTCCAGAAACAGCTTCTTTTGTTTTTTTTGCAGTGTCCTACTTGCGTAGCTGATTAGTTGTGACTGAAGAGCACAACAGATGTTTCATTCAAACTGATTACTCACTCAACTGGATAGCCAGGGCCGAGAAATCCAGTAATAAAGAACAGACTGGTTTTCAGTTGGACATTGAGATCCATGGCCACTGATTATAATTACCTTGTTACATGGAATGAGTCAGTGATGAGGTTAGATGTTGCTCTGAACAGCAAAACAGGCAGGCCGTTTGTGGAAAAGAGTTGAAATAATTAACAAAAAAAACAAAAAAAAACGTAGAGTGGCAGGCAGGAAAGTCAAGGCTCCAACCTTTTCTTTACAAGTTTAGATGCAATGGTTCAAAAATATCATCTGATATGTTCCAAATTAAAAATTAAATAGAAGTTCACAAAACATCTAACATTATATACACACATTTAGAAAGTCTATATTAAGACATTTTCCAGGGTGTCAAAAATTCAATTCAATTCAAAATACTTTATTAATCCCAAAGGGAAATTAAATGTTGTTGTAACTCATCATCCTGGTTTCATTAAGAGTTGTTTTATATGCTGATGGCTGTGGGTAGGAAGGATCTCCCGCAGCAGTCCGTTCCACAGCGGATCTGAAGAAACTGGCTGCAGATGCTGATCTGTCCACCCGAACCCAGCGAGCCTCTCGGTCCTCCTGGGCAGCAGGACCATGTTGGGCAGAACTCCTCCCTGAGCGATGGCCACTCCTCTCAGCAGCCTGTTGAGCTCCTCATCATTGCAGGTGTCGGGGGATGATCCTGGTCTTCTTGTTGTCATGAGCCACGTTGCCAGCAGTCAGTCACTCGAGCACCTCTGTCAGGTAGACAGAAATGCATCCCCGGCCCCTCCTTTACAACTCATTTGGGATTTGGGGCTGTATTTGAGGTAATATTTGAGCTTTGAGATGTTAATCAGCTGCTCCCGGCTGTAAAAACCACCTTGTTGTCATGGTTACACATCATAACAAATGTCCAAAAGTAAAAAGATTTCAGTAAAAATCCTTCCAGCTGCACAGCATCCAACACCAGAGGAAGTAATAATCCAAAAAAGCAATTTACATTCAGAAAAAAATAGGAAAAAGTTTTCAAAAGCAACATCCCAGAATGAAAGTAACAGCTACTCCAACATACAGTCACCTTGAGCGGCGCGATTCTTAATATAAAATAGCAACTTTATAACTATCTAAACTACAGTAAAAAATGTGCCTACAATTCAACGTATGAACTGCTGCTGCCAGTGGCTCACTGTGATCATCATGGTAACCGTTTATTTGTGTCTGTCACTCCCTGAGTTATAAGTTAATGAGAGGCAGACAAAACTGCAGATTGAAAATGAGGCTCAAATGAACAGTCGCCGTGCAAAAACCTTCAGATCTGAAAAATTCCTACACAGTGAGAAGCAGAAGACTCTTTGATAGTCAAACGTAAATCCTTATGTGTCTGCATGAGGTGAAGGAACACAAATAAATCCCCACATTTCGACGTATAATTTGTATATGTACCAAAAATAGTTTCAGGAGAGAGAAGAGTTTGTTTGCAAAAAGTTCAGACGTTTCAAAGGTTAGTGACAGCAACCGCCAACTGAACACTCAATGGAAAAAATCTGTAAAAACCATAAAACTTAAACTGTGATTATGTAAAAACCATTAAAGATATCAAAATGCCAGCTCAGATATGTAAAGTCCAACTTCCTTGGATCTGTTAAAACTCTGAATGATGGTTCTACTAAAGTATGTCTGAGCTGTAGAGCTTCAAAGAGGACTTGGTTACCTTATGCGTTTGACTGCAATTACGTTATACGACATACTGCTATTAAAAGCCAGAGTGCACTCTTCCCAGCTAAGCCACGCATTTTGATATAATTTGCATTTCTAAGCTGCACAACAATATACAGGACAATAAATTAATACTGACTACACAAATTATATCAAGTTTTTATGAATGTGCGCACAAGATCGTTTGAGTCCTGAACTTTTAACATGCATTAAAACAGTCAACGACAGCTCTGTTGTGCATTAGAGGTGAAATGATTCAGCACATTCAGCTTTTGTCTGCTGTGGCCCGCCGGTGTCCTGTTATGCTCCCGCTGTCAGCTGTCAGGAATGACCGCTCTCTGAAGCTCCCCTCACTGCGGTCACAAACCCTTCATTCTGAATCATTAAAACCCCACAAGCTCATCCAGGGTGACTATTACTCCCAAGCCTCCCTCGTGAAATCATCTCACCATGACTCAGTGAAAAGTTTTGCATCCTTTTCTTTCAAATTGCATCTTTAACAAGTGATGACAGCCTGACTCTCGTGAAAACGTGCTACTGGAAGCTTATCACCAACATTTTCTTCGTGTCATCCAGCTCGCTGCTTGAGCTGCCGATTCTCATCTTCACTTCTATTCAGGCTGCACAGATGATGACGGCTGTCAAGCTAATGCTTCTTGAGCGTCCGCTGCAACAGTGCGTGCATACTGAGCCCACTTAAGGGACTTACGAAGAAACCTTGCTTTTGCCCTCCATACTCTATTCCAGGCTCAATTTGCTGCGTTCTGGCTGCCTTCCAGGAATCAGAGGAAATATTGTAGCTGGGGAAGAATCCAGTTATCTGCGCTTTCATTGAGTCCACTAACAGACTGGCTAAAAAGACAGCAGAGTACAGTTCATCACTTTTTTAATTATTCAGAACTGAGCATAAAAGCTGCAGCAAAAGTAAGCGGAGGGTTCTGGTAACAACAAAACTTCCTTACAATCGTTTATATGAGGTTTGGCAGAGCAAAAAAAAAAACGACTAAGTATAAGCTTTCTGAGAATGCAGGCGTTTGCTGAAGCAGACCTAGTTGTGTTGACTCATTCCTTTCATGTTCAGCTTGCATCAGGATTTTTCCTCCTACTTCTGAGTGGTTTTGTGCAGATACAGAGGCGACTTTTCAACTTTTCATTGAGAAACTCCAGCTGCCCCTAAAATAATTCTGGTCACATTTCAAGGAGTTCATTTGAAAAGCACATGTAAACACCGAGGAGAGGTTCTGCACTAACGAGCTGAATGTAGAGGTAAAGTCAAAGCCGACTCCAGATTCAACTCATTGACTCATTATACTCAGAGCAGTCTGCCCATCTGGACTGATGAATAATCTGCACGCTCGTCTCCTCTCTGCAGTCTGAACTAATCTGCCATGCAAACTACAGCAATAACCTGGCACATAGTATGATGGACAAAAGTAAGACATGGGTTCACAGAGGATTTGGGGATATAGATCATGTTCAGGATCCCCTGATGGTGTGGCGACACATGGGGGGAGAACCCCCTTTCAAATGCAGCAAGGACATTCTTATGCAAGAAATAATCCACTTACACAATCCGAAACTGATGGTAAAACTGTGGCAGCAAAAGATAAGGACAACTAAAGGTATACAGAAGCAACAACTTGACATTTTTTTTATCTGTCTCTTGGTGCGTAACTCCTGGAGAGATGACAAGACTGAACTAAATAAAGAGGTTTGACTCATCTAAATAAAAATTCAGCCAGATATGCTCATGATTCAGAACCAAGCTATTTCTGTTTTACTTATTGAACAATTGCTGCGAGTGGGCAACGGACAGGCTGTTTCAAACGACACGCGTGGACAGGCTAGTCAACATACTCTGGCGCTTTAGAAAAAAAAAAGTGATCCTACAGCTTTTGAGAACAGTTCAAAAGAAATATGTTAAAAAAATGATATAAGCTTTTCACTCTAACAAAGCTTCGATTCAATTCAAGTCTCATATTCTTTACCTAATTTAGTCTAAATCAGAATTCTTATATCGTTTTCTTGTTTATCTTCTGTTAGCTCTTTGCAGTCTAACTTACTGGTACTTCTTTGAGCTTATTTTAACCCTACACAGATTAAAATGTTCAGCTTGATCAGGATTAGTGTCCTATGACTTTTGATATCTGTACCTTTAATACATTTCAAAATACTTAACTTTAATTAAAATAAATTTCCAATAGATGTGCATTGAGAGCTCTTCAGTTCCTTCAAAAAAATGTTTTTTTTTTTGTTCTTTTTAGTATTTTGGTTCTGGCATCTGGTCTGCTCCCTTCAGCCAACGTGTTGCTCCTTTTTAAGTTCTGTTCTCCTTGTTCTAACTTCAACAACTCGGTTTCACCCTCTTCTGAAAAGTTTAGCAAGAACAGGAAACACTATTTATTTTCTCTCAGTCTTCTGAAAAACCAAAGAAAACTTTCATCCATATTTTAATGATACGTTTTATAATTACAACTACAAAAAGCACAATAAAACCACACTCCTTGTGGATAAAAGTGACATAAAACATTCTCCGTTGAGGCAATAAAACCGTTATCTTCTGGCTGTTTCAAGGAACAGTAGTTCTTCTAAATGAGACAAGAGGCACCTTGAATAAATAATTCATGTTTATCATCAGTGACCATGACAGGGAGATTCTGAAGGGCCTTCGATCAAAGATGGTATTAGATATTATCAGCAGAACCAAGGTGACGAAAATGAGTGCAAACCAGCAAAGGTCAGGCCTTCTGTTTCTTTAAATCTTTGTCTGCAGCTACTTTCCTTCAATCATCACCCCTTCAACACCTTGGACTACCCAGGTTCCTCCAGCCTGCAATGAATTTCAAAAAGGCTTTCAATCGTCCGGCCTGTCTCAATCTGCACCGGGGTCAGCTCTGTAAATCCCTACAGCTGACACCAAATCAATTACCGCACGGCTGGCGGGTAAGCAGAATGGGACGTCCACGGAGAACTACAGAAACTGGCCTAAATATGAAGCCGCCCCGGCAACTGCTCAGCAGAGTCCAATTTCATCAACTCTGGGCCAACTGTGCAGAACCAACACAGCAAAGACAAAACCCTGACTCGTCATACTGTGACCTTCCCCACCCTACAGCAGGCCGAAAAATACAATAAATCTGCTACAGTTTAATTAGATAAAATAAACTGATCGCTTTAAAATGTATGATTTTGATTATTGCTTATAAAGTTAATCAGAGAAACAACTGACAATTAGTTTTTAACTAAGCCTAAATCGATTTATTATTCGTCTAACGTAATAAAAATGGTATGTTCAGGTACAAAGAAAGCATTTCTAAGCTGTGAAAAATGGATACATCTATTAATATATAGCACACATGATGCAAACACTTTAAAACTCTAAATTACTTGTTTTGAACTCATTCAAGCCCTTCATTTAAAAAAAGTAAGTGCAAATTTAAATATAATTTACTTTGTTCTAGAAAAAAAATCCCATTGCCATTGTTTAAAATTAAAAGATCTCACAAGTATTGCCTAATTAAACAATAAAAAAATAAAAACAAATGATTGTTTCTGTTTAAATAAAATTTCACCACTGTTGCTTAGGCAGGGTTTATACAGTCACATACCAACACAATTAAGTTTCTTTATCAAAACCTTTAGTTGTTGCAAAGCCTGTTTTGACACTAAAACATTTCTAAAGCTCCTTTTTGTTTAAATCTGTCTCAATCTGGTTTTTAGCGTGTGTTTTAAATCTAACAAATGAGTTTGTGTGTTTAAATACATACAGCTATTTAAGTTCATTTAGTTCAGAAAATTGCTGTACGGTTAATTATTTTCATAATGGTTTAGTTTGTATTTTGGTTTGTTAACATGCTATTTATTATAACTTTTTATTTAAATATTTGCTACTTTCAGCTTATTGTCAACGTTTTCTTATGTATTCCATGCCTTAAATAAGTTATAATGTGAAACATAAATGCTAACTTTTCTGGAAAACGTTTAAAATAAAGTTTTTCAGTTAATGCGCATATTAATGAACTTTACAGAGAGGAAAAACTTGTTAGTATTGTATTTTGTGAGGAAAAATACAAACATTTAAGCCTTCACTTCTTAGTAAAGGTGTAAAATTTGACACGCACAGATGGAGAGTGAGAGTCAGATTAGGAGCATCCTGCAGATGATGAGGAGCAGACACAGTTTCAAGGGTCCATCCATTCCACTGACAGATGAGGTGATGTGGAGCTGAAAGGCAGCTCCTGATGGAAAATCAGCAAACAGGGAACTGAGGCCGCAGAGGAATTTGACAAGTTTAGGCTCTCTGTGCTGCAACTCCGCTCTGATGAACGAGAGGTGAAGGAAACATTTTAGCTGCTTGGAAACAACTTCTTATCTTTGCGACTGTGACAACACGACGTCTATGATTTCACCACTTCCGACGATTACTCTGTTGAATCTGACACACAAATTGTAAATATTTTCTCGTGGAGACACAGTTTGAACTGGTTTAAAGGTCTAAAAGCAATATAAAAATGACACTGCCTTACAATATATCAGGAGATAACCATAATAGCAATTTGTACTCGACATAACAGTAAACCAGGACATCCATTTTCCTGGAGATGCTACTTCGATGACTGATCGAGCTCCAAAACATGAAATAAATTAAAACAGGAAACATGATTTATCGCACAAGTCGAACAAAGGATTGCGTAGCAGAAGCACAAGAAAGTCCTTCTCTGTGGGACTCATCCAGGGAGGTAGAGAGCAGCTCTGGAAATATCAATACCCACGCTTCAGTCAAGGGGAACATGCTGATTCAACACTTCTCTATCTCCAGGAGTACATAGTTCAGAGATAAACTGCTTACTGTTGACGTGAAATGACAAATCCATACAGTGTTTAATAATAAAAGGAAGAATACAAAGAGGATGGGCTCAAATAACTACAGAAATACGTTCACTCAGACCAAAAGAAATAAAAGTTTAGCATCAGAAGAATAAAGCAGCTTAAATGTTGCTGTCTCTTTGTGCCCGCTGGCTAAATT
The DNA here is from genome assembly GCF_014905685.2 of Nematolebias whitei. Taxonomy (NCBI): domain Eukaryota; kingdom Metazoa; phylum Chordata; class Actinopteri; order Cyprinodontiformes; family Rivulidae; genus Nematolebias; species Nematolebias whitei. The sequence goes on from NC_056518.1 coordinate 17,038,814, forward strand.
ACAGACGCTACGCATCTCTTTTCTCACTTCTTTGAGGTAGAAAAGATCATTTAAATCTCAGATTTATGCACTTAATTCCTAGGATGGGTGTATTTTGGCAGAAAAGGCAGTGATGCAATACCCCTGCACCTCGGAGGCAGGAGTCATTAACAAATGTAACAATGCCCTGGTGAACCCCAACACTTTGGCCTTTAACCGCAACAATTGAGCACATATTCGCTGTGACAGCAAACCTGGTTTGACACAGAAAAGAGGAATGACGCAGGTGAGTGTGTGCGGCCAAGAGTTGGTGGATAACATGTAATCAAAAGCCTTTCATCTAAACCCAGTCTGATATTATCCATCCCAAAGACTTAAGTTGTAGATTTAGTTTAATAGGACAGGACAGCTGACTTTATTACAACATCTGGAGACTTATCAATTTGTTCCATTATTCAAATGTTACATTAAAGGTCAGGAATGCATTTCGTCCAACGCCTTTCATGCCAGAGTTTTACACTAAGATTGTCATTTGTTGAAAAATGATGCATTTTAGCCAGTTTGGTCAAATCTTGATTAAAAAAAAAACTTTAAGCAGAATCTCATGCGTTATTTCCAGACCTTGCATGATTTGTTACGGCTTGGAGTATGTGTTGTGGATAACCGTCAGCAACTAATCACACCAAATTTTAGCTCAGTATCTGTAACTTTTACTAAATTTTAGCTCTATTTGTGTTGGCTAAAGTATTTAATCTGTAGCTGCCATCTTGATTTGCTTTGGCTCCAAAATTTAATCTGTTGTGAACAAACAAACAATAAGGACTTTATGAAAGTGTCATTAAAATCTATCTCGTGGTTAGATATTTTGCTAACAGACAACTCCCAACAGTTTTAGACGAAGGTGTCGTGCAAAGTATGTGTTGAGGATGATGCTCAGGTACTATTTTAGCTTAATTTCAGTACAACATGACTGATTTACAGCCATTTTTGTAAGGTTAGTTGGCTGTGGCGGCCATCTTGAATCAGGCTGGCTCCAAAAGGTGAACAGTTGTTGAAGCCGTTGATTACCTCCTGAACGTTTCTTTAAAATCTGTTCAGTGGCTCTTCAAATACTGTGCTAGAAGGTAATGTGCAAACATTAAAATGAATGTACACCCTGGAGAAACGTCCACAGACTAACTTGCAGTTGGCATATCTATCAAACAGTTCATTTAACGAAGCAGCCAAGCCTTTAATACTTCCTCTGCTGTGTCAGCCAGGTTTCCAAACTCTGAGCTTGATTTACACTTGAGCTCGACCAAGAAATGATGATTTTGCTCCTTCCATGGGCAGCTACCTTTAATTGTTTCTGCCCTAATATAACATTTTGTCCAATTTAAATCGCACCACGCTCATAAAAACACAACTGCACCAAAACAACAAATCTCTTAGAGAAAACATCTGGATTGTCAATAGTTTGGTTTAGCAAATTAATCATTATTTAGTAGCTGACTGAAACAATATGTCTTTGTATGGGAATGTTTATTTATCTGATATTTGTTTAAGGTTATTTAAAATAATTGCATCCAGGACATGCAGAGAATAATAAATCAAATATATAGCTATAATAATGAATAAAGATTTAATTTCTAGTATAAATAACCAAAATTGTACTTAATGCCTTTAGTAAAAGTTCAGATGGACGATTATAAACAAACGATATTTTAATGTGTTTACTGTTGAAACTCAATTTAAAACACGTTTCGAATAGTATTATTAAAATTAGTCTTGAAATATCAAAACTACTCATAAGGGACAATGTCAGCTGTTAAAAGCAGTGAGGAAATTGTTGTAAATCAGCCCAAAATTTGCCAACAAAACAACATTTGGATTAGCTGTGAAGCGTCAAAACAAAAGCATTCCCAGCAACAAAGAGCCAGCAGCTGGTGAATACAGTAAAACATCAGGAACACCGGCTAATGTTAGCTATTTCCACAGATTTACATTTTAACAAGCCCAATTTAGAGAACCCATAGGAACTTACCTTGGGCTTGTACAGCCACTTTCGGAAGCGGTTCATCGTTACTTGGCCACCTTCCTTTGTCACCAAGCCCTCTCAGCCCTCCTCTACCTGCCCGTGTGCCTGCAGTGACGGTCGGCTGCTAACCCAGCTAGCCTCGGCGGGCGGGCGGGCTCCGGAACACAGACACAATGTACGGCAAGTTGTCCTGAACGCTAGAGCACGGCTCCCAGCGGGAACAAAGGAGATATTCGGGAATTCATCTCCATGTTTCCAGAATCAGTTCAGCCTGTCTGTCCCACCCGTTCGGTCACTTTGTAACTCCTGCCGAAACACTGAAGCACCGCCCGACCCGACGGCTCGGCCGTTCTCTGCCAGTCCAGCGCTTCTTGATGACAGTCACGTTGACAACATTCACCTCCCACTTTCCCAGACGATGGTGCCTTCAAAGACCGCTCGTAACAAAACTACACATAGCAATTGTAACTCTGAGACCTTAGGGTGGTGATGCAATACATAAACCTTGGATAAAAAAAGTATTTGTCAAGAACCTCAGATCTCTTTAGGAACTGTAAGATGAGTTTACCGCATTATTACATTAGTGTTATGTGTTTTTCAGGCAGATACAAAGGTACCAGGTACTAATGACCTGTATATCAGGTAATACCAGTTATGTGCCAGGTAACAAGTACATAATAAGTACTAAATACAGCTTCTTATTATTTTGGCCGTTCCCTCTTCAAGGGCTACCACAGCGAATCATCTTCCTCCATTTCACTCTGTCCTCTGTCATCACTCGAACTCCCTCCATGTCCTCTCTAACTGTATCCATTTCCTCTTTGTTTTTTATTCCTGGCAGCTGCATCTCTAACATCCTTCTACCAAAATACCCACTGTCCCTCCTCTGGACATGTCCAAACCGTCTGGACTCTCTAACTTTATCTCCCAGTTGTTCAATCTGTGGTGTACCTCTGATGATCTCATTCCTAATCTTATCCATCCTTGTCACTCCTGGAGAACCTTAGCATCTTTGTTTCTGCCACTTCCAGTTCTTTCTCCTGTCTTTTTGTCAATGCCGCTGTCTCCACGCCATATAACATAGCTGGTCTCACCACTGTCTTGTAAACTTTTCCTTTGGTTTTTGTTGACACCCTTTTGTCACAAATCACTCCTGAAACTTTTCTCCATCCACTCCATCGTGCCTGGACTCTCTTTTTCACCTCTTTACCACATTCCCCATTTTCCTGGACAGTGGACTCCAAGTACTTGAAGTCCTGTACCTTTGTGACCTCTGCTCCTAGTAGCCTCACTGTTCCACCAGCCTCCCTCTCATTTGCACACATGTACTCTGTCTTACTACGGCTGACTTTCATTCCTCTTCTTTCAAGTGAATACTTCCACCTCTCTAAGTTCTCTTCCACCTGTTCCCTGTTCTCACCACAGATCATGTCATCTACAAACATCATCGTCCATGGGGATTCCTGCCTGACCTCATCTGTTAGTCGGTCGGTCCATCACCAGAGCAAACAAGAAGGGGCTCAGAGCCGATCCTTGATGCAATCCCACCTCCACCTTGGAGCTATCTGTCACTCCTACAGCACATCACACCACTGTCCTGCTGTCCTCATACATGTCCTGTACCAGTCTAACAAACTTCTCTGCCACTCCAGATTTCCTCATGCAACACCACACCTCCTCCGTCGGCACCCTGTCATATACTTTTTCTAAATCCACAAAGACACAATGGAGTTCTTTCTGACCCTCTCTGTACTTCTCCATCAACATCCTTAAAGCAAAGATGGCATCTGTGGTGCTCCTTTTTGGCATGAAGCCATCCTGCTGCTCACAACAGTCACCTCTCGTCTAAGAGCTTCACTGTGTGACTCATTAGCTTAATTCCTCTGTAGTTGCTACAACTCTGTACATCACCCTTGTTCTTAAAAATGGACATCAGCACACTTCTCCATTCCTCAGGCATTTTCTCACCCTCAAATATGCCATTGAATATTTGGGGCAAAAACCTTACTGCCATCTCTCCAAGACATTTCAAAACCTCCACTGGTATCTCATCAGGTTCCCCTTCTTTATTCTTTTCAGAGCTTTCTGATCTTCACCCTCACTAATCTTTCCCACTTTGTGGGCGACAGTTTCTGTGACCTACAGTATACTCTTCTTTCTCTTTCATTCTCTTCATTTATTAGCTCCTCAAAGTACTCCTTCCATCTTCCCGTCATATACTCTTCACTTGTCAGAACATTACCATTCCTATTTTTAACAGGCCTAACCTGCTGTACAGGTACTGGTACATCTAAAGCCTGATCCTTCTGTCTTGCCAATCGATATAAGTTCTTCTTGCCTTCTTTAGTGTCCAGCCTCTCATAAACTTATCATACGCCACAAGAGTTACACTGACCTGTGCTCCCTATAGTGGCTGGTCTGTAAGTACTAAGTGGATATGTTTATATTTTTGTTTATTTTTATGGTCTTTTGCAGTACTGTCGTTTTACTTTTTTTTCGTGTGTGTGTGTACAGTACTTTGGCCAACAACAGTTGTTTTTAAATGTGCTATTCAAATAAATTTGATTTGATATCATGCCAGTTAAGTATCAGGTATAGCACCTAATCTAAGTACCAGCCAGGTATCATCTATCGCTACCTTTTCAAAGGTTTACTATATGCTCTCAGGAGTAAAGCACAATTGTCAATAAAGAGTATGTCTTCACACCTTATGGTATAAGATTTTTTTTAAATAAAATTACAGGAAATTTTCTTTCATTATAAAGCGTGGTTCATTGCTAAGGTTTGGTTGGTAGAATTCAGTATAAATATTAAACAAAAAATAGTAATGGAAAACAAATTTCAGTATCAGTTTAACAAAACAAAACCGGTTTAATAATCAGCTTTTCTTCACGCATATTAAAGTGTGAAGCAAGTCTCATTCCAACAGTTAGAAACACAAACTAAACCTGGTTGTCAGTGTTCACTTTATTTCATCCGTTCCTGTGGTATTTATCACATGGATGTGATAAACATCTTGTGTGGCTGTAATATTTCCAACGATACGTGAAGGCAACAATCCGAGGTCTCATCGACGTCACATCACGCTACGTCATTAATGTTTTTGTTATGGCAGCGAACAAAGAACCAGGATGCCACGGTGGTAATCTGTGAGGATTAAAACTAAAAATGGGTCCAACACTTTTCATTAACTCAAATAAAGACGATATTCCTGTTTATGGATCAAGTAAGAAGAGCAGGGAGACACTTCCGTTTCCGTTTGTTTAGCGTTGCTAGGCAACAGCTCACCAGTCAAAGGTCGGAGAAGCACAAAAACTGCTCCTTCACTTCATCTTTGTGGAAACATTTTTGTCTTCACCTCCTCCATTGGACATTATTTTAAGACAACACTCAATTTCAAAAGTAGCTACATTTTTGTGTGAGCTTTAAGGTGACAGACTGCTCCTCGGCTGCATTTTTAGTTGTTAGCTGACTTAAAATGGCACAGAGCTATGGCTCCTTAATTGAGGAGGCCTGTGAGCTGCTGGATAAGTTCAGAGCTGACAGGCGATATCCAGATGTCTTACAGGATCCACGGGTACGTAAACAAGCATTATGTTCATGTGATTGTTGAAACTTGTCCTGATATTTTTATATATTGCAGAACGTAGATGAGCCGCTGAGGAAACTCTTTCTTGATGTTGTTTCTGGATGTATTGAGCATAAAACGATGCTGGATGTTGTTATTAACGCGTTTTACAAGCAGAATAGGAAATGGCTGTCTAAAAGTGACCACAGCCAGTTTGTTAGTAAGCGAATTTTCCAATTTTTAACCTCCTGAATGTTGTTTTGATTACAAATTAATAATTAATAATAAGTTAGTAACTCTGACATGTTCATGAAACTTTGCTGCTCCTCAGTCGTCTGTTACTTCCTCACATTTGCTCTTGATGAACTTGGACTTCAGCAGTTTGGCAGCATTGTTGAATGTCTTGGCGTTCAAAAGATGCACTCAGTGAGTTTCTGAACACTTCGGTGAAAAGAAACAAAGATTTACCTGTTTTACTTTGTCTAACAATGTGTTTTATTTGGCCAGTTCTTGATTTTTTTCTTCTCAAACCTCACCTCGTGGATACAAGAGGAGTGGAGCAGCTTCTATGATGCTGATTTTGTGGATAAGCAATTAATTGCTCCGCTACTCGGGTAATAAAATACAAATAAACAAATAAAACCCTGGATAGCTTTTAACCATTTCAAAGTGAAAGAATAAAAGTTTGTGTCTGTGTTTCCTTTAGATGGCGCCCTGAGATCAATATTCTCATAGATCAGCTTTCTGCCAAAAAATCTCATAGGAGTCAGATCAACAAAGCAAAACTTAAAACCACCCAGCACCAGGAGTTCACTCTCACCAAACCTAAGCCTCGGCCTCTGCCTCCACCAGAACCGACCCCTCAGCAAGAAAAACACAAACCAGTTAGAGATTCATCCATTTTCTCAGACATCTATTTCTGTTCTGTCTTATCTTTTCCCTTAAAGACGTGTTTAATTTTACTGTGAACATATTAGTGCTTTGCTGTTATTTTTATGCACAGGTACCAAAAAGCACCTACACAGCCCCAAAGGAGGTGCAGATAATAGAAGAGATTAAAGAGAAGAATCGTCAAAAGGCTGAAGTATGTTTGTTTTTGCCCTCATCTTCTGGGAAAGTTTTTATCACCTAAAGAAAAACATAAAGGAAGGTCGAAAAACAGCAAAATAGTAGCTATAAACTATGAATTACAAACAGTAACAAAGCTAAATTAAAAAAAATGTATCTTTACTGTACAGTGGCTGAAAATTTAAATCCAGCATAACAGTAGCTAAAAGCTAAAACCAGGAAAAACAGTATAGCATTATGCTATATTAGCAAAACAGTATCTAAAATGTAAAACTAACAAAACAGCTAAAAGTTGTAACCAGCTAAAGGCTTGCTGAAACCAGTAAAACTGTATATTCAAGCTCAAATTGACAAAAGAGTGCCTGAAATCTCAAATCTAGCAAAACGATAGCTAAAAACTAAAACTAGCTAAATATTAGCTAAAACCAGAAAAACAGTATATCATTAGGCTAAATTAACAAAACAGTAGCTAAGTTAAAACCACCAAAACAGCTAAAAGCTATAAGCAGCTAAGTGTTTGCAAAAACCAGTAAAACTGTAGATTTCAGCTAAAATGAGCAAAACAGTAGTTAAAATTTAAAATTATCAACATAGTAGCCAAAAGCAAAGCATTAAACGAGTATACTAAGGAAAATGTCAAGTAGCTCATAATTTTTCAAGGATTTTAAAGATCTAAATGTATCTTTATGAGGAAAATGTAAATTAATTTAAATAATTTGTTATTGTTTTGAACTTAAAAAATTTTAAAATCATCGTCGTAATGTCCTAAATGAGCTTAACTTTTTGTTGCTTGAATGGCTGGAAGCAGGTTGAAAACATTATTCCCAAAAATAAATAAATAAATATATATATATATATAAAACACACACACACATACATATCTGTATATATATATATATACACAGAAGAAACTTTAAATCATCTGTGTGAATTGTGACATTTACATGATAAAAGAAAGTGCAACATGAAATGTTTTGTTAATATTTTATTCAATTTTACAGCGTCATATTAAAATTAAAATCTTGTTCCCCACAGCACAAATGCTGCTGCAGAACCAGATTAAAACCCATCCTCCAGATGTATAGCACTGAGTAAATGGTCTTGAGTCATCTAGTCAGTATCATGTTTGTTGAGAGCAATCTCAGGGTGCAGACAAATACAAGGAGCATGGAGGTAGAATTGCAAAGTCGTATTTAAATAAACATAACGTTGACGTGGCAGCAAAACACAAGCAAAAACTTGAGAGGGAACAAACATAACGGCTTGACAGCACAATAAACGGACAACAAATGAGAAAAAAGGCACAAGCTTTAAGGGAAACTAATGAGGGAGAAATGACAACGCTTGGGGAAAGACGATAAGGATCAGATGAGCTGAATGAAGGGAAAAACATTGGGGAAGATTAAAAACAAGTTAAACAAAACACCAGAATCACAGAAGTACTCAAATAGACATGGCTCTTGACAGTCAGTGTGATGTTTGAATGTGTTTTCATCAAAGGATCGACATTATGAGGCACAAAGGAAACAGTTCAGATGTGGGAATCCAGAGAAGTCTGAACACACAAAGGTAGGACAATTTTCCTGCTCTTTCTTAAAAATCTGTCTTTATTCACATTTTGGGTTTTACAAACAGAACGGACTATTATTTTACCAAGCATATAATTGATTTATATACTGTTGAATACATCTTATTCAACATAACAATAGTCACTTATGTAAAGTAACAGTACAACATGATCAATTTCTACTCAACCATCATTTGTTTTGCAGAAAGTGATAGCTCAGATTGAGCAAGACTTGGACTCCAAACTCAAGTTTAACTCTTTTCATTCAACTAAACTTCCTCCCAGTATTAAGGTAAGGTTTTATTATTACACCAGCTTCAATTAATTGTTTTTCTGAGGATAATTTACATTGTGCATGATAGTTCTTTTAATATTACAGGACAACAGCTGTTCTGTACAGCTAAATAATGCAGCCATTTTGAGGAGGGAGGCACTAACCGAACATCAGATGGAAGAAGAGCTGCAGAGGTAGCAAAAGGCATCCATGCCGGCCATTTTTATATATATTACAGGGTAATAATCAGCTAAATGTTATGAGAATTAATAAGGGAAAAAAATCATTAAGTTGTTCTTCCTTTTTGCAATGCAGCTTTTGTCAAGTTGCAGTGTGGAGCAATTTGTTGTTATGGGCGGGTGCTGGTAAACCGCAGGCAGGCAGTTGAGGACTCAGGAGAATATATAATAAAGAATCTATTTACAGAAAAACAAAAGCTGTCAGTGCAGCAAAACTTACACGAGTAACAAGGAGTTCACAAGGAGCAGACCAGGGCATCACCAGTGGATAGAAAACAATGCCAGGACAAGGAGTGAGACAAACACACAGGTTTAAATACATCCATCCATCCATCCATCCATTATCTTTTACCCACTTCTTCCATTTTGGGTCACAGGGGTCGCTGGTGCCCATGTCTGGCAATCACTGTGCGAGGGGCAGGGGTACACCCTGGACAGGTTGCAAGTCCATCACAGGGCCACATATAGACAAACGAGACAAACAACCATCAAACAACCATTCACTCTCTCACTCACACCTAGGGACAATTTAGAGTTACCAATCAGCCTAACATGCATGTTTTTGGTCTGTGGGAGGAAACCGGAGTACCAGGAGAAAACCCACGCAGGCACGAAGAGAAGATACAAACTCCACCCAGAAAGGCCCCTGGATTGGGATTTGAACCAGGGTCCTGCTTGCTGAGAGGCAGCAGCTCTACCAGTTACGCCACCATGCTGCCTTGGCTTAAATACAGGAAACACCAATTAGACAATGTGAAGTCACCTGTGAGTAATCACAGATGCCAAAGACAGAGACTGAGGATGCAAGACATGAACATGACACAAGATGGAGCCAGATACTAAGGAAACACAAACCCTATAAGGATAAAAACAGAGGATTAGGGAAATGCAGACATAAACACAACACCAGACGGGGCTAGACACCAAGGAACATAAATCACAACCTCTAAACAATTAACCTTAAAGAAGGTGGCAATACTACATAAAATGTAGTTAAAGGCAAATTATATATATATATATATTTTTTTTTCATTTACCTTTTATTTATACAGGTAGTCTCATAGAGCCACGAGAACTCATTTTCAAGAGAGACCTGTTTAAGGAGCAGATGGTGGGGGTTAAGGGCCTTGCTCAGGTGCCCAGATTGGGGCAAATGAGGGTGGAGGGAGGTGTCGGTATTAAACTCTGTATATAATTAATACCAAAGAGTTATTTTTAAATTGTGTGCAAAACAATACAAAACAAAATAAAGCAGCTAATGTATATCTTGTGCTGGGAGTGGTTGTTGGTTTAGAAATTAAATAATTCTCTGTATTTTTGCTAAAAGATTTATGCTGCTCGGCAGAAGTTTAATTTCTTATTAAGTCAAATATTTTCCAGGAATTAAGTTTGAACTGCACTTCAGGCAGATCAGTTCAGTGTATATAGCTGAATATATAATTGCCTCTCATTGTTTAAATCCTGTAATATTTTGGAAAAAGGAAACATTTATTTGCATTCCC
>NC_056518.1:17049127-17061121 GCF_014905685.2 Nematolebias whitei
CCACCCCCACCCTCCAAAAAAGAGCTAATTTTGCTCTGAGTCAGGCTTTTTTATTGATCAAGTTGTAGAAAATTCACATGCACATCCTTTTGTTTCGAAACAAAGAATTGAGCAGCTGCTGCAAGGAGCTCGAGAACCTTCAGCTTTTCTTCAGTGGCAGAGGGAGATGCTCAAGAGGGACTGTCAGGAAAAGTTGCCCATGATTGAACGAAGACGCCTGGAGGCACGCATCGGTGGAGAGGAGGTGGCTCTAATTCGTCAGCGAATAATCGAACAGAACCAGAAGGCTGCGCAGCTAAAAAAAGAAGAGGTGATTTTAAAAAAAACTAATGACTAAAATCACAGTGAATTTGTGTTCAAAGACAAGAACTGCAACGCTTTCTGCAAATAAGCATGAATGAAAGAAATGTTTTTATGGTTTCTTGTTTTTAAAGACCGCACAACTGATGCAAAAATATGCAGAAAAACGAATGCAGGAAGAAAAGGAACTGAGAGATTTGGTGAAACAAGTGGCAGAGGGCCACAAGAACCCAAAGGCAGCTAAAGAGAAAATACAGAAATTAAAGCAAAACATAGGTCTGCCTTATCATTTGACATTACACAAGAGTCGGTTTTTAATGATTTTGGTTGAATTCTGATACATTTCATGCACATTTCTCAGTTAAAGAAGTTTCAGAGCAAAGCCAGGAGCTGCTTCGCCAAGCACTTGAAGAACTACAGGAAGAGCTCTGCAGAAAATACCAAATTATCCGTGAAATTCACTCCATTGAGTCACTTCCTCGCATCAGACTCCACAATTTCAGTGACACGGAGGTAAGTGACTTCACACAAACACGTTGCTTGTCTCTGTGTCATGGTGAACTCATCCTTTCATCCTGTCAGGCTGCAGGCCATGAGCTGCTGGGGGAGATGTCTTTGGCCGAGCTGAAGGAGCGGTTGGCCCTGCTGAAGCAGTCCGAGCGAGCAGAAAGGGAAGAGCGACGAGGCCACATCTTGGAGGAGAAGCAGAGGAAGAAGCAAGAGATGCTGGAGAAGTTAGACACCATCGAGCTGCACAGGAGAGTGCTGGCAAAGGCAACTGCCAACAGGTCAGGCACTGGATACACGTAGTACAACCCCATTCCAAGAGTTCAGACATTGTGTTTGCAAGTTTTGTAAACCTATATTTATTCACAAAGGAGCAAAGAAACATGTCAAATGTTGAGACTAAGAAATTGCACTCTTGTTGGGAAAAAAAAATGAAGTTTAAATGTTATAACAGCAATGCATTTTTAAAATAGTTCACAAGGACAAAAAAAATGTAAATGGAACAAACAGGAAACAGCTGGATGAGCATTTATGTTAATTAGGTTAAGTGGCAACAGGTCAGTAAGAAGCTCGGCTATAAAAAGAGGTTGTCGGGCGGCTGCATTTCTCAGAAGTAAAGAAGGGCAGGAGTTTACCAGTCGGGGAAGAACTGTCTACAAATAGTGGCACAAATTTCATAAGAATGTTCTTCAACAAAAAAATTGGTCTGACTATATATATCCTATGTCTACAGTTTGCGATATCATCAAAAGATTTTAACAATCTCTGAGCTCAAAGAACAAGACTGAAAGTCAGTATTGGATTTTTGGGCCTTCAGAGAAAAAATATATGCAAAAGAAGCCATATCTTTACACCATCCAGAAACACCACCACCAAAACTCATTTAAAATGGACTGAGGGAGTGGAAAACTTCTGTGGTCAGATAAATCAAAACTTATAAACCTGATTGAAACCCACATCCTCTGTACTAAAGAGGAGAGAGACCATCTGGCCTGTTATCAAAGCACAGTTCAAAAGCCTGCCTCTCTGATGATATGGGGGTGCATTCATGCCTATGGCACGGGCAGCTTACACATCTGAAAAGAAACTGTCAATGCAGAAAAGTATACACAGTTTTAGATTTAGGTTTTAGAACAACAACCCCCACCCAGCTGACAACTTTTATAGGAAAGGATGGATGGATGTTAAACCACAAACATTCATCCATTGGAGCAGCATGAAGAGTCCAGGTGCTGAACTAACCTGCCTGCAGTCCAGACCTCTCACCAACTGAAGATATTTGAGGCATGAGATGAGATATGAGATGAAGGATCCAGCCATGAAGACCCAGGACTGTTGAACAGCCAGAATCCAACATAGACAAGAATGAGACAACGTTCCTCTCCAAACCCTCCAGCAGCTGGTCTCCTGAGCTCCTAGATGTTTGCAGACTGTTGTTAAAGAACAAGGAATGATTCAAAGTGGGAAACATGGACCTGTCCTAACTTTGATGAGATGTGTTGTAACCATCAAATTGAGTTACCCTTTTTTTTCTGCAAAAAGGTACAATTACATAAACATTTGCAATATTTGTCACGTTCCATTGTGAATAAAACGTGGCTTAAAGAGGCTTACAAATAATTCAGGTTTTATTTAAATTTCACACAACATCCCAACTTTGCTCGAATTAGGCTTGTAAAAGCACTACATTTTGACATGCACAATCATGTCATTTGGCAGGAAAGAGGAGAAGAAGGCCGAGCAGGAATTCCTGCAGCAGGTGGTGGCTGAGGACGAGACAGTTTTGGCTTTGAGGAAGAAGCTCGAGGAGAAAAAGCAGGAACGTAAACGACTGAAGCTAAGAGAGAGGAGCAAGACCTGCAAACAGACGAGAGTAGAAACAGGAACAAAGGTGAGCACAAATTAGAGAGGAAGACGATATGTCTCTGATGCAGGAAATGACACATCTGGCATGTTTTTTACCAGGAACGTTTAAAGGTCCAAAGCTGGGAGGAGCTGGAGCAGAGTTTGGCACGCTACATCCAGGATGATTCTTCATCTTAGCAGAAAACATCAAAAAGAAATGAGCTCCACAAGCTCATTTATTAATGGTTCTTATTTTCACAAACTAATTAGCTTCATGTTGTAAGTTAATTTGACTCTTTTTTTTTTTTTACCACTGAACTAAAATAAACAACTTGCCAACATGTCTGTGGTCTTTTTAAACTTAAATACATTCTTAGTTCAAGAAAAGTTTATTTTATTTCTCCAAAGATCACTGATAAAGCACAAAAAACTAACTAAAAGAGGAAGTTGATTTTAAGCTTGTGACTTCAGGGGATTTTTCCCCTTCACTAAAAACAGCTTTGGTATCAGCATCACTCATCATTGCTCAAAGAATAAAAGGGAAATAGACACAAAGAAGCAGTACTGCATCTAAAAACAAGAGCTTTAAAGAGAAAACTGGATGAATAGCTGACTAAAAATTGTTGGATTGTATACCTGGATTATTGATCATGGACCTTATTGGATTAATAGATATTTTCCATGCATCATGAATGTTTATTATGGCACAATAAAAAGTACAAAACCATCTCTATTTAGGCCTAATAACTGTTTTTCTATTAAATATGTCACATGATGTTCAAAATAATCTGTGCACATCTACCTGCTGCAACAGTGAACCTGCTGGCTGTAGCTTTAACAGCAGCAGAGCTGGTCTAAATCCAGCCCGTTTCTGCCTGCAAAGTCAAATCACATGATATTTTTTGTCATATGACACTGATGAGAGGACCTGAGAACTGAAACCTCCTCTGTGTTCAGTCTGGGATGAGATGCTGCAGACAAACACTGCTGGGTGAACGCAGGATCTGCAGGATGGACCGCTGGGGAGTTCTCCCTGCCATCGCTGCCACTTGTCTCATCGGTGAGTTTTATTAAACTTTTACAGAAGACAACTCTAAACTCAAAGAAAGATGCTGTAAATCTAATACAGAGGCTTTTTAATGTGTAGAAACAGTCAAATTAAGGAAGCTGCTCTTTATAACAAGTTCATCTGCTAATAAATTAGGTTTATTGTTGGATACATTAAATAAATTGTGGACATTTATTTGAATTAGTCTTTTTTTTTTTTTTTTTTGTTGCCTCGTTTAAAAGTTCCCTAAAACATGTAAAATTATTTTAAATAAAATCAGCAAAAACTTATAAACACCACCATGAAACATTAAGTGTTATTTTAAATCAAATCCAGCTTTTCTGCTCTAGTATTAACTCCAATAACTACTTTCAAATGCTGTGATTTAAGATTTTCCTTTTCTTTCAGCCAGTTTTTATTATATTTTGGACACTTTGGTTGAACATTGTTGCCAAACCCCAAAAGGAGCAGAAACATCACATGACCGCCCTCTTGCTGAATAATTTAATTTTGTCAGGCTGGTGGGTTCCATTCAAAAAGCACTTGAGCACATTGCTTATGAGATTAACTCCACAATATGAGCTCTGTTTGGCTGCTTGCATTTTTTGCGAGGTGAGGGTAATGCTGAAGTTCTTGTGGCGTGAATAAAAATGCTTGAGGAAGACAAGTTTATTAGAACGAAGACGCTTCTTCTTATTTATAGCTGATTTCAGTTTGTTTTCGTTCGCCTGCTGTATCCATGCTCAGTTTATGTGAGCGAAGGAGAAACTCAAAATTAGTGTTCATAATCAGAACACAATATATTTAAAATATATGTATATGTATATTGTTTATATATATATATACTGTATATAGGGAGCAGGATTTCCAAGCAGAAGCACATTTGATTAAGAAAATTATAACTTTACTTGCAATGTTGGTGAGATTTTGCATGCGTAAAATATCTGAAATATTCAAGCACATACGCCTGATGACCACCAAAACTCAGGTTCTGTTTATGTTTGTGTCCACGTCTGCCTGTTTTTATAATTTCTCATGAACTACTGGACAATTTTCATGAAATCTGTGTAAATAAATCATCAGATGATCATCTACAATTGATTCATTTTAGGAGCTTTTGTTAAAAAGCAACAAAAACGGTTTTCAACTCGGTCGTTTTAACGGATATCGAGCTAAAGTTCAGATGTGGTAGTAGCTGAGAGTCATTCACAGCACACAGTCTGAGTGTAACACTTTATTTCATGAGATGTGTGTGTTATTTTCAAGGTTTGACTAAAACGGACACAACTTTCCTTTTCAGCACAAGATGATTTGAGTTTAAACCTCATGAAAGGCAGGTGACAGCTTTAAGGACTGCTGGACATTTTATTTGGTTTTGGTGTTTTCATGGTTGGGATAATCGTCAATATTTTGCAAAGTCTATGATGACGCATTGTTTTGTAACAGGTCAGAGACCAGTTTAAAATGGTTTTCATGCTTTGCTTCTTTCAGTTTGTGAATGTTTGGGCGTTTGATGGCCTTATGAGACAGTTGACTGTTTAACCTGACCCGAGTTTTTCCCCTTCCAGGCATGGTGGTGAGTCAGACCACTCCTACACCCACTCCCACTGCGATGAACACCACTCTCGTTCAGGACACCACCAGTCTGACTCCAACACCCGTGATCTTCAGCAGCACCACCCCAGGCTGCTCTGCGTTCAATGTTTCTACTTGTGAGCCGTGTGCTCCAGGATCACAATATGACAACAGTGAGCCATCATGATTTTCTTCTCTTGTTACTCGTTTATTGTGTGAGGGTAGACGCTCTAAATATATTTCGACAAACTTTAGATTCACATTATAAACTGTTATCCTCAGTTCTATTCAATGGTACGTCCATGTTTCCTGAAGAAATGGTTTGTCTTATTCATAAGATGTGAAGGTGTGTACAATGCCAATAAAAAGAAAATACAATGACTTGCAAATCTAATAAACACATATTTTATTCATAAATGATTATAGTAAACATATCAAATGTTTAAATTGCACCATTTGTTGGAAAAAAAAAATAAAATAAAATTTGTATTTGATGGCAGCAACACATCTGAAAGTAGAGACAGGGACAAAAAAAGGTTGAAAAACGAAGTGGTATGAATAAGGCAGGAGTAATTTGCGACTACCGTATTTTCCGGCGTATAAGTTGCATCAGTCAAAAAAAGCATCATGAAGAGGGACAAAACATAAACAAGTGGCTTTGGCGTATAAGTCACATTTATTATGCGTTTATTTACTGGTCAAAACAGTTTCATTTCACCTGGGTGGCACCACTCCATCCATCCATCCATTCATCCATCCATCCATCCATCCATTGCGGACAAAGCCACTAGCTCTCCAGCGTTCCTCCGCCTGCACCAGCTGAGTGAAGCAAGTGCGCATGGAAGGACTCGCTGTTGCATTTCTTCAAATTTTAACAAGATTAACACTTAAAAACAATTATTTGTTTGCTTGACATTATAGCAAAAGTGTGTCTCAGTTTAACTTTTCCTTAATAAATGCACTTTAATGGTCAAAACAGCTTCATTTTGCCTGGGCGGCGCAGCGCCATCCATCCATCCATTGCGGACGGAGTTGCGAGCTCTCCAGTTTTCCTGCACCAGCTGAGTGATGCGAGTGGACAATCGAGGACTCGCTGTTGCAGTTCTTTGAAATTCAAAGCATCAGTCAAAAATTATGTTATGAATATGGAAAAACGTATACAAGTCGCAGGACTGACAAATCTATGCAAAAAAAACCTGTGACTTATACTCTGGAAAATACGCTAATTGTGTATAAAAAGGAACATTTTAGAGACCCTGAATCTCTCAGAAGTAAACATGGGGTTCACCAGTCTGCAACAATTTCAGAACAACGTTCCTCAACACATTGCCAGGGCTGGGGTTGTGCTGCAGACAAAAGAAATAAAAGAAATGTTTTTGTCTTTCCTCAGACACACTGCTGTGCTCGTGTTGTTCTGAACCCGGGCTGTGTGTATTTCCTGGAGCTTGTCTGCCGTGCAAAAAGGGCTTTTATCAGTCACTGTCAGGACAGCAGCAGTGTCTGCCCTGCAGTTGGGGCTTCTACACCAAGTAAAGACACAGATCGTGGAAACAAATTCACAAGTTGTCTTTTATCACTGCTTTTGACCTCTCGGTTGCTCATTTGGTTGTATTTGCAGTTTCACTGGAAGTCCATTGTGTCTCCCCTGTCCCGCTGGATCCTTCAACAACAACACTGGTGCAGAAAGTTGCCCAAGTTGTACACCAGGTGTGTTTATTTAGCTGTAACAGTACGTGGATTGGTTGCCTACCTTTAAGCAAAACTACGGTTTTACGTTCACTGATCTCAACATGTTTCTTTCCCGTAAACACGCCGCAGTTTGAAATCTGAGAACTAAACAGAACACATGTGAGGTGGTTTCTGCATGCTGCTTTCAGGTTTCTTTGCATCAAAGCAAAGCTCCACTTCCTGTTCACCGTGTGAGCTGGGAAGTTTTTGCAAGTAAGTTGTTTTTGAGACTTTTTTTTTTTGTGTGTGTGTGTGTGTGTTTCAGATTTTGTTGTTGTTCAAAATAATCAGAACTCTGTGTGTGCGTGCTCATTTGGGAAAATCACTTATCTAACCACCAAATTGAACATCACATGATTTCATCCCATGTTTGCCTCCACACACACACACCAAAACTCACACACACACACACACACACACCACCATCTGCACAGCTGAGGTTTTGACTGAGCAGCTGTAGGAATAAAAAGTTGAAACTGAGGCTGTGTTTGTGTTTCAGTAGGTCTTTCTGTGAAAATAGTTTGCTATTCTAGGACAGCAGTATATTTTTACATTATCTGACTTCCACAGGATGAACCATAAACGATAACCACTTGCTTTGTTTTAACCCCCCTGCTGCCCTTGGGTCAAAATGACCCAGGTCGCCTCAAAATTGAGGCCCCTTGAAAGGTTAATTTTATTTATTTGCTGTGGTGTTTAAAAGATGAAGGATGTTGTCAAATATCTATATTTCTGCACAATGACACAAGACATATTTACATTTTGCACAAGTCCTGAGCAAAAGCTTTAGGTTCTCGGTTTTAAGCAATCTAAACAAGAATAACACGTATTTGTTGTAATATTTGTCACATTTACAGTTTTAATTCCTTTCGCAGCATTTGTATTTTGTTTAAACCGATTGGACAATCTAAACTATCAGGCTTAATCTTTTTTTGTACAATTTGCATCTTATTTATTTTTATTTTTGCTGTGTGACCGCCTTTTTTGTTCTTTTAGTTAATAAACAGATGTCTCCATATCCTCCATTAGATTTTAATTCTAAAAAAACAAACGTGACAATAGTTTTATAGGAATATACACTCTACTTTTGACTGTAAAATATTATCTCTATCACTTTATCAAGTGGCCGCAGCAGCACTCTAACCATGTTTTAGATGATCAAACGTATCTGCTTTAATTCTTGCAGCCATGATAAATGTAAACAAGTCTATTTCAATAATCATAATCATATATTTTTGTTTCTGACAGCTCGTCTGGTTGTGCTCAGTGCCAGGTGTGCCCTGCAGGAGCAGAGGCTCTGCAGTCTGCTGCCAAAGACTGCACACCATGTCGACCAGGTATTCCCCACGTTCGTATTTCTGAGTGTTTCCTGCAGCCGATGCCAACAATAAGAGAAACTGTTATGGTTTGAACAGGCATGCACAAAGCCTCTCATCAGACATTGTGTCAGATCTGCAGCAATGGCTTCTACCAGATTAAGTGGGGCCAGGAAAGCTGTGACGTTTGCCCAGAGGATCACTACTGCCCCGTGAGCGCTGCGCACCCCGTGTACTCAAACATACATGTGCACAACGGAAAGTTTACACGCATGTTTGATGTTGTTCTCTCAGAGCCCCGACGTGAACCCCATCCTGTGTCCAAATGACGCCTTTTGTCCGAAGGGCAGCACGTCTCCAGGCTACTGCATGGAGACGTTCTTCCGCAAAGCAGGGGACACTTGTGAACTGGCTCCTGTCACCATCGCTCTGTTAGTTATCGGAGGAGGGGGTGAGTAGCAGTTCAGGAAGACAAGCAATAAAAAGAGAACATTAAATTCCTGCACGTGTAGGGTTTTTTTCAACAATGAATCTGATTTAAACACATTTTAAATCTGTTTGTTTAGAGCAGGGGTCTGCGACCTTTTAGATCAAAAGAGCCGTTTCCACCCGTCACTTCCTAAACAAGTCCAGAGCCGCAAAACCTGCTAGAACGGTCATTATCAACTGGTGGCTCATGGGCCACTTCAAATTTGTATGAAGGGGTTTTGTCCAGCCAGTGGGGGTGACTTTATAAAACAAAAGTGATATAATGAATTTTAACATTAATTCATATTTTTACATTTTAGGGCTAAAGAACACATTCATGTAAACAAGGGGAAAATATATATTTCATATCAGTTTTACCAAAACAAATGTAACCCTGAACTCTGCAGGTTTAAGTGAGAAAAATATAAATAATTATGCATCCCACTTTAAAGTGCCAGTAATTTAAAGTGTGTCTAAATATTAGGTCATTTTGTTGGATATGTAAATGTGACTTAATACATGTTTAATTAAAAAAAAAAAAATTTATATTTACTTAACTTTAATTAGATATATCTATCTATTAATTATTCACCATATTTATTTATAGGCAGCTTCTCCTAAAGGTTTTCCAAAGAATTTCTGGGGGATTTGAGAAAAAGATCCTACTGTAAGGTCGTAAGTTGGATAAATGATGTTAAAGCTAAACATTATTTTCTCCTTGTTTTAGTAATTTATTTTAAACATTAGAAGGAAAACAGCTAAATCTTGCCTTTTTTTGTACTGTGGGTAAAAAAAAAAAAAAAAAAACGAATTTACATTTTACATTTTTTGGTCAAAGCTTCAAGGAGCCGCAGACCAAGGACCAAAGAGCCACAGGTTGCAGACCCCTGGTTTAGATAAGACGGGTTTTTAGACTTTAAGGGGTTTGCGACAGTAACTTTAATCATCTAATTTCTTTAATTGTTCTGCTTTATTGTTGGTTTTCACGTTCATACCCTAATTGGTTGAATGCCTATCACCCGCTTCCTTCCATGTCAGAGTTTTAGACTGAAATCATTTTGTTGAAAGTTGACAGAGTTGTAGGCGTTTTGGTCAAAACTTGAAAATAACATTATGCAGAATCTCAAGTGATATTGCGAGTGTTGTGAACGAATGCTAGCTCCTACCATATCAAAGTTTAGCTCAGTATTTGTAAAACTGACTGAGTTGTAGCCATTATGTGTTGCATGATGTTGGTTAGCTGTGGCAGCCAAATTCAATTGCATTGACTCCAAAAGCTAATCAGTTGTTGACAGATATCCAGTGATTACTTTCTGCGAGTTTGATTATAATCCATTCAGTTATTAATAAGATATTTTGCTAACAGACAGATACTCCAAGAGGTAATTTCTGTTTTAAGCAAATGTCTTGCATAATTATTAGTAAATGGAGTTGTAAATGACTCTCAGCAAATACACCAAATCTGAAACCAATATCAATAAAACTGACTGATTTGTAGCCATCTTATTTTTTTTAAGTCATGTGGCTGTGGTGGACATCTTGAACTGAGTTGGCTCCATAAGTGAATTAGTTGTAAAAGTACATAAAGCGATTACTTCCTGAAAGTTCCAATAAAATCCCTCTGGTGGTTCATGAAACATTTTACTAACACGACTTTGTGACCACATTTCAAACAAAGGTTTTGCACAGTCAGTGCTCAGAATATATGCTGAGGATCAATGTAAGCTACAACTTTAGCTCAACTTCTGTAAAACTGGCTGAGCTTTAGCTTGTTTTGCATTTCCAAAAATCAGTTGGCTGTGGCAGCCATCTTGAATTGGGTTGACTCATGAAGTTCAGCACATCCAGTGATTACTTTCAAAATTATTCTCCTCCAACTTGGACTTTTGGAAGCAGGCAATAATTAATTATATATTTAAAATCTAAATAGTTTTGCTTTTTAAGTGTAAGGCTGTAATATTACTTTTAATGTTACGCACACAAATTAAAAGCTGTTCTGTAACGACACAATGAAATAAAATAAAATAAGAATCATGCTCACACATCTGATGGTGCATTCTTGTCACACCCTCTGCAGTTTTATTCCTATTTCTGTCTCTTATTCGCAGTGGCCTTACTCTTCATCATTTTATTGGTTCTACGTCGGCGGAGGGATGGAGATGGAGAGCTGACGGTCGCCCGAGCCCCACTGCTAGGCAAAGAGCGGCCTCAGGGTCGATACTACGGCCTGCCCTGTGACACAGAGCCTGTGTACGCCGGCTGGTGAAACACCACAACAAGAAAACTCTGCGGAGAAGACTGACAGTTAAATCCTAAACCTCTGCCTTTGGAGCACTTTCACAGTTCACCACCTTTAAAATGAGTTGTATTTGGAAATAATATTGACAAAAAGAGTTAAATTATAGGAATTCTTATAGTCCAACACTTGCACAAGCTCTTTTGTAAAGTTTGTTTTATTGGTGTAAACCAAACGGTCTCATCATGGAGAAAAACTCTTTAAAAAGCACTTTTATATGGTGTCATTTTTTTTCTTGTAGATTAAAACATAATGTTTGAGTTTAGTTAAGTTTATTTTGCATTCAAGTGCATCCGTTAACCAGTGTTGCTGTGTATTGAATAAAGTGTAAATAGTGGTCAATGCCCTTCATTATTTAGTGTTTCATTATGTTGCTTGAACTGTTTGCTTAATGATGTTCATCTGCTTTTTTTAATGTCACATTTGTATGTTTTGCAATAAAATATAATTCATACTTTTTAACTCTTGTGATAATACTAAGATTTTATGCAACTAATAAACTCAAAAAAGCACATTTCAGTTCATATGTGTCCAACTTTCCTAGATTCACTAGGTTATTCAATGTTTTGGGGTGGATTTTACACGAATCCTCTCTTACTTAAGTCAATACTTCTTGAGATTTGAAAAAACAGATTTACAAGACTAAATCTAGCAAATAAACTAATCAAAACTGAGATTATACTCATTACAGATAAGAATACTTCTCTGTTTTCTAAAAAAAAAAAAAAAAGATAAACTAGCAATACACTGTTATCTGTGGCAGGTGGATTTCCTGCTATGACAAGTCAGTTATCCTTCCCATTGCAAAATTCACAATCACATTCAGCAGAAGCTCCAGAGTTTACCAGATAAAAAACAAAATTAAAAATCACTCTATGGTTTTCGTCCCACAGCAGTGAATGATTCCCCCC